>NC_092631.1:1200000-2400000 GCF_039555335.1 Amphiura filiformis
TATCAAGAGCTATCTTAAGAACCACTGAACCCATACTAGGCTTGTTTGAACTCATTTTAATACATTTTCCATGCTGATTCCAAATATGGTCATGACAATTTACAATTCTGAAATGTTTTCTCAAAACATCACAAGCTATCTCAAGAGCCACTGAACCAATTATACTAGGCTTGTTTGTACTCATTTTAATACATTTTCCATGCTGATTCCAAATATGGTCATGAAAATTCACAATTCTGAATTTTTTTGATTACAAAAAATTAAAACTTGTCGTCTGCAGTACACACCCGCATGGAAAGAGTTAAGAGTAAAAATAGCATAAAATGGATTCAAGTTGGGATCTTCCATCAAATATCCATACTCCCTAGAGAGATGGTTTCCAATATACCATCATTTCAGCAGTATTATCTCTGTAATTTCCTAAAAATAATGCTCTGTGTGCTAGCTTAAACATAAAAATCCAAGTTTGAGATATTTTCTCAAAATATCAAGAGCTATCTCAAGAGCCACTGAACCAATACTAGGCTTGTTTGTACTCATTTTAATACATTTCCCATGCTGGTTCCAAATATAGTCATGAAAATTTACAATTCTGAAATTTTTGAATTTTGAATTTTTTTTTAAAACTTGTCGTCTGCAAGGAAAGAGTTAAGAGTAAAAATAGCACAAAATGGATTAAAGTTGGGATATTGCATCAAATATCCATACTCCCTAGAGAGATGGTTTCAAAAATACCATTCTCCAGCATTGTCTCTGGAATTTCCTAGAAAACATCAATTGTTGCCTTTATTTGTTAATTTGACGATAGGCAATGTGTATGAAAAATTCTCGCATTATCAAAAAATTTAGGGCATCCTTGAATGTCCCTTTCAGGCAACAAATTAAAGTATTCTTTATTTTTCCCCCAACATTCCACATTCAAGCACTCTAATCTTTTTCTCAAGAGAGATGGTGAGATGGTCATGAGAGATTTGGAGTTGACCCAAAGATGAAATCACAAAGGCATTTTTCAGCTAGAACATCCTTGCCTATGAGCTTATATGTGATGGGATGAAAGAAAAATGAGTCATTATGTATGGCAAAATCCATTGAAAAATTACTATTGCTTGGTTACAATATGATGAATCTCCCAATAAGGTTGGTCACTGATTGTTGTCGTCACAAGCCCAAATGCTAACCTTCAACTTAATAATCATTTTCATTTTAAAACCAAAACAAAGCAGAATCTTTTTTTTTTCTCTGAATACCAGGGAGGGGAGCACTCACACAAAAAGGTGGTTGTCAAACGTCCCCTTTTCAGGTTCCCAAGCAGTTTTGAAGACCATCAATTTTAATAACAGGATCATGCTACAGTTCTTTAAAGTCCTATTTGATCAACAATTAAGGGATCTAGAATAAGCGTTTATGGCGTTTTCGACAGTATTTTTTGTGGGACATGAGAGCACCTCAGACGTATCGAATTGCATTCTGAATCTGAAGCATGTCTTTCTGATATCAAATAATTTTCATTTTTGAAATTCACGATATAATACAAATTTTATGACAAATTATTAAAGTTTGATATTTTTCAAATTTTTGATATATAACAGTTCTCGAAATAAATTTTATAAATCTAATGATATATTCTTAAAGTGTATGTAGCTGGGAGGAAAAGCCGATGATCAATTGAAAATTTTGACCTTTTATATTGAAGATATGGATTTTTTTCCCAAAAGACCTTTTTTTAACGTGTTTTGGGAAAAAAATCCATATCTTCAATACGAAAGGTCAAAATTTCAATTGATCGTCGGCTTTTCATCCCACCTACATACACTTTAAGTATAAATCATCAGATTTATAAAGTTTACTTCAAGTACTGTTAAATATCAAAAATATCAATTTTTAATGGTTTGCCATAAAATGTGTATTACATTGTAATTTCAAAAATCAAAATTATTTGATATCAGAAGGACATTCTTCGTATTCAGAATGCAATTCGATATGTCTGATGTGCTCTAATGTCCCACAATAAATACTGTCCAAACTTTCATACCCCTTCCCTTAAGACTCCCAAAATTGCAGCTCAAATTATAGCATAGCCATAGGCGTAGATCCTGGGAGGATGGGGGGGGGGTGATAAATCCCCCAATATTTTGATAGGGCGATGGTCCATACAATCATTCCCCCAATGTTGACTCCTGTATGTGAGTTTCTGACCAAATTAACCTCATGCCATTTTAGCCTAAAAAAGTGAGTACATTGTACACACCTCCATGACTCAGAATGGAGGTTGATGAATGGCAGGGTACCCCAACCATCATCAACATGAATCTTTTGAAACCCCTTTATGTTGTTTAAACATCCTAAACCATCCTCATCATGTTGCCTTCCATTCTCAATTCACACCGTGTTCTCTCCGTAACTATTATCATCATAGTAATACTAGCTATTATTTATTCATCAACTATGCTTAGCTATTAATACATGATGGATCGGCATGATCAGTGCAACAAATTGATACAAATTAAACGCGACAGAGCCCTCTTGACGCTCATGTATCGTCTTTTCTTAATTTACGGAAATCTCGGGTTTCGATGTGATAAAAAGTGTTAAGCTTAACTAGATTCATAACATGAATGTTAATAAGCTTTCTCAAAACATGCTGTTTCATGTTTATTAAACTATTATATTGCTGACAGCAGGAAATAGGGTTTAAAATACTGTATGTGACAAAATTAAAATATATACATGTGTATGAAGTTACGAGCTATACATGCATATGAAATAACGAGGTAAATTGAGGAACTCTTTCATAATGTGAGAATGCATTTCTGGCAGGGGGCGTAACAAGGGGATGGCAGGTTTTAAAAATAATAGGTAAAAAAGGATGAATATAAAGGTACTATTTGTGATTCAATAAATCTGAAAATCAACCGATTTCTGCATTTTTTTAACACTAGTGCACTGAAGGATAGGTGTTTTAAAATACACATTTGAAATTCACACTTTGGCTTCCATATAGGGAGTGTGTAAATTGTAATGCATGGAATAGCCCAATGGAGCTTCAAATCTTTTCAGCATCACTGTTGTTTTCTTCCTTTTTGTTAATTTGTCTAATGCAAAAAATGCATGCCAAGAATGGTATATACAGTGTGTCCCAATAAGAACGGGTGACATAGTAGTAGAATGAGGATGAGTGACATAGTATTCAACAGGGTCTATTCTTACCAGTGGCGGCGCCAGGAAATTGCCGCAAAAAGTGGAAATTTATGTGATTTGGGGGGTTTTGCCTCAAAAGTGGGGGGGGCAAACTGGGGGGCCACTGATTCTTACAATTTTTATGCTTTCATAAGCATCACTGACAATACCGGTATGCCTTTAAAGCAGTTCTTTTTAGAACCTGTTCCCCTCCATCAGGGACCCATGATATTTTGGTGACTGGTTCCTTCCCTCATGGAATCACTAGACTGGTGACACTTCCAGCCAGAAGTTGTTTTAGTGAGCGGAAACCAGGGGAGGGGAAGCTTTGGAGTAAAAAATTCCCCCTATGTCCACCAATCCCATGTGGTGCCCCACTGCTTCTAGGGATTTCTTCATTTTTGGATATTGCACCTTTAAAGTCACTTGACTCGAGATGAAATCTGACACCATTAAATTCATTGTCACGTAATTGGCCTCATCGGACCTGACAATTGTCTAGCTCTGGCCTGAAAATGATGACGACAAAATATCAGTTTCACCTTTCCTGACAATGTTTTGTCTGTAAATGTCATAATGTCACACAGTTCTTAGATATAAAGTGGAACGCTGACTTGTCCAGCAATATACATGCTTAGAAAAAAAGTGCAACTTAGAACCATTTTTTTTGCCTTGTGTAAAGTACCCTAAGCAATGTTCAAGTTCTATTAAAACAAACCTTCGAAAAGGTCTATAAAGAACCTTAAATATTTAAATAGGTCTAGGAACTTTCTATTCAGTTAATTCAGGGACTTACATGTATACTAAAGTTAAGAAAAATGAAAAGGAGTGTTAATATGTACATGGTCTCACATGGATCCCCTGTTCATATACTGCTGAAGTAAATCCTAGTATCCAGCATGCAAATATTCACTGATGTCTTAGTAAGTTGCTGATATTAGTGTTGATGAATTAGTAGTGCTGCTATCTACTGCTGATATTAGTGTTGATGAATTAGTAGTGCTGCTATCTACTGCTGATATTAGTGTTGATGAAGTAGTGCTGCTATCTACTGCTGATATTAGTGTTGATGAATTAGTAGTGCTGCTATCTACTGCTGATATTACTGTTGATGAAGTAGTGCTGCTATCTACTGCTGATATTAGTGTTGATGAAGTAGTGCTGCTATCTACTGCTGATATTAGTGTTGATGAAGTAGTGCTGCTATCTACTGCTGATAGTACTGTTGATGAATTAGTAGTGCTGCTATCTACTGCTGATATTACTGTTGATGAATTAGTAGTGCTGCTATCTACTGCTGATATTACTGTTGATGAATTAGTAGTGCTGCTATCTACTGCTGATATTACTGTTGATGAATTAGTAGTGCTGCTATCTACTGCTGATATTACTGTTGATGAATTAGTAGCGCTGCTATATACTGCTGATATTACTGTTGATGAATTAGTAGTGCTGCTATCTACTGCTGATATTACTGTTGATGAATTAGTAGTGCTGCTATCTACTGCTGATATTACTGTTGATGAATTAGTAGTGCTGCTATCTACTGCTGATATTACTGTTGATGAATTAGTAGTGCTGCTATCTACTGCTGATATTACTGTTGATGAAGTAGTGCTGCTATCTACTGCTGATATTACTGTTGATGAAGTAGTAGTGCTGCTATCTACTGCTGATATTAGTGTTGATGAAGTAGTGCTGCTATCTACTGCTGATATTAGTGTTGATGAAGTAGTGCTGCTATCTACTGCTGATATTACTGTTGATGAATTATTACTTAGTGCTGCTATCTACTGCTGATATTACTGTTGATGAATTAGTAGTGCTGCTATCTACTGCTGATATTACTGTTGATGAATTAGTAGTGCTGCTATCTACTGCTGATATTACTGTTGATGAAGTAGTAGTGCTGCTATCTACTGCTGATATTACTGTTGATGAATTAGTAGTGCTGCTATCTACTGCTGATATTTCTGTTGATGAATTAGTAGTGCTGCTATCTACTGCTGATATATACTTCCATTTTGATAGGGTCAAGTATGAGTACTTGGTCCTGACTCCTGAGTATAACTGCAAGTACTTGCAGGATGACAATAATTGAGTACTTAGGCATAAGTTTGAGAATCAAGTATTTTTTTTATAATTTTAATTTATATTTTGTACTAAGGATGAGATTTGTGCAAGTTCTATATTGAGTTGCAAAATGAGTATTACATGTGCACTTTCTTGCTTCTGAATGGATGCTTAAAAAAATCATGTAGACCTAATACAGCAACACCTTCTTCACATCGCTCATACATTAATTCTAGACAGCTCATTGGTTGATTACCATGTAAAATTTGTTCATCAACCAACACCATTTGATAGTTTATACCATCCTAAAGACACTTATGCCGTGTAATATGTTACAATCCTTCGCGCCTTATCCAGACAAACTGTAGTTAATGTGCGCTTGTGTTGCCCCTCAGACTCATCAATTTAGTTCAAATTTAATGACAAAACTTTGCGCTTAGCAGGCTAAGTTCTCGATAAGCCCAGGGGGGTACTTAGTACAAATGGCCATTCAGGGATGTGCCGCTAATATGGGTAGCAATGCATTTTCGGCCTTTTGGTATATCAATGACCCCTTTTTCTAAGCCAATTTTGGTATATGAATGGGTCCTTTTTTCAAATTTTTTAAATTTTGTTCGAAAAATAGCCCAATTTTGCCTCAATCTAGCCGAAAATTTCAAAATTTTCCCCAAAAAATTGGGAAAATTTGTAGAAACTAAGACAATTTGGGTTAAATTTGGCCGAAAATTTTGACTTTTGATATATTAATGGGTCCAAATTTCTTGAAAAATTGGTATATTTATGGGTCCACTTTCAAATTCTCAGCAGCACGTCCCTACCAAAATCAAACTTGAGTACCCCCCCCCGGGTCGATAAGTCAGTAACTGTGGCTATAAATTATGCACCGATGCTAGGCCTAATGGAATAGGCTAGACTTACATATTGGCCTTAACTTGAATTGCACACATTTATGGTTACAAGTGTAATTTTAATGTTTTGATTAATGAAGTAAACACATCACCTCATGTGAAATATGTGAGAAGTTGACATTTCCAAGTTCTTCTGTTTACACATTCATAGAATTTTTGTCAATGAGTGATCATGACCATGATTTACACATAGCTTCCAAACTCTGCAGACAAAGTCATACAGAAGTGGTACAGGGCAATTAATAAAGCAGGCCTGCATGATATTGTGAACTCCGATCTTAAGCTAACAATGGCTATAGAATGTGATATTTAAAAAATTAAAAAAATTAAAAAAACAGATATTGTAAGATTTCTGGAAATTTCAGATATTTTTAAAACATTTTTTTTAAAGCAAAATGATAAAATGGTATAAGCTTTCACTCTCAGATTCCATTTTGAGCTGAACTGTTGGAATGAAAGAAAATATAGCTACAGTTTGATCAGCTCGTAATCGGCGGGTCTTATCACATCACGGATTAATATCAATATATTTTATTTGGAGAATCGTCTCGCGACATGCCACCAGAAGTATTACAAATTGAAGTCCTATAATACTTTGTCTACTTTCTTTAACACACAAAATACGATCGTATAGACCAGGCAGATCAACCAGGCAAATCACTCTCAATGTGGTTCTACTTTTTGGCGTAGTGATAAAAGCCAAATAATTCCTGCCGATTATGAGCTGATCAAAGTATATCAGATTTTTGTCTATTTTGTGGTGAAAGATTTTTAACTAACAAAAGCAATATTTATAAATGATCATACCGCATAGGCCAATGCAACGAATCCAATTTTGCATACATTTAGCTTTTTGTGCGCATTTCTGAGACAAACTTGTGATCCTTCTCCTTTACAACTTATCCATGCACTAAATAGGCTAAAACTGTCTGCGAGCACAGACCCTGGTCGGTCTATGCTTGCAGCATAGCATGCAACAAAATCCAGTCGCATCTAAAACAAAATTGCTATACTCAGTCTAATTAAATCAGGTATTATCATATAAGCCTTACAAGAACACATGTTAGTATTTTTCACTTAACGAAGCTGAAATTAGGTTTGAACCGCGATAAAAAGCACACAAGATAGGAATGCATTACAACTGGGAATTCACTCTATAGATCTAAGAGGACTTAAGTGGGTTTAGTACACACTATCTAAAGGCTTTTAAGTTTCATTAGTATGGTAATGTAGTGCTTGAAAAAATATGTTTGAAAGTGCCTAGATCTTGTTAGTGTATGGATTATATTGCTATATAAAAAATTGTTTTTACAAAATGATATCATAATCTCTTTAGATTCTGCATGTAATATTATCCTTTGCTATTTGAATTATTCTTTCTTTTGTCTTTTGTCAATAATCTGCATTTATTAGTATGCATTCCAAATATAATCATCATTGATCTCTGCATCCTATACACATGTACATGTACTTTTTCACATCTATACAATTCTTTTTCTTATGCGATGAAATCGATGGACCCAGATTTTCCGTTTTGGGAGATTATTTTTTTCTAGTTTTGTTAAAATCATGTAAAATCACTGTGTTTTTGGCCATATTGATTTACTTCATTACTGGAATTTTTTGAAAAAATTCAGAACATTTTTCAAAATATGTTCACAGAAATTCAAGTTTGTGGTGAATATTAAGGGTCATTTTAGCTTCCAGAAAAAAATCCATACCGACCGACCCTACTTGAAAAGTATGTCTGCCCGTAAAACAGGATGTGTTTTTTCGTCACCTTACGGAAATGTTACGATATGGCTTTAAGTTGCCCCCCCCCCCCCCACAAATGTGCAAATATGCTTAATAATATTCATAAACATGCAAATAACCTGACACAAAACAATACAGCACAAGAGGTGATCATAGTCTAAAATATGAGATGATTCGTTTATGGACAAAAAAGTTGAAAATTCAATTTTTATATGAAAATTTAAGCTAGACAATCAAAGTAGGCTTTCCATCAACAAAGAGGGATTGTTAATAAAGGAAAGTCTCTACTGCAAGATTTTTTTAGTTTTGTTTAAAATCAAACTGGTGAAGATGGTATTCATGAGATACAGTCATACAGTATCATGAATATACTGCTCCTTTAAGGGGGTACTACACCCCTGTGGTCAATTTGTGACTATTTTTGCATTTTTCTCAAAAAATAATAACACACTGGTAACGAAAGTTATGTATATTATTGGGGCAAGAAATCCAATTACTACACTGAAATTTCAGTGACTCAAGACAAGCGGTTCAGCATATATGATAGGAAATGAGGTACATCCTAGCGGTACCTTATTTCTTATCATAAATAACGAACCGCTTGTCTTGGGTCACTGAAATTCCAGTATAGTAATTGGATTCCTTGCCCCAATAATATACATAATTTTTGTTACCACTGTGTTATTAGTTTTTGAGAAAAATGCAAAAATAGACACAAATTTATCGAGGGGTGTAGTACCCCCTTAAGTTCACCAGAAATACATTCATTTGATGTCATCTGTCTATTCTTGTGAGTGACTGTGACAGTTCCTGATAGATTTAAATCATCACCTTAAGAATTGCTGTCAGTCCTCTGTCATGGATTGTGTAGATTTGTGGCCGGGTTTGTGCATCTGATGATAGGCAATACATAATCACTCTATGCTCAGAGCCTAGATCTTACATGAAAAAAGTATGGTTCGACCATGGTAAAGGCCGGCGATTTTACACTATCACAGTCAAATATGTGACCATCCATCTCAAACCGCTCGTAAAGTCGGCAAATTGTATTTCGAGTTACAGTGCGAAATATGCATAGAGGTTGTATTCATACAAATGTATGTCCCTAATATTTGTCCAACATGTTTCTCATTTTAGTCCAGTCAAACACCAATCTTTAATCCTATTGTTGAAGAGGATAATAAGCTTATACTTACAATGTATGTATTGTTTGCTTTGGCTAAATCCTGTTCAAGTGGTGGGTTAACCAACAATTAACAATGAGAGGACATTCCTGAACCTCGTGCAGTTGGGGATGATTTGAAGTGACCGCCAATTATGACCATTTGATATTTAATACCAGCAATGTGGAAAAAAAGAAATAATGTAGTGCCAAAATAATGTACCCTTTTACGGAAGGAGCAAAGTTTAACAAGTTACAACTCCGCTTCTGGATATCATTTGAAGTCAAATGATATACCATTGTAAAGCTTATTTATATATATATTTTCTAAACACGGAAAAAAACAAATTTGACCAGGGGCCGACTTTACGAGCGTTTCGACCTGGACGGTCACATATGACATCAACTTCTGGTCAAATTTGACTAAAAATCACATGAAGTTATATTTTACTATACTAAGAAGTCTAGTAAAATTCAAACGCAAATGCTCACAGATAGTTTTGAAACTAGGTTTAATGTATTTTGAATGATGTGTAAAGAAATTACTGATTACCAAATTCATATGGTATAGGCCTAGTATGGTGTACATTTTGGACCCACCCATGATCACCTCAAGAAGATAATAATGATGTGCTAAAGAGAGTGGACTATAGAGGGGGCTATTCCAGCTGATTTTAAGGTGCTCTGTTTGATCTATAATCATTACATAGGCCTATTATAACTGAGAGGGCCTAATTTAATTGATCACATTCTTGGTTCAAGTTCAACTCATATCCTACTTTCAGTGGCGGCGCCAGGATTTTTTTCGGGGGCATGGGGGGGGCAAAGTGAATTTCAGGAGGGGCAAATTGGCAAATTTTCCCAAAATTGCAGCAAAAGTGGAAATTTACGTGATTTGGGGAGTTTTGCCTCAAAAGTGGGGGGGGGGGGGGGAAATTGAGGGGCAAGAAATATATTTATATATATACTTGCCCCCTCCCCATAGCGCCGCCACTGCCTACTTTTAGAAGTAACATTCAAACAGAGTGCAGTATAGGAAAGGGATAAGGAAGAATGAATCACTGGTGGCAAATTAAATAAAATTTGCACCAAATTGCTGCAAAAAGTGGAAATTTTCCCCTCAATGCATACATGTATTTTTTTGGGGAGGCTTTGGGGCGCAAGCTCCTGGGGTAAGAGTAGTGGCAGCAAAAAAGAAGGGGCTACGGAAGAAGAAGGGGCAGCAAAAAGAATTATTAAAGATAAAAGGGTGGACAAATTATGAAAAAGGTTTCAAAATTTTGGAGACCAAAAAATATAGGCCTACATAAAAATTTTGTGCTTTTGAGTCGCTAGCGCCTAAAATTCCTTTTTTCTTTCAAACCATCGGAAAAAAATGGGCCAACCTTTCGGGCTTTGATGAAGGGGGGGAGGCAAACAAAATTCACCTTTTTGGCAGCCCCCCGGGGTAGGAGTGGCCACGGTATGCCACTGCAAATTTCCTCCCTTGGTGCCACCACTGGGTAGAATACCCCTGTTGGTTACCTTGGAATGAGACTGCTTAGTAAATACACACTTTAGTTGTATATTAAATCATCAATTACTGGATTTTCATGATTTTAAAATGGACTCTTTACAGGCATTAAAGCCATATTATAACATTTCTTTAAGAATAGATTAGTATTCACTTTCAATAAAATGTTAGCTTTTACTGTCAGATATGTCCCCTTTTAATTTTGAGCCGAACAAGTGAGGTAAAGCAAAAAAAAATGGAATTTAATACTAGCGCCAATGCATGCTACTCCGGCGGTTGTAATATGGTACAATCCTCTGGCGTGTGTGTCCTGCACGCCGTGTACGTATTACTGTGTTGACATCGCACACGCGTTCGACTAATATTTCTATCGTAATAATAAAACGACGGTTCCGGCGGTTTATTCAAAATCCAGGATTTTGACAAAACTACGGCACCTGAAGTCTTGATTTTTGCAGAGAATCTTTGTTTACTAAAGTACATTACAATCGTGTAAAAACTTGAATTAAAAATGTTTTTGAGGGCGTTCTCCTCAGCAATGTTATAATATATCCTGAATTTTGATTAACATGACTTTTAGTTTAGGGAAGTTTCATCAACATTTCAAACCAAATCCTACTGATTTTCAACCAACTTGCCAAATACCACCCTTTCATCCCTTTTCTGTATTTTTACAAACTGTCTGCTACATGCTAGTTTTTAACCAGGCTTCCAACAATGCTAAAACCCAAGTGAAAATGCCTAAAGATACATGTGAGATACTTGAGCATGTTTAGTAGAAGGAAATTAGGTACTGTATAATTGACAAGTACACTTATACATGCAGACCTCAAACAGCTTCCAATTTGAAAGTTATTAATAATGTTAGTCTCTAATAAGTTCTGTCACGCTTGTCTCACGCTTGTCTCACGCTTATCTCACGCTTGTCTACATCTACATCCGCATGCAAACCCCACCAGATCTACAACAATGAAAAGGGGAAACAATACAGGATTAGATATAACATAACATATTCCCCATTGTTTCTTGAGTTTGTTGATATAACAAAAGTCTTGAACATATATACATTGGATAATATTCTTGAGTTCAGTATGTAGTAAATGTCTCTATACTATCTGGAAAATGGTCAATTACTTATTGACTATAACATATTTACAATATCATGATTTAACATGATTTTGAGTTTACTTTAGAGTATCATAAGAATCTGAAGTCCTTTCTGAGATCATGATTTAACATGATTTTTAGTTCACTTTTAGAGTATGATTAAGAATCTGAACTCCTTTCTGAGATCATGATTTAACATGATATTTAGTTCACTTTTGAGTATGATTAAGAAACTTAAGTCCTTTCTGAGATAAGTCAGTTCATATCTATATTTCCATGCACTTGATCTTCAATTCTCCGGTGGTGAAGCATTCCAACAGCCATTCACTATCTGCTCCTCTCTTGGTAAGACAATCAGCCAACTGAAGCTTGCTGGGCACCCATTCAACCATCTGTACTTCTCCTGAAGCCAACATTCTCTGTATCTCTGCAATGTTAATTCTTAGGCGTTTCTCATGGACTTGCTTTGTAGAATGGATATTTTGGTGCAAAGACTTGTTGTCTGTGTATACAACAATGGGCAATCTGTTCACTTCATAGTTACCGCAGTAAATTTCACTTATCAGACTACCAAGATATACAGCTTCATCCAATGCATCATGCATTGAGAGAGCTTCTGCTGCCAAGGTGCTTGATACCTTTCTTTTAATCTTGTTTGATGTCCATGACAGTGGGCAGCTTTTCTGTTCTTGTCCTGTTATGAATATTACATGACCTTGAGCACTTGATACACCATCTGGTAGATTACCCCATGAGGCATCACAAAAGACGCTCATCTTCCATTCATTGAAAGGGCCAAGCTGAGGAAAACATGTGTCTACTTGGACTCGCTTTTGCTTGTCGAATGGCTTTATTGGCTCTCAGTAACTGCTCTACAGTAGGGTGATGTCTTGACATGTTCAGCTCTAGAGCATCATAACTCAAATCTGGTCTTGTCTGTGTGGCCATCCAGTTTAACTGACCAGCTGTAGCTCTCAGTATAGTCATTTCTTGCTTATTCAGTGGAGATGATTTGTCACTCTTCCTGCTTGAATTGACTGTGATTTCTTCTATCTCTGCTCCATACTCATTCTGGTTGACTCTGATACTTCTTTCATCTTGTGACACATCTAAACCAACATAACGAAAGTTGTCAATTTGTCTCTTTCCAACCTTGTACTTGTTAGCAACTGCATCAATGACATTCCTATTAAAAGCTTCAGTTCCAGCAAACAGGAAATCATCAACATGCATCACAAAGATCCCCTCTAGCTTCCCATTGTTATACCATCTGAATAGTGCCTTGTCCAACTCTGACTCCTTACAGCCCAACTTGATGAGTTCTTCTTTTACACTGAAATACCAGTTTCGAGATACATCATCAAGTCCATAAGCTGCCTTGTTCAGTTTCCAAATCATACCTTCTTCTCTAACTTCTGCAGGTGGTATGAGATATACATCCCGATCAATCTTCCTTCCTTGCAAGAAAGCTGCTTTTATGTCTATAACTTCACATTGCCACTCTTCACTGGCTGCAATTGCCATAACTATTCTAAGTGTTGACTTAGATGCTGTTGGTGAGTCAGACTGAACCTTCTCTTCTTCTTCAAAACCTCTGACTACCAGTCTTGTTTTCACTACTTTTTGCCCACCAGGCAAAGGTTTTTCAGTCACTACCCAACGTGTAGATAATGCACTTTGACCACTGTCTTGAACTTCTTTATAAACATCAAAGTTGCTCCAATTCTGCAACTCCTGTTCTTTTGCTCTAACAACTTCTGGTTTCCCATGATTACTTATTGGGACAAACACTACATTTACGTCTTCTTTATCTTCCTCTTCTACACTAGGTTCTACACACTCTTCTTCTCTGCTACCACCATCTTCTGCTCTATCAGCATTCTCATTGATCACTTCAAATTCAACTCTATCTAGATGGACTCCCAACTTCTCCTTGTCTATGTCGTTGATCACATTGACATATCGTTTGTTTTTGCCTGTAGCTTTTCCACCTCTGCTTATCACCTTTGCATTCATCCACTCTTCACTATCTGGCAAGCGATATTTACCTAGCTGGGGGGTTTACACCCCCCAGCTAGGTATTGTAATCGTTCGGGTTCTTCCGCTGGCAACAAACCACTGTAATCTTCCCGTTTTCTTCCGCTGGCAACAAAGTGAAATTGCACATGTTTTTTACCTAGCTGGGGTGTTTACACCCCCAGCTAGGTATTGTAATCGTTCGGGTTCTTCCGCTGGAAACAAACCACTGTGAAACCCTGACTTGATGCTATGTAAGAATTATTTGACTTGTGAAGATATGGTTTGGCCTTTTTGAATCATTGTTTTTAGTTGCGGGTGTTAGCTGCGGGTAGCAGCTCTATAAGTCACCATGTCTCTCCGCCTGTTAGTCCGTCCGTTAGTACGTTAGTAACACACGCTAAAAAATGCTGTTACGTCTACATTGTTTGTCGCATGGCTATGATACTTGGTGAGGGGAGGGCCTATACCGCCCCATACTGGAAAAGAGTTTCATTCCGAAATTTGGGAAAATGACGGAAATTGAGGGAAGTTAAGGGAAATTGAAGAGAATTAAGGAAATTAGGATTTTTTTTGAAGAGAATGAAGGAAATAGAAATTTTTGTTCTTTCCAAATTTTTTTTTGAAATTGTTTTTTCCAAATTATTTTTTTTTTCCGAATTTTTTTTTTTCCAAAATTTTTTTTTTGAAATTTTTTTCCGAAAATTTTTTTTTTTGTGAAATTTTTTTTTCCGAAATTTTTTTTTTCCGAATTTTTTTTTTTTTTTTTTTTTTCTTATATTTTTTTTTTTTATTTTTTAATTTTTTTTTTTTTTCCAAATTTTTTTTTTGAAATTTTTTTTAAATTTTTTTTTTTGAAATTTTTTTTTTGGTTTTTTTTTTTTTTTTTTCCGAATTTTTTTTTTTTGAAATTTTTTTTTTTCCAAATTTTTTTTTTTGAAATTTTTTTTTTTTCCGAAATTTTTTTTTTTTCCGAAATTTGTTTTTTCAAATTTTTTTTCCGAAATTTTTTTTTTTCCGAATTTTTTTTTTTCCCGAATTTTTTATCAAACTCAGTGACAATAAACTTGATGAGAAGAGTAACATTTTGGAATATTTTGCATGGATCAGGTCAAAGGTCAGCTGGGGTCAAATATTCGAATTTCAATATCTGGACATCTGTAAGGGTACGGGCTCAATCTCGGCGACAACCTCATGACCAGGGGAGCATGTTGGAACATTTTGCAGGGGCAGGTCAAAGGTCAGCTGGGGTCAAATCTTCGAATTTCAATATCTGGACATCTGTAAGGGGTACGGGCTCAATCTCGGTGACAACCTCATGACCTGTGGAACATATTGGAACATTTTGCACGGGTCAGCTCAAAAGACATCATTCTGGGGCCAAATCTTAGAATTATGTTATCTGGACATCTGTAAGAGGTACAGGGCTCAATCTCGGTGACAACTCATGACCAGGGGTGAATTATGGAACATCTTGCAGGGGTCTGGTCAAAGGTCATCTGGGTCAAATCTTAGAATTGCATTTTCTGGACATCTGTGAGGAGTACGGACTCAAAACTCGGTGACAACAAGCCTCATGACAGGGGAACATTTTTGGAACATTTTGCAGGGGTCAGATACCTCCACAACACCAACATGCCCCAGCTAGGTTTGTGGTCTATGACCACCATTTGCCTCTAGTTTATCTTGTCATTTACTTTAGGAACTTCTCTCTGCAGTTCTATCATGCTGGCACCTTTATTAGTTGGTTGATACTCTGAAAGCCCATGCTTTGACTGTGATGCTGTCCTTGTAACATCCTTACATTGCTCTAGCCTACCACTACAATGTTTCACACTGTTTTCTTCATGTGGCATCACATGTTCATCATAATTGTTCTGGTTCTCCACAAGGTCTTCAACTTCTTCAACACCATCTTGCTCTTCTGGCATTTCACCATCTTCACTTTCTTCATCTATGAACACTCCACGGATTGGCAATTCTGTGTGTCCATTTGCTTCTTTACTTTCTTCTTTGTATTCAGCATGTGGCATTGTTTCTTGATTCTTTGCTGGCACAGTTGCAGGCTGTGTCTTTATTTCTCTACATGTTGCTACGCGTACCAGCTGACTTCCATGTCTGATAAAGACTATCTTACCATCCTGGCCAATAACTTTTCCTGGTCCACGCCATCTGTTACTGTCATCTCGCTTATAGAAAACACGGTCTCCAGCCATAAATGTGGTCTCTGTAGCTCTAACTCTGTGTCGTAAGGCTTTGCGTCTTCTTTCAGATGATTCAGCTTTGGTATAAGCTCTCCTTGCAGCATGAAGGGCATTCAGGTGCTTGATCACCGTGTCACTCACATCTGCATTCTCTAAAGCTGGAGGTTGATTTACCATGACTGATGGCAGATTAGGGTGGTTGCCAAGGACAAGCTGAATTGGGCTAAACCCACAATGGTTCTGCATACTATTTTTAGCATTCACCGCCCAGGCCAGGGCAACATCTAGTTCCAATTGAGGATCTTCTTCCAGCATTTTCTGCACACAAACGTCTACTACATAGTGGTTTCTCTCACAAATACCATTTGACCATGGGGAGTATGCTGCTGTAGCACACACTTCTACATTGAATTGTTCTGCTAGTTCTCTGTATTCAGCATTGTCAAATTCTCCTCCGTTATCCACTAGAAACTTCTTGGGAGGTCCAAACCCAGCTGCAATCCACTCAGTTGCAACACTGTTGACAATCACTTTGGGGGTTTTTCTTCTGATGACTTTGCTTTTACTGAATCTGGTGAAGAGGTCAATAAAGTGTATGAAGTACACATCTCCATACTGTTTGAGATCCATGGCTACTACATCATTGAATTGTCTAGCTAAAGGCAGGCATACCACAGGTCGGGCAGGGGTCTTCTTAAATCTCTTGCATACTTCACACTTCTCACTAATACTATCAATGAGCATCCGACATTCACCATCAAGGGCATCTGCATTGCTCATTATTGCCTTCAGACTCTTAGCAGTAGGATGAGCAAATTGGCGATGTAGTTTCTGTACCATTTTCTCTTTTTCTTCAAATGTTTTCTGCTCAACCACCATTTGTACATTTTCTATCTTCACCTCACATTCTTTCAATGGAACATAATAATGACCTGAAGATGTAGTATCCAGCTCTATCTTCTTTCCATTAACTTCTAAAGTATCTTCTTCCATGTCCAACTTGAACCCCATTCTCTTCATATCTGGCTTACTCAAAAGTAGCGGAATATCACTATTAACCACATGTGTTCTTATGGTTGTCTTAAGCCCTCCAATAACACATGGGATCTCCATTCCTTCTTCAGACTCAATTTTGTTTCCTGCTCCAAATTTGAACTTTGTTCCTCCTGGAAGGAACTTTACTTGCTTCCTTTCACTTACAGACAGGGATGCCAGATACATCTCCTTCCATGCACGGCCTGCTACTGTTTTACTACAAGCACTGTCCAGAACAGCAGCATTGGCAGTTTCAGCCATAAGCACTTGCTTATCTTCGTGTGAATAATCATTCACTTTGTATACCTCTGCATCAGCAGGTGTTGAAGTTTCAAGAGCACTAATTGCTTCCTGATTATGATTTGTATGTGGGCAGTCTCTCTTGAAGTGCATGATTGACTCACACACCAAACACTTTAAATAGTTTCCATCTGCATCACGAGGATTTCTTCTGATGTAACTTCTGGTTCCTCTGTAGGCTCCTCTACCTCTGTTAACTTGAGTACCTGTGTATCCAGCATTGGATCTTTCAGTATATGTACTACTTTGTCCTGCACCACGACCAGTTAATCGACCAAAGCCACGCCTGACCATGTACCACCACCACGCCCCTGAATAATTTCCTCCACGCTTGGCATATCTGCCCCTGGTAAAGTAAGCCTCTTCTGCTTCTGTTGTATATACAGGTTCTTCTTTGATAGACACCTTATCAGATCTTTGTCTTTGTGACATACCCTGATCACCAAAGAATTTTCTCAGGGCACTCTTCATTTGGTCATACATTTCTTCTTTCTTAGTGTAATCAACTGCAGTGAGAACAATCTGTTTATCTTTCTTGTCTAGTCCAGCACTATTGATAAGTTGCATAGCCAGTACTACTTCTGGCAGTGTGATGCCTTCCTTCTTTAATTCTTTCACTTTCTTCTCATACTCATTGAGGAATTGATCCATAGTATCAGTGTCTTTCTTTGTCAGATTTTTGTATGAACACCATGCTTCGCAGACTACACTTAGGTCATCCTTCTTGTACCACTTATCCAGAATTTTGAATATTTGGTCTACCGAGTCCGCTTGGTCAACTTTGATTTCTTCATTTTGCATAGCCAGTCTGACTTTATCGTTTACTCCTTTACTTGCTGGCAAAACACTGTATACTGCAAAGCCTTGTCTTTCCTTCTCTACTTTTGTGAATTGTGTCCACAGATTTATATCAAACTTCCAATCCTCATAGGATGTAGTTTCAGTATTCCAAACTGGTGGGGTCAAGAACTTATTATCCTTCTTGTCTGCCATTGTGTTTTGTTAACCTTGCTCTGCTACCATGAAAGTTATTAATAATGTTAGTCTCTAATAAGTTCTGTCTACGCTTGTCTACGCTTGTCTACGCTTATCTACGCTTGTCTACATCTACATCCGCATGCAAACCCCACCAGATCTACAACAATGAAAAGGGGAAACAATACAGGATTAGATATAACATAACACAATTGAGATGTATCACAGCACAATTTGCCTCTAAAGTTTACCTGTTGCAATTCAACTTCAAAAAGTGCAAAAAATTGCAATACACAAATCCTGACGATTAAAGAATTCTGTTGTATTTCATAATCCCCTTTCAACAATGTTCAAATGAAAGTTCACCTTAAAAGCCTGCTTTAATGTACAATTTCCAATTTTGTTGTATTGCATAATCCCCTTTCAAATAACACTTTACCTTAAAGGCATAATGTACCATTTCCATCAAATTATAAATTTGTTATTCTTTACCCAAAATACTGAAATAATATTAGTAATAACTCTCAGGAAGGATTTCTGTTCATTTCATGCCAAAATAATGAGGTGAAAGAAACCCTACTGGCTATTTTAGTCATTTAAGGGATCTAAAATGAGCGTTTATTGCGTTTCGACAGTATTTTTTGTGGGACATGAGAGCACCTCGGACCTATCGAATTGCATTCTGAATACGAAGCATGTCTTTCTGATATCAAATGATTTTCATTTTTTGAAAATCACAATATAATACAAATTTTATGACCAATTATAAAAATTTGATATTTTTCCTCGTAGTAAATTATATAAATCTAATGATATATTCTTAAAGTGTATGTAGTAGGGAGGAAAAGCCGACGGTCAATTGAAAATTTTGACCTTTCATATTGAAGATATGGATTTTTTTCCCAAAAAGACCTAATTCCTAAAATTTATCCCCAAATTTATCCCCAAGAAATTTAGGGGATTTCACAAGTTCCCCGAGTGGTGCTCGAGCTCTACTGGCGTGTGAACGCTACATTTTGCAATTCTCGAGCACTGCAGAGCTTGACCTGTGCATGGTGGTGGAGTTCCATTGCACTACGGTAGAATCGGTAGATGTACATTAAATATAGCAATTGTCGCCCATTCTGCCTCATCTTTCTCAACAACTCTCTTCTCCCAATCAACGGTATCGATGCCAAATCTAGAACATCATCACCACTTTCCATTATCATGAATTTTTAAATACTTAAAAGTACAAACAAGAGCAAAATGTTCTTCGCAGATCGTGACATCCCAATCGCAGTAATTGGTGCCTTTTGATTTGGTGGTATGGTTTGTTTACGTTCTGCTGAGTTCTAACAATATATATAATAATAATAATAATAACTTTATTTATACACGGTAAAAACATGTTTCGCGCGATACTGCAGTGGTCACATTCAGCTTTCGATTGTAATTCTCAAACTGACGTCATCAGACATTTGCGAAACTCAAGGATTACAGGCCATGACGGAGTCGTGTGGACACGCACTCGGGGATTGACCCGGGGATCGCAATCATCGAGCATGCCGATCCTCGAAGATCCTACGACCGTCTGAACACGGCTATAGTAGGATTTCTGTGATGGACTTCGGTCATCCCACGAGGGCTCTGAATTTGATGAGCGATGTTGACTTGATGTTGAATTCAGTGCACACAATTAATCATAGACTGTAAAAAGTTACAGTCTATGAATTAATAAAAGAAGTGTTTTAGTTCCTCCTATCCTGACCAGTTGATTTGATCATACTGCCCCTTTTCAGTTTCTTACCCCGTCAAATGTACATCACACCTTGCATAACAAATGTTCAAACCTTGCATAACCATATAGCATATCGTTAATGTAAGATTGTATGAAAGCAATACCATACAAATTTGCCTTAATATCACTGATGGGCTATACTTTATATGTATATCAGGGTAAATTTCATGTACATAGTACTGTACGGTAGTTATTGGGAGCTTCCTCCTCTGAAAATCCCAACAAGAATTAAGGGAAGGGGTATGAACGTTTGGGCAGTATTTATTGTGGGACATTAGAGCACATCAGACATATCGAATTGCATTCTGAATACGAAGAATGGCCTTCTGATATCAAATAATTTGGATTTTTTGAAATTCGCAATGTAATACACATTTTATGGCAAATCATTAAAATTGATATTTTTGATATTTAAGGGAAGGGGTATGAACGTTTGGACAGTATTTATTGTGGGACATTAGAGCACATCAGACATATCAATTGCATTCTGAATACGAATAATGTCATTCTGATATCAAATATTTTTGATTTTTGAAATTCGCAATGTAATACACATTTTATGGCAAATCATTAAAATTGATATTTTTGATATTTAACAGTACTGAAGTAAACTTTATAAATCTGATGATTTATACTTAACGCGTATGTAGGTGGGATGAAAAGCCGACGACCAATTGAAAATTTTGACCTTTCGTATTGAAGATTAGGTCTTTTTGGGAAAAAAATCCATATCTTCAATATGAAAGGTCAAAATTTACAATTGATCGTCGGCTTTTCCTCCCAGCTACATACACTATAAGAATATATCATTAGATTTATAAAATTTACTTCGAGGACTGTTAAATTATAAAAATTTGATATTTGAACAATATCAAATTTTTATAATTTGTCATAAAATTTGTATTATATCGTGATTTTCAAAAATGAAAATTATTTGATATCAGAAAGACATGCTTCGTATTCAGAATGCAATTCGACACGCCTGAGGTGCTCTCATGTTCCATAAAAAATACTGTCGAAACGCTCAAAACGCTCATTCCAGATCCCTTAACAGTACTCGAAGTAAACTTTATAAATCTGATGATTTCTACATGTACCTAAAGTGTATGTACATGTAGGTGGGATGAAAAAGCCGGCGATCAATTGAAAATTTTGACCTTGCGTGTATTGAAGATATGGATTTTTTTCCCAAAACACCAAAAAAAATTAGGTCTTTTTGGGAAAAAATCCATATCTTCAATATGAAAGGTCAAAATTTTCAATTGATCGTCGGCTTTTTCCTCCCAGCTACATACACTTTAAGACTATATCATTAAATTTATAAAATATACTTGAGGACTGTTATCTCCAAAATGTGAAAAATATCAAATTTTAATAATTTGTCATAAAATTTGTATTATATCGTGAATTTCATAAAATGAAAATTATTTGATATCAGAAAGACATTCTTCGTATTCAGAATGCAATTCCGCTGGAGGGATTTTTATGGGAGGGCACTTTTAGTTTGTGCTTAAAATTCCAGTTGTCATAAGGGAGCCCATTATATGATATGTGCCATTAGGTAAATCTTTATGGAATATTTAGCAATTAATATCATGAAACAAAGTTTGGAAATCAAATTTCACAAATAATAGGAAATGATGATTTTACATATAATTATAAGTCTATTGTCATAAACAGAAAAATGAAAAATTAAGATGACCAATTAAAGTTGCTCATTTTGCAATTAAATCTACCAATAAAATTATGATGTATACAAATATGCCTCCATAATGTACATTTTCAAGTTACACAACTTTGTAATACTGTTCAACAAACTTGAACTGATATAAAATAAGATAAGAATTATGTAATGCATGGCCCAGATTTGTACCCATCTCAAGAGGATGTACACTGTCAAGGTCTCTTCGGGAAAATGAACTTGGATTTGAGTAGGTTTTCTTGAGATTACCTGCCAAGACATTGACTCCTAGCAACGTGAGACTTGTCATCATCAGACAAGAACATACAAAACGTACATTAATATCCATGTAGCACGTTATCTTACATTGATTCAGTCACTGTGTGCCGGCGTGACAGGATGTCAGGTGCCATTACTATAATGACGCCGAGCGGCAACGTTTCTTCTACTTCTTCTTTTCTAGAATACCCTTTTTTCTTTTCTCCAATATCTGTCCTCCCCAAGTGAAAAGGTAGTATATGCTTTGGTATTACCAGCAAGTACTTTGTTCTACTTTGGGAACAGTTAAAAGCATAAAGGGCAAGGTCTGTTGTGTTTATTTGTATATAGTTCCTGTATTTTTACTTCAGATTACAACTAGACTGATCAAAACCTACCATCCCAAAGTGGCTTAGCATGGATCATCACATGGGGCGGACCATGATTTTGGGGGCACCAGGCCTAATTGGGGGGGCATGCATAGGCCATTTTTGGCCATTTTCCTAAGGGATTTTCTAAATTTTCAGATCGATTGGGGCACATGCCCCCCCCATGACGTTACGCCACTGTGGTGTCCAAGTCAACAGGAAGGATCTGATATGTTATTTACTTACATGTACTACTTTTGTTTCTTCTAAGGGAAGCATTTAGCAACACCTACCCATCAGCTTGTGTGGACTGGAAACTATGGACACTTCTCCATATAGCACTAAGGGATTTTCTAAATTTTCAGATCGATTGGGGGCACATGCCCCCCCCATGATGTTACGCCACTGTGGTGTCCAAGTCAAAAGGAAGTATCTGATATGTTATTTACTTATATGTTCTACTTTTTTTCTTCTAAGGGAAGCATTTAGCAACACCTACCCATCAGCTTGTGTGAAAACTATGGATGCTTCTCCTCAACTGCCTCATCTCCAGGGGGCATATTTGGTTTGTTATAGGTGGAGATGTGCAGCTGCAATTCTGAAGACTGACCCAAAAATGTATCAAATTTGGATGAACAAAAAAACCAACAAAAAAACAATAAAAAATCTGGTGGGTTTTTTTTCAGGTTTTCCAAGACAATTTGGAAGATGCAGCTTTTCACAACCCCCAGCTACACCATTGTTCTCCTTACCCCAGGCTTGCTAAATCTCTCTAGATTTGAAAGATGATGAAGTACTTTTAAAATGAAGTGACAATTGACATTGAATGACATTCAACCATGCCAGCCTACCCCGGGGGGGCTAAAGGAAATTCAATTTTGCCGGCCCTTCCTCAAAAGACCGAAAAGGTTGCCCCAATTTTTTTTTCATGTATAGTACAATTTTTCAAAATTGTTAATACTTATCAAAATTTTTTTCGCCCTTTTTTCTTTACTAATTCGTTTTGCCGCCCCTTCTTCTTCCGTCGCCCCTTCGTTTGCTGCCCCTTCTTCTTCCGCCGCCCCTTCGTTTTCACCGCCCCCTGCTTTTACCCCAGGGGGAAGCCCCCCGCAAAATACGCACATGCATGCCATGATTCTCTTCATAATGCCATAATATGCATGGTCTGAAAAAGAGAAGATGTTCCCATATGGGAAGACCAAGGTAGACCAACTTTAAAATGTGAATAAGAAGGGGCATCCAGTTAAACGGAGGCAAAAGTCACCCAATAGGTCAAATTGAAGATGTAAATATGTATCACTGAGGTGGTAATCCCTTGGTGCCCCAATTTGATGAAGTAGTGATGGTGACTGACAGAACAGGAGACATACAGGGACATCTTCCTGGACTGTGAGGTAAATTATAAACCTCTACGGTTTCCTACAAAAATCACCAAGAAAAAATGACCTGCATGTATTAAGGAAGGCAATCCAGAGAGGTCTTCATTGGCGGCCTGTCCTTTGAGTTTGAGGTTGTACTGATCTATAGCCTATACTAAGTCCTTAAGATGTCCTTAGCGATTAAAAGGTGACAATTTGGTGACAACACAGGAAGTCAAGTCATTTATTGCTTTCCCATACAACTTAGGGAAATCAATAATGCTGTCCATATGATGGACGCAACAAATGCTCTGTGACATTTCTCCAAGTCAAGTAACATTTTGCAGATTGATTTCTTGTTTTTCATCACACTTCTTAAGCATTTTTTTACACTACCACTCTGTGACATCTTAATCAACCCCATGAATTTTCAATTTTTTGTCACATTTTTAAGTATTTTAATATGTTCCTAACAGTATTTTGACAAGCTATATAAATTTGTACGTGCACTTTTCTGTGACAATCCAAGTCAAATCCGAGTCAAAGAACATGTGGCAATTGATTTTTCTGCTTGCATTAAATGTGAAACATGCAGCTTTGATAAAAAAGACTTTTTGGGATGTTTTGCAAAAACAGAGACAGCTTATAATGTTTCCAGCAGACTGAGTGCACAATAATTCAACCTATATTCTCCTAGGGTCAATAGAAGGGGCATATATGGAGATGGGTCATCAGGAAAGGATTTGTCACTTAGGAAACTGTTACAGTGGCATTTCTGTTCAAGTTACTTCTTTATAACATCTTCACCTTGGCCTTGTATTTAGGACATCTGTGGTTGTAACTTTGTGTGAGGAGGAGAGGGGGGGTCACTCCCATTGTGGCCTGTACAACACATCCGCGATAATCAACTTTTGAAAAGCACCCTAAACAAGAATTTAACCCGTAGCTAAAACGATACCCTAAACAGGTGACACGCGCCTGTTTTCACACCCTAAACAGGGATTTTATTCCTTGCATCAAATTTCATACCCTAAATTTCATTTTAATTTTTCATGTTTTTGACACCCTAAACAAGAAGTGCGCGTATCGTGCCTACCCACGAAAAACTACCCTTTTTACGCGTTTTTATTATCGCGGATGGTATACAGGCCACAATGGGAGTTAACCCCCCGGGGGAAGGGGATAGTTATCAGAGTATCTGGCTACTTGAACTCAACCAGACCATTTTGCCAGGCAGGGATTGCCAACAGTGGCCAGCCCCTATGATTTAGAATATTTCCCCGGCTCCAGAACACTGTACATAAAAAACTACAATAGTATAAGGGGAAGTATTATATTAAATATCAGTACTGGCTAAAATACTTTGATAAATTGGTGACTTCGAGAACATAGGCCTACATGCACATCAACTGTACAAAAAAGTGACATCAACTACTTTCTATTCACACTCACTTTCACCATTTCACCCTGCAGTAGGCCTATGTTTCTCTAATGGTACACAAAATTGAAAACATTATATGAAAGTGTCAAGCTTAGAATTTACTGTGAACATTTATGTAAAAAAGTGCAAAATCAGCAAATGTAAACAAGAAGAAATGTTTGAATAAATATTATTGCTACCCAAAATATGTAACTGCACAAAACTACCAATTTTATAGCCAGGTCTGGAAAAAAATTTCATTTCCCAGGAAGATAAGCCAGAGATATATTAAAGCCTAATTCACAACAATTTTAGGGTTTTTTTTGCATTTCTCTGCCAAAATTTCATTGATTCTCCACTTTTCTAGTCTTTGCTTCAGACACATACAGGACTTCATGAGCCATTGTTTTGTTTTTTCAATTGACTATTTTGAACTAGAAATCTTTATTTTCAACTGCAGCTCTTAACATCATCCTATTCAGTACGATTTGATTACACTGTTTGTTCTTGAATCCCAACCACTATTTATTATTTGTTTATGAACTAAAGTATAGAGTTAAACATTATAAAACTCTCAACAGTGCCGCCTTGTAAACCTACTCTCAAAATCCAGGCGCCGAATATTTGAGGTATGGGATTTCATAACATGAAAGCAGAAAGTTTGAAATCCTTTCAAGTACGAGAGTTCTCATGTTCAGTGAGAGAAAAGCCAATCCTATGGTCACAGCTGGACTGCTGTTTCAACATCAAACACCTCATGCCTTGATCCTCGTGAAACTGAACAACTTTTTTGTGCGACTGAATAAGTCGCCTTAGTCCGACTCGCGAGACGACTGTGAAATTACCTGCAGCAATTACGACTTCTTCCCCTCTGTGATATGAACCTAAAAATGCCATAATTTTGACAATTAACTGAACATGTTTTGTTGAATGTTGGCTGGTACCATACCAGCAAGTTACGTCTGGTTCCTCCTGTGACATATGTGTCCTCAGAGAAAGTTCAAAGACCACAACAAAGAAACTATTTAGTATTAAAGTAAATATGAGCATGAGTCAGCATTTACAGATGATTATATTATCATTAGTTTCAAAATTTGCGCTTTGACCTCCACACCCCACCCATTTTTTAAACACTTCATCATGTGCATGCCAACTTGAAAGAGAGGCTCACGACATTGGTATAAAGAGCCTGTAACCCTCAAATTCAAAGCATGTCACCCAATAAAATACCTTCTCTATGAATATTTTAGATTTCATTAAAAAACATGTTTTTTTATGAATGAAGAGTTACCTAAAATTTTCATACCCATGATTTCACTATGTCCACGGTCTTTATCATACGCATGAAAAGCGCCCCCATCACCCACACCTACCTTTAGGTTTAATCTGTGTTTCACTATAAATACTGCCTTCATCGTCAGCGTCACTATCATCTCCATCGCTAGATTCCTCTATTATTGACAACGGACGGTATCGTACATGTTGGCGAGGGGCGCCCTCTTTCTTCTTGGTCCTCGCCTTCATTATGATTGATAGAATTCCACCTGACGATGAGTCAAGGAGATTCTGTAAATTTGACAGAGTTTATTTCCAATAGAACTTTATATATTCCCACTGTTTCCTTTAATGTTGGTGAAAATCTTCCTCACAGTCTTAAAAGGTTACACAATTCACAAATTAAATGCATCCACATCTGGTCCCGGGCATCTGGTCTTCTTCAACAATCTTGTTTAGCTGATAACCTCAACCCTCATGTCACTGTTGAGCACATGTCCTCCAATACAGGTCACTAAACAGTGCCTTTGAGGATGATATCGATGATATACCAGATTATAAAAGCTGAACTTGTTGAGTGTATTCTAATCCACAGGAATATTGCGCTTGCACTGCGCTTTAAAAAAATAAATTCCCCCACCACCACACACTGAAAACGTAAACAAGCACTAGTAGTGTCTTCTCATAAATACTCATCCAATGAGTTTATAATGCAGTGGCAGTAGTAGTACTCTGGTGTGCTAGTCACGGCACAAGCATACAATGTGTCAAACTTATTTCATCAACTCCAATGTAAAAGATCCCTAGCTGCACAAAACACCCCAGCGAGATATATATAGTAATCCAAATAATAATTTCCAAAAACGACAAACTCTCCTTGATTGGCACTAACACGGAATGATGGATCCACACGCAAACTGTTACTGTCAAAATAGTAAGGCAAGCTTATTATTACACATCGATGACTGGAAAGATATATACCATTGACACAAGGCTTGCCATTGACTGAAACGCACAGATTTACTTAATAGTTCATGACTAATTTGGCAGAATCACAGTACATACACCACAATTGGTAAGGAGCAATGAACCGCAATAAATTCCAAAGCATTTTAATCCTTCCAAATCTTGTTTTGTTATCCCTATTGCAGGATTTCAGTAGAATTAGTAGTTAATTGAACTTGACTTGACTCCAGTATCCTACTGATAGCTCCCCATGCATGTGAATCCTATTTGATGTGCATGACCTGTGCTACTCTCCTACATAAAATCCCTTCATACACTCCACTGGAATACAATAGGTATGTTTTGTCCACAATTTAAGAAAAGCCAATTTTATGCATTGTTTGATCCGTAAAAATCCTTGTACTATTGTTTCACACATGTATGCATTGGTCAATATGTCTGTTTATTCTGGCCACCATGTGTGGTCAGTAAAACAAATGACCAGTCCAGCTGATGACCACTGCCACTTTTTCAGTACATTCTTCTGTTGTCAACCTACATACCTTGTAAGCTTAAATTAGTAACTGCATTTACCCTGTTGTTTCATCCACACAATTCCATGTCCTATTGTTTTAAATTGGTCAGATCGTATTTGTGTGACCACAGCACACAGAGTCCACACATCCAGTTCAGATGACCACTACACCACTTGGCCTACTCCGAACAACATGTGTAATCAAAGCTGTTGCAATGTAAACTGACCCCTTCTTGTGTGAGTATGCTGTAATCATGTCCAAACAACACCTCATCAAATACTGAGCAAATACAAACACAGAATCTAATAGGACACTGGTGTACCACTCAGGCAACATTTACACCAGACTCAGCCAGAGGGGTCTTTGTTATGATCCCAACATATGTTTTCTACACTGATATAGATCCCAAATCCTGGATTCAGATACCAACAGATGTCAAATAATGTGCTCCCAAGAGACTAAGAATCACTCCAAATCCTGCAAAATCCTTTACTTGTGCACCAGTGATGACACAACCAGATCAGTAGAAAGTAAAAACATCCCTGGTAAAAAGTAAGAATTCATCTTTTTTCCCCAAGTTTCAAAATCTCAAGTTCAACTCTTTTCTATGCAAACTTTGTTTTTCATGTAACCCCATGTAACCATGGTGAGTGGTTGTCATGGATACGGTTAAAAGTTAACCCTGAAGACTTGAGTGGTGATTTGCATCTCTCCTCACACCTGATAACTGGAGGGTAATTTAGGTTACCAATGTCAACATTGGATAGAACAATACACCTACAATGGTATTCATGATCAGGTCTAGTTTCCAAATTTAAAATTCCCTCTTTTGTGTTACAAGTTTTATAGCACTGGTACTTATTTGGGGCCTATGTGATGGAATGCAAATCGTTATGCAGATTTCATTGGCACAATGGCACACCCCCATATAAACCACAACAATTGAAGGAAATGGCCATAAGGGTTCACAAAAAGCTATGAAAATAAAATAAAGACTGCATTGTCTTCTGTTGATCCATGATGCAGTCATGTCTACAGTAGAATTCATCTCGACCTTTGCAGGACTTAAACCCCATTAAAAGCTATTAAACCAAGATAACACTCATTGAAACAGCTCAACTGATTAAATCGGATCTTCTCTGGTTGTGCACATGTGTCTGTTTTTGCATGTGCGATATCGCAATAAAGCTGGTATTATAGCTTCAGTTGGGTAACCGATTATAAAGGAAACGGAAGGACACAATGGTATGTGGACCTTTGTTCACTAAATGAGACAATGGCCTGCTTTTTGTTAACCAGCATTCTTGAAAATGAGCAACATAATGATTGTTGACTTAACACAGTTTGGAAATAATTTCTTCATATTTTTGGTGTTATTTGTCGTTTACATATCCTTCCTAAAACACAAAAGTGCGACCCTCTCCAAACACCTAAAATTAGCTAAAAATTTAGGACATGTTACAAAACTATATTTTCTAGAATTTCACAGAATAATTTAAATGTAGCTTGTACCGCTTTTTTGTGGCATCCTTCAGAAGTGAGCGGTCCGATACCAATATTTTCGGTCAAATCTCCATTCAATTAACACGGGAGTTGGCTAGCTATGCCTTGCCCTCACTCATATTTTACAAAAGTGCAACCATTTCTGAACATCTAACCTAGCTGTAATTTTAGGTCATGTTAGAGAAATATATTTGCTAGAAGTTTGGAGAATAAATTAAATATTGGCTGGTTATTTTTCACACAGTGATGTTAACTAGGCAAGTGTCCATTCTTCCAACATACATCATTTGTAGAGGTCACGCGTCAATGGTGAGAGCACTGTGTATTGTGTATAGGAAAACGGACAGTAACTGCAGTATGCTGGGCCACTGTACTACTGTTTTAGACACACATATTTGAGAAGAGATAAATAGGAGCTTTGCATATATATTTTTGAATATAGAAAATGGGCATGTAGACCTATATATGCACAGTAAATGTAAGGAAACAAGGGCCGAACAAGGGAAACAGTTCAAAATTGGCAAAGCATAAAAAAAAATTTTAATTAGGCCTAATGAAAAAAAATTCCACTTTTACAGTAATATGCCTTGTGCACAGCCTTACATCTTGAACTACCCAGAAAACACCAAAATGTTTGTAAATGTTATAAATATGTTTGGTTTCAGTCAAAACAAATTTTAATAACATTTAAATGCCAGGCTATAAGGTCAAAAATGTTATGAAAAATATGCTACATTGTACAACAACATGTTGCCAAAACATTATTTTTTGGTAAACATTTTTTGCAAAATATTTTTTCAACACTTGAATATAGGTTAGCATGTTTTGCAGCAACTTTTCACAATGTTTTTGAATGTTATTTGAATGTTTTATACACTTTATATACCCTTTATATTACCAACAATTTAAATATTTTCTGTCAAAAGTTTTGTGTTTGCTGGGTAACAAGTAACACTAACAGTATCAATAAAATTTAAAATTAGCGCTTTGCCTACTTTTGTAAAAGGCGCTTTATAAATCACATTGTTTATGTTTATGTTATGTTTAATAAAGTGCTGAATATAAAAACAAAACAAAACCACCATCATACATACTACTAGCCTGACTCATTCATCACTAAACAAGGAAAATCTAGATTATAGTCAACCTTTTTTCAGCTCAAATTGGAAATTTTACATAATTTTACATGTTTCCGCTCATTTACTAACATAACCACCGTTACCATAGTGACTGTCACATTGGCACATGAAGATGATATGTCACAGATAACTAAATTAACTCCTCAAAAATCAAGTTTGTCAACAAATATTGATGAATTCATATTTCCTGTGTAAACTCTGCCTTTATGACATCTTACTGCAGGAAGGATGTACTATTTGAAGGTCATGATATGATCACTTTGAATTTGATTGTGGGGGGGGGTAAATATAATTGGGCCTGAGTGGTTATTGGTTGCAGACACAGCAATCTCTCTGGGACAGTGGCATGGCGGTGGAAGTCGGGGTATGGTGGGGACATATCCCCCTTAAATTTGATGTCCCCTCTACAAATATGTGATGCGATCAAGCAAAATCAGTCGGAACTCGGAAATATTGACTTTTCAGTTTCTTATAGGATAGTAAACAGCATTTACAAATCTGCATTTTCCAGAAACCCCATTAAAATTGAACAACCAGTTCTAAAGATATGAGCAGTTAAAGAGTTTCCAAAACAACATAAAACAAAAGGAAATATTTCCTTTGTTTGGCTATATCTCAAAATCAATATTTCCGAGTTCCGACTGATTTTGCTTGATCGCATCACATATATGTACCATATTAACTCTGTCACCTCTCTTTAATAAATGCCTCCCACCATTTTTTTCACACCAAAATGTTGAAATTTCCATGCTATCTTGTGGTAACTATAAGCTTCAATACCATGGTCCACACACAATCGGTAATTGCCGAAAATGACATGGGAAACCCAGAAGTGAAACGGAGGTCATTGATCCTAACATCTAATAAATAAACACCCCTCTTTCACCGGGAGCATTTAATAAAATATGGCATAACTTCTCAAATTTAGATTTTTGATATGGGCACACCCCCTTAAATTTGAATGCGTCTGCAGCCACTGTTCCAGGATCTGTGGTGCAGATGATACTAGTTAGTAATCACTAAACTCCCCAAGCTACAGAAAGGTCCACTTTCTGAGAACAAATATCAAATGTATCCAAATTTATATATTATTATATTATAAGAAGATAAAAGATAAATACTAAACTAGAAATATCTCAAAAGAGATGAAAAAGGTTATTTCCTAAAAAATAAAGTACAAAAATATCATTGCAGTGGTATTAATCTACAATTTCTACCATGTATTTCAGAGAGAGTTGTGTGAAATAAAGCCCGATCCTGAATCCACATCGCAGCGATGCTGCGATGCTATAAAAATTGTAATCTGAGCCAGGTTTTTAAGAGCTTAGCGGTGAAAATTCTCATCGTGTGGTGGAAATTTCGGTCTGCAATGGAGTTGAACAATGTTCAACTTTTTCGCATCGCACTGCGATATCGCAGCCGTGTACGCTTCTGATTGGCTGTTGGAAAATCAAGGTTGGTAGAATGACCTTAAAAGGAGATGCAGACCCCACATGCTTTTAAAACATCGCAACATCACGCGATGAAATTAAAATGTACATTTTAATTTCATCGCGCGATACTGCGATATTTGAAAAGCATCGCATCGCGCTGCGAAGTGGAGTCAGGATTGGGCTTAAGACTCAAATCACTCTGACCATGCTGACCGCCATGCTGGATTTAATTTAGCTGCATAACTCGCATTCTTGATTGCTGCACATACAACACAAAAGCACCTATAGGCCCCCCTACACACATATTTAGTGCCAACATTCAGGCCCGTACGCAGGGGGGGGTGCGGATACAAAAAGTCCCTAAAATTACAATTTATGCGGCGTAGCGAAAAAAAAATGAGTTTTTTACACTTTTTGGTCAAAAAGGTCCACATTTTGGGAAGAAAGTCCACTTTTCACAAAATCGCCTCCCCCTTGGAAAAAAGTCCACTTTTTCAAAATCAGCACCCCCCGTGTACACGGGCCTGCCAACATTAGAACATGAAGCAAACAACATAACATTCTATCACATACAAAGGTAAAGTGGTTATTTTTATAGTTTCCTATACTAGAAGATGAAATTGCAACTTACCCTTTCTTATCACAACTCCACCCAATCACAACCACAATTGTACAAACACGTTCATTTACTGTGACCAATTCTGAGAAGTCATATTTAACAAAATCATGACTAGCATTTAATATGAAACATTACAACACAAGGTAAACCCCATTATAGCACAATATGAAATTTCCTGACTCATTAAAGTTGTATGTTTTGTGTAATTCTACCGTCACACCATATCTTGGCAAAGTTTCATGTAAAATTCTATCAACAGCATTGCTGTTATTATGGTGACAGATACCTCAAAAGTAAATTATATTGATATGATATCAGCTTCAAAATGATCAAATTGGTTGACTTTTTAAGAAAATCATATTTTTCAAAGTGTAAAATTTCTAAAACATGATATTGCAAAATGGAATTTGGAAAAATTGCTTTGCTTTAATGCTTAATTCCAGGCTTAATTTTATAATATTTCTTGAGAATATCATTTACTAAAGAATGCAATTATAATATATTGCTCAAACATGATCAGTTACATGCTCATTTACTTTCAAGTCCTATCATTGATCCTCACCAAAGTGTAAAATTTTTTAAGATGGGTAAGAATAGTTTGTCTATAAAATACTAATTATGTATTTTGTTTGTATGAAAAATTGAACGATAAGGAATGTTAATAGCAGTGATGATAAAGAAAGTGAAGCCCTGTTTAATTGTGTCCATAGACAGAAGCCTATAGACCACTTGACATCATTGTTTATCAACAAAGGCGAGGGACTGGTCTATCGATATGCTTGAACGAACCGCTACACTGTTCAATGGCTTTTTTGTACTGTATATGAAATGTGGTGGGCGATACACGCCCGGCCCTGAGCAAACTATGATGCATACGCACACTGCAGGGCAAAGAACAATGGAAATTGACATAATTCACGCTCATATACTGCCAGGCAATGACGTCACATGTCAAGTGGTCTATACCGGCAGCAGATGCAAGATGGTCAGTTAAGGGGGGAGGGGGGGTTGTAGAGATGAATAATGGTAATTATATGCACAGTTTATCCTGCTGATTGACAGTTTCATAGAATACTCTATGTTATCCTGGATCTACACCTGGTAGGCTAAAACGGGCTGATTTTGATGATCCCCGCACCGCACCCTTCTTGATCCACCCAAGCCTAAAGTAATTGACTCATATATTGTATACCCTTGTCAGGTTGCTTTTGGTCCTGTCACTTACAGAGTATTATTAGCACACCTATACCTTTCACAAGAATTTAAAGATCTAATTTTTGATGATTTTTATTAGATTTTCTGGTAAAGGAAATTCCTGGATACACTGATTATACCTTTAAAAGAAGGATGTTCCAATCAGCAGGATCACCATAGAGATTAGAGCTGTGCTACTATGTGAACACAATACAGTGTCATAGTAAATGGAATATTCCATTTAAAATCAACACTCCCCTGTGGAAGATTTTGGAAATATCTACCACAGGGGGAGTATGAATTTCAATTTGAATGAACACAGTTGGCAGAGCTCCATTTGAATTTCATACACCCTTTGAGAAAGATTCAACCTGAATCTTCCACAGAGGTAGGGGGATTCCATTTGAAATTCATACTCCTCCTGTGGAAGATATTTTCAAAATCTTCCATGGGGTAGTGTGGATTTTAAATAGTAGCCCAATCCATGGGCAGCCAATAAACCCAAAAGTAGTGCCGAGTGCCGCATGACACCTCATTGATTCAGCACTACCATCATTTCCTCATTGAAATGTCATGCTATCAATCACATTATGTGACGTGATCAAATCAAATGAATCATTCAGTAGTCGCTAACACTGATTCTGAAATACGACCAAATGAAGCATTCAATTTCTTTTGTATTTTATTGTTTTCAGCGATGCGATAATTATCATATCTCAAGAACCACAAGTCCAATTTTGATAAAAAAATTCATCAAATTGAAGCCGGTAAAATGTGAAAAATGTGAGATTTAAAGATAAAAATTGATTTTGCATAACATGTGACTGATTTTGCTTGATTGCATCACATATAAATGGAATGCCAAATAATACCGGACTTGGACATCGGTCACTAACATTAGGTATATCACCTCAAAAATAATCGCAGCAGAAAAGCGTTATTTAATGTTCCTACATTATTAAGCTTTATTAAAGCATCAAAAATCAAAAAACAGAATTGAAATCGGTCAATGCATTGTGATGTAATGTCAATTTAAAGATGCTCGTAGATGGAATGAAATCCTGCCACAAATGGCTGTAATGACAAAATTGGCACATTTCGAGATTTTGAAGGTTTATTTGGACGCTTGCTTGGAAAAACAGCGTTAATTTAAATAGCACATGTTAAATGCCTATCTTTCCTGACTTCGTTACAGAAAACAAAATTAAAAAATCCATCATTGAATAATTATAATAAATTAATCAAATATACTATTTTAGCCATTTCGCCAATCTGCAGACAAATTAAATCTCAAAAAATGACTAAGTTCAGCTAATTAATATGCAAAATTGATGCCAATAGAAAACCGTACATGATATAAAGGTGCGGTTTTTTTGCACACATATGTATACAAAGTTCTTTCAATTGATGACAAAAAATACACAAAAAGTAATTAATTATGCAAATTAGGTAATTACAGCTAATTATGTATTTATGATATTATTATGCAAATTAGGCATGAGTAATTTTGGGTTTTTTTCAATATTTAATGAAAGTCTGTTCATTCATCATAAATCTTTTAAGTATGATCCTGTTATGAGGTTGAATAAATGAACTGCAGTTAATTATTTAAAAACAATACAAAAAAATTAAAAGTTTGACATTTTGACGGTGTCTGGAATATAATTTTAATTTTTACTATAAACATGGTATGTGTCACCATTACTCAAAGCCAAGTCCGAAAAGTAAAAATTAAAATTCAGTTGCAATGAGACTTTAAATTAACATTTTGTCATCTGGATTAACATGGGAGGATAATCGGTAAAATGAACAGCAATTTTAATTTACAGCGTATACAAAAATAGTATGGCCTTGGACACACACAATGGCTTAGAGCTATTGTGGTTTGTAAAATTAAAACAAAAAAAAAAACATTGATTAATGTTTTGCTTCAACTGGTTTTAGGAAAGTGTTTCATTTGTTGTCGACGGAATTAATTTACATGCTAAGAAAGATTAGTATTTCAGCTAAATGGTGGTAGTTCCTTTACTTCAGTAGGCCTATATTTACTGATTTATGAGCGATCTTCAAAAATCCATAAAAACAGGCAGTAGTTCTTAAACAAAACAATTTTTAATTTGGGGGGACCCGATGGTAGCCTCGGCAAGAATTCACACACCATATATTAAAAATTCAAACAATTTGGATAAATGAAGCATATGAAGAAATTCATTTATCGACATGGATGTTTTCTAAAATTGGCCAAATTTGAAGCGCGCCCTTTTCAATTCACTGTTATGCTTGCATGCACAGTGTAGCAGAATTATTGTGCAGCCACTGTGACATACCTACTAACATCACTATTAGATTCCTGGTGCGTTTCTAAAGGCAAAATTCAATTAATAAGGCACCAATTGTCAAATATTTCAGGGTTTAACTCAAGAACCACTGTTCCAATACTAGACATCTTTAAGAACATGTAAAATTTAGACTTTTGGAATTTGTTAATTTTTGGAATTTTTTTGGACTTAGACCCATTCAGTGATCCCAGCACAAGTGTCAAAAAATTAAAATTGTTTATAAATTGCTTAAAAGTGAAGGATAATTCATTCAAATTGTCATTGGTATTTTTGAAATGACAAATTTGGCAAAAAACAAAGAAAACAGCAGTACTGAAGAAGTTAATTTAGATACTGTCAGTATCTAAATTACAGATTTGTGTAAAATGTCTTATTTTGTCTTAAATACACAGCTTTCGGCTGAACCACTCGCAGGCTATATTAGCACATCTAGGACAATGGCAAAGGTACCAAAATCTAAATTTTGATGATTTTTATGATCATCCGGATGAGCAAATCACTGAATGGGCCTTTAATGCTCTGCGTGCTAGCCGTATTTTTGAGATATTTTCTCAAAATATCAAGAGCTATCACAAAAACAATTGAACCAATACTAGCTAGGCTTGTTTATACTCATTTTAATGCATTTTTCATACTGATTCCAAATATGATCATGAAAATGTACAATACTGAAATTCTGTAGTCGACACCCGCATGGAGGGGGTTAACATGGACATCCACATAAAACGAGTTATTAATAGTTCTCGAAACGGTCAATCATTGCAGTATGCTATATTTATTTTAAATCAATCCCATCAACTTGTGTTATTTCAAAAGGCAGTACAAGCAATTAAAACAGACCTTGTATGTTATCTATGGCAATATTTATATTTATACATCAATCGGACAGAACAGTAAGCATGATAAGCGCACGTCATGCGCTATGGAAAAATTACGCAACATGGCGGAAAATTATACTCATTGAAAAACGTCTCATGCCAATATAGATGTAGGTCAGTTGGTTTGGTAGTCCGCAGCAGAAATGTTTTATTGACAGAAGTGCGGAGATATGATTGACAAAATTATTTCTTATAATAATCAAGAGCAATATCCTAGGTAGGGGAGGGTGGATGCGTCCTCAACTTTGGTTAAGGTGGGGATGTGTGGCTGGGACCCAAAAAACTACCCAAATTTAAATCAAATTTGATGAATAACAGACCTAATTTTTGTCAAATTTGCAGAAATTTCACTAAAAACAAGAGGAAAAATTGGCACTTTTCAAGAATATTTTGAAATCTTTTCTGAAACCAAATTGGCATGAAACACATCCCTGTACCCTCATTTCCACTTAGACCCCTCCCCAGATATATGGGGAACTGCTATTGAAATCTGGAGCTCATGCATTTGACCCTGATTGCAGCCAATTCTAGTTCTAGCCATAAAGCTCCATGGTTCTAGCTCAATTGGTAACAAGAAATGTCTTTAAAAAAGACAATGCAGTGATTAAAGGAAAATGTTGGATTTGCTCATAGACACTGGCAAGAACTTTGTGCTCAATTGAAAAAGCTGTTTAGAAGCAACACTGCAAGAAGTAGGATGTAAGTAGATAAAAGTTGGTATTATATTTGTTTCTTCACTTTGTCTTAAAAACCCACAAGGGGCTTACAAACACGTTGAGTGTTCTTCTTAGGCTTAATAAGAATTCTAGACCTAGCTCAATTGGTAAAAATATGCTTAATTAAACTTGAAATCCACCCTGTTTAACTTACTTAACTTACTGCTAATTGTCCAGGTATTAAACCGTTAGAGCCTCATGGTGCTAAACACGGCTGTGATGGTTAATCTATATGTAGATTGATTAGGGTACTCATCAGATCACATTGCATTATGTTTCCGTGATTGCAATTAGAGTGAATTTCAATGAATTTGTTGTTTCACTTACCTGTATGGAGAAAGGCAACATGAAGGTAACAGATGATGTACCAGCAATCATGAAAGAAAACATACAAAGATAAATATGTGTTAGTATTTAAGGTTTGACACTATTTTAAAGTGTTGCGATTTGGTAGTTCACAGCATCTTGCGAATGGTAGTCAGCTTTGGCAAAAATCGCATTGCTCATTTCATAGCGAGTGTGTAGAAGAATTCAAATATCACAGATATACTTTTGTAGGTCCTGTGGTTCTTGAGTTATGTTGTATGAGGGCTGAAACACCTGCAACACTTACATAAATGTACATAACTCATTACCAACGATAAATCAAGCAAGGTTTGAAAGTATATGGTTTGTAGAATGAACTTTTGCAAAACATTAAAGTGTTATTTTTCAATAATATATTGATTTACATAATGAAAATTGATATTTTTTGGCTGCTTCGACCAACAGTACCTTGTCTACCCTTAAAGAAAACAATTGTCTAATATTACAAAGTGTGTAAGGAAGTATTTGGCAAATTTGTCATGTCATAAACAAAATTAAACAAATTAAAAGTTAGCGATTTTCATCTGGGCATCACATTTTTCAGCTAGTCCCTCTGCAGTTGAACATGAGCATAGGAAGTAGAACCCACTTGAAATCCATAAATCTCTCACACCCAATTCAATATGACACTTTTTTCCTTATTAATCCACTTCATGCGATTGTCGGCTGCAGACAAGTTCAACATTTTCATACAATTTAAAAAAATTCAGAATGGTACACTTGAATGACCATATTTGGCAATTGGCATCAGCATGAAAAATGTATTAAGGGATCTAAAATGAAGCGTTTATTGCGTTTCGACAGTATTTTTGTGGGACATGAGCACCTCAGACCTATCGAATTGCATTCTGAATACGAAGCATGTCTTTCTGATATCAAATAATTTTCATTTTTTGAAAATCACAATATAATACAAATTTTATGACAAATTATAAAAATTTGATATTTTTCAAATTTTTGATATATAACAGTCCTCAAGTAAATTATATAAAATTAATCTAATGATATATTCTTAAAGTGTATGTAGCAGGGAGGAAAAGCCGACGGTCAATTGAAAACTTTGACCTTTCATATTGAAGATATGGATTTTTTCCCAAAAGACCTAATTTTTTTGGTGTTTTGGGAAAAAAATCCATATCTTCAATCTGAAAGGTCAAAATTTTCAATTGATCGTCGGCTTTTCATCCCACCTACATACACTTTAAGTATAAATCATCAGATTTATAAAGTTTACTTCAAGTACTGTTAAATATCAAAAATATCAATTTTAATGATTTGCCATAAAATGTGTATTAAATTGCTAATTTCAAAAAATCAAAATTATTTGATATCAGAATGACATTCTTCGTATTCAGAATGCAATTCGATATGTCTGATGTGCTCTGATGTCCCAAAATAAATACTGTCCAAACGCTCATACCCCAGCCCTTAAAATGAGTACAAACAAGCCTGGTATTGGTTCAGAAGCTCTTGAGATAGCTCTTGATATTTTGAGAAAATATCTCAAAACTTGGAATCCTCATCATGCTCATGTTGAAACCAGTGGCAGTACCAGGAATTTTTTTTCCGGGGGCACTGTGGGGGCAAAGTGAATTTGGGGGGGCAAAATCAACAAATTTTGCATAAAATTACCATAAAAAAGGTGAAATTTTCGTAATTTTGGGTTTTTACTCAGGGGGAAACAGGGGGGGGGCAAGAGTTCTGACTGGAGGGAATTTGCCCCTTCATTCCCCCGTGGCGCTGCTACTGGTTGAAACTTGTTGAATTCTATTCCAGGGTCTATGGATGCACTTTGCCAATTTCATTACTTCATGTGTCACAAAGCTGTCACACTATGAGCTGTAAACATGATAAACATGACCTTCATTGAATCCCTGTAGGCACCGCCCTGTAATGTTGTCATCCATGTTGTCAAGAGATAATGTAATCTAGTTCTTTTATCACGTAATTCGTCTATCACGCAACAGACTGGAAATGCAACAAAACTGACACATGCAGAAAATATGATTACACCTCTTCTTACAAAACAAATATCATCATAGAACATAAATAGTATACAGGACCATAATCCTCTCTCCGAAGGCCCCCCTCAACATTTTAAGACGTATTGACGCTAATGTTGACAGGTACATACCTGTCACTTCTAAAGTTGCCACTTCTCCCCACCCCCCCCCCCGCCAAATCAGGGTAATTCTGAAACTAGAAAAATGTGAAAGTGGAATTCATTGCCATGAGCCGATGTGAATCTGTTATAGTTTGTAGAAACAGGTGATGTCTGAAGTTCTCCTCAATGTAGAGGATGGTAGTTCTAGTAAACACTACCCGCCACCTCGTGCCCCGTACCAACTGGTTTACCACCTAGGCGAAATGTCAACCGTGCTAGCATGGTCAACCATGGTCAACCATGGTCAAAACATGGTTGACCATGGTTAACTATGGTCAGCGATGATCAGCCATGGTGGCTTGACCATGGTCAACCATGGTTGCCATGGTCACCATGGTATACCATGGTCGACCATGCTTTAGCATGGCCGAGCATGGTCAGCCATGGTCTTCACCTCACTTGACCATGGTTGACCATGGTCACTTTTAAGTATACCATGGTCAACCATGCTTTATCATGGGTGAGCATGGTCAGCCATGTTCATCACCTCACTTGACCATGGTTGACCATGGTCACTTCAAGTATACCATGGTCAATCATGCTTTAGCATGGTCAGCCATGGTCATCACCTCACCTGACCATGGTCACTTCAAGTATACCATGGTCAACCATGCTTTAGCATGTGTGAGCATGGTCAGCCATGGTCATCACCTCACCTGACCATGGTTGACCATGGTTACTTCAAGTATACCATGGTCAACCATGCTTTAGCATGGCTGAGCATGGTCAGCCATGGTCATCACCTCACCTGACCATGGGAGACAGGCTTAATTGCCTACAGGCTGGATACAGTAGGAGATCAAAATGGCAGCCTGCATGAGCAAAACGGATGGCACACATGTGCTGAGATTGTTTCCGTTCTTACATCTAACATTTGCAGAATAAATGCAAGAGTTTCAATTGAAAGACTTATCAGTTATTGAGGAACCCACTGGAGGTGAAGTTGGTATGGAAACATCCCAAACAACTGTTAAGCTTAAGCAGTGAGTAAAAACTGTAGACTTCAAGCAAGTTAAAGCTAGCTGTGGTATTTCTGTCATGACATGACTTTTGAGTATTGTGCACAAAAACGCGAGCTGCATGCATGCATTATCTGTTCGACAAGCTACAGCTGACTCTTCATGGAAACACCAGATAGAGATCAAGACATGATAACATGGATAATAATGACTAGAACATCTCATGCCACAAATTGATGGCTCTCTCAATGATACATATTAATATTATTATTCTATGCTAATCATGATATGATTGTGTATGTGTAGTATAACTAGTGAAGCAGGCCGGTTTACAGTTAACATGGTTAAAGCCCCACCTGATGATGTAATTAACCCCAAAATAAATGTTACTAGTGTTTTATGGTTTTGAAATCAAGTAAACCACGCAGACGCGCCGGACGCTTGAGTTGTTAAACGGTGATGAACAACGGTGAAACATGATTGAATCCCTTTCAACAACGACAAGAAGCTAAAGATCGTATAATTCACGATTATTTTACGAGGAATGTCAGCCAATCATTGTCACTAAGCCTTACAAAACTTCGATGATTTCTCTGTTAATATCAGCAATAACGCTACAGAATAAAACGGCAAAGTTTAGCCGCTACCTAAAAGACACTGAATTCAACTTCTAAGCTTGCATACGCACAAAGGTTCCAGGCATGACGAATTTTACACGCTCTCGCGTAACGCGTAGTCTCGCTCGCGTTCGCGTATATGCTATACACTGAGTAAAAGTGTGGATTCATCACGGATTAACAACGGTTGGCTCCTGTACAAAGGTATAGGAGGAGTTGTTGGCACCATTGTCATCCATGGTTGACCATGGACAATTTGACCATGGTTGACCATGTTTTTGAAAAATGGCACCACTGCCAACCATGGTTAAACATGAACAGTTTTGACCATGGTTGACCATGGTCAAAAGTTAACCATGCTTGACCATGGTCAAATATAGACAATTTGACCATGGTCAACCATGGTTAAACATGATCATATTGACTATGGTTGACCGTGTTTTTGAAAAATGGCACCACTGCCAACCATGGTAGACCATGGTCAAACATGCAAAGTTTTGACCATGGTTGACCATGGTCACTTTGATAGACCATGGTAATTTTGGATAGACCATGGTCAAAAGGTTAACCATGGTTGACCATGGTCTCTGGCCGTGGTGCCATTTTTCAAAAAATGGTTGACCATAGTTGACCATGGTCAAAAACATGGTTGACCATGGTTGACCACGGTTGTTGAACCATGGTTGACCATGGTTAACCATGGTCAAACATGCAAATATTTGACCATGGTTGACCATGGTCACTTTAGATAGACCATGGTTGACCATGGTCTCTGGCCGTGGTGCCATTTTTCAAAAACATGGTTGACCATGGTTGACCATGGTCAAAAACATGGTTGACCATTGTCAAAAACATGGTTGACCATGGTCAAAACCCTGGTTGTTGAACTATGGTTGACAATGGTTCAACCATGGTCAACCATGCTAAGTTTTAACCATGGTTGACCATGGTCACTTTAGATAGACCATGGTCAAAAGGTTAACCATGGTTGACCATGGTCTCTGGCCGTGGTGCCATTTTTCAAAAGCATGGTTGACCATGGTTTGACCATGGTCAAAACCCATGGTTGAACCATGGTTGACCATGGTTAACCATAGTTCAACCATGCCTTTTTCGCATAGGCAGCCTGGGTACCAGCCAGGCACGTAGCCAGTGCTTGAGGCCCCCAGTTTATAGAAATTTAAAAAAAAGAATACTTTGCCTCTTTTGTGCACTTTTCAGACACTCAGCCCCCAGAAACTCATCCATGCTTTAACAGTTTCTGGGTATGCCCCCTGCCTAGTATACCCATCTGACTAGCCCACCACAGAAGATGAACAATTGAAACACTTTCTGTAGACACCTGTGGGCCACAAAATTTGACCTTTCACCTTTTTGCCTAATATCTGTATGTCAGAGACAGATCAAACTATACTTTTTCTGAATCCACATGATGATAAGTTGGTATGGATTTCAACAAGATTTTACCAACTTTGAAATTTCACCCCTGCATAAGCGGCCATTTTGGATTTATGCAAATTAGCTGGGAAAATTAGGCACTGTTTTATTTAAAATGATTATTTAAAATGATTTTCTGAAATGAATGGTGATTAGGCCTATATGGATTCTATTTTAATTAGTGGTGAGTTAATTTGACTGGGCTATAAGACTTAGATACAGACATCAAAGTTTGAAACAAAATGGACTGAATCTCAGGCTGAATAGCTACTAACTGAAGTACCTCAGTAGATTACTGGTATGCATGTGTTGTGTTTTACCATTACTTATGATACATTTTCCAATATTTAATATTCCCATGTTGGATGTTGAGAAAGATATTAAGCTTTCAACATCAATACGGAAAATACTATGTGTTCAACATCCATGTATTTTTCAACATTTTTGAGATAGATCCCGACAAGTAAAGCGTTAAAATTGCTGCAAGCTTATTTTTACAGTCAGCTCTCCAGTTACTATAAATGTATTTGGTTGATCATTATACTGACACAGAAATATACAATATCTCAGAGCTCGAAGACAGGCAAGATTCCTTTGTTTTGTAATAGTCTTCAAGTCTTATATATTTGAGTCTGATAAACTTAACATCGATTTGTTTTAAATGAAATCTGAACCCATTCATTTCATACAATGATAACTAATGATATTTATCTTTTCTTTTGCAATGTAATTTAGTTATAGAAAGTGTTTTAAATGCAAAACGGTATTGACATTATTATGGGAGTGAAATGATACGGTTCTGGGTGTGTACCATGTGCATATGTGGTAAGCTTTATAAAAAAAAAAAAAAAAAAAAAAAAAAAAAAAGGTTTGTCCGTCTCAAAGCTCGCCCGCGCATTTGTAAAATCGTGAGATTTGGAAAAAAAACAAATGCGGACATTTTTTTTATTTCAAAAATTTTTTTTTTTAGTTTTTCCAGAAAAATTCGGCGAAAATCAGATTTTTTTCTCCAAATACCATGAAAAAAGTCGGGAATAAAAAAATAAAAAAATCGCATTTCGCATTTGATTTCAAACCACTCGTGAGCTTTGAGACAAACCATTATTTTTTTGGCCTAATAAGGGCATATGTGGCACAAGCTGTTTGGGGGCATATTTCTGAAGCCACCCCTGCTGCATGTTATTTTGAAGCAGTGGCAGTGCTGGGAGGGCATTTCCACTTTTTGAGGCAATTTTGTGCAGAATTTGTTGACTTTCCCCCCTGAAATTCACTTTCACCCCCCCCCCCCCACGGAAAAAATTCTTGGTCCCGCCATTGATCAATTTTTGAATTGCATGTTGCGATTGATAGTATGATATGGGCTTTATGTCCTTCACACTTGATTGCAAGTTTCCAGTTACATTTTCAGAAAACAAAATGAATGAAGCAACAATTATTCATTTTTTCCCAAATTTGCTCCAGGGGGTGTAGTGCTTGAAGCTAAATACAGGTTCATTTTTTTAAAAATAAAAATACATGTAATTCCAGGTTTTTTTCCTCAATTCAAAAATCGCAATAATGAATTAAAAAATTGGTGTGATTTTAACCCTTAATACTGGTGTCGATTGCAAACAAGGTTAAAAAATGTCAGAATTGCACTTGTTTATGACCATATTTGGAATCAGCATGAAACATGTATTAAAATGAGTACAAACAAGCCTAGTATTGGTTCAGTGGTTCTTAAGATAACTCTTGATATTTTGATAACTTGGACCTTTTTATGTTGAAGCCTATGGCTAGCACGAATAGCATTTACAATGCAGAGAACTCTGAATCAAGTGCAAAGGGCTTAATTCTATAAGTTAATCAAAGAAAAGAATTATGTGAATTTTATGAGTTTCACTATAATATACCCTACACATAGGCCTATTTTAAAATTACCAACCTTTAACATCATCATCTTTCAGAATTACGAGATCGAGATGTAACCACAATCATCTATCCATTTCATTGCCCCCTTCCCTTCCCTGAAGTGCAAATTTTATGCTACACTGCTACATGAAATGAGGCAAAAAGTATAAAATATAAAGCACAGAAGAAAGATCTTGGCATGATTAATTAATTTTTACATATTATTGCATATTTAATAAAAGCTCTTTTGTCTTATCAGGCTCATACTTATTGAGTGATGTAGGCTATAAATATAATATGAGTTTCTCTCCATCATTTCTCTCCCTGTGGTTACATTATGGTTGAATAATCAGGTTAATCAATTCGAAAAATTTTCTCAAATTGGCACAAGATTTCTTTAAATTAAATTTGATTAAAATTGGCAGAAGAAATTTATCGCAAATTTGATTTACAACATTATAAAGTGAGATTTTACCCCAACGTGATATAAAGCCTCTGAAAGTGGAAATGATAACCTCAAAGTGAACCTCTAGCAACATCAGAACTTTGTAATGATTTTCTGGTTTGATAAGGTTGTTATAAAATATCTGATTTTGTTTTAGTGGGGGGGGGGCACAGTGTCATTGCCCCGATATCTTCATGGCAGAAATCGCCATTGTAGGTTGAATCCACAGCCACGCATGGCCATTTTGTTCTGACCTTTGAGACACATAATGAGCCGAGGGACATCTGACTAAGGCTACTGACAATAGCCTGGTAATTGACCTCTCTGTGTGTGAGTGAGCATGTATACGCCATTAATGAGGTCAATGGTCATATGCTTTTAGACTGCTTGCACAGGTGAGAGCAGTTAGCCTACGCTGCACTATAGTTTGGCACATATAAAATCAGAATATTTTTGTCAGTTTTTGAGTTCAAGACGCAATGGTTCTTTCTCAAGACGCAAGCTAACGACTATCATATCCGTTGAACACGTATATTCAAGTGCAAGGAACAAAATCTGGCTTCTTTAGACTAAATCAATTACGGAGATATTCATCATTTTCTACCCGGTATCCAAAGATTTATCGTCTGAATATCAAATCGTGCATAGCACATTCACGTGTATCGATCCCGGTATTCATTTTAGTATCTCTGCTGTACCAAGTAATTATTAGTCAGGCGATGTCGGTGTGGGGGGGGGGGGCACTCAAGTTTAGAAGTGACAGCTATGTGCCTGTCATCATTAGCATCAATCCGTCTTGAAATGTGGAGGACATTCAGCCTGAATTGTCAAAAGTGACTGAAAAGAACAAAAAAATTGTCACTTTGTCAAAAGGTGGGGGGTATCCTGCCCTCCCCCACTGGGATTGACACCCATGCCTGTCACTAAGCCCCCTTTTTTTTAAAGTCAAGTGTACCTGATGACTCTTTTAGGTTCAGCTATACCCAATGACCCGGGTTTTATTCATCATGTGTGATTTGACTGAGTGACTAAATTACAGAAAGAATAAGGAAGTATAATTATCAACTCCTAGGCCAACATTTAAAGTTAATCATTAATTAACCCTAACACTGACCCAGGTTTTTTGCTACCGGAAGTCACAGAAGATCCGAAAAGTCAAGAAGAAGAAGAATTTTTGACTTGGCACCCCTGGGATTCGAACCTTTGACCCCCGATGCCAACCACACGATCGCGGACCGGAGCTACACAGCTAATTGCTGCCCTGCCCGCAATTCCGTGAGCATTTGACACTTAGGGTGATTGCGTCATCGCAGACCCTGGAATGCATGCATGCGCAGAATTTTTCATCGTGGTATTCTGTGTTTTTTTCTGGTGTAAGGGTTAAAGGTACACTCAGAGATCAGAAGCAATGGAAAACTGTGACATTTCTTGTCCTTGGACCAGTGACGTATTAGGTGGGGAGCCTATGGGCAGTGCTAGTGGCGTAGCCAGTGGGAGGGGGTGGGGGCCGGTGCCGTTGTTACATCTTACTGAGGATCGAACTCGCATCAGTAAACATCAATGCACCAAAGTCTGACTGATTGAGCTAACTTGACTCTAATTATAAGACAAACAAATTTGTGTAGTATACCTTTTAGCTACAATCTGTCCCTGATGAACCTGTGTCCCTGAGGCCAGTCTGAAGGGCTATACTGCACAGGGGAAGTGCGACACAACCTCTCCGGACAGTATACTAGCACTAAAAGCAATAGAGCCCAAAAGTAGTGCTATGATATCCGGAAGTCACTCCCATTGTGACCTGTACACCATCTGCAATAATCAACTTTTGAAAAGCACCATAAACAAGGATTTAACCCTTGGCTAAAACAATACCCTAAACGTAAACAGGTGTTTTCACACCTAAACAGGGATTTTATTCCTTGCATCAAATTTCATACCCTAAATTTCATTTCCGCAGTATTAGCAATTGCAATTTTGCTACTCTTTTTTCCAATATTTTATGTTTTTGACACCCTAAACACGTTACGCGCGTATCGTGCCTACCCACGAAAAACTACCCTTTTTACGCGTTTTCATTATCGAGAATTGTGTAAAGGCCAAAATGGGAGTGATCCCCCCGGGTATGATATCTCTGTATGTCCCTTTAAATTAACAACTCATGGAAACAAAATGGATGATGTAGATTGAATTTAATGCTCTTACAGTGATGAATAAATCATATGCTATTAAAAAGGAATGAACAAGCTATAACTTGCTCTAAAACTTGCTCTAAATTAAGATTAATTAAGATTAATAATTTAGTTTGATTAAGAAATATCCGACAGTGCATCTGTGACCACATCTGAGATCTCCTTACAACCCCCATGCATTATCAAGTCTTGTCTCTGTCTCTGTAGATTTGCAAAAATAATAAAATACCACCCTTTTAAAAGGGAATAGTTCCTGTGTGGGGGAATGGTCAAAGGAAAATGCTATGCTCCCTGCACATTGAAATGATGATATTCTTGATTTGAATTGATTGCTGAATTGATCATACAAATGAATATTACTGAGGGTGACAATGTCCAAATTTGTCTGATTTTTGGTGTATTTGTCTGATTTATGGTCTTTGTCTGATTTTTGATGTATATCATTATATGTCTTTAAAGTGCTAAATTTTGTTTAATTGTGGACTTTTGAGCTTCTCACATTATGACAACTAAACGTTTCTTGATGTTGTTCAGTGGCGTAACCAGTGGGGGCCGGGGGACAACCTCCCCCCCCCCCCCCCGAAACAAAAAAACTGGAAGAGCAAAAAATTGGGAAGGGGGAAAAGGGGAAAGGAGAGAAAAAGAGGGAAGAAAAAAGAGGGAAGAGAAAGGGGAAAGAAGAGAAAAAAGAGGGAAGAAAAAAGGGAAGGAGAAGAAAAAAAAGGGGAAAAAAGAGGGAAGAAGAGAAAGGGGAAAGAAGAAAAGAAAAAAGAGGGAAGAAAAGGGGGAAGAGAAAAGGGAAAGAAAGAGGGAAGAAGATCTATATTACTTTCATTGTGAAATTTGTTCTCTGAAACACTGATTTTGTCTAATGCCAAAAACCATGAGCTTCCGGGGGTTCCGCCCCCTGGACCCCACAAGGGTCCCTAAGGCGGGCCCCTGGACCCCACTCGTTTAACGCTACACTGCAAGCCGCTCGCACATAAATACAACAACTTTTGATCAGAAATTGGGAAATTTTTCAATCTTGCCCCCCGGAAGGTCAGGTCTGGTTACGCCCCTGATGTTGTTGTACATTTCACTGAATGAGATTTAGGTTTTATGTAGATCCTCTTGTACTTCCAAAATTGAGTTAGCCACCCCTTGCGATAGGGCACTGGAAAAACGTTTTGCTTTAATATTAAAATCATAATGCCAAAAATATAGGCTACTGTCTCACATCCCTGATCGGATCTACCATACTCAATAGTTAGCATTTGTGCTTACTATCAAGCACTTTTAAAACATGCAAACATGAAGTGCCCCATCCACAAAGTGTAAAGGGTTTTGAGCAAATCAACAATACACATAGTTATATACGAACAAGTAAACCTGCAAATTTGTGTCTCAACCTCCATTAGCTCAGTTGGTAAAGCGCCAGACTTTGGTACAATTTCAAGTTTTAAAAAGCGCTCAATAGTAAGCACATATGCTAACTATTGAGTTTTTACGCTATATATAGCCTATATCTTATGATGACCACTATCAATTTGAAATGCTTGTGCAAGATGGATGTTTAATTATAATTATTAATATTATTCTGGCTATCGGACTTGACATCTTTATCATCAAGTTTGGACAGGTACAGACTTCAAGAAGTGTTTATGAAAGAACTATAGAATAATACATATATGTGTTGTGCAATATTTATTCAGCAATTAAGGCTTCATAACAACCACTATGAATAAAGGTGATCTATTATTAGCTATAACCTTTAGGAGTAAAAACAAGTTGAGACCAGGACAGTGACCAGTACAGGGGGAACACTGGGGTGCACAGATGTTGAGAAGGGGCGGGAGAGGCAAAATCAGACTAGTTTTTAGTGGAGCCAATATTAGATTCTCAGCCCCGTTCTTAGACCCCTCCCAGTACTGTGTCATTTGTAAAATGTTCAGCCTGGCTACACATGGCTGTCACATGAAGGCACTGGTACTATCAATTTCCATCATATCATTGAACAGGAAAATGAAATGGGGCATGCCTCCCTCCCAGTCAAAGATCTTTCTTCCAGGTTCCCTCCTGCCCCCCCCCCCCACAAAAACAAAAATTGCCAAAATTTCATGATTTTTGACCTCCCTAAAATTCACTTAAAATAATAATAATACAAGACATTACTTAAGCGCTAGTGTGCAAAAAAATCTGGTACTACCACTGCACAGACTGGAGGATGTAAAGATCCACAATATTTCACAAGATATGTCTTGGGGAAAAAGTGATTTGGATATTTATGGACAAATAGAGGCTAAGAGACCGTTCACAAACACTTGTTAGGGGGGCCGGCTATCTTTTAGAATACCCTACCATTTTTTACATTCACAGTGTATGTGTATGGGTCATTCATAAAAGACCCCCATTGAAAATCTACAGTGGTAGGGTATTCTAAAAGAAATCCGGGGGGCCTGATGCAAAAAGGGGGGCCCTGAAAATTTGTGACCCTCCTAAGGGGGGCCCTGAAAAAAATGACCACAAATTTTCCTGGGAAAATTGAGTTTATATGCTTCTCTATGGGGTTGACCCATAATTTTCATGTCAAAAAGGGGAGGCCCTGAAATTTTTGAGGTCTGTAAAGGGGGCCCGAAAATTTTTCGCAATGTAATTATTTTGCATCAGGCCCCCCTAACAAGTGTTTGTGAACAGTCCCTAAAGGATTTTTGCAAGGCTTGTCATCAGGTGGTCAGAAAATTTTGGTCAGAAAAATGGGGGCACTATTGTCCACATTAAGTACATGCCTTTATGTATGCTACTAGTACAAAGTGCAACATTTGTCCACTTATATTAAGGTGGCTGTGTACTCTCAGACATGCATGTAGTAAAAGTGCAATAACTTTGTAATTATTCGCGCAAAACATATAAAAGTATACATTTTATGAAGGCAAGACATCAATAAATCTTAATATAAATACAGATTTGGGGTAAAAACAACAATTTTGAAGAAAATCACAAAAAAGTGAGTTTTTGGCAATATTTGTTAGGTACATCATAACAAAAAACACTCTTTCCAAAATATTTTATTTTGTTTTTAGCTCAATCTTGAGGCTCCATTCCAAAAACGTTTTTTTATTTTTTTGATATTGGCCTTATTTTTTGAGATATTGACCATATAAGGCATCAAAATGAAATATAAAAAAAAAAAAAACGCCTATTTGCACAAAATGATGCCCCAAATCGGAAATAGACCAAAATATAAAAAATGAGAAAACGTTTCTTGAGTCGATCATGCTTTTTACGATGATCATATTTGCTTACCTATAGATGCTGTATTTATTGAGTTATCGTGTACCTAAATCGTCATTTTACCGCGAAAATGAACATTGAAATAATGGCCGTTGAAGTTTCAAGTGGTCACATTTTTCACTTTCATCGTATCTCACAGGAGAATGCGACAGTTTTCGCTTTTGTAACTTATATTACGTGAACATCGGGTAAATCCACAGCCCCTTGAGAAGTTTGAGCGAAATCCATTCATAACTTGATATTTAAATCGGGGAAAGAACTTGAAAAAACCAACATTTTATCAGCTAAAACGGAGCCATTTGACCGCACTTGAAATTAGTGTTTCCAAAGGATGCGCCACGCATGCAGATAAGCGTCGCGTATGCGTAAGCGTATCTGTGCGTTACCAAATTGCGCGATACGAACGCGATGCGTTATTATGCTGTGGCGTGTGTGCATGCATGCTGGTACAACAAAGATTTTCTTTCCTTTTAAATTTCAAACACGAGTGGAATAGTGAAATAAAATCCTTAAAATATTGCAGTTGGAGTTTATAAATCTGGATTTTCATTCCTTGTATTTATAAAAAACATAACAAAGTACAAACATATAAAAAAAACTAAATTTCGCGAAAGAAACAATGTCTAGAGTACACAGCCGCGTTAATCAAACCAAAGTACATGACTAATAAAGAGTACTAGTATACATACAAGTATACTTTGTTTCTTGGTCTTGGTCAAGCCTACCGCCATTGTTATGGTAGTATGAACTCTTGTTCAAGTTAAATATTGACAAATCCACCTGAACTAAGGACAACTCAAACAGTTTAGTATGTTTACCTTATGCAAACATCACCTTGAAACAAGTCATTAGTGTGTTTACACAGTCCAACCTGGAAAATATATCTACTGCAAACACTTACAAACATGTACCCCCACATACTTGTGAAGGCAGCAAACAAGGACCTACAACTTGGACCTATCTAACTGGGTATACCCGTCAGTCTGAACCACCGTCAGTCCGAAATTTTTAGGGTTAGGGTTCCTAACCCTAACCCTAATCCTAAACTTCACCCTAACCCTAACCCTAAAAATTTGGACTGACAGTGATCGGACTGACGGGGAGACCCTATCTAACTGAGGGCTAAACATATACCTGAAACTAAGGTTTTGAACATGGACAACTTGAAATTTTACAATGCTACCGAAACTTGACCCTATACCGGCAGACTAGATATGGTCTTATATGCATCTTTTTTGCCGAATATGCTGGTGGCCTAAAGGAACCATGGATGTCCATGGTTTGTGGGTCTTTGTGGTTATTGTGGTGTTTTTTGAGTATGTGTTCCAGTGTGTGTCCTCATTTGATAGCATTTGTAAAGACCTGCAAATGTGGATCTTGATCTGACAGACTGCTTACCGCCTGCAAAAGAGCATTGTGCTGGCCTTTAAAAGCAATGTCAGGTGTGTCTGATGGGGCCCTTAATGGTTGGGTGGTTCAGTCGTTTGAAAAAGTGAAGAGCAAAAAAAAAAAATTTTTCAAAAATTTGTATGCTTTATCAAATTTTGCCGCCCCTTCGTTTTTGCCGCCCCTGTTTTTGCCGCCCCTTCTTCCTCCGCCGCCCCTTCATTTTGGCCGCCCCCTGCTTTTACCCCGGGGGGCTGGCGCCCCAAAGCCCCCCCCAAAAAAATACGCGCATGACATACCCCTGCTTATAAAAAAAAAAGACCTGCAAAAGAGGACCTATACAACTCGACCTATCTAATCAAAGACCTTGCACACCAGAAGCTACATGCCGAACCATGGACACACATGAAATGTTGCAATGCATCTTATGCATTTATATCTTGTATCTGGTCTTATATGCATTTTTATGTTGTTTACTCATACACTGGTGGAGGAAGGAACTGTGGACATCCATGGTTGGTGGGTGTCAATGGTTATCAGGGTGTTTGGTTTTTTCCTCTTTTTTATTGAGGGTGTCCTTGATTGCCAATATTTACAAATGCAAACACCTTAATCTTGTAGACCTTTCAAATGAAGACCTAACTGACTGGGGACCCTGTACACCTGAAGCTTAGAAGCTCCACACACTGCAGCAAGTAATGCACCATTTATGTATTAAAACTGTTTTGATCCCAATTTGGTGCAAAAGATCCTCATTTAGCAGTTTGGGGAACATTTTTTAAGACCTGTACGTGCATCTTACTACTGTTATTCCAAGTTAAAAACAAAGCGGTGCAGAAAAATGCAAACTTTTCAAATTTACACAGAGCAGAAAGAAAGCTGCAGTTCATCACCCCTTTCCACTGGCTTTACCTGTATTTACAAGGATGAACATGATAATGGTTTAAGATGACCCAAAGAAAATAAATGATAAAGGCATTGATGCTAAAATGGTTATCTAAGAAAAGTCCCTAAAAGTTTACCTCACTGCAGGGGCAAAGTTTTCAGTAGTGATAATAAACATTTTGCTGACGATGAATGACTCATTCGCTGTGGGAAAGAAGGGACACTGTACTTTCAAAATAAATCAAAACACCTACACTTTTCTAGACAGAATCAGATATGTCAGGTTTTCTATCTATCTTTCAAAACCTTGTTCGTTTTATAAAGAACCACTTATTTAAACTTTTGTCTGAACTTTGCCTTGTAATATTGTTTCAAGAAGAAAATGATTGTGCTTACTATACTCATAATCACATCCTCTTTATTTTCATAATACATAACTAATAATAATAACTAATGACCCGATCTGATCCCCTCAGGCCAAAGTCAGAAATTTTGAAAATTGAGTTACTACCATTACTAACTTCAGTAACTTGCTCAGACCTATTGTACCAATGTTGAATCCCCAGGTCTCTTAAATACTTGGTTATATAAACAAAGTTATATATGAATCTTTGATATATCCATTTTCTTACGTTTTTTCTCCTCATTTTTGCCTATATCTCAGTTTCATTATTGCCAACTTTAACCTGATAAGGACTTGATCTGGTCACAATTAAAAAGCACTATGATAATGATAGGGCTTTATACAGAGACATCTAGCATAATTTACTCAATTGAAACAATATTACAAAGCAAACTTTAATTATGTGAGGGTCATAGTTTTGTTTTGTACAAAAAATAAGGTTTCATCAAATTATTATTTAAAATATTTGCCAAAATTGCCATTGCAATCAAAATTGTATGTGTTATTATAGAGAGCTCATATATCAAACACAATTCCTGTCCTTTTGGAACAATCTGTTTTGGGTCGGTGCAGAGGGGCCATTGTTTAAAACCAGAAGTAAGAGGCGGGGGGGGGGGGGGGGGTCATACAAATTAAATGCATTAAATTTTGTGTAGGATTTTCTGCCACAATTCCATTTCAACCTTTCCCATTTTTTGTAGGCACTGGTTTTGACACTGCTGCACTAGTTAATTGACTGTGGTAGTTGTGTGGTAGGCCACCAACCAATATAGCAAATTACTTTTGAACTATTTATTGCTTGGCAGAGGGCAGTATAATATATCACTGATAGAAAAAGTTTATAACCACTGGCATTGACCTACATGATTGGTTCATTCACTTCTTATCTTTCTTAATGCTCTGCGTGCTATCGATAAGGCTTCAATATAAAAACTCTCAAGCTTTGATATACTTTCTCAAAATATCAAGAGCTATCTCAAAAACCTCTGAACCAATACTAGGCTTGTTTGTACTCATTTTAATGCATTTTTCATGCTGATTTCAAATATGGTCATGAAAATGTACAATTCCAAAGTTTTATGATTAACCAAATTGTTGTCACCCCGCGTGTCAGAGTTAATATATAATATTTCTTCGGGCTTTAAAGGAAACATACAAAGATACACACAATGAATACATGTAAGTGTCAAGCGTAAAAGTGATACCTGTTCATAAGAAAAACAACAAATTAACTTTTATTGAGCTGAATTGACTTTTTCTGAAATTATTCAAAACAACATCTCATCTTGTCACTTCACTTGGAACACAAAAATCTATATGTTTCCCCACAAGTGAGAACATGGTTCTATGCAACTATTCTAGTTCAAATTCAATGTCCAAGTCTGACCATAGCACTTCTACCATATTCAACTTAATTAAAGCAATAATGTGTGATTTGCATAAAGAATAGATTCCTATTTAAATGTTTGTTTTAACTGATCACATTATCCCCTTTTAATTTCAAGCCAAACAAATGAGGTATAACGAAGAAAATTGCGATTTCATTCCAGCGCCTACAATGCGTGTACTACGCTCGCTGATCATATTATATGTAATACTGCACGGAGCACCGTGCTCGACATGTGTACACATAAGCTGACATCCACGGGACATGTTAGCAAGCATTGGATCTGTGAACTCTGAATAAAACTGGGTCTCCCCGGTCTGTTACATGGTGTTTTAGTACACCACTGGGCATTATAATTATGTAAAAAGTAGAAATCCGAGTAAAATTGAGGGCGTCGCTGTGAAGCAAATCACACATTATGGCTTTAACATCCCAAGCACATTTTAGTAAGTCATTTTCTGGTAACCCTTCTGCATTATCAAAAATTTAAGATGGACACATTTTCAATACACATGTTAGAATTTAATATAAAGACAATGAAACTTGATGCCCATGTTAATTTTCTGTCATTTAATTATGAGTTTATACCCAATTCCATGCAACAACAAAAAATAAAGTGGAAGTTATAAAAAAATATCAACAAACTACGGTATAGTTTCTGGATTGGATCTTCATAGGAATTGGGGAGGCTGGGGTGTTGGGGGCAGCTCAGCTTTCTCAATAATGTTGGTGCAGGGCTCAAATACCCTTCAACCTCTCTCCAAATAATTCCAGGAAGTAAAAAATAAAATACTATAATTTTTTTGTTACCTATGTTTTACAAAATTGTCTGACTTGGGAGACCTGAAGGCACCCCATGAGTCATCAACAATGTTTAGTTTGGTCAGTCCTCCTTCCATGTTGAAAATCTCCCCAAGCCACTGCTCTTTATCCAAAACTTCCATTTGAAGAACCACTAGCTCATAATTAAAAAGTATGATAAGTTTATGGAGTCTATATTTTGATGCTTATTTTTCAAAATGGAACATCAGACAGCTATCACACACAGGCATCACATGACATAATTTTCCTCTTAAGTCTTGTCATAGAAGTGAATGACACTGAGGTAATCCACAGGCAACTTTTTAACGCAGATTTAGTTCAGATTCATGTCATGCATGACCACATATTTGCAGCCCCTCTTAGTTCTTCCTACCAGCAAAAGTAACCCTTAACAAGACCATTTAACACCAAACTCTGTCTTTATAATCTATTTTTGCCCAAATAATATACCCTTTGGGCTGAATTTACATAATCAGAAATAGCTTTCATTCAACAAGTCAAAGTTTTTCAAATATTAAAGTCTAAGTTTTGAAGATGTTTTCTCAAAATATCAAGAGCTATCTCATGAACTACTGAACCAATACTAGGCTTGTTTGTACTCATTGTAATGCATTTTACATGCTGATTCCAAGTACGGAAATATGACAATTTACAATTCTGAAATTTTATAATTTTTAAATATTTGTTCAAACTTGTCGTCTGCAGTCGACACCACCTAGGAGAGAGTTGCACTTATCCAGATCTAATTAGTGCAGATTGATATGGATCTAGTAGTCCCACATGGACCACCTTTAAAATGTTGCATTTTAGTAACAAAATACTTCTCTGCGATAACTTAACTTTCTAAAATTTTGGAAGAAATAGACTTAATTTAAGTATGTCCCAATTACGTTGTGAAACTTGAAACGCTTTTAAAACATGTAGTCCTATCATGTTTATGGCGCGTGAAGATGGGGAGTTTGGTTAATGTTTTTGATTTTTTAAATATTCACAATAGCAATTTGTGAAGAGTAACTTGAAAACCTGTAAAATGAGCTGTTACCATGGCAATTTTGTCTGGCCTTTCATCACCAAATTTGATATTTCTTTTTATAAAAACAAAACCTGATATTATTTATGCGTAATTATTAAGAACAAATACTATAAAATGAGATTTATTGAGCAAGTAAAAAGTGGTTTTTGAAGGTATCAATATGCTGATAAACGGAGTGATCATTTTAATGTTTGCTCTTTGTAATTTGGGAATTTTTAATTTCCTCTAAATCTTTTTACTTGTAGGAAAAGTAAAGTAAAATGTCAAAGACTGTGAAATATATTCCAATTTGCATTTAAATGAGATCAAAAATGCAATAACTGATCAAAAACTATGTTTCTGAACTAAAATATGGTCTTCAATATAATTGTGAAGGATTTTTTTTCAAACAATATTTGCATATTTTTAAGCTGGGTGACAGAACTGACAAAATGATTATTCTTCATAGGCATAAATCCGGGGGGGGGGGTTGCATCTCCACAACAGATCGATAAGGAGGTGTGAACCATGCAATCATCCCCCATGTTGATGCAGCGTGTGTGTGTTTTGGAACACACTGTAAAAACTCAATAGTTAGCATATGTGCTTACTATCGAGTGCTTTTGAAAACATGAGCTAATTGTGTTCCTGGGGTTGAGACACACATTTGTAGGTTTACTTGTTCGTATATGACTAGGCCTCTATGTATCAATGATTTGCTCAAAACCATTTCCACTTTTGTGGATGGGGCTCTTCATGTTTGCATGTTTTAAAAGCGTGCGATAGTAAGCACATATGCCAACTATCAAGTTTTTATGGTATTCGACAAAAATAGTTAATTTCCGCAAGCTTCTTGCAAATTTGTGCAAATTTACATCATATTTGACCATTTTAACTTCAAAACAGCAAAATTGTTCATGCGCTTTGCACACATTTTTACCAAAGGACTAGATTCTCTCTACTTCACATTTTGTTCACAAACCCAATTCCCAAATGTTGATAAGAAATCTATGCCACCGTCATTCTCCACAGATTTTTGGACAATATCTGTGAGCTAATAAATTGTACATGTACATCCATGAAGATCCTGCAGAAGATACCATTGTGAGTCAAACAAACAAGCAAACAATCTAGAGCAATGTGAGAACTCCCACAGCTGCATGTAGCATCCTTTCTCACATGACTATGGTGAACAAATAAAGAGCCTATCATCAAATGTAAAGACAAAAGGAAATTAACTCGATCAAATCAATCCTAAAAAGTAAAGAGACACTTTGCTTTTGTTGTCTTTCCATTACAGATACTGCCTAGCCTGATACACAGACTAGAAACTGTGAATGACAAATTGACTCATAACACCAGTGACTGTGTGAAAGATTAGTGTTGTCTGGAGGGAGCAGTGAAGAAGCAATGATACTATCTTTATCGCAGACTGGGATACTGCATATAGGAGCTGAATAGCGTCACAAATGGCTGTGTAAAAGGCTAGTGTTATCTGGAGGGAGCAACAATGCGGCAATGATCGTAGTCTTTATCACAGACTGGGGACAGTGGTTAAGAGCTACATAGTTTTATTGATGACTGCATTAAAGGCTAGGTGTTGACTGGAGGGACCAATGATACTCACTTAATTTATCTCATTTGGCCGATGGACTATTTTTTACCTTTCACCTGTAACTTACACACCTGTTCCTGGCACTTCATTCCCCAATTCTTTAATTGGAAAACTGTTGCATTTTTTACCTTTGTTTTAAATAATTTTTTGACTCATCAAATTTTGAATTTTCAAACCACAGGGAAAATAAAAAAGATTTCTGCAATTCAATAAGGTGAATATAGAATAAAAAAAGTTTTTTTCCAAGGAAAGAGTAGTTAATGATTCATGAATAAAATAGTTGTCAAAAGATGGGGAAAATGAAAGAAAATGCATACGGTGGCACAATCTGTATGGTAATTCAGTTTCGGTTCTATTTCTATTTTTGTTGAAGTTAGTCAAAATGGCTGTCAAAGTTAAGGTTAAGAGTCACCTTAAGTTTGCCCAAAAAAAAGCAGTTAGTTGTGACATATATTATCAAAATAAATTAAAATGGACACAAAATTATACTACAACATCTTAAGTATGAATCAATATTCACATTTCATTGGCTATCAAAATGAAGAGTTCAGATGCAAAAAGCAATAATTTTTCTTGATTTGAGATAATATGAAGAACATTTATAAGAAAATATGTTTTTGAACATAGTTTCAAATATATACATTAAATTTTTTTAAAGTAGGTGTCAATTAAAAGCCAGCATTAGAGAACAGATGTTGGTGGTCTTAGGCAACTAAAAAAAAAACCCTGTTCTACGGGCCGATCGACCCAGAATTGTTTTGGAAGGTTTATTTTTATTTTATTTTTAATTTTGGGGCCAAAATGTATTAAAGGAGTATTTCGTGATCCTAGCATCCTCTTTTTATGACATTTTTCAGTACATATCCACGAAAAAAGCATATTCCCAACATTTCAGTTTATTCCGATTTTGCATTTGCGAGTTATGCATGATTATGTGTATTACACTGCTCCATAGACAATACGTTGTAATTTCGTTCTGGTGCATGATCTGCAAGAAATATTTTGTACATAAACACTATGTAGCCAGAGTATTCCAGTGATATAAAAATCTCAACTTTTTTTGAGAAAAGTGGGGGGATGAGGCTGTGGATCACAAAATGCCCTTTTAATATTTGGTGAACATTTTTAGAAATATGTTTGCATCAAATCTTGGTGATATTTTAGGGTAATTTTAATGCCCCAACCATCCACCTGTAGCTCAGTTTTTTGTTGTTTTTTTTTTGTCGCCTTACTGTAAAATGTTTTTACTCTACACATGTTGTGAGAAGTCATCATGAAGATAGCTCATCAATGGACACTGATTATGGGTGTCATCAAACCCTATTTTATCACTTCATCAATTAGGTGACCAATCATCAAGTTGATTTAAGTAGATGATTTAGTAATTACTATAAGTCTAGCTGGCTATAGTGCCCATTAAAGGCACTCTTACTTTGTCAGTCTATCTGGCTATAGTGCTCATTAAAGGCACTATTGCTGATAATGGATAAGTCAATAAAATTGCCATCACATGATTTTTACACCAAAAATTATACAAAATTTAGTAGTTAAATTAAAAGCATATTCAGTGATTTACTCATCTGGATGATCGTAAAAATCATCAAAATTCAGATTTTGGTACCTTTGTCATTGTCATAGATGTGCTAAAGTAGCCTGCAAGTGGTTCAGCCGAAAGCCGTGTATTTAAGACAAAATAAGGCATTTACATGAAATCTTGAAATTTATAGTATATTTACAGTATATAAATTAGCTACATGTATTTGAATGGGGCTTAAATTTTGTCAATACTGCTGTTTTCTTTGCTTTTTGCAATTTTGTTTTCAAAAATACCAAATGACAATTTGAATGAATTATCCTTCACTTTTAAGCAATTATAAACAATTTTATTTTTTTACACTTGCGCTGGGATCACTGAACGGGTCTTTAAGTAATTACTATCAGTCTAGCTGGCTATAGTGCTCATTAGTGATAATGGATAAGTCAATAAAATTGCCATCAGGTATTTTTTACATCAAAAATTATACAAAATCTAGCAAAACAAAGGAAATGGCTGTCTTGATCATATAGCACTAGCTCTGTGCTCAGTACTGTACCATGATGACAATCCAACCCCACAGCTCACGCTCGCAATCGGGGTATTGCCATTGGAGGAAACTGAGCCAGTTCTATCTTGATCAATATGAAGCTCAATGTAGACACAAGTGTCCATGTGGATGTCCCCAACATTGACTAAAATGTGACATTACACCCTTATTAAGGTAATTTTTAGTCTTATCACACCTCTTTACAAATATGCAAAAATCTTTTTGATAACTGTAGAGAATCACTGACAGTGCATTTAAAGACCCATTCAGTGATCCCAGTGCAAGTTTATAAATTGCTTTAAAATGAAGGATAAGTCATTCAAATTGTCATTTGGTATTTTTGAAATGACAAATTTGCCAAAAAACAAAGAAAACAGCAGTACTGTCGAAGTTGAAGCCCCATTCAAATACATGTAGTTAATTTAGATACTGTCAGTATCTAAATTACAGATTCATGTAAAATGTCTTATTTTGTCTTAAGGGGGTACTACACCACTGGCCAATTGTGTGCCTATTTTTGCATTTTTCTCAAAAATTATAGTGCATTGGTGACAAGTAAGATATGTATATTATAGGGGCAAGGACTACAACTACTGCACTGGAAATTCAGCAACTCAAGGCAAGTAGTTATTGATTTATTGATCAAATATTGGTTTTCCCTCATTTTTTACTGTAACTCCACAACCGTTGTCTGTGCTGAAATAAAATTTCCAGTGCAGTAGTTGTAGTCCTTGCCCCTGACAGTGCCTTTAAGTGATGGATCTATAACCAGAGAGTTCCATAACCTTATTATAGCTACAAAGCTAATAATGCGTTCATATTATTGCAACTTGCAAAAACAAACTCACAATAAATTGTCATCAGTGTTCATTTTGTCTCGGGAAGACCAAATTAAGTATCAAAATGGCCCAAAAAGTACAACTTGTTATTGAGAATGGGCCATTTTTAAAAAATGTCAAATCATGTTGGACTATCCTAGTTGAAATCCATACACCCCCTATGGAAGACATAACCTTAATCTTGCACACAGGGAGTGTAGGGGGCTATTCTAGTTGAAACCCATACACCCCCTATGGAAGACATAACCTTAATCTTGCACACAGGGAGTGTAGGGGGCTATTCTATAGTTGAAATCCATACACCCCCCATGGAAGACATGATCTTAATCTTGCACACAAGGAGTGTGAATTTCACAGGGCTACCTGAATGGGTGACTCCATTTAAAAATTACACCTCGATATGGAAGATTAAGGTCATGTCTTCCATATGGGGTGTGTCAATTTCAACTCCATTATATATTGTATCAAAATCATAAAAATTGTGACATATATAGGTTGAGTAAGTTTTGGACTAACCCCACCTTTAAAAAACCAAAAAACTGTATCTACACCTGTTGGACATATTTGCAGATTCAATTAATAGAAATAGCATAAAATCCATGATCTGTGATACCTTTAAATAATAATGAATTGTATAGCATGTTTAAAATGTCAAAATAGTACTGACATGCCTAAGACTAGACCATGCTCTCATTAAAATGATACAACAAGCAAAGTACCTCACCAAAAATTAAGCAAAGATAAGCTATCAATATATAGATACATCTTTTATACCGTAACTATAAAGCACATTTTCCATACACACAATTTCTTTCCCACTCTTAGGACCTCTGGTGCTCCAAGAATCTTTAAAATTTAATAATAATAAAGAAAAAAAACATAAAAAATTAAAAAATGGTGGGCAGGTGGCTGCTATTCTATACCGTCAGTACATGATGTTCATTTATTTTCTACATTCATTCACTACAGAAATGCCTGATTTTACCTTTTCCAAAAAAAAAACCGACTTAGCTGAGAAGGGAAGCTATAAAAGGGGGAAGATACTGTCTGTCGCTAGACCAAGTTCTGTCGCTAGACCAAGTTTTCCCCAGGCTGCTACCAATATAAGGATAAGAAAATACTTCTTGGAGAACCGTATGGGGCAGATAAAACCTGAGAAAACACTCATCTACAGGTGATGCTCTCAACCAGTCAACACCATTGAATGATGCAACTAGGATATGCTGTATAGAGCAGACCGGGCTATTCTAACTGAAATCCATACACCCCTGTGGAAAACATGACCTTAATCTCCCACATAGTGGGTGTAGATTTCAAATGGGGTTACCCATTCTGGTAGCCCCATTTCAAATTCATACTCCCTGTGTGGGAGATTAAGGTCATGTCTTCCATAGGGGTGTATGGATTTCATCTGAAATAGCTCATTGTTATTACTTGAGATTGATGCAAAAAACTAGTTGGGAATCTTTCTCACAACCAGCAACATGTCGGTGAATCACAAACTGGGATAGAAATGTATGCATAGTTTGGAAAGAGTGAAATTGTTGGGGTGTATTAAAATGGGTTTTGGACATTTTTGGATATAAAATGTTATGTACTTTACCTGTGGCTAATAGTAGTTATCAATATGATTTCCATGAAATAAAAAAATCAGTATTATTTCCATGAGATTAAAAACAAGCTAAATTTGGAAGAATTATTAAAACAAACCACCATCAGAATATCGACTTTTAATGTGACTTTTCCCTTCATAAGTTGTACCCCATCAATGAATGCAACATTTCCTGAAAACTTACACTACCAGATTCCTATTGTGGGCGCCTGCACAGGTACACTGTTGCCAAGGTACTTGGGTGATACTGTGCAGTACTAGGGGAGCACCAGTGTAGTACCACCGCAGTAGCACTGCTGGTGGGTCATGTGCAGTAGTAGCATTGGTACTGTGTATATACTCTGTGTGTATCAGTCAGGTACCTTGGTAACAATGTACCTGTATACAGGTGGCTGTAATAGGAATCTTGCAGTGTACATTCACCCAATTGTTTTCTTAAAGACCCATTCAGTGATTTGCTCATCCCGACGATCGATCATCAAAATTCAGATTTTGGTACCTTTGTCATTGTCATAGATGGGCTAACATAGCTTGCTAGTGGTTCAGCTGAAAGCCGTGTATTTAAGACAAAATAAGGCATTGTCACGTAATCTGTAATTTATATAATTGATATAAATTAGCTACATGTATTTGAATGGAGCTTCAACTTCGTCAATGCTGCTGTTTGCTTTGTTTTTTGCCAAATTTTTAATTTCAAAAATACCAAATGACAATTTGAATGACTTATCCTTCACTTTTAAGCATTTACAAACATTTTATTTTTCACTGAATGGGTCTTTAATTCACGAGGGGGCATTACCTATGACAGGAAAACAACCTTTTATCCTTAATGTGCATTATCTTCCTTAGTGGGCTTCCTGTCCTACGCATGATTCTGTTTTCACATGAACATAGCTGGCTATATGGCTAATGTTAGGTCCCATTAGCTGTATACAATTGAATACATGAATACAAAAGCCACCTAAGTCCATAGGAAGTGATTTTGAGAGAAAAACCTGTGTATCATTTTAATTCCTTCAGTTAGATTTACCTGGTTAATATGGTAAGTTTTACGTGCAAATGAGTGGATTAACCTGTATTAGGTATGACGATTAGCATTTCAGGGACTTCGTGGGGTTCATTTTAAATTTTGGACTTAGGTGGTTTTTGAATCATATACAAAGACAACAATGTTAGAATGAGATTACCACTAGTAAGATAATACAAAATAAAGCAAACAGGTATGTATAATGTTGATAAGCATTCTGCCATGTAATATAAACCACACACTTTCCTTTATTAAACCCATTTTTTGTTCAAAAGTCACTCTCTAGCAATGAATGTGTTACAAGTGGACTTTTATACATACTGGATTTCAATCAATGTGTTACAAGACTCAAATCATGGAATTGGGTGATTCTTTCATACATGCTATTTTTCACATGCTTAATAGACACAGAGAATGAATTTGAGTTGTTCTTTCATACATATGACAGGCCTATGTATAGCAACAGTTTCCCATGCTTAACTCAATTTGGCCGAAGTATGGACTTAGGTGGCTTTTGTATTCATATATTCAATTCAAAACAGTCATTTTTGGCCCAAGCGGATTGATTTTAACTGTATTATGTTTCAGATTTGTCAAGTTTTTGATACAAATTTTAAAATCATTTAGCTTCTTCCAGAAATAAATAAATAAATAGTTCCTGACATCCAATCATAAATTTGCAACTTATTTATTTATTTACATTATTTCTTAATTTCTTAATTTCTTTATCTTATCTATCATTCATCCATTCATTCAGCTACAGATGAATCCAATTTCACGCATTCCTGCACCTCAATGGCGGCCATAGCCGCGACGGGACGCAACTATATCACCTACAATGTGAAATGATACGGCCTTGAAGGATATTTTAAACTGTATTCTATCATCCGTGTTACACATAGACAAAAGAATGATGACAGTTTACAACACAAAAGAATCTAACATCGAATTTTAAGCGGGTTTAATCCACCCAATTGGGCACTCACAACACCTGTTTGGTGCATGCGGGGAACCAAATATGGCTGACCAAATCCTGACCATGACTTGGCTCGTTGGATTCGTCTATACAAAATCATCTGCCTATCACAAGGGGGGAAATAGGAGCATAACACATGTGCAACACATTTTTGCTTTGGTTAGTAGCTGTTTCCCTGGCAAGTTGTATTATGTTTGGCAATAATACTTCTGTTGTCATATTGTTGACATTTAAAACAAATCATATCAATTAAGCCTTTGTTAATCTTCCAGACCACGTCAGATGGATTAATAGAATTAAAGTAGATACCATAAAGATCGCCTTATGGTGCAATATGGACTCCTTGACCTAACTGGAATTTTAGGCACAAACAAAATAGAATGCAAGGCCGATATGTGAGATCACTATGGTGACAAATCATGTTAAATTAAAGGGAAAACAACAACTGTTTAAGAATACTTCATCAATATATAGATCTACAGTTGATGTAAGGAATGTACTGCTTCATCAATGCACACATCTACAGTAGATGTAAACAATGTACTACTTCATTAATACACACATCTACAGTAGATGTAAGCAATGTACTACTTCATCAATACACAGATCTACAGTAGATGTAAGCAATGTACTACTTCATCAACACACAGATCTACAGTAGATATTCATCCTGCAAAGCTAATGTTGGTGTCAAATTGAAGGTGAAAGAATACTCTTATACTTTAGTACTATAGTTAATTTAGTATCAAAAACTCAGTTTTACCAATTTTGGTCATGTCCCTGTTTTGTGGGAATGGGTCACATATGCCCCTAGAGGTGGATAGGCACAGAGTTGTAAAACATTTCAGCCCAAATCATGGTCAAATAAGTGAAAAATAACCCAATTGGGCTACCAAATCACTCTAACTCTGTATAGGCACCAGTCAAATGAAAACACCTGTGAAACCAAATGAAGGGGTTTATAAACATGACCTATCTGATGAAACGATATAGGTCAAGTCACTGCTGTGATATGTTCGCATCATTAAGATTTCATCGGTTTTTTTTTTAGATATTCCTCTTCAGGGCAAATGATGCATTTGTGATAAATATATGTGCACTATAAAACAATGTTTTAAGCGATCTTTAATTGACAATAAATATGTCACACCTGTACAGATTGGAATATGGGGAAGGTTGGATTCAGGATGTAAGGATTCATTGGGCTGTTCAATTTAAAATCCACACTACCCCTGTGGAAGATTTTGGAAATATCTTCCACAGGGGGAGTATGAATTTCAGACGGAATGAACACATTAGCAGATCCATTTGAAACGCACCCTCCCTCAGTGGATGATTCAGGTTGAATCTTTCTCATAGGGTGTATGAAATTCAAATGGAGCTGCCTAATGTGTACATACCATTTGAAATTCATACTCCCCCTGTGGAAGATATTTCCTAAATCTTCCACAGGGGTAGTGTGGATTTTAAATGGAATAGCCCATTTTGTTCTGCAGATAAGAGCTGAAAATTGCTCAATCAATCGAATCATCCTCTTAGAATCAAGCATGTATAATGCTGAGAGATGCATATCTCAAATAAATGTTTATCATGATGACGTTCATCTATTTTGACGAATGTCACAGAATAAAGTATTTCAACTGTGCACCAATCCAGCTTGAAATGTGTGTGTGTGTGGGGGGGGGGCAATTGGCCAAAATTGTCAAAAGATGGCTAGAAAGAACAAAAAATGGGTAATTTTGCCAAAAAAAGTGGGTGGGGATGGGAGCAGGGACACGTCCCCTAGGATTGATGTCCATGCAACTGTGAACAAAATGAAATTCAAGATGCTATTTTTATTTATTTTTTGGAGCTAGAATTATCAAAGACAATACAGTTTATGCAACCATTAAAGGGGCGTGACCTGATTGACAACCTCATCCCCCATTATTCTTCATCTAAACTTAGATTTTGGTATCAGAAGAAAGCTCATATTTTCCTCATTACCCCAATAAACTTGAAAACCTAAGATATATTTTGTTTAGATGGTGTGAACAAAGATGTGGTGAATTGTGGTAACCACACCGGAAGTATGTACAATCCTATCAAGCACTGTTACACATTATACAAAGATGTGGTGAATTGTGGTAACCACACCGGAAGTATGTACTATCCTATCAAGCACTGTTACACATTATACAAAGATGTGGTGAATTGTGGTAACCACAACAGGAAGTATGTACTATCCTATCAAGCACTGTTATACATATACAAAGATGTGGTGAATTGTGGTAACCACAACAGGAAGTATGTACTATCCTATCAAGCACTGTTATACATACATGTTTTGCTTCTAAATATCAAAACCTCTGCAGCAAATTATTCAACTCAAAATTTGGAAACATATTGTTTTATTGGTAAGCTTTAATGTAATATAGACATCAGAACATGAACATATTGCCCCTTTAAATAATTATAGTGATCCGAAAGATCATCTATTCATGAAGCAGTTAAACAACATATTTTGTACCATAAATCACTAAATAGGGCTTCAAACAAAACACCAGCAATTTGCTCATGACTCCAACACCAACATCAGTATCATAACCCCTATTAAAATCACTTTGAGAAATTATGACAACATATTAAATGATCCAAATAAACAGATTACATAGGTGAGGATAATATTATGCCTCTATCGTCTTCCAATCTACCCCGCATAACATGTCACATTACCGGTGGTCATGACGCTTAATTAATTTCTTTAAGCTTCAGAAGGCATAACACTAGCCGTGGGCAAATTGAAACACATCTCAGGCATACAGAATGGTGTTGTTCACATTATAAAGTCTGGATCCGTGTTTCCATCTTTATAGAGTGTCTTGGTGCTCAATATTAGAGTGAAATTGTACTCTTTAAAGAATGAATATCACTCTTGAGCTTTGAGATGATAAATTTCACTCTTGATATAATGAATTTTACTCTTGAAATAATGAAGTTCACTCTTGATATAATGAAATTTACTCTTGACATAATGAATTTCACTTTCAAGAGAATGAATTTCATTCTTGAAATAATGAATTTCACTCTTGAGATAATGAATTTTACTACTTTTGAGATAATGAATTTTACTACTTTTGAGATAATGAATTTTACTACTTTCGAGATGATGAATTTCACTTCAGAGAATGAATTCCACTCTTGACATAATGAATTTCACTTTTGACATAATGAATTTCACATTTTGTATATTTTGCTATGAAGAGAATCAATGTCACTCTTCAGATAATGAATTTCACTCTCAACTTATTGAATTTTTTTTACCCTTTTGCGAATAAGATGTCCCCTTTTAATTCATATCACTCCCCTGTTTCACTACATTTGATTGATCACCTTTAATACTATGTAGCTGGAATGAATGAATGAATGAACGAATGAACAAATGAACAAATGAATCAGTGAATATTCTTTCATGAATGTGAGCATTCGTTTTACGAGTGAAATAACTATAAATATACTTTTTTATATTCAAATTTAGTTTAAATATATTAGTTTAAATATCTAGTGCTACTTTATTGCTGCAAACTAAAATGTCACCTTGAGATGACAAGGAATAAATGTGTTATGTAAACTGAACTTGATCTGGATTTCTGCAAAGGTTCTAATTCAAGAGTGTTATGTAAAGTCTGCAGGCATCCAAGATGATCACTTGAACACCATGTGCTTATCTATGTCAGGTGCCCACATATTAAACTTAGCCCTTTACTAAAACCTTTTCCAATATCAAAGGTCTAATATCAAAGGAGTGTCTATCAAGAACCACTGGCCCGATACCAGGTATGGCTGTACTCATTTGAATGCAGTTATCATGTAGATTTCAAATATGGACATGAGAATTTGATAAAAAAATAAATAAAAAAAATCATTTAATATTATTAAAAAAAAATTAGACATGTGACTTGCATCTGGTTAACCCCAAGCCAGTGGTTAATCGGTAAAAAGCCTACTAACTAGATTTAAAGGTTGAACGACATTTGTGAATGACAACGAGGAAGCGATATATCTCATCTAATAATCAGACGACTTCTGGCTGAGAGTCAGACTGTATAGCTTGGTGTTATCTAAGAGACGTGTGTGATATCTGGTCAAGCTGTCCGGGCAGGTGGTCAAGACAAAGGGTGGTTTGACCATAAAAGATATAGTTTGACCAATTGGCTTCAGTTCTGTTCCCCAGCTCTGTTCCTTTGGTAAATGCCTTTTATAATGTTATTAACGCATTTGAAGCACACTTGCTTCTAATAAAATGATAATATTAAATGTTTTGAGAGGTTTATCAGATACTTCAATCAGTTAAAACTTGGTTCTCAGTATTCAAAGTAGGTCAAAGAGTCATGTATCTTGTGTTAGACCAGAGAAATGGGATTTTTGCATTGAAGTTCCAGATTTGACTGATTGCTTTCTTTTTCTAATTCTTATGTTACATGTCTTGAGTATACTTGCAAAGAAAATGTTTACCAAAAGTTAACAACATTGCTCAAAATAAAGTGGCATTTTTTAAAACTGTTAATGTTCAAAGGTAAATAAAATTATGAAATCCACTTCAAACAACTGTTTAAATATATTATCAATATCACATGTCATGTTTGTGATCTTTCGTTCATCATGGCAGACAAATGGATGTTTAAATTACGAATTTAAACAAATGTTTAAATTTAAAAACCAATGATGTTTAACTATGCTTGTTTGTATCGCTGCACCTGTTCATTGATCTTATGTAATGTAATGTAATTCTGGGGTGCCATAAGCCACACACTTTCATTTATTAAGTAGAATAATAAATAATAATAAGTTTAATATAATCTGATGTTAGTTGCATTGTATCAGATGAAACCAAATAAATTGACTTGAATTAAATTGTACTTTTTTAAACAACTTCTTGTTCAGTTCAGCTGTTAGCCAATGGTTTTTGTTTTTAAAAGTTAAACAACTTGTTTCAAATCTGTGCATAGATGTGAGTTGATCTATATTACAAGTTTACATTCATAACACCCTCTGTTGTCTCACACCAAGCAAAATAATAGAACAGTGATATGAGAGACCACATGAAATTGTTTCTAACTTGCAAAATATTGTGATATTATGAAGCTTGTAGCACTTGTAAGAAAGTTTTGTAACATTTGTATACTTGATTAGCTCGTAATCCACGAAAATTTTTCGGGTTTTGTTACTGCACGCATCATGAAAGTCCCAAATTACGCCTGCGTAAATTCACAAAAGCATGCGTCAGTCCAGCAATATGAAGAGCATGGTTCGCATAGGTGGTGCGCCAAGCTGTTTGTACACTATTCTATATCAATCCACGATGTTATGAATCAAGCCGATTATGAGCTGATCAGAATATAGTTTAATTGTTTGAAACTCAAGTTAATGCAAGAATCAACTTCCTCCACTGGACTATAGGGTATTTTGCTGTGCATTTTTTTTTAAATCTCAGACCAACAGAGGGCTCTCCAAATGTAACCACATGTCAACTCATCTATATAATAACAAACAGACAAACAAAGAAATAACTCATTGGAATAAAATCTAATGATGCAAGCAGAAACTGTCTTGTAATATGTCTAAATCTACAAAAGAAAAAAAGTGTGAAGGTTACTGAAACATCAAGTACTCGCATTTCTTATCTCTTTTACTCTCCTCTTGTCAAACGCTTTTAAAATTTCCCTACTGTTTAGTACAGTAACAAAATCTGGGGAAATACAAGCTGCAATGTTCCAATATGATAAAGCAATTACAAGATGTTGACATATAAAGCAATAGGCAATATTGTAATTTTATAATGCATACTACACTTGACTAACACAGACAATGTGACAGTTAAGTAAAACAGTCGGAGTTGAAGTAGGTCTTAAAGTATACCTTCCAGGTTTGTAAGTATTGGTTGAACAATCTAAACCTCTTCTTATTTCAATAGTTTTGCCATTTAAAATGCTTAATATTTTTATTCAAAGCAAATAGCAATTTCAAACATTATTCCGCAAATTGTGTGAACTTCAATATTTCAGTTTTGGAAAGTAATTAAGTAACTGTTATTCTTATAAATTTTATATATGGATAAAAAATTACATTCTCAATGCTTAAATCTTATTTAATACTGAAATATTTTCTACTTCTAACATTGGCACCAAGATTTGAGATGGTTTTACAATAATCATGCTTTGCTCTGGAATTGTTTGGGATGAAACAACTCACCCATAGGATTTGAAAATGAGATAGTTCCTCCTGGAGGACTTGCTATCTATTTTTCCAGGAGACACAGTTCTTTGTTGTAGGGCTCTTTTCATGCAAATGCCATTGAACTTTGCTTTTATCATGAAGTTCTGAAGTCCATATGATTTTTTATACATTGGAATAAAATCTAATGAAGCAAGAGGAAACTGTCTTGTAACATGTCTAAAACTTATATTACAAAAGAAAAAGAGTGTGAAGGTTACTAAAACATCAAAGTACTCGCATTTCTTATATCTTTTATATACCTTCCTCTTGTCATATGCTTTTAAAATTTCCCTACTGTTTAGTACAGTAACAAAATCTGAGGAAATACAAGCTGCAACGTTCCAATATGATAAAGCAATTACAAGATGTTGACATATAAAGCAATAGGCACTATTGTAATTTTATAATGCATACTACACTTGACTAACACAGACAATGTGACAGTTAAGTAAAACAGTCGAAGTTGAAGTAGGTCTTAAAGTATACCTTCCAGGTTTGTAAGTATAGGTTGAACAATCTAAACCTCTTCTTATTCCAATAGTTTTGCTATTTAAAATGCTTAATATTTTTTCTCAAAGCAAATAGTAATTTCCAACATTATTCTGCAAATTTTGTGAACTTCAATATTTCAGTTTTCGAAAGTAATTAAGTAAAACTGTTATGCAAATGACGTTGAACTTTGCTTTTATCATGAAGTTCTGAAGTCCATATGATTTTTTATACATTGGAATAAAATCTAATGAAGCAAGAGGAAACTGTCTTGTAATATGTCTAAAACTTATATTACAAAAGAAAAAGAGTGTGAAGGTTACTAAAACATCAAAGTACTCGCAATTCCTATCTCTTTTCCCTCCTCTCATCATATGCTTTTAAAAGTTCCCTCTAGTTTAGTACAGTAACAAAATCTGGGGAAATACAAGCTGCAATGTTCCAATATGATAAAGCAATTACAAGATGTTGACATATAAAGCAATAGGCAATATTGTAATTTTATAATGCATACTACACTTGACTAACACAGACAATGTGACAGGTAAGTAAAACAGTCGAAGTTGAAGTAGGTCTTAAAGTATACCTTCCAGGTTTGTAAGTATAGGTTGAACAATCTAAACCTCTTCTTATATCAATAGTTTTGCCATTTAAAATTTTGTGCCTATTTTTTTGCATTTTTCTCAAAAATTATAGCACATTGGTGACAAGTAAGATATGTATATTATAGGGGCAAGGACTACAACTACTGTATGAAAATTCAGCAACTCAAAGCAAGTAGTTATTGATTTATTGATCAAATATTGGTGTTCCCTCATTTTTGACTGTAACTCCACAACTGTTGTCTGTGCTGAAATATAATTTCCAGTGCAGTATTTGTAGTCCTTGCCCCTATAGTATACATATCTTACTTGTCCCCAAAGATATAAAAAGAAGAAAATGTCTTGCAATAGCATCATATAATCAACTCAAACATTTCCTGCAAAGCAAATAAGCAAACATTACAACAAAAATGAGAATTTTTAATGCGTATGTAGGATCCATTTTTCTATACAATAGTGAATTATGGACATTGACAACAAAACTTGAACACAAAATAGATGTATTTCAAAGAACTCTACTTAGAAGAACAATATCCATCACAAAACTAGACAAAATGACAAATGCTGATCTATATACAAACACAAATGCTGAACCATGGAGCAAAACCATCAAAAGAAGAAGACTAAACTGGGTGGGTCATCTATACAGACTCCCAGAAGAAACTCCAGCACGTCAAGCCCTAGCTGAATTTCAAAGAAAAACTAAGCGTCCTGTCGGACGCCCAAAACCAACATGGGTGGCGCAAATGCAGAAAGAAGTAGATGAACAAACTCTTACACAGACCAATGACAGAATAGCCTGGAGAGCAGTAGTAGCGTGCGCAATGGCAACATAGCCGGAAAGCGTCTACGATGATGATGATGACTTGTCCCCAATGCGCTATAATTTTTGAAAAAAATGCAAAAATAGGCACAAAATTGAGCAGGGGTGTAGTACCCCCTTAATATTTTTGTTCAAAGCAAATAGTAATTTCCAACATTATTCTGCAAATTTTGTGAACTTCAATCAGGGCCGGATTTACCATAGGGCCAGATGGGCCCGGGCCCAGGGCCCCCAAATTTTGGGGGCCCCCAGAATTGCCCTGTGCAGTGTGCATCTTCCAACTTAGCCGAAAAACACCATGTTTTAGGCCAAAATAGGGTACAAAAATTGCAAAATTTTGCGCGCTTCGCTCGCACTGGCCTATTATATAGCAAAATTCAGCTTCAATTTGGGCTAAAATGACAATAATCAGGCTTTTTAGCTCTGGAATTGTTTGGGATGAAACACCTCACCCAAATGATTTGAAAATGAGACAGTTCCTCCTGGAGGACCTGCTATTTATTTTCCCAGGAGACACAGTTCCTTGTTGTAGGGCTCTTTTCATGCAAATGCCATTGAACTTTGCTTTTATCACGAAGTTCTGAAGTCCATATGATTTTTTATACATTGGAATAAAATCTAATGAAACAAGAGGAAACTGTCTTGTAATATGTCTAAAACTTATATTACAAAAGAAAAAGAGTGTGAAGGTTACTAAAACATCAAGAGTCGGACTGTATATAACTTGGTGTTATCTATTAGAGATGTGTGTACTATCTGGTCAAGCTGTCCAGGCAGGTGGTCAAGACAAAGTGTGGTTTGACCATAAAAGATATAGTTTGACCAATTGGCTTCAGTTCTGTTCCACAGCTCTGTTTCTTTGGCAATGCATGCCTTTACTAATGTTATTAACACATTTCAAGCACACTTACTTGTAATAAAATGATAATATTAAATGTTTTGAGGAGTTTATCAGATACTTCAATCAGTTAAAACTTGGGTTTTAGTGTTCAAAGTAGGTTAGAGAGTCATGAATCTTGTGTTAGACCAAAGAAATGAGATTTTTACATTGAAGATCTAGATTTGACAGATTGCTTTTTTCTTCTTCTTATGTTATATATCTAAAGTATACTTACAGAGAAAATGTTTAAGGATTCAAAGAGGTTTAAAAAAATTAATAACATTGCTTAAAAACAAAGTGATATTTCTAAAACTGCTGTTAAAAAGTAAAGAAAAGTATGAAATCTACTTTAAACAACTGATATGTTATAATTATCACATGTCATGCTTGTGCTCTTACGTTCATTAAACTTTAAACAATCAATGATGTTCAATTATGTATTGTTTGTATTGCTGCACCTGGTCCTAGATCTTTTTATATAATAATGATAATGTAATGTAATTCTGGGGTGTCATAATCCAAGTAGCCCTACTTTCATTAATTTAGCAAAATAGTCCATTTTTTTATATCTTATTACCATTTCTTATATCTGATAATTGTGTGCATTGTATGAGATGAAATCAAATAATTGAACTTAATTAAATTGAACTTATGATAACTTGTTCAGTTTGACTATATGCGGGTTTGTTTTTAAAAGTTAAACACCTTCTTTAAAAACTGTGTATAAATGAGTTGGAAGCCCCACATGCCATTGGTAAAAACAAACATTAACTCATCTATATAAAAAACAAAGAAATAACTCATTGGAATAAAATCTAATGATGCAAGAGGAAACTGTCTTGTAATATGTCTAAAACTTCTATTATAAAAGAAAAAGAGTGTGAAGGTTACTAAAACATCAAAGTACTTGCATTTCTTATCTCTTTTACTCCTCTTGTCATGTGCTTTTAAAATTTCCCTACTGTTTAGTACAGTAACAAAATCTGAGGAAATACAAGCTGCAACGTTCCAATATGATAAAGCAATTACAAGATGTTGACATATAAAGCAATAGGCAATATTGTAATTTTATAATGCATACTACACTTGAGAAACACAGACAATGTGACAGTTAAGTAAAACAGTCGAAGTTGAAGTAGGTCTTAAAGTATACCTTCCAGGTTTGTAAGTATAGGTTGAACAATCTAAACCTCTTCTTATTGCAATAGTTTTGCCATTTAAAATGCTTAATATTTTTTGTTAAAAGCAAATAATAATTTCCAACATTATTCTGCAAATTTTGTGAACTTCAATATTTCAGTTTTAAAAAGTAATTAAGTAAAACTTATTCTTATAATTTCTATATATGGACATAAACTTTCTCAATGCTTAAATCTTATTACTGAAATATTTTCTACTTCTAACATTTGCACCAAGAATTGAGATGGTTTTACAATAATCATGCTTTTTAGCTCTGGAATTGTTTGGGATGGAACAACTCACCCATAGGATTTGAAAATGAGACAGTTCCTCCTGGAGGACCTGCTATCTATTTTCCCAGGAGACAAAGTTCCTTGTTGTAGGGCTCTTTTCATGCAAATGCCATTGAACTTTGCTTTTATCATGAAGTTCTGAAGTCCATATTATTTTTTATACATTGGAATAAAATCTAATGATGCAAGCGGAAACAGTCTTGTAATATGTCTAAAACTTATATTACAAAGAATAAAAATTCCCTTTAAAAGGGAAAGCCAGCCTCAATGTAGAAGAGGTCTTGTAATTAGTTTTGGTCAATGTGAAAGGCATTTTTAGGATCACGCTTACATCTACATGACAGTCCACCAAACCATCAACGATGAGAACATGCACACTGAAACAGCAGAAAACATTAATTCCTAATCTCATGTCAACTCTTTTAATTCATTACATGTACTCCAAATTGTTCTGGTCTGTTTTTTGTTTTTGTTGTTGTTGTTGTTGTTGTTGTCGTTAGTTTTTTGTCTTTTCAGCTTTTTACCCACGATATCTCAATTTCCAATTTTGTAATACCAGAACTTACGAACTCAATATCTTCGCTTAGGAATGTCCGATTTCACTGCTTTTCGATATATACACTGCCGGTTTGAGTTAACTTACATGTACATTTTATTTTAAAATAACTTAATTAATTCGCAATGTATAGTTTAAGCCTACTATATTATAATAGATAGTGGCCAGCACATTTATAAAGGACTGGTTACTCACTACAATCTTCACTCTTAAACTGTGTTTTTCTGAATGTGCTGATCATGTTGATTGCTAGTCGGAAACTCCTCATGAAGCTATGGACATGGCATCTTACATACTCCATTCTATAACAGTCTGCCTAGTGCCTTGTGTGTTTTCTCTTCAATCATTTTGTTGAATGTAATTTTATGAATCAAATAGTTATGTGTCATTTTATTTATAATAAAGAAGTTATTAAATTAATAAAGTAAGACAATTTATTTATCTATAAGTGCATGTCAAATGGGGTACATTGTTCAATACTATATGCATAAATTATGCCCATATTATAGCTAGGCCCTAAAAACTTTATTTTGCATCGGATTTTTCCGTTGAAAAGACAAAACTGATGTTTATGATAGCAACCATTTCATCAATAACATTTTGAGTCATTTTTATCCATAAAACGACACAGGATATGATAGATAACTACTTTATGATCACAGATTGTTGAGAATCTGTGATATGATCCGGGATATGATGAAGATTTTGATTCTATAGATCTGTTATCAACATGATATCACGCTGTTCAGTGGTCAAGGAGTAAAGACCCCCGGTCAAGGACACTGATATGACATCATAGGTGATGTCAGATTTTCTTCTGCTGACCATATGATGCTATATATATTAACTATTATTGTTACATTTAGGCCTTTAAACTTTTAAAGTCATAATTAATTAGTTCAAACATAACTTTGGTAATACTCACTCGTTTTCGTTCGTTGAAACGGCAAAACATACTTACTTTTCCTAACAAATCAATTAAAATATTTTAAAAAAATTTAACCACAAAAAGTAAAAAAAAAAAAAAAATCATTCCAATACCACTAAAATATAATCTCTTGAGTAAACTGACCCCAAACCTGAAACAGGTACCAGCCCGAATGGGCTGGCGAAAAGAGTGTGAAGGTTACTAAAACATCAAAGTACTTGCATTTCTTATCTCTTTTACTCCTCTTGTCATGTGCTTTTAAAATTTCCCTACTGTTTAGTACAGTAACAAAATCTGAGGAAATACAAGCTGCAGCGTTCCAATATGATAAAGCAATTACAAGATGTTGACATATAAAGCAATAGGCAATATTGTAATTTTATAATGCATACTACACTTGACTAACACAGACAATGTGACAGGTAAGTAAAACAGTCGGAGTTGAAGTAGGTCTTAAAGTATACCTTCCAGGTTTGTAAGTATAGGTTGAACAATCTAAACCTCTTCTTATTTCAATAGTTTTGCCATTTAAAATGCTTTATATTTTGTTCAAAGTAAATAGTAATTTCCAACATTATTCTGCAAATTTTGTGAACTTCAATATTTCAGTTTTAAAAAGTAATTAAGTAAAACTTATTCTTATAATTTCTATATATGGACAAAAACTTTCTCAATGCTTAAATCTTATTACTGAAATATTTTCTACTTCTAACATTTGCACCAAGATTTGAGATGGTTTTACAATAATCATGCTTTTTAGCTCTGGAATTGTTTGGGATGGAACAACTCACCCATAGGATTTGAAAATGAGACAGTTCCTCCTGGAGGACCTGCTATCTATTTTCCCAGGAGACAAAGTTCCTTGTTGTAGGGCTCTTTTCATGCAAATGCCATTGAACTTTGCTTTTATCATGAAGTTCTGAAGTCCATATTATTTTTTATACATTGGAATAAAATCTAATGATGCAAGCGGAAACAGTCTTGTAATATGTCTAAAACTTATATTCCAAAAGAAAAAGAGTGTGAAGGTTACTAAAACATCAAGTACTTGCATTTCTTATCTCTTCTACTCTCCTCTTATCAATGCTTTTAAAATTTCCCTATAGTTTAGTACAGTAACAAAATCTGAGGAAATACAAGCTGCAGCGTTCCAATATGATAAAGCAATTACAAGATGTTGACATATAAAGCAATAGGCAATATTGTAATTTTATAATGCATACTACACTTGAGTAACACAGACAATGTGACAGGTAAGTAAAACAGTCGGAGTTGAAGTAGGTCTTAAAGTATACCTTCCAGGTTTGTAAGTATAGGTTGAACAATCTAAACCTCTTCTTATTCCAATAGTTTTGCCATTTAAAATGCTTAAAATTTTTGTTCAAAGCAAATGGTAAATTCCAACATTATTCTGTAAATTTTGGGAACTGAAATATTTCAGTTTTGAAAAGTAATTAAAGGAGGATTTTGTGATCCTAGCATCCTCTTTTTATGACATTTTTCAGTAGATATCCACAAAAAAAGCTTATTTCCAAAATTTCAGTTGATTCCGATTTTACGTTTGCGAGTTATGCATGATTATGTGTATTACACTGCTTCATAGACAATGTGTTGTAATTTCAAATTTGGCGATATTTTTGCTAAGCGAATTAATCTGCAAGAAATATTTGGTACATAAACATTATGTAGCCAGAGGTATCCAGTGGTGTAAAAATCTCAACTTTTTTGGGAAAAGTGGGGGATGAGGCTGTGAATCACGAAATGCCCCTTTAAGTAGCCTAAAACTGTTATTCTTATAATTTCTATATATGGACAAAAACTTACATTCTCAATGCTTAAATCTTATTACTGAAATATTTTCTACTTCTAAAATTTGCACCAATAATTGAGATGGTTTTACAATAATCATGCTTTTTAGCTCTGGAATTGGGATGAAACAACTTGCCCAAAGGATTTAAAAATCAGATAGCAGTCCCTCCAGGATCTAGGAGTCCAGGAGGAACTGTTATCTTATTTTCCCAGGAGACACAGTTCCTTGGTATAGGACTCATTTCATGCAAATGCCATTGAACTTAGCTTTTAGCATGATGTACATAATGACTTTTTATGAATGTTTGATATTTATAATATTTTAATTTATGTGCCTAATTTGAAATATATTGTTAAGATTACCATCAAATAAGGCAACATTTTTAACATTGGTTGAATGATCTTGAAATTATCTAATAGTTTTTATTCTTGTTGTACGAAAATTCAATGTTGCGAAAATTAACAGCTCAACTTAATCTAAATCCAAATTCTTCAAATTGTATGAAAAATAAAGCAGCTTTCAGATGCAGAAATACACTTTGAGATGAGATGAGATGAGGTGAGATAACAGCATCTCAAAAAGAGCTATACCAATTCCTGGTGGAGATGGGTATATCATTACCATGGGGATCAGTACCTGTTAGTGTTTGCCTTCCAATCCCTGATGGAGAAGAGCCTAAAAGTACCATGCCAGGATTTGCCTCCATTGAACTTATTTAGTGCAATAAATTTGATGATGTAATCTGAAACGACTATTTTCAGAACAGATTAGAGTTGTTTTGAAACCATATCATTGATTTAGTACAAGGGCAAAAAGTTACATGGACAACTTCTGCTTCATCTTTAAAGTACTACAGAGATTTGCTAAATATGACAAGTTAGAAAATCACAATTTTTGCAAAGAGCAAAGGTGTATTCATCATGCTTGTTGAGACAAATAAAGCTGACACACAAGAAGAATGGTATGGCTTCTAATAAAGGAGATTTCAAAGCTTGATATAATAGTTCTTGACAGGGGGAAAATGCCTTATAATACTTTATTTTGATATAAACTGAGCTCAAAAAGAAACTTATAATTTTTCACAACTTGTGAATCACAAGGTCATATCTTAAAATCCTGTCAATCAAAATGAACCAAATTCATACACAGGAGTACTTCAATACTCGACTCAAAACACATGTCAGTAACCAAGCAGTTGTCCACACAACAGCAAAAAGTACTGATACATAACAGCTTCCTGGACCACTTTTACAGCCCAATATTTGGCACCCAGCACAAGAAATCTGTGAGAATGCATACAAGATCCTGGCACAGATGGATGATACGGGGCTGCTTTCTGCTTTTCACGCCCTTTCGTCAAGAAACGTGCCTTGTTCAACACTATTCCACTCACCCTTTGGGACTTATCACCTGTGCAACGATCTTGTACTCATTCTCACAAATTTCTTGTGCTGGGTGCCAATTATTGGGCTGTGAATGTGGTCCAGGAAGCTGTTCCATGTCAGTGCATTTTGCTGTTGTGTCAGTTGGATAACTGCTTGGTTACTGACATGTGTTTAGAGTAGAGTATTGGAGTAAACCTGTGTGTAATTTTGGTTTATTTTGATGGACAGAATATTAAGATATGACCTTGTGAAAAATTATAAGTTTCTTTTTGAGCTCAGTTTATTATTGGCCTTAACTCAAGAGCCACAAGACATGGAAATATGTAAATGTTATTATTTGCTTCATTGACTTATTTTCAATAAGATCAATGTATATATGTTACAAAGTACACTCCAGTATTTTAGAGAAACAGGAAAATATGACTTCAGCCATCCAACTTGACAATAAACCATGTTTCTAAAGTCTACTAACCGATAACTAAAGATAAAAAGTGTCATCTGGAACATACAAATCAATATAGACAAACATCAAAACAAGACATTTGTGATGTTTTATAGATATCATAGTAAATATATTGTGATATGTTGTTGTGATTTTACTGTTTTGTTTCAATTTTGGTATAACCAAGTCCAAGGACACAAGAACAGTTGGTAAATTGCAAATCTAATGCATTTTCTTGTTTGAGCTGACAGCACACAGAAGTACCTAGCATGTGCACCATTAAAGTCAACTATAATAGTTGTATGCGCAACTTTAGCAAAGTCATGACTTTTGACTATATACCATGTCCCTAGAGCAAAAAAAAAGGAATTATATTTTCCATTAGCCCTAACCATGATAAATCTAACAGTGTCTAACAAAGCCAAACTACTGGGCATGCATGCATCCCACGTGATATATGACGCATTGACGCAATCACCCCAAGTCATATAATGCACGTTTTCATTGGCCCTTTTATTGGCCCCAGCAATACACCTGTTACTACTGGTTGGCGATGCACTACTTGGCACACGAGGGGTCTAGGAGTCAAAACCCGGGGGTACCAAGCAACTTCTTTGTTCATCTTCTCTCCTTCTTTTGTTCCTTCTTTCCTTTCCGATAGCGAAAAACCACTTAGATGGTTAATGTTAAATTTGACAATATTTACACCGTAAGTTGTTTGACAAGTTGTTGATATTATTCCATCTTATATAATTATTTTTATAAAAATTCAAATTGGGACTCATGTTTAGGGATTTTTTTTACATAAAAAGCAGCTAATACAACAGTTTTTAACCACTTTATTGAAATTGGGGCTCATGTTTAGGGATTTTTTTCTCAAATCGGGATTAATGTTTAGAGTTTCTTGCAAAAAAGCAACTCATTACAGTGGCACATCCCCATATACCTTATAGACATGAGTACTTTACATAAAGGGCCATCAATTCAACTGAAACAAAACCTCTTCCTTTAAAATACTTATCAAGAATTCAGCTTGCATACATTTTACAATCATCATACACGTGCCCGGATTTTGTTACAGATCTTAATAACACCATTCTTTTTTCTAGTGTTTAAATACTGAAATACGGCTAGTAATTGAAGAATCCCTCATCATTCTCTGTATTTCATATCCTCACATACAATATAACGTAATATACTACAACAAGCTGTAAAAGCCTCTCCGTTTCCTGCCAAATACTACCAAAGATATCACTGAACACTTCCTCAATCTATCTCATGGGATAGTCTCAAAGATTGCCCCCAAAGCGTCATTTGTCGTCTTCATATGTGTTCCGGTTGCGACGCGGGATGAATGAAATGCATTAATGAGCCGGGTTTGTTTTGATTCCTGTCACACTTTGCATGATGAAGAGATAATTTTTTGCATGTACCTATTCATCTATACTGCAGTACTATTTATTCACACATTTGCCTTGAAGATCCAATTTTGATGTACAGGGTGTCAAAATAAAGACACAACTCAACATTCATTTTTTCCCTCAGACTTGGTTACAAAGTACGTTTTTTGGAACACAATTTTTGTTGGTGTGGCTGGAGATACTTTACTCTATGTGTTCTATATGAGAGTGCAATATCCTTCATTAATCATCAGTCGGAGGCACCATATTTAATGTTAGCTTTGGACATTTAATTACTTTCTTTATTTTCCATCTGACTCACCCAAATGAAAAATAAAAAACTATACAGCACATGAGGCCACCATACCCTATCACCATACCAAGTTTAAAGGTGATCGACCATTGCGTTGGAACTGCACATTGGATTAATGAATTTGATTCTGCCCTGACAGCCACACAAACAACCATCTGGATGATAACATAAGCCCCACATATATGTGTGGGTCAAAAACAAACAGACAAACAAAGAAATAACATATTGGAATAAAATCTAATGATGCAAGCGGAAACTGTCTTGTAATATGTCTAAAACTTATATTACAAAAGAAAAAGAGTATGAAGGTTACTAAAACATCAAAGAACTCCCATCTCTTTTACCCTCCTCTTGTCATGTGCTTTTAAAATTTCCCTACTGTTTAGTGCAGTAACAAAATCTGGGGAAATACAAGCTGCAATGTTCCAATATGATAAAGCAATTACAAGATGTTGACATATAAAGCAATAGGCAATATTGTAATTTTATAATGCATACTACACTTGACTAACACAGACAATGTGACAGTTTAGTAAAACAGTCGGAGTTGAAGTAGGTCTTAAAGTATACCTTCCAGGTTTGTAAGTATAGGTTGAACAATCTAAACCTCTTCTTATTGCAATAGTTTTGCCATTTAAAATGCTTAATATTTTTTTCAAAGCAAATAGTAATTTCCAACATTATTCTGCAAATTTTGTGAACTTCAATATTTCAGTTTTGGAAAGTAATTAAGTAAAACTGTTATTCTTATAATTTCTATATAAGGACAAAAACTTAACATTCTCAATGCTTAAATATTATTACTGAAATATTTTCTACTTCTAACATTTGCGCTAAGATTTTAGATGGTTTTACAATAATCATGCTTTTTAGCTCTGGAATTGTTTGGGATGAAACAACTTGCCCAAAGGATTTGAAAATCAGATAGCAGTCCCTCCAGGATCTAGGAGTCCAGGAGGAACTGTTATCTTATTTTCCCAGGAGACAGAGTTCCTTGGTGTAGGACTCATGCAAATGCCATTGAACTTTGCTTTTAGAATGATGTACATAATGACTTTTTATGAATGTTTGAAATTTATATTATTTTAATTTATGTGCCTAATTTGAAATATATTGTTAAGATTACCATCAAATAAGGCAACATTTTTAACATTGGTTGAATGATCTTAAAATTATCTAAGTTTTTATTCTTGTTGTACGAAAATTCAATGTTGCGAAAATTAACAGCTCAACTTAATCTGAATCCAAATTCTTCACAAATCTTATGAAAAATAAAGCAGCTTTCAGATGCATAAATACACTTTGAAATGAGATGAGATCAGATGAGATAACAGCATCTCAAAAAGAGCTATACCAATTCCTGGTGGAGATGGGTATACCGTTACTATGGGGATCAGTACCTGTTAGTGTTTGCCTTCCAATCTCTGATCATGCTGATGGAGAAAAGCCTAAAAGTACTATGCCAGGATTTGCCTCCATTGAACTTATTTAGTGCAATAAATTTATGATGTAATATAAAAAGACAATATTTTCTGAGGAGGTTGGAGTTGTTTTGAAGCCATATCTTGATTTAGTGCACAAGTGCAATAAGTTACATGGGCAATTTCTGCATCATCTTAAAAGCACTACAGTGATTTACTAAATCAGAAAAGTTAGAACATCACAATTTTTACAAAGAGCAAAGATGTACTTTAAATCTGTGTATGACACTTAATAACAACTCTTGCCGATGTCTTTCGCTTGTTTGTTGCAGCTCCTGGTTTTTGAACTTGATTTAATTGTGTATATGTGACCGTCCACGGCGAATGAGCCGTAAATTCCTCCCCGGTCAATTTTGTTTTATTTCGTGTTTAAAAATAAACATCATAAACTTAAAAATGGTATATCATTTGACTTAAAACGATATCCAGAAGCGGGGTTATGGTTTGTTAAACTTTGCTCCATCAACAAAATTATAGCTTTTTACGTTTTAACATGTGTCTCTTTTTCCACATTGCTGGCAATAAATATCAAACAGTCATAATTGGCGGTCATTTCAAATCATCCCCAAGTCAACGAGGTTTAAGAAAGTTCTCTCATTGTTAATTGTTGGTTATGAATACCTGTACAAAATACAATGCCTGGTAACCCACCACTTGAACAGGATTTAGCAAAAGCAACAAAGACCAGAGCTATTAAAACTTCTATAGCCATCTAAGGTAGAAGCTTATTATCCACTTCAACAATAGGATTATTGATTAGTTTTTGACTATCAATATGAGACGGATGTCGGGCCAGCTTAAGTTACCGATGAATATGACCTTCGTACACATTTTACATCGCAACTCAGAATACAATTTAGGGAATTTATGGCTCATTTGTGCTGCCGGGTCACATATTATTATATTGGTTGTATATATTTGCTTACCAATTCTTTAAATCTAAAATTGCTGTTTTAAAATTACTGTTGATGTTTTTTTTAAATCTTGCCATGCTTTTAATCCACTGTTTCATTCCTCTTGTGTCATTTGCTCGTGTCTTGAGGCTGTTGGTTTTAAAATCATTATCATTTATTTTGTTTGCTGTTTTATATTTTGCTCTTTCATGGTTTTTGTAGTGTAAGTTAAGTGTAATTAAGTTGTTCAGCGCATAGTGACCTTTTAGTTTTATGCGCTTTATAAATGCATTTTATTATTATTATTATTATAATGCCGGTCGTGCGTGGCTCACAACTGGGTTACGGGAATTAATTGCAAAGTACAATTTCAGACAAAAATACACGCAAGTATTTTACGTTAATACCCAAAACTCCTTTTCATGTTGTAACTCTCAAGTTTCGGCACGCAGGCCTATGCAGTACGTTTTCTCTAAGTATGACTGATATTCACCTGAATATCATGAATCGGTAAGGCTATCGAGAGCTACTCTCTCAGTTAAGACCAACGGTGTGAATGACTTTCACTGAGTTTGGGACCTCTATTTATGTGCTTTTGGAGGCTGCCACGTCAGCAGAAATGTTGGTTACGAAACCATTACTCAGCAGAAATTATGGTTATGAAATTTGATGACATGGAGCTTATAAATTTAGTACGTTCAAAACAATTTAATACATTTTCATAATAAACATTAACCTGTCATTAGTGCCAGGGGTAACTTGTTTACCAAATTGTGAATATTCGTCCTTCATAACAAGTTATATAAATTCATGAATAGACCAATTCCTGATATCACACATGGATTATCTTGTTAAATTGTATGAACCATAATCATAATTACGAAACCATTACTCAGCAGAAATTATGGTTATGAAATTTGATGACGTGGAGCTTATAAATTTAATACGTTCAAAACAATTTAATACATTTTCATAATAAACATTAACGTGTCATTAGTGCCAGGGGTAACTTGTTTACCAAATTGTGAATATTCGTCCTTCATAACAAGTTATATAAATTCATGAATAGACCGATTCCTGATATCACACGTGGATTATCTTCTTAAATTGTATGAACCATAATCATAATTAGTAATCTTACACACATTAACATGGCTTATCCGTTTACTATCATTTAAATCGGGTTACTATCATAATATTCTTTGTTGCTCCATTATTATGAACACGGAAACTCTGGTAGAAAATATGTAGCTATTGTTAGGTGTTTTTAACCAAAGTTGTAAACATCTATTTCCGTGAGAAAATACATGATCTAAATGAAAATAACTCGGAACTGAAAAATTTGTTGGCCTAATTTGTTTCATGATAAATTATGATAAATTTAACGAACTGGCAATGAACTTCCCGTTACATTATTATTACTTGTACTTATTTAGACAAATAAAGCTGACACTCAAGAGGAATGGTATGGTTCTATAAAGGAGATCCTAAATCTTGATATAAGGGCTGTCAATTCCACCCCATGATTTTTCTCAGGAGGCAGAAATGCTCAAAACTTTATTTTTGATATATTATTGGCCTTAACTTAAGAACAGCAAGACCCATGGATATAATAAACATGATAAATGTGATTATTCTCTTCATCGACTCATTTACAATAAGATTGATGTATTAATATTGCAAAGTACACTCCAGTTTGGTAGAGAAATTGCTAAAACTGGAAAATTATGGCTCCCACCATCACACACGGCTTAAAGTAGACAATAAACCATGTTTCTAAAGTCTACTAACCGATAACTAAAGATAAAAAGTGTCATCTGGAACATACAAATCAATATAGACAAACATCAAAACAAGACATTTGTGATGTTTTATAGATATCATAGTAAATACATTGTGATATGTTGTTGTGATTTTACTGTTTTGTTTCAATTTTGGTATAACCAAGTCCAAGGACACAAGAACAGTTGGTAAATTGCAAATCTAATGCATTTTCTTGTTTGAGCTGACAGCACACAGAAGTACCTAGCATGTGCACCATTAAAGTCAACTATAATAGTTGTATGGGCAACTTTAGCAAAGTCATGACTTTTGACTATATACCGTGTCCTTAGAGCAAGAAAAAAAGGAATTATATTTTCCATTAGCCCTAACCATGATAAATCTAACAGTGTCTAACAAAGCAAAACTACTGGGCATGCATGCATCCCACGTGATGGGATGATGCATTGACGCAATCACCCCAAGTCATATAATGCACGTTTTCATTGGCCCTTTTATTGGCCCCAGCAATACACCTGTTACTACTGGTTGGCGATGCACTACTTGGCACACGAGGGGTCTAGGAGTCAAAACCCGGGGGTACCAAGCAACTTCTTTGTTCATCTTCTCTCCTTCTTTTGTTCCTTCTTTCCTTTCCGATAGCGAAAAACCACTTGGAGGGTTAGCGTTAAATTTGGCAATATTTACACCGCAAATTGTTTGACAAGTTGTTGAGATTATTCCATCTTATATAATTATTTTAAAAAATTCAAATCGGGACTCATGTTTAGGGATTTTTTTTTTACATAAAAAACATACAACAGTTTTTAACCACTTTTTTAAAATCAGGACTCATGTTTAGGGATTTTTTTCTCAAATCAAGATTAAGGAGTGGGGTATGAACCTTTGGACAGTATTTATTGTGGGACATTAGAGCACATCAGACATATCGAATTGCATTCTGAATACGAAGAATGTCCTTCTGATATCAAATAATTTTGATTTTTGAAATTAGCAATGGGCTTTTCCAGAAATAAAAGGTACATACCCTATAGAAGACAAATTTGACACATCTGCCCTCGTAAATAAAAAAAAATTTATTTTGGGAATCCCAAGTCTTCTATAGGGTAGGTGCCGTTAATTTCTGTAATAGCCCATTATTTATTCCCCCCCCCCCAAAAAAAAAATTTCATAATGCAGAACCATTTCCGACCACGCTAGTAGATGCCATAGTTAAGTAGTGTTTGAGTTGGTGTGGGTGGGGGAGGAGATATAACTATAGATAGTCGATAACCGATAATCAATGATCAATCAGTTATCAACGTTCAGTTAAATTCTAAACCCTAACACGCAAATGATGAAACAGACTCTCATGTTCAAATGGCTAAGGATGATATCCTTGTGGATACTGGGGGGGTGAGGGGTATTGATTATCGATAATCAATTATCGATTATAGATAATCAATAATCGATAATCAATCATTTAACAAAAATTTATAGGCCTACGCAACCGACAAAACTGGGAATCGCTAAGGATGATTTCCTTCTGGGTATGGGGGGGTTGTGCGTGGAATTAATTATGGCTAATTAATTATCAATTATCGATAATCAATTATCGATTATCGATAATCAATTATCTATAATCAATTATCGATCATCAATCATTAGTTTATCAATATGCAATGTTTAAAAATGTATAGACCTACGCAACCGACAAAGCGGGATATCTGCATTAATTTGAAAATATGATTTTCTCCAAAGTGCTAGAAAAGCACACTCTTTGACCATTTCTATGCACATCGTATCTCTTGCAACCTGAAGGAACGAAATTTGTTTCCGTTTTGGATTTCAACAGCTTAAAATTGACATTTTTTTTTTTTTTTACATCAAATATTTTGTTCTGAATTGGAAAATCTCTCTTGGTATAAAATGAAAACTATTTCGGATTTTGGTTGTCAATTTCAAACTTTTTTATATCAATCATCATATCCGTGGGCACGTGGTACTCTATTTTGAAAGCCATCCGAGTCTCCATTTTGACAAACGGATAAAAACAAAAATAGTTTTAACATTGCCATCTATGGAAGAAAAATCACAAAACAGCCTTTTTCTCAAGATATAATCTTCTTTCTCGCAGATAAATTTTCTTCAAACTCGTTTTTAAAATCTTTATATATGCTTAATAACTTAAAAAAAAAAAAAAAAAAAAAAAAAAACGAAAAAAAAATATCTTAAGTTGATACTCCACGTAAATGATTTCGTATACGCTAATCCGAACCCAAACCTAACCATTATCCTTCTAATAACCCTAACCCTAACCCTAATCCTAATTGCGTGTAAATTAAGGCCTACATGATGAAGAAATAACCAAACTTTATTAGAATATTGGAAACTAACTCAATAATAGCCTCATACCCCAACTCTGCCTGCTGCTTTAGCTTCACTCTTGCATCTCTGTTATTGAACTGTGACAGAAGATTGATATGCAACCTCTCACAGCGTCCAAGTTTTGTGTCACGTGACCCTGCTCTGTATGGGCTTTTCCAGAAATAAAAGGTACATACCCTATAGAAGACAAATTTGACACATCTGCCCTCGTAAATCAAAAAAAATTTATTTTGGGAATCCCAAGTCTTCTATAGGGTAGGTGCCGTTAATTTCTGTAATAGCCCAATGTCATACACATTTTATGGCAAAAGATGAAAAATTTATATTTTTGATATTTAACAGTACTCGCAGTAAACTTTATAAATCTGATAATATGTAGGTGGGATGAAAAGCCGACGATCAATTGAAAATTTTGACCTTTCGTATTGAAGATATGGATTTTTTTCCTAAAAACACCAACAAAAATGAGGTCTTTTTGGGAAAAAAATCCATATCTTCAATATGAAAGGTCAAAATTTTCAATTGATCATCAGCTTTTCCTCCCAGCTACATACACTTTAAGAATATATCATTAGATTTATAAAATTTACTTGAGGACTGTTATATATCAAAAATGTGAAAAATATCAAATTCTAATAATTTGTCATAAAATTTGTATTATAGCGTGAATTTCTAAAAATGAAAATTATTTGATATCAGAAAGACATTCTTCGTATTTAGAATGCAATTCGATATGCCTGATGTGCTCTAATGTCCCACAAAAAATACTGTCGAAATGCTCAAAACGCTCATTCCAGATCCCTTAAAGTTTAGAGTTTCTTGCAAAAAAGCAACTCATTAGAGTGGCACATCCCTGTATACAGTTACCATATATGAGTACTTTAGATAAAGGGCCAGCAATTCAACTGAAGCAAAACCTCTTCCTTTAAAATACTTATCAAGAATTCAGCTTGCATACATTTTACAATCATCATACACGTGCCCGCATTTTGTTACAGATCTTAATAACACCATTCTTTTTATCTAATGTTTAAATACTGAAATACGGCTAGTAATTGAAGAATCCCTCATCATTCTCTGTATTTCATATCCTCACATACAATATAACGTTATGTACTACAACAAGCTGTAAAAGCCTCTCCGTTTCCTGCCAAATACTACCAAAGATATCACTGAACACTTCCTCAGTCTATCTCATGGGATCGTCTCAAAGATTGCCCCCAAAGCGTCATTTGTCGTCTTCATATGTGTTCCGGTTGCGACGCGGGATGAATGAAATGCATTAATGAGCCGGGTTTGTTTTGATTCCTGTCGCACTTTGCATGGTGAAGAGATAATTTTTTGCATGTACCTATTCATCTATACCGCGGTACTATTTATTCACACATTTGCCTTGAAGATCCAATTTTGATGTACTGGGTGTCAATATAAAAAACGCAACCCAACATTCATTTTGTCCCTCAGACTTGGTTATATGCTTTTAAAATTTCCCTATAGTTTAGTACAGTAACAAAATCTGAGGAAATACAAGCTGCAGCGTTCCAATATGATAAAGCAATTACAAGATGTTGACATATAAAGCAATAGGCAATATTGTAATTTTATAATGCATACTACACTTGACTAACACAGACAATGTGACAGGTAAGTAAAACAGTCGGAGTTGAAGTAGGTCTTAAAGTATACCTTCCAGGTTTGTAAGTATAGGTTGAACAATCTAAACCTCTTCTTATTCCAATAGTTTTGCCATTTAAAATGCTTAATATTTTTGTTAAAAGCAAATAGTTATTTCCAACATTATTCTGTAAATTTTGTGAACTTCAATATTTCAAGTTTTAAAAAGTAATTAAGTAAAACTTATTCTTATAATTTCTATATATGGACAAAAACTTTCTCAATGCTTAAATCTTATTACTGAAATATTTTCTACTTCTAACATTTGCACCAAGATTTGAGATGGTTTTACAGTAATCATGCTTTTTAGCTCTGGAATTGTTTGGGATGGAACAACTCACCCATAGGATTTGAAAATGAGACAGTTCCTCCTGGAGGACCTGCTATCTATTTTCCCAGGAGACAAAGTTCCTTGTTGTAGGGCTCTTTTCATGCAAATGCCATTGAACTTTGCTTTTATCATGAAGTTCTGAAGTCCATATTATTTTTTATACATTGGAATAAAATCTAATGATGCAAGCGGAAACAGTCTTTTAATATGTCTAAAACTTATATTCCAAAAGAAAAAGAGTGTGAAGGTTACTAAAACATCAAAGTACTTGCATTTCTTATCTCTTCTACTCCTCTTGTCATGTGCTTTTAAAATTTCCCTACTGTTTAGTACAGTAACAAAATCTGAGGAAATACAAGCTGCAGCGTTCCAATATGATAACGCAATTACAAGATGTTGACATATAAAGCAATAGGCAATATTGTAATTTTATAATGCATACTACACTTGACTAACACAGACAATGTGACAGTTAAGTAAAACAGTCGAAGTTGAAGTAGGTCTTAAAGTGTTCCTTCCAGGTTTGTAAGTATAGGTTGAACAAACGACAAGTTTTAATTTTTTTTTAAACTCAAAAATTTCAACAGAATTGTAAATTTTCATGATCATATTTGGAATCAGCATAAAAATGCATTACATTGAGTACAAACAAGCCTAGTATTGGTTCAGTTATTCTTGAGATAACTTTTGATATTTTGAGAAAATATCTCAGAGCTTGGGCATTTTATGTTGATGCCTATAGCTTAGCATATGGAGAGCATTAAGTAACTGTTATTCTTATAATTTCTATATATAGACAAAAACTTAGCATTCTCAATACTTAAATCTTATTACTGAAATATTTTCTACTTCTAACATTGCACCAATATTTGAGATGGTTTTACAATAATCATGCTTTTTAGCTCTGGAATTGTTTGGGATGAAACAACTCACCCAAATGATTTGAAAATCAGATAAGCAGTTCCTCCAGGATCTAAGAGTCCAGGAGGAACTGTTATCTTATTTTCCCAGGAGACACAGTTCCTTGGTGTAGGAGTCCTTTCATGCAAATGCCATTGAACTTTGCTTTTAGCATGATGTACATAATGAATTTTTATGAATGTTTGAAATTGGTGTTATTTTAATTTGTGTGTCTCATTTGAAATAAATTTGAAAATATTACCGTCAAATAAGGCAACATTTTAAACATTATTTCAATGATCTTGAAATTGTCTACTTACATGTTTTATTCTTGATGTATAAAAAATCAATGCTGCAAAAATTACCAATTCAACTTAATCTGAATCCAAATTCTTCACAAATCTTATGAAAAATAAAGCAGCTTTCAGATGCAGAAATACACTTTGAGATGAGATGAGATAACAGCATCTCACAAAGAGCTAGCAATTCCTGATGGAGATGGGTATACCATTACCATGGGGATCAGTACCTGTTAGTGTTTGTCTTACGATCTATGCCATGGAGAAGAGCCTAAAAGTACCATGCTAGGATTTGCCTCCATTGAACTTATTTAGTGCAATAAATTTGATGATGTAATCTGAAAGGGCACTATTTTCAGAGCAGGTTAGAGTTGTTTTGAAACCATATCATTGATTCAGTACACAAGGGTAGAAAGTTACATGGACAACTTCTGCTTCATCTTAAAAGCACTACAGAGAATCGCTAAATCAGAAAAGTTAGAAAATCACAATTTTTGCAAAGAGCAAAGGTGTACTTATCATGCTTATTGAGACAAATAAAGCTGACACACAAAGAGAAAGTGGATAGGTTCTATAAAGGAGATCCCAAAGCTTGATATAAGGGCTGTCATTTCCACCCCACGTGCACGATTTTTTTCGGGAGGAGGAAATAACCAAAACTTTTGCTTTGATGTATTATTGGCCTTAACACAAGAACCACAAGACCTATGGAAATCTATGGTAATGTACTTATTGACTTCATTGACTCATTTTAATACATTGATCTTAGTGAAAATGAGACACTGAAGCATTAAGTGTATGATGTTTTTTTTAGAGAAATTACTAAAATTGGACAAATATGGTTCCTGCCAAGGCTGCCATCCCTCTTGACTTAAAGTAGGCAATAAACCATGTTTCTAAAGTCTACTAACCGATAACTAAAGATAAAAAGTGTCATCTGGAACATACAAATCAATACAGACAAACATCAAAACAAGATATTTTGTGATGTTTTATAGATATCATAGTAAATACATTGTGATATGTTGTTGTGATTTTACTGTTTTGTTTCAATTTTGGTATAACCAAGTCCAAGGACACAAGAACAGTTGGTAAATTGCAAATCTAATGCATTTTCTTGTTTGAGCTGACAGCACACAAAAGTACCTATAGCATTGTGCACCATTAAAGTCAACTATAATAGTTGTATGCGCAACTTTAGCATAAGTCATGACTTTTGACTATATACCGTGTCCTTAGAGCATGAAAATAAAGGCATTATATTTTCCATTAGCCCTAACCATGACAAATCTAACAACTTCTAACAAAGCAAAACTACTGGGCATGCATGCATCCCACGTGATATATGACGCATTGACGCAATCACCCCAAGTCATATAATGCACGTTTTCATTGGCCCTTTTATTGGCCCAAGCAATACACCTGTTACTACTGGTTGGCGATGCACTACTTGGCACACGAGGGGTCTAGGAGTGAAAACCCGGGGGTATCAAGCAACTTCTTTGTTCATCTTCTCTCCTTCTTTTGTTTCTTCTTTCCTTTCCGATAGCGAAAAACCACTTGGAGGGTTAGCGTTAAATTTGGCAATATTTACGCCGCAAATTGTTTGACAAATTGTTGAGATTATTCCATCTTATATAATTATTTAAAAAAAATTCAAATCGGGACTCATGTTTAGGGATTTTTTTACATAAAAAACATACAACAGTTTGTAACCACTTTTTTGAAATCAGGACTCATGTTTAGGGATTTTTTTCTCAAATCAAGATTAATGACAATGTTTAGGGTTTCTTGCAAAAAAGCAACTCACTAGAGTGGCACATCCCTGTATATGGTTACCATATATGAGTACTTTAGACAAAGGGCCAGCAATTCAACTGAAGCAAAACCTCTTCCTTTAAAATACTTATCAAGAATTCAGCTTGCATACATTTTACAATCATCATACACGTACCCGGATTTTGTTACAGATCTTAATAACACCATTCTTTTTATCTAGTGTTTAAATACTGAAATACGGCTAGTAATTGAAGAATCCCTCATCATTCTCTATATTTCACATCCTCACATACAATATAACGTTATGTACTACATCAAGCTGTAAAAGCCTCTCCGTTTCCTGCCAAATACTACCAAAGATATCACTGAACACTTCCTCAATCTATCTCATGGGAGCGTCTCAAAGATTGCCCCCAAAGCGTCATTTGTCGTCTTCATATGTGTTCCGGTTGCGACGCGGGATGAATGAAATGCATTAATGAGCCGGGTTTGTTTTGATTCCTGTCGCACTTTGCATGGTGAGGAGATAATTTTTTGCATGTACCTATTCATCTATACTGCAGTACTATTTATTCACACATTTGCCTTGAAGAGCCAATTTTGATGTACTGGGTGTCAAAATAAAAACATACCTCAACATTATTTTTCCCTGACTTGCTTACAGAGTACATTTTTGTGGAGGTGGCTGGAAATACTATTTCACTATGGAGAGCGTAATAATCCTTTATGTTAGATAACCATTTTTTATGAAGCTTTCAACAATTATTCAAAGGTTAAAGCATTTTAAAAAGAACCCTATATTGGGCTATATTTGAAATCCACACCCCCTATGGAAGACATGATCTTAATCTCCCACAAAGGGAGTACAGTGTGGTCACATTCCCTGTGTTGAAGATTAAGGTCATGTCTTCCATAGTTCTTCTAGTTCAACTGGAAAAGCCCCTTATACTGTGATGTAAAATAGAGGAAACAGTTGCTCTTCTGTGGTCAGACAGGGGAAATTGATTTTTAATTTCAGTCCATTTTTCCAACAGACACCTAGATAGGTAAAACCATAGCTTTCCTGTTACACAAAGCTAAGTCATGACTCCTATACATATTTCTACTGATAGGTATATCACTTTCAATCTCCTTTGGATTCTATCCTGGAGGGGGTCAATATCCCTGGGATCCATGACCCTGGTTATTATGTGTACTTCGTCACCCTCCCAATTATAAAGTGGTCACAAACCCATATATTTTTAAAATAGCTGTTGAACATAATTTCAAGAAGGAATTATATGAAATCTTTTAAAAAAACAATCCCCATTCACATTCTAAACCCCAATTGTCATGCTTTTCAAATGGTATTTGCTAGAAAGATAATAATTATGTTGATGAAATTTTTTTTTTAAATGAGCAAATGAAAAATTGTCAAGAGAAATGAATGGGAAATCTATAACACTTCATATACCATTTCAGAAAACATAATAATGTTACATTTTTGATAAGGCAGAAAACATTTTACAATAACATTTTATATACAACATAATACACATACAGGAAAAAACACACACCCACCCACAAATTTACAAAAGTATAATGTAAGTCCCCAAAAATTACAATTTGCAAGCATATCAAGCAAAAATCTGCTTTTTACGCTGTTTTGGTTGGAAAAAGTCCACATTGTGGGAAGAAAGTTCACTTTCCACAAAATTGCCCCCCCTCTTTTGGAAAAAAGGTCCACTTTTCAAAATCAGCACCCCAAAAAAACTCCTGTGTACGGGCCTGCGCACACCCAAAGTTAAGCTCCTACTGTGGACCCACTTCACTTTTTACTCTCCAACTGAGACATGACCTAACACAGGCAAACAAGACATGTCTTTTTACATTTTGTATGCTGCTTGCAATATGTTAGTACGGAAAGAAGAACAGTGGACAACCTCGGTTGCTGGGTGTCCTTGATTATCATTTTATATTTTGGTGTGTGTCCTCGTTTCCAGATATACACCTACATGATATATCCCATGTGCTGCATGCAAAACAACTTGCACATTAAGATCACCTCTAAACCCTATTGGGCTATTCCAGTTGAAATCCATACACCCTTATAGAAGACATTACCTTAATCTCCCACACAGGGAGTGTGAATTTCAACTGGAGTTACCTGAATCAGTGACTCAATTTGAATTGAAATCTCTATTCCCTGTGTGGAAGATGAAGGTAATGTCTTCCAATTAAAGGAGTATTTCATGATCCTAGCATCCTCTTTTTATGACATTTTTCAGTAGATATCCACGAAAAAAGTTTATTTCCAAAATTTCAGTTGATTCCGATTTTGCGTTTGCGAGTTATGCATGATTGTGTGTATTACACTGCTCCATAGACAATGTGTTGTAATTTCGTTCTGGTGCACCAGAACGAAATTCAAATTTGGCGAAATTTTTGCTAAACGAATTAATCTGCAAGAAATATTTGGTACATAAACATAGGTATAGCCAGACGTATCCAGTGGTGTAAAAATCTCAACTTTTTTTGAGAAAAGTGGGGGGATGAGGCTGTGGATCACGAAATGCCCCTTTAAGGCAGGGGGTGTATGGATTATAACTGGAATACCCCATTTCTAAACTGTTTTCTTTGAGTCTGTCTGCAGGTTTGCTCCAAGCCTATACATCACCTACTTATCTATACACATTTTTGTATGTGCTCTAGCCTGAAATGTGGCCATTGCTCCAATGTACTAATGGTACTAGAAATTAAGAGACATATCTCCTCAACCAATGAACCAATACTAGGCATGTTTGTACTCATTTGGATCCATATATCATGCTGATTTAAAATATGATGATAAAAGAACTAATTCTTATACTGCTTATTAATTTTTGGTTTTTTCCTTTTAATTTATAGCTTGTAATTTGTATGCGCACTACACAGGTTAATTTTTTTATAAGTATGTGACAGTAGATACTTTGAAAACAAAAGACGTGTCTGTGGACTGGTATCTACTTGTTAGTGATTCTCAAAATAATAGACAAATATGCAAGAATATTATATTACCTACTTGCCATTACAGGCCTGGTCTGAGTCATGTTACCATCAATGTTTAAACTGGTGCTAAAATATCTGTTACTTCCGTTTCAAAAATAGGGCTACTCAAAGGCATGAGATCAAGTTGAAATTTTAGGAATATAGAATAGGACATATATTTACAGGCTGACAAACATGTTTAGTATATGGAAATATAGTAAATTCTTAATAAAACTTGATTGCCTGCACAAAAGTGTTGAGACATTTTCAATACAGTATATGTGATATGATCTGGTCCACAGGGGCCAAAGGAGGCATTTTTGAAAGATGAGTTACTATAATTATTACATTATACAAACATTTTAATGTTTACAAACATTTTAAAAGCTATCATATACTGAAAACACCAAAGGTCTAGCACAATTGATTCTAAAGTTATGAAGTTTTGTGATGCCTATTTTCTTATGTATTTGATTGTTTTTTGACCCTATATTTTTGCCTTTATCTGAATAGAGGTAATCCATGTTACTCATGTGTGACTTCTAACAAAAGGTGCTGGTTCCCGTAGTATTCCTCATTCAAACCAATTTAATGCACGACCTCGGAGTTACTTACATGACTTTGGCGGGCTATTTTGAAACAGTCATGGTTGCACATGCAGGTACTTCTTTTGGAAATCCTAAACAAGGAATAGCAGTCACTGATAGGAAATGCAGCTTATAGAACATGAATAACATGTTTTTCAAATTTGCCGCCTTTGGCCTTCATGAACCAGATTGTGTCACATATGAAATACCTAACAAATGTGCTAAAAGACAGTAGCATTTCGGCAAGTCAAAAATTCTAGAAATACAGTTTTTCATATAGGTGCCCCCAACTACTTTACTCACCACCTCTGGGTCAATGAGTTTCTCTTGTGATGTTGGGCTCATTCCATCAGCACACTTATTTACTGGGAGCTTATAATATCAACATGAATGTATGACACCATCTCCACTTAAACTGTTAAACAACACTTCGGATTTCATACATAGACTTATACTTAGAAGATATGTGCTTCTGCATTTGTAATTCTGCACTTGTTCCGAAGTGCTCAAGTGTGAAAATGGATGTAGTCGAAAATAAAATTATATAAAAGAGGAAATGTAGAAAACATTGCCATTGCCTATTTTTAACATAGAATCCTACATATGAAGGAGTCGGCAAATACACATACATGACTGGAGTCATGAGGGCATGTTAGATTGTGGTAACAAAATAGTACTCATGAACTCAGACATCATGTCTTCCTTTTCCACTTTCACTATGGACCACAATAGCCTCATCCCAATGGCATAGTCCAATAACCTCAATTACATAATCATAGTGCAAAATTTGACCTCAAGTTGCAGAGTATATGAGTTTATGTACTCAAAATTTTAAAGGTCATTCAATGAATGTACAGTACACATGTATTGGGGTTAAAGAACTGTGAACCTGATAGATGAGCATGTTGTGGATCCTAGTGTTTATTATTCTGAGCTCCCATAGTGCATCATTTTCCCATCATGCCTTGCTCTTCGAACGTTACTGAATTCAACTTGGACTATACTGCACATCCTCTCGAGTATTTTGTGATCCTAGCATCCTCTTTTCGCCAGCGCATAGGGCGCTGGTACCTAATTCTGAGATGGGGTTTGTGTACACTAAAGATTAGCTAAGATTATAGCCTTCTTCTATTGGTATGAATTATTTTTTTACTTCTCGTGGTGGAAATGTTTTTGATGTCTGCTAATTCGATTTGCAAGGAAAAGAAAGTATGTTTTGCCGTTTCAACGAACGAAAACGATTGAGTATTGCCAAAGTTATGTTTGAATTAATTATGACTTAAAAAGTTATCATAGGTTAGGCCTACACATATAAACATAAACTTGTTCAGCAATCAGCATATCAAAAAAATGACATGGTCAAAGCGGGGAATGATCACGAGGTCATATCAGTGGACTACTGAGCATAGCATGATGTTTGGTTGCCTGTGAGTGCATAATTGATATGTTGATAACAGATCTAATAATGTTGTGGAATCAAAATCTTCATTATATGGACCACATTGAAGTCAAAGTAATTATCTATCCTATCCTGTATCGTTTTATGGATAAAATTGACTCAAAATGTTATTGATGATATTATTGCTATCTTTAACATCAGTTTTGTCTTTTCAACGGAAAAATCCGATTGAAAATAAAGTTTTTAGGGCTAGCTATAATATTGAACAATATATCCCATATTTTGACATGCACTTATAGAAAATAAATAAATTATTGTCTTACTTTATAAATGATAAATACTGTAAAATGACACATAACTAAAGTGAGGCCAATTTCTATCTTTTTTATTTGATTCATAAAATTACATTCAACAAAATGATTGAAGACTGTGAAAACACACAATGCAGACTACAGAATGGAGTAGGTAAGATGCCATGTCCATAGCTTTGCAGGAGTTTCGGACTAACAATCAACACATTCAAAAATACAGTTTAAAAGTGAAGATTGTAGTGAATGATCAGTCCTTTATCATGTGCTTGCCACTATCTACTTTATTGTAAACTATACATTGCGAAATAATATAAAACTAGAGCTAATTGCGCATACACATATACGCGACCTTAGCAATAGCTAATTAACTAGGCCTATGGCTAATTAGCCCAGCTATCTAGCATGCATACATGTGAAAAGGCATATAAACAGCCAGCAGTAGTATAATATGCTGATTTTACTGAGAGGTCTTTTTTGAAATGCACTGTAATTTGAAATTGACCATAGGGACAATGGGAGCAAGGTTAATTTGTTAGCTCACCTATAGCATATGTGAGTTCAAAAGGTCCAGCAGTTTGGTGTAATTCATTGGAATATACATGTATAACTAGAACAGAAGTTTGTAGTATCATATAATTAGGCCAAGTAAAATAAAAAACATGTTTCAAGTCGGGTTTTTTAAAAAAGGAGGAAGAGGGGCTTTTTATTTTATATTTTCATGGCAAAATCGGTGTGAATACCCAATAAGCTGTTTTAGCATACACAATAATGCCTGGAAAAAGCCAGGAGGCCTCTTTTTTATTTTTGTTCTGAGGATATAGGCGGCCCTCTAATTTTCATAAAACCTTCAAAAGTGTTTCTTGTATTAGGGTGGTGCAATAATTATGTGTACCCCGGAGTGGTGAATTCTCAAAATGGTCTGCCAAAAATCGCTTGCCCCCCCCCTTTGGCCGTGCCAAAACACCTTTCCCCCCCCTTTTCGACGTGCCAAAAACCTTTGCCCCCCCTTTTGATGTGCCAAAAATCTTTGCCCCCCCTTACACATGCAAGATTTTGGGAACCCAATTTAAAACCTTAAATTGTCTTATCATATAGTCTGGCTTGTTAGCAGCAGGAAATTTTGCATATTTGAGCGTGTTCCTAATGTTTTCCTACGCCTTTTTAGGGCGTAATATAGAAGCAGTGCCCAAAATATCTGTGCCAAAATTGCTTGCCCCCCCTTTCGACCTGCCAAAATCGCTTGACCCCCTTTGACCTGCCAAAAATGCTTGCCCCCCCTTTTGGCCTGCCAAAAATCTTTGCCCCCCTATAATTCACCCCGGAAGTACACATAATTATTGCACCACCCTTAGCAAGGCTATAGAAATATTTCTGCTTCCTAGATATATTTTTTGAAAAGTTATAACTGAATAAATATATAATTGAAGAAACCTCTGGCCTTATAATTATTAATTATATTACATAATTATTTTCCATAGTTGTGAAATCATTTTGTTAACCAAAAATTATTCAATATTCATGTAAATATTTCTGTGCAACTTTGGTCATGCGCTATTAGAGTGCGACTTCCTAAGGTATTTTTCTACATACCGGAAGTAATATCTTCATGACCTTTGACCCCAATGACCTTGGACCACGATGGATGAATACAATGTGTAATGTTATCATGCTATATTATAATTTGTGGAATGACTTAGCATTTTTAGTAACAGAACAGAAAATCACATCAGCCATAATGACCTTCGTATGACCTTTGACCTCAAGGCTAATGCATGTGTCAAGTGACATCATCTTGCTGTGTAATTCGTGTAAGGAGTAGCAGTTTTAGTAAAAATAACAGGAAAAAACATTTTCGGCCATAATGACCTTTCCATAACCTTTGACCTTGAGTTGGTCATGTGACATTTGTGCCACCAGCTATTGGTCCTGATGACCAAGTAACATTGTTGTACCATATATATTTGCGACAGCAGCAGCATTTTAGGGTATTTGGTCATATACCGGAAGTATCCCTTAATGACCTTTGACCCCAATTCTGGACAATAACTTTTAGACACTGGGTATAGCTGATGCATGTACCCAAGTGCCATAATCGTGCTGTATAATTTGTGGAAGAAGTAGCATGTTTAGTGAAATCACGTTGTTGGCCATTGACAGGAAGTGGATGACCTTTGACCTGAAGTTGATCATGTTTCATTTGTCCCCCCACCCAATGGTCCTAATGACCAACTATGGTCAACATGGCTCAAAGCATATGGCTATGGTGGCTCATTATAAGATTGACAGAAAGAAAGAAAGAAAGAAAGAAAGAACTTGACAGAAACAGACCTTAGCAATTTTGCAAATTGCTAAGGAATTATTTTAAAATAAAATGTGCATGTAAGTTGAGTTAACATAGCGAATTAACTAACAACTGCAGTGTATTTCTTGATTTTTATAATAAGTATGGGTAAAAAGCAGTAAAGACAAAAATACAGAACAATTTGGAGTAATGAATTAAAGAGTTGACAGGAGTTATAGGAGTTAATGTGTTTTGCTGTTTCAGTGTGCATGTTCTCACCATTGATGGTTTGGTGAACTGTTATGTAACATGGATGTAAGCGTGATCCTAAAAAATGCCTTTCACGGTGACCCAAACTATTTACAAGACCTCTTCTGCATTGACGCTGGCCTTCCCTTTTAAAGGGAATTTTTATTATGACATTTTTCAGTAGATATCCACACAAAAAAATTGTATTCCCCAAATTTCAGTTGATTTCGATTTTGCATTTGCGAGTTATCCATGATTATGTGTATTACACTGCTCCATAGACAATGTGTTGTAATTTCGTTCTAGTGTACCAGAACGTAATTCAAATTTGACAATATTTTTGTCAAACAAAATAATCTGCAAGATAGGTTTTGTACATAAACATTTTGTAGCCAAAGTTTTACAGTGGTATAAAAATCTCAACTTTTTTTGAAAAAAGTGGGCAGGGGGGGATGATGCTGTGGATCACAAATGCTCTTTTAATCAAGCTTTGTGTGTTCTCCCACCTTCAAAAAAAGAGACCCTCTGAAGAAAATGTCCACTTTTCAGGATAAAACAGGGAAGAAATGTCCAAGAATATCAAAATTATAAGTAACATTAACAAAGGGGTCCACTTTTTATTCAAAATAGCTCCCAAATTGTTAGAGTGTGAAGTCAACTTTTTTTGCATGCAAGGTTGTTGGTTTTTTTTTGGGGGGGGAAGATTTCTACATTCCAAATGCGAAAAAGAATACTCGTTTTATATATGATCTTCTCATGCAGCAAAATCACTACATATCTTTAAATTGTTAATATCTTGACTGTCAGGCTAAGCTAGCAGCCCTATGATATAGACTCCATTCTAGAAAACGCTATACCAATAGAGATTTAGTGAGAGAAATGAGTATTAGCCGACGGCCTAAAGAATCTGGCACAATTTGTGTGGGATTCTTGTGTTATCCGATACCTCTACATTATCACTATATTGTGGGTATGAAAAGGATTTAGGCTATAACACAAATTGCTCAGACAACCACTTAGATTGAGAAGAGCACCTTTTCAGTGTTGATAGCAGACGATGAAAATTTGACAACATTGCATAAGATGTAAACATCCACCTCTTACACAGATGCATATCCACACTATGGCTTTTGATAAAATTTGACAACATTGCATAAGATGTAAACATCCACCTCTTACACAGATGCATATCCACACTATGGCTTTTGATAAAATTGAACAACATTGCATAAGATGTAAACATCCACCTCTTGCACAGATGCATAGCCACACTATGGCTTTTGATAAAATTGAACAACATTGCATAAGATGTAAACATCCACCTCTTACACAGATGCATAGCCACACTATGGCTTTTGATAAAATTGAACAACATTGCATAAGATGTAAACATCCACCTCTTGCACAGATGCATAGCCACACTATGGCTTTTGATAACATTTGACAACATTGCATAAGATGTAAACATCCACCTCTTACACAGATGCATATCCACACTATGGCTTTTGATAAAATTGAACAACATTGCATAAGATGTAAACATCCACCTCTTGCACAGATGCATAGCCACACTATGGCTTTTGATAAAATTGAACAACATTGCATAAGATGTAAACATCCACCTCTTGCACAGATGCATAGCCACACTATGGCTTTTGATAACATTTGACAACATTGCATAAGATGTAAACATCCACCTCTTACACAGATGCATATCCACACTATGGCTTTTGATAACATTTGACAACATTGCATAAGATGTAAACATCCACCTCTTACACAGATGCATATCCACACTATGGCTTTTGATAAAATTGAACAACATTGCATAAGATGTAAACATCCACCTCTTACACAGATGTATATCCACACTATGGCTTTTGATAAAATTTGACAACATTGCATAAGATGTAAACATCCACCTCTTACACAGATGCATATCCACACTATGGCTTTTGATAAAATTTGACAACATTGCATAAGATGTAAACATCCACCTCTTACACAGATGCATATCCACACTATGGCTTTTGATAAAATTTGACAACATTGCATAAGATGTAAACATCCACCTCTTACACAGATGCATATCCACACTATGGCTTTTGATAAGAGTACTTTATTGGCAACTTTTCAAGTAACAATGCAATAGGTTTGATGTAGTGATGTAGCCTACCTTGGAGTAATTTGCATATTTTTCTACCCACTAGCTTGAAATTTCAGCATGATATGGCAATTTAGCCTATATGAAGAAAAATAAGATTTTAAAATCTTAGAATTTTTGGAATCTATCTTAGATATATCTATTCTTACCCCAATAAATATTAAGTGAAGGAATAAAGGTGCAATATGACAAATATGCTATTAAACTGCACAGAACAAATTTATCAATCTATAGAATTAATTTATTTTTTTATTACTTGTGATTTCATCAAGCCACATTGTCTGTAATAAACACCCCTTGCAATTTTTTCAATGACAAAGTGACCAAGATAATGCAAAAATGTTCATGCCATATTGTGTGACTATGCTTAAAACTGGCATCAGTGCTGGTTTCACAACCGCTAAATTGCAAACCCTATTCTAACTTAAATTTCCATCCAGTTCATTGCCAAACTATTGTAGAGTTTCACCAAGTAAACAATCACATTCTTGCTTAAAATGTAATTACAAATGTAATTTCATAGAATTTACTGTGTGATTATGTGGCTACGTGGGCGCCATCATATTAGATTTGAACCCAGAACTAACCAGATGTGGACGATACTTTTTTACTTCTTTTACTGAAACTTTGCTTCTAAATACCTACTTCTTTTCGTAAAAATTGCATGCCCATGGGGTTTATTACAGACAATATGTGACCGGTCATGGCGAATGAGGCGTAAATTCCTCCCCCGGTCAATTTTGTTTTATTTCGTGTTTAGAAAATATACATCATAAGCTTTAAAATGATATATTATTTGACTTCAAACTATATCCAGAAGTAAGGTTATGGTTTGATGAACTTTGCTCCTTCAACAAAATGATAGCTTTTTTCGTGTCTACATGTGTCTCTTTTTCCACATTGCTGGCAATAAATATCAAACAGTAATTGGCAGTCATTTCAAATCATTCCCAAGTCAACAAGGTTCAAGAAAGTTCTCTCATTGTTAATTGTTGGTTATACAAAATACACATATGGAAAAGTTGAGTGCATTTGCTCAGCCATTGTCATGCACGCCACTTAACCACAGGAAATCATGGGTGAATTCCCTCTCTGCTGTTCTATCTACCTGCATGCTACTCATGTGTTGATAAAATGTACATGAACACGCCCGGAATTAGCATGTTAAAAGTATCTTTATCAATAAAAACCTCACTTCAAAAATTTCTGATGATGAGAACAGGGTGTCTTTTTAACTTTAAAACTTATTATTTCGCTCAAAATTCTGTGCCGTCAATGGAAAATGTGCTAATTTTTCACTTTTTTCGGGGGCTACTCGCGTTAAATGTAACAGCCAATTAAAGTGACTGGATTTTTTCTAAGAACACGGCTGGTTTATTGACCTACTTGAGCTAAGGATTCTTGTGATATAAAACTTGTTTTGATTGGATAAGGGGAACAGGGTGACATTTGGCCCTAAAATACGTTGACGAATCAGCCGATAGCTACTATCGAGTATGGTGAACCCGGATGTCTATTGACTGGGGTCATCGATCGTCAATAAACTCCCTATGCATGATGTGCATGCATGCATGCATGACGATAGGTCATTATTGTGCATGCTCATAGCACAGCTGACTGGTCAAATCTTTTCTGCACGAAAGTGGGCCTAACTTTTCCATATGTGCCTGGTAACCCACCACTTGAACAGGATTTAGCCAACACAAACAAAGACCAGAGCTATTAAAAATTCTATAGCCATCTAAGGTAGAAGCTTATTATCCTCTTCAACAATAGGATTATTGATTGGTGTTTGACTATCAAAATGAGATAGATGTCGCGCCAGCTAGAGATACCGATGAATCGACTGTCATGCACATTTTACACTGTAACTCAGAATACAATTTAGGGAATTTACGGCTCATTAGGTGCTGTACGGTCACATATGGTAAGTGTATCCATGAACTCTGAAAACACTGACATCTCTTTCAATCCACAATAAGATGAAATGAATGATAAGGGGGTAAAAATAAATAAATAGTGCAATGAACTTTGTCATGATCATGTCTCAGACCTATAATACCATCATCATTACACAATATCCCATCATGCATCAGGCACTATCACTTTTCATTTTCATTTCCTGCTGTGCCATTGCGCGACATCAGATGTAAAATAAAATCATCTCACTGACACTGAACATGCTGAATGGTTTAAAGATATAAAAACCCTCTCAATATAGGCCTTCATGTTCTGAGTATAGCACTCATTCATTTTAGTGGCCGGGCAGGATCAATTTTGTCATTGATAGAACTCCTTGACTCGCTCCTCCTCCAAAGGTCCCATAATGTTTTGCATTTTTTTCTTCTTTTTTTTTGTTTTGGGTGGGGTGCATTTTGTCTTTGCTACAAATGTAGTGGCTGCTACTTGCCCCAATGTTTTCCTGACATCAAAACTGTGCTGAAGTGACAATGTGGAATAAAGGAGAGATTTGAAGCACTATATATAAGGCAACCAAAAAATTACAGTAGACACAAAATGCTGCATTTGTTACATCAGAACTAGAGCGGTTACCGCACCATAGCTGAACCATGGGGCTTTGGCAGTATATTGTGATACATGTATGTATCATCCCTTTATGACCCCTTAATGACCTTAAATGAATTTTAAAATATTTTAAACATGTTTAGAATGTCACAAGGATCATTGCATTTAAATATCAGCTCAATTGGAGCATTTTTGACAACTTGACCTTTGACCCCTTTATGACCCCTTAATGACCTTAAATGAATATTAAAATGTTCTAAACAATATAGATTACAGCTCAATTGGAGCATTTTCGGTTAAAATTACCTTTTTTGACCCCTGTGACCCCTTAGATGACCTCTGACGTTAGGAAATATTTTTATAATATTCTTCATTCCTTCCTCTTTCATTTGACATCACTCATACCTTCGTGGCATTTAAAGATATGTCCATTTCAGACCAAAAGGTTAGTTAGTAACCTAGTAACAAACACTCTTATAGGCTGATACCATTTCATGGTTCAGCAAAAATTAATGTGCAATATCTAACTATTGCCTTTAAGCCATATAATGTGTGATTTGCTCCATAGCGATGCCCTCAATTTTTCTTGAATTTCTACTTTTTTGCACTATAATGCCCAATGGTACACTAAAATACCATTGCTAAGTTTGAAGTGCTTTAATTACAGTAAAAATTAAGTTTTTATAATAAACCCGGGATCCCGGTTTTATTCACAATATTCACTGATCGAGTGATGGCTAAAACGCCTTGTGCATGCGTAAATAAAATGACATATATACTGTGAGTATATCATTATTCATCTTTATTTATATGTCCTAGCGGTGTTAATACACACATTGGCAATATAAAATATATTATACAAGGCACTGGAATGAAAAAGCAATTTTTGTAGAAAACAAACAAGAATCTATTCTTTATGGAAATTGCACATTATTGCTTTAATTTGAGCACAGTTCCTACATGTATAATAGCTCTGAATAGGGCCAGTGGTCACCAATTCCTATAATACTAGCTCTGAATAGGGCCAATGGTCACCAACTTTATAAAGATGATTCAGAATTTTTGATCAAAAATCATAGTAATAAAACTGGGACACCAGTATTTGCAGTCCCAAGTTAAGTATTTCTACAGGCTACAAGCATACCCACAAGAAGATTCAGTGAGCACACACTGGGATGTACAAGACTTGGGACAAGACTTCTATAAGGAATAACAAATCCAGAGATAAGATAAGCTAGAAGCATAATAGGATCGGACATCGTGATAAAGAAATGAAATGTCTGGGGAGATCACATACTGTTGGCTGCAGTACCTGACAATAACGAAACCGCAGATGAAATGTTTTCACACGCGGCCAATTTACTTTATTTACCTACTTTGCCTCGCGGACTCCTAGAGGGCAGTGTTTAATATTCTGTGGTATAGATATCCCTTTGGGAGTCAAAGATTGACAGCGCAATAAGTTTAAGAAAACTGACCTCTATTTTGTCCGCCCTTACAGGCTTAATTTAGATTTCCATTCATCTTGATTCTCCTCCTCCTCCTTGTCACTATGGACCACAGTGGCCTCATCCCAATGGCATAGTTCAATAACCTCAATTAAACAATTGTAGTGCAAATTTGACCTCAAGTTACAGAGTATGAGTTTTTGTACCCAAATTTTCAAAGGTCATTCAATGAATGTACACATGTATTGCGGTAAAGGAACTGTGCCTTGATAGATTAGCATGTTGTAGATCCTAGTGTGCCTCTGTGAGGAGAACACTATAAAGCAAGACATACCGCAAGGAAGCAAATTTATCCTGGTCTCAACACTTGTTTATAAATCAGCTGACCATATTTATTGATGATGGAGCTAGAGCAGACCGGAACTGCCCACTACACTTTCCGGAAATTTGGTAAGGGTTGTACAAAATTTGTCACCCTTTTGCTTTAGTACTAGGTTTAGGTTTTAGGGTTTGTATTAGAGCGAAGGCTAAGATAAGGGTTGATAGTACTCCATTGTTTGGACTGGGTAGGTTTGTGCCAAAAGGGCTGCATTCTAAGTATGGCAGGCCCTCAGGCCAAAAGCCAGTGAATATCACTTGCGGGGGCCCAGTGACACACCAGGCCTATAGGACCAATTAAAGTTTGTCACCCCAGTCAGTTTGCAAAGTGTCACAAAAAGTGGACCAGTATAACAATATTTAAAATTTTACAATCTAAGTTTGGGCCTGTGAAAATTGATGAGGGCCTGTTGATTTTGATTTCAAGGCCAGTGAAAATCACTTGCGGGGCCCAGTGATACACAAAACCTGTAGGACCCATTAAAGTTTGTCACCACATTTAGCTTACAAAGTGTCACAAAATGTGGACCAGTGTAACATTAAAACTTCAGGTCTGTGAAAATTTACAAGGGCCTGTTGATTTTGATTTCAGGGCCAGTGAAAAGCACTTGCGGGGCCCAGGGATACACCAGGCCTATAGGACCCATTAAAGTTGTCATCACAGTCAGCTTACAAAGTGTCACAAAATGTGGACCAGTGTAACATTAAAACTTCAGGTCCGTGAAAATTTACAAGGGCCTGTTGATTTTGATTTCAGGGCCAGTGAAAAGCACTTGCGGGGCCCAGGGATACACCAGGCCTATAGGACCCATTAAAGTTGTCATCACAGTCAGCTTACAAAGTGTCACAAAATATGGACCAGTGTAACATTAAAATTTTACTTTGTTTTTAGTTCAGACCAGTGAAACTTGATGGGGCCTGCTTGATTTTTGATTTTGATTTCAGGGCCAGTGAAAATCACTTGCAGGGTCTAGTGATACGCCAGACCCATAGAACCTATTAAAGTTTGTCACCTCAGTCAGCTTACAAAGTGTCACAAAATGCAGACCAGTATAACGTTGAAATTTGAAAACGTTTGAAAATTGATGAGGACCTGTTGATTTTGATTTCATGGTCCTTAAATATGTTGGCTTATTTCGAACACTGGTTGTGACAAAATCTGTGCTAGGTTTTCTATTAGAGCATGCAAAAGGTCTAAGTACCCAGCAAACACAAAAACGTTTTAAAAACGTTTTAAATAAGTTATATTTTGGGTTTTGGTTTAGGTAAAAACGTTTTAATAACATTAAAATGTCGGGTTATATAAAGGTCATAAAATCGTTTTAAAACGTTTTGTATGAAAACACACTACGACAATATTTTTAAAATGTTTTCGAAATGTCATTGTAAACTATTTTTGCAAACATTTTGGGCCAAATATTTTGTCAACACTTAAATAACATTATGTTAAAATATTTGCACGCAGCAAAAACAGAAATGTTCTTAAAATGTTTTTTACAAAACGTTTTAATAACATTTAAATGTCGGATTATATAAAGGTCGTGAAAACATTTTAAAAACGTTATTGTAAATATCTTGGGCAAACATTTTTTGCAAAATATTTTTTCAACACCAAAATAACATTCTGTTTAGAATGATTTGTACCAAGTTTTCAAAAATGTTTTTGGAATGTTATTAAAACGTTTTTATACCCTTTATATAACCCGACATTTAAATGTTTTCTGTAAAACATTTGTGTTTGCTGTGCAGTAAATTACCAACAAATGTTATTTAATGTTATGAAAACGTTTTATACCATTAATGTACCCTTTATATAACCCGACATTTAACGTTTTCTGATAACCTTTTATAACCTTTTGCGAATGATGTTGAAAATGTTTTGTGTTTGCTGGGAAGTCATATAACGTTGTGTAAAGTGACGTAATTTCTTCTTTTATGTCTAGTACCAGTTTGAGGCTCTACCCATATGGCGGAACCATGCAAGGGGTAAATTAATTATTGTTATCAAAAATTAATGATTCAGAATTTTCTGCATAGGCCTACTTTTGTAAAACCTTCCAGTTATGATATGTCAGTAAAGCATGATGTAAATTATTCAAAAAATACACAGTAGCAAAGAAGTTGGTTGTAACTATCAGACTATGAAGTCACTGTACACAAAAGACCTTGGATTACATTGAAAAGACAGCCAAATTACAAAAATATCATGTACACATGAACTTACATGAATGCTGCTAAAAATAAGAGCTGTGAAAAATAGGTCATCTGTGACTTTATCAATGTTTTCCTGGAATGCACCATTTTTTAAAGCAGGGTAGATTTAACATTTTCAAAGCTAACAATCTAATTGTTGTTATCGTTAAAAGCACTGAAACTTTGAAATTAACATGGTATCAACAAATTAACGATAATGTTTTATGTTTATTACTTGAATGCAACACTAGGATTCCAAAACGAAGCTTTCTTTAAATATTATCAAACCTCTTCCCCCTTTTTCAGAATTGGAATACTGCAATCCAACCTATTTTTCACCGCTTCATATTCAAATCATGTTCTAATTCCACTTTCCCATTCAAGGCACACGATTTAGCTTTAAGTCACCAACCAAACCATCCTCATTTCCACTGTCTTATTTTACTATCCATGCTTACATGCTCACATCAAACATATCTATGTTGTATCAGACATATCGATGATCAAACAAGTTATATAAAATGCAAAATGCGCAGCGACATGGATGCTTGTTCTTGCCACTTCTTACATCCGAATGTGGCATCATTATCACCTTTCATAGGCTCTTATGGTAGGGACTCACAGAATCCGGGACTTGAATTTGCTGAAAAAATGCGCAATATATTTTGAAAATGTACACTCCCTGCAGAAGTAAAAATGATGGTATTTATACAGTGCCTTTCACCTGTATCAAAGCGATTTACATTTATTCCGCTGTCGTAAGAATATAAGAAATCTCGTAAGTAGATTTGAATCAATCAACAAAAAGTTACAAAACCTAAGAATCCTGTTTTAAACTTTTCACACAGTCACTCCAAGTTATGATCAGGATTTCTTATCAAAATGCTATATGCACACCAATTTTAGTATTGATCAAACTCACAAAATTTATCCCACACCATAGAATTCCAAGTATATATGTCTCTCAATGAAGTTTATTTTTTGATGAAAGAGACAAAAGGCAGACACCCTCCACAAAAAACATTGGAGTTTGAGAAACTATATTACTGATACAGGCATCTGTACAAACATGTATCTTGTATGTTTTACTTTCGTCAAAAAGACTCTCATTTAGGGACATATATGCTTGTACACAAAATTCTACGTTATATACAAATATCACTTAAAAATCAGACAAACAAACAAAAATCAAAACTTGCTTTGGATTGATTTTGCATATAAACAATTTTATGTGCAATAGTGTGGTTTAGGGTAAAAAAAGAGTGGAACAAGCAGAAAAAGAAAGGAACACAGTCAACAGGAAAGAAAAAAAAAAAAAAAAAAGTGAATGCGAATTTTGTTGGTCCCTGCCTTGCGGAAATTTACTGTTACAAAGCATTTAATGCACATAGCTACAGGTAAACCTTTCTAACATTTCATTTTGAAAAGTCACTTCGAAAGTGAAAAGGATTTAATTAAAGAGCTACTTGATAAACTAAAAGTCACATGTTTTTCTTGATTTATTGTCATTGTAATAAATGGAGAATGAAAACTTCTCTTGCAAAAAAAGTTATGCAAACTCTTTCAATGCATATTGCAAAATCACAGCGATACTCTCATGAGATGAGACTGTTATCTTAAGATTTTGTTTGTGTTGTCTCATTTTAATAGCAAAGGTGAGAAGGGACTATTTGTAATCCTTAAATTAAAGACAACAATGCAATTACTGATACATGTATTTTCAACCGCATTTTGCTAAAAAAAAACTACGAAAACAGAGCAAATAAAAGATCAGACAATAGCAAGGATAAAGTAATTAATACATGTATAAATAGTATCAAACTGGACCTATATATTATGTACAAGATGTAAACAAATTATTAGTGTCCTGGGAAATACACACACTGTCCTACTTTGTAAAAATATCCCTCTCTGTCCTGATACAAATAGCAGACGACACATCCAACAAAATGTATGAAATTATTTTTTGAAAATCAAAACATTTTATATTTTCTCTGATCCTATATGAAGACTACATTAAAAATGCATTAAGATGACTACAAACATGCTAAGTTTCTATTCAGTGGTTTATTTCCATGAAAACTTTTTGAAATACGAACAAGAAAATATCAGAATGAGCAGACATTGTTGTAGTGCAATGTATAAACAGACCATGAGCAATAAATGATGATCATCAGTTACCTTTAGGGTAGCATAGAAATTTAATGGACTGTTGTCTGAAGATTAGCTAAGCTAGAACCTCAGGACAAGATCGTGGACACGATATAGTGCACATAATATAGAGCATGGACTCGCAGGAGAGTTAACCCTTGGCTTGGCATGCTTGGTGACTAGAAATCATTGATGACTGAAATTCTACGAAAATTTTGTAAGTTTTTCTGACCACTTTTGGAATATATGTATGAAGATGCATTCAAAAGTCCTGTAATTGATTCAGTGGTTCTTGAGATGAACACATGTCAATGCATTCAATTGAGTATAAACTTATCTAGTATTCTTGAGAAAGTATCTCTCATTTTTGAAAAACATTTAATGTGAACTAGAACATGTGAAATTTAAATATGCATGTTCCAATAAACAACCTTAGTTCCATATAATTTATTTGTCATTACCATATTTGTTGTTGACATGGGGGATAGAGTTGGATAACATTTCTTGGCAGAATAAGTTTATGGTACAAATGCGCACAAAGCGTGCAGATATTTTTGTCATATTGAAACTAAAATGGTGAAATATGCATATGGTGCAAAAGGGGAACATTGGCACTTTCTAGGTTAAAATGGCCAAATATGAAGTTAATTTGGTCAGAAACCTAAACATACAAGCATCAACATGGGGGGGGGGGGGTGATTGTATGGACCATCACCTCTTATCAAAATATTGGAGGGGTTTATCTCCCCCAGGAATTTATACTTATCTTCATTACAATGGCTTGAAAATCACCCTAGTGAGCTATTAGTTCTGGAATGCATTTTTTTTACAACAGCAACAAAAAAATGATAGACAATGGAGGAAATAAGCCAAAAATTTAAAGGGCTAGTAAATCTTAGGTCTAAACTTGAACAATTTAGCATATCTTATGATAATATATGGGTATAGAGCTATAGAAATAAGCCCACACAATTTTTGTGTCCGTGCAATAAGAACAAGTGACATTTTGGGCAAAATTGAGATATTAGTGGATTAGGAGCACGGTGGCCTAGCGGAACGGGTACTGACTCATAATCGGAAGGTTGCGGGTTTGAGCCCCGGCAACGCCATTGTGTTGTGCCCTTGAGTAAGGCACTTTATCTCAGGTGTTTAAATGGGTACCGGCATTCTTAAATGCTGGGAAGGTAACAGACTCGCTGTAGAGGAGGTGTAGCGATCCCCTATAGCAACATTACATGGAGGAGTCTGGCACAATTGCCAATGAAAGAGAGATGGTCACTCTGATCACTGTTTACACAGGATCGTCTCCTTTACCTTTAGTGGATTATGAGAATGTAGGTAAATACACACATTTTAAGCTATTTCACATATCTTAGAAGCATTTAATTAAGTTTGAATGAAATAAATTAAATGTCAAACAATGCCTCTTCTTTAAAATGACAAAAAGTCACTTATGACGTTATTGCACTGAACAATGGTTTGAGCCCTTTGTATGAAAATCTATGCACCCTCATCAATTTTTATGGGCTTTTCAGAAAAGGCCCATCTTTTTTTTTACATTGACAATGAAACTTAGGTTGGGTTAAACTGCAAACTACAAACACAATTATTAATTCAAATGAACATTACTGCATCTCAAATCAAAACAGGAGCAAAAATCAAAAGGACACTCCACAGGTGGAAGACAAACTCAATTGGCTCATTACACGGTATACTTTATTCTGATGTATCTTGTATCAAATATCCAGTTTGTATATTAATTATGAAAATGTTCCTATATGTTACTATATTTATCACAGATGGAGCCTGACTGGTAGCATGCAAAATGATGTCAGAACATTCTGTATTTCACCTGTATTGTATACATGATCAGAATCTAATTACTGAGTGCGAGTGGGATGAAGGAGCTATATTAAAAATAAAGTTTTAAAATCATGCATGGGCCGGGCCAGCATCAATTATTATGGACTTTTGGGAAGAGGCTTCATCTTATTTCTAACATCGACAATGGAGCTTGGGCTGTGTTAAGCCACAAACTACAACACAGTTTATAAAAATTAATTCAAACAAACATTTTGTGCATCTCAAATCAAAACAGGAGCAAAAATCAAAATGACACTCTACAGGTGGAAGACAAACTCAATTGGCTCATTACATGGTATACCTTATTCTGATGTATTTTGTATCAAATTATGAAAATGTTCTTATATATGCCCCTATCTGTCACATTACAGATGAAGCCTGTCTGGAAGCATACAAAATGATGTCAGAACATTCTGTTTTTCACCTGAGTGTATACATGTTCAGAATCCAAATACTGATTCAAGTTAAAGGAGAAGTAAACAAAATATAATTCTTATTTTGATAAATATCTCAATATGCTCAAGAAGTTGGATTAACCGAACTGCATTAAAAGTTGGATTATCTATTGTTTTTGTCAGAGAAGAATGGCACTTGTTTACATTTTGAGAGCGTGCAGAGCGTAAACACGGAAGTGGGGTTCTGATTGGCTGAATCAATCGTCTGACAATCATAGCAACAGACCAATAATCTGATTGGCCGATTGTATGTGAAATCGTTGGTCGGCACAGATCGGTGCCCTTAGCTCCGCATAGCATGTCACTCATTAACAGGGCGCTCACGTCAATCTGAGCAAGGGAGTGCCGTTCTTTTCCAAAACCCAGTGTAAATTGTGTACAACCCCCTAAAACAGAATCATAGGGGCCTATGTTAAGTACAAAAAGGCAAAGTCCTAACCAGGGTGTGAAGTCCACTTTTTATCTGTAAAACCACTGAAAATCAGCCCTTATTTGAAGGAAAAATTCACAAAAGGTCCACTTTTTTCAGTCAAAAACATTGAAATTAGCCCATTTTAAAGAAACAATTCAAAAAGGTGCACTTTTGAGCCTATCACCCCCCTCCCCCCAAAAAATCCTGATTATGGGCCTGGAAAAGGTTCTTCTTCCTATCCAAAACTGATTCTTGCTCAGAAATATGTTAATTCCTATATCAGGATCTAGGAATGCTGATCACTCTGGTGTTTCTAGATGCTAATAGAAACGTGGAAGAGCAGAGGCTACAACATCATGAATAGAGACGAGGGGTCATACAAACTAGACAAACTATAACCAACTCATAAATAAATGGCAACCAGGTAGTTTAGCTACATCATCAGGACTGAACAGTGTTGCCATTTCTACTAGCATCTAGAAACACCGGAGTGATCAAGATTCCCAGGAATTTAAACATTTCTGAGTAGGCCTATCGGTTTTGGATCTGAAAAAGAATGTTTTCTACTTAATTAAACTGTGAATAACCCTTAAGAATTTGTTTCAAGAGAACCACATTTACTTAATTATTGTGAATGTTTTTGGGAAGACCACTTTGTTAAATTCACCGAATGTCAGAAGGTACTAAACATGGCAACCGGGGCATTATTCTAAATAAATAACATGCAGCTGCAGAAGCATATCCCATTCTATTATAAACAAGATGAAAATATCCTTCAACAAAACTTGTTTTGGATTACTTTTGAAAGCAGCCATATACAATTTTTCTTGCGCTAATGCCTGATCTTTTAATAGGAGTATGCCCTGTAAACATGTTGTCAAAATATAAATGAAAGTGTCACTTCGTGTGAAGTAACATTAGACTGTTTTGATTGGGGAACACAACGGTTGATAAAGTGCATGCTCTGATTGGGAAGGGGTGATCTATTTTATTTTTAAAGCGTCATTAGCTTTTAAAATGTTACGGTTAAAAACAATGGATTTTCAAGGCTTGATTCCAGAGGGGCGTAAGTTAATAATAGAAACAGCAGAAAAGATGAACTCAAGCATATTATACTTGGTGTATCAATCTACATGCACAATGACCACGGATCTATGAAACCGTGACACGTGAGTCATCGTATGTTGCAGGGATAGGGAGGGAGGGGGCGACCATGATAGGGGCTGCCGGGGTGGGGGCAGCCGGTTTTCTGCAATTTTTCTATGGTATTTTATAAATTTTAAATTTTTTATCCTTAGGTGATATCTGTCGTGAAATAAATCAATGCCGCTATAGGATATAATAGGCCTAGTAGGCCTACCCTGAGTATGCAATATATACAACAATAACTACAACAACAATAACAAAACCAACAACCAATATCTAATTTGTAAAAAAATATTCATAGGCTTATATAGGCCGCGCCTATTTAGATTAGTATACAATAATAAAAAAAAACGGCAAAAAAAATCAATCACTGCACAGTCAGAAAGAAATACACAAACAAGAAAGAAGACAGAAAAAGAGAAAAAAGTAAGAAAAAAATAGAAAATAATAGAATTGGACCACACAGGGACTCGAACCCGTACTAGTTGACCAGGTCAAAACAATATTACATAGTCGAGAAGATTACAAGTCAATCGCGCTAACCGATTGAGCTACTGAGGAGGCTTACGAAAGCAGATGGTCTCAAACTGACTATGATATTCAATAGTGCATGCAGGCTGTTATGATAAACAAACGCATTACCCTCGCAAAGTCGGTCGCATTGATGATGAAAAAACTTGTTTTTTGCAAAAGTAGTTTCAATTTTGAATAAAAATCAAATGGTAGAGTAATCGACAGACCGTTGAGAAATAATGTTGGTAGTTAGATGTCAAATTAACGTTCCACAATCAAGATATCGATAATGTAACAAAACAGTTTTTTCTCAATCAAGATTCTCGAAAATGTTCCCCCAAAACGGGCTTTTAAAATTTAATTGGTACTGTATTTGGTTCTTCCCCATGGCAACATTATTTCTTTGATCGATTTGTAGTACAATACAAAAAAGAAGAAAACAATCAATTGGTGTGGTTTTATACGGATCGCACATTTGAAGAAAAAAATGTCATGGAACGCGTTTTTGATCTTGTGAACATGGTGCGTAAAAACGCTTTAAACGAAGGATTTTCAAATTTATTCAAAAAATTTGTGTAAACACACAAAGAAAGTGTTAAGCTACATCCAATGCACCAACATTTCACTCGCTGCAATATCTGATTACAGAGAAAACTGTTTTAGAGAACAACTTTATACGTCTTTTATACGTTTCTTAGTGTAACCTTAAAGGAAAGCTTTATCTATTATAACTGCCTATGCACAACCAATAAATGGGAATAATTACTAAGTATTCCCTTCCCTGATGCATATCTAAGATGGCTGCCACAGCATGAGCGGCCATCTTGTTTGTGTAGAAAAGGTCCACTTTAAAACTGTGTATGAAGATTGAGGAATAATCATTTGAAATTCTGCAATTGCTTCTCTTGAAATTTGTATCAGTGAAATCCGTAATTGGATGAAATCAAACTTCTTAAAATTAAATGATGATAAAACCGAATTTCTTCTGTTCGGATCCCACCAACAGCTCTCTAAAATCAACATTGAAAATGTTTGCATCGGTGACTCTGCAATTGCCTTATCTTCCAAAGCACGCAATTTAGGTGCATTTTTTGACACTCACATGACCATGCAACCTCATATCTCTAATGTCATTCGTTGTTCAGCGCTTCAACTACGTAACATCAGCCGGATCCGCAAATACCCAAGTCGTGATGCTACTGAACAAATTATTCACTCATTCATCTCTTCTCGTTTGGATAACAACAATGCACTTCTTTATGGATTACAAACAAACCAACTCTATCGCCTTCAGAAAATTCAAAACACTGCCGCTCGAATTCTTACTTTCACCAGAAAATATTGCCATATCACGCCAATCGTAAAGGAACTGCATTGGCTTCCTGTCACACAAAGAATTGTTTTTAAACTTATGTTGATTGTATATAAATGAATACATGAATACAAAAGCCACCTAAGTCCATGGGAAGTGATTTTGAGAGAAAAACCTGTGTATCATTTTAATTCCTTCAGTTAGATTTACCTGGTCAATATGGTAAGTTTTACGTGCAAATGAGTGGATTAACCTGTATTAGGTATGACGATTAGCATTTCAGGGACTTCGTGGGGTTCATTTTAAATTTTGGACTTTTTGGGTTTTTTGAATCATATACAAAGACAACAATGTTAGAATGAGATTACCACTAGTAAGATAATACAAAATAAAGCGCACAGGTATGTATAATGTTGATAAGCATTCTGCCATGTAATATAAACCACACACTTTCCTTTATTAAACCCATTTTTTTCAAAAGTCACTCTCTAGCAATGAATGTGTTACAAGTGGACTTTTATACATACTGGATTTTAATCAATGTGTTACAAGACTCAAATCATGGAATTGGGTGATTCTTTCATACATGCTATTTTTTACATGCTTAATAGACACAGAGAATGAATTTGAGTTGTTCTTTCATACATATGACAGGCCTATGTAAAGGAACACTTTCCCATGCTTAACTCAATTTGGTTTAAGTATGGACTTAGGTGGCTTTTGTATTCATATATTCAAATGTATTAATCATATTGCTCCATCATATTTATCTGAACTCCTTTCACATTATGTTCCCACCCGTACGCTTCGATCTGGAAACATGCAACTTCTTCAAGAAAGAAAATCCAACCGCACATGGGGTGACAGATCATTTGCAATCGCAGCTCCACGTCTATGGAATGAACTGCCTATTTATATTAGAACTGCTATAAATGTAACTGTGTTTAAAAAGTTGTTAAAAACTCATCTTATGTCAGAGACATTCTGTAATTCTTAAGTTATGTTTCTTATTTTACTTCCAGTTTTCTTTGTCTATTGTTCAGTTTTTTGTTTTAGTGCCTTGAGCGCTCTTCATTGAGTGGATATGTGCCTTGTCGCTATTATTATTATTATTATTTGAGACTGAATTAAAACGACTAGTTTGCATCGGATGTCAGGGCAAAGGCTAGCACTACTTTCGGGCTCTGTTGCTTTTATCATACTATCCAGAGAGGTTGCGTTGCACTAAAGCGCTTCGGTTGAACGCCTCGTGCTACGCGCTCGGATGCTCATGCTACGCGCTCGCTAAGTCCGTGAGGGCCACATACTGCGGCTAGGCAAAGGTGCGATGTATTATTGGTTGCTGACCGGCATTTTTGGTCTGGTTTACAGGACGTCATATGCAAACTAGTCTTTTTTATTCGGTCTTCAATTAGAGTATATGTTTTCCCTCACTCGCTTATCTAAGATGGCCCAATGGTCTTGTGTCTTCAGCACATGGATGGGAGCAGTTCTGGTTCTGAACTTGTAACCACTGTGAGATGAGTTGATATTGAAATTTCAAAACGGGCTATGAAGTAGACTACTCACCATCTAAAACTTATATAAGGTGAAATTACCCTATAGTTAACACCTTTAACACTAATTGAGACCTCCTAATTTGTCAATTGAGATGCCACAGACCATTACAATTGCAATAAGTGGTCTTTAAAAATCTGTCTGAAGCATCTCTCCTTCATGAGTCTATCATGTCAAACAGCAAATATATACTCCCTTGTGTAAGCTGTATAGAAACATGCAACCTCCATCTAGACCTACTTCTTTTGGCCTAAATGAAACATGTAGTTGGTGTTAAATAAGCGTAAGCCTTCCTGTTGAGTACATGTAATTAGGTGTCTATCATGTCAAACAGCAAATATATACTCCCCTGTGTAAGCTGTATAGGACAGCGTTCAAGATTTGACTTACGTTTGGCGGACACGCGTGTGAAAAAAGTATTTAGGGGTGAAAAGAACCAAAATTCTTGAATGTTTATATGTTTCCAAGGGTAAAATGTCATCTAGTTTCAGATTTTGGCACTTAAAACTCCCTATCTTTTATAGATTTTGAGAAAAATCATTTTTGGTCCGATTTTGGCGAAAATGGCCATTTTGGGGTGACAAAAATTTTGACTTGCAGATTTCCTGTGAGTATATGAACATGAAAACTATCAAATAGTGCTAATTTTCTATTCTAATTGTGTAACAAGGGTAAAATTGTGATATTAAAAGCATTGAATGGGATCCATATATTTCTTTATTTTTGTAGCAGGGGTAGAAACTTGAGGGTTCGGGTGACAATTGATTTAGAAAAATATACAATATTCGCATCATTTTCAATTTGAAAACGCCATATCTCCACAATGGTATGAGCTATAGGGATGCTTTAAGTGTTTATTTGCTCAGTCTTTCATTAGCTAAATGGTGATATAACAAACAAGTAAGCTAGATCTACAGAAAATAAAATAACTTGCAAAATGCTACCCCCACCCCTAAGGATTTTGAGGGCGTGAAAAAAGTCACAGATTTTGCAAAAAAATAAGTCCTTCAAAATTGGGAGGTTTGAGGCTAAACAAAAGACATATTGCCCTCACCAATGCCTCCCTCTAGAGCAACATGTTTTTTGTTTAGCCCTGAGTATCCCCATTTTGAAGGACTTATTTTTTTGCTCCAATTTTTGCTCCAATTTGGGGACTTGGGCAGAAATATGCCTGTACAGTGCTATGGGGAAAATTTTCAAGTTGATAATTATGCATTTTTTATGTCAGATTAAGTTTCTACACAAAATTTCACCCTAGAAAATGTTCCTTTAAGTAGGATATCTTTCACTTTAAGTTTCCACCATTCTGTCCGCCAAACGCAAGTCAAAGCTTGAACGCTGTCATAGGAACATGCAACCTCCATCTAGACCTACTTCTTTTGGCCTAAATGAAACATGTAATTGGTGTTAGACAAGCGTAAGCCTCCCTGTTGAGTACATAGGTGTTAGACAAGCATAGGCCTCTCTGTTGAGTATAGCTAGCCTATTTACTTCATACTAACCAACTTACATTTGCTTCATTATGGTCCAGTTACATAGATGAATGAAGAAGATTTAAAGAAGATGACCCATTTGTTCTTGTTTTTAAGCACATCCTTTAACAGCTGAATAACGTTGACAAAACATCAACCAGGCCAAGTGAAAAGGGTTGCTGAGGTGGGGGCATTTTGACAGGACAGGCAAGTGTAGCAAGTTACCATAGACCGAGTGACACACTCTAATGAGCTGTGACATCATCACCCAATTATCTCGCCGTCCACAGCCAATTGGACATGACATATCATTTATACACAATGTGATAGAAAAGGATTTAATAGTGCATTTATTATGCAAATAACCTTGCTCCACGGTGTATCAGGATCTAACCCTTTATTATGCTAAATAGCCTTCCCAATTTTGCGTGTTGAAGGCCACACTCTACATACCTCAGTAAACATCTAAAGAGAAGATATCCGGACTGAGTGATATGATAGAAAAGGATTTAATAGTGCATTTATTATGCAAATAACCTGTTTCCTTGCTCCACGGTGTATCAGGATCTAACCCTTTATTATGCTAAATAGCCTTCCCAATTTTGCGTGTTGAAGGCCACACTCTACATACCTCAGTAAACATCTAAAGAGAAGATATCCGGACGTTGATTTGAGTTCTGTTTGGTCCAGTGGAGATTTTGCACCACAGGCAAAGACCTTAACCAGCATGCCCACTGCTTCCTGTTCATCATTTATGTAATGTTATGTATGCTCTCTCTCTTTTACCACAAAAGGCAGAAAAAGATGAAAAATTGTATAAAGGAAAGTTAAAATTACCAAAAAAATATATGAATAGTGTGATATCTGATGGTATTGCAAATGTCTAGAATTGAAAATAATGTTATGTTTTGATAAATGATCACATCAAACAACATATTTTAGGAGCCAGAGAATAGACCAACCTTTTTTGCATACAACAAACAATGTGTTTTCACTGTTTTCAGCTGTGATTTTCTGCTCAAATGGTTAGCCTAGTTCTTTTCGTCAACGTTTTGTCAAACAATATAGGCCTACTGTCTAGAACTGGGAAAATTCTTAAGGCGAGGTAGAGAATAAAGGAGGCATGCTTTAACCAAATTTTCAGCACTCTAAAATTGGTCTAGTTGACTGACATGATTAGAAACCTAAAATAAGATCTCACATGCTTTTAGTCAAAATTTGACCCAGATTTGACTAAAATCAGGTTGAATTTGACTCAATTTGGGAAAAATATGAGAGTAAATCATTTACATAAAATCTAATTTCTAGATCTAATAACTAGACATAACCTTCCTTCCAAGAGTTCATTTTGTATTCAGCATCAAGATATATTGTTACTTGTAGTTTCCAAAAACATGTAATGCAAACCCTAGGCCTTATTTTGACATGATAATATTAGTCTATAAGATATTGTATAAAAGTTCAATGAAAACAAATTTATGCTATCGGTTGATCATTAGTTCATTTTTGTGAAATTATTTAATTTTCTATGACTACAATTTGTTAAGTGCCAAGAAGAAATAATATTAAAATAAAAGTCACTCAAATGTTGTTCAAGGTTTTCAATGACTGATCGATATAAATCGATCAATCCATCAATCAAAACTCTCACTCAATGTGGTTCATATTGCCATGTGATCTGGTAGGCCTATACCGAAAAAGATATGTTTTGTGTAATCCTCGTTAATCGTTTTTATCGATCAATCAATCAATCAAACAATCAATACTGATTGAGCAATCAATCTATCCATAAAAACTGTCACTCAATGTGGTTCAAATTGCCAAGCGATCTTTCAATTGTTTTCATTTAAGGGCGAATGTAGTTCATGTTGCCATGGGACCGAGTAGGATATATAATATCCCAAACAGCTGACATGTTTTTGTTTAATCATACTCAAAATCAAAGAGCTTTTAAATAGAAATAGAGTCGCAATAGATTATATAATCTTTTGTTCGTTTGATGCCGCTTAGAAGTTGCGACAGGCTATTCATAAAAGTGGTACCATTGTTTCGAATAAAGGGGTTCCGCCATTAAATTGGTCACTAATCCGGCATCATATTAACGCTCTACACAACAGGCGAGAATCAAGAAGTGACCACACTACAGTCATGTGTAAGGGCAGTCATGTGTAAAGTGGTACCATTGTACTCACGTATCCCAAATGTGTGCTTGTGTGGGTCTGAAATCTATAAGGAGGCTTTAGCTGTCGATGCAATCATCTTTACCACCCACCTGGCGTTAGGCGTTTCATTTAAATAAATTGAATGCTCTTGCTGATCGATAAACATATTAGAATGTATGAAGGCTGCCATGTCCAGTCCATATATCTATATTACACTATAATGGTAATCGCTATACGTATACATGTAAGTATAAGTATAGGCCTATAAAGGTTGTTTTAAGAAATTTCCATTTAATTTTATTTTAAGAAGGAGATTGGTATAGAAATTGTGGTGTACCCAAAGAGGGGAGGGGTTGGGGAGGGGCAGATTCACCTCTGTGAGAAGTCTTGGGAGGGGAGGAGGAGGAAGAGGGGAGGAGGATATGGAGAATGAGAGAGGGTTGGAGGAAGGGAGAAATAAAAAGATATAATAAAGACAAGTAGATAAATAGAAATACAAGGAAAATGATGGGAATGAGAGAGGGAGGGTGAGAGGGACAATGAGAGCGAGGGAGTGATAAAGTGTAGGCCTAGGAAAGAATAAGTACAGAGAAGGGAAAAGAAAGGAATGATGAATACATTTAATAATAATTATTTGGCCTATAATAACTAAACACATAACAGCACTGGGCAGCCATTCGATGATGTCAATGCCTTTATTCGTTACGTAATTAAAACGCCCAGTCAGATGTATTTCACACCTACCAAACACAACTCACCCAATTTCGCAAACTGGACAATGAATGTACACTCTCATGAATATTGATTGGCAACATTTTCCAATATGTCAGCGCTCTAATCGGAAACAATAGAACAATAGACCCTGCAGAGCGTTGCTCAAAATCATTTGCATTGATCAATCAATCAATATAAATCAATCAATCAAAACTGTCACTCAATGTGGTTCAAATTGCTATGTGACCTTTCATACTGAGTAGCCATATACCAAAAATAATATCACAAAAAGCTGACATGACATGTTTTTGTCTAATTATACGCACAATCATTTTTATTGATCAATCAATCAATATTGATTATGACTAATTCATAACCTCCGCGTATTACGCTATATGTGTGTCCCAATCAAATTGCTTGTTAGATGATATACGCACACCGGTGCGGAGGTTATTGATATCCATCAATGACCTCCGCGTAATGATTACGCGGTACAATGACTTCCGCGTGTGCGCATCTGTTGCGCCGGAACACTTCAATGTGGTTCAAATTGCCATGTGACCTTTCATACTCAGTAGGCATATACCAAAAATAATATCCCAAACAGCTGACATGTTTTTGTCTAATCATACTCACAATCATTTTTATTGATCAATCAATCAATATTGATTAATCAATGAATTCAACCATCCATGAAAACAACTGTCACCCAATGTGGTTCAAATTGCCATGTGACCTTTCATACTGAGTACGCCTATACCAATAAGAATATCATAACCAACCATCAGGTTTTATCTAATCATATTCACAATCATCATGATTGATCAATCAAATAATCAAACAATCCACCCATCAATCTAGGGTTATCAATTCCCAGCAAACACAAAAACGTTTTAAAAACGTTTTAGATAAGTTATATTTTGGCTTTTGGTTTAGGTAAAAACGTTTTAATAACATTAAAATGTCGGGTTATATAAAGGTCATGATAACGTTTTAAAACGTTTTGTATGAAAACACACTACAACAATATTTTTAAATGTTTTCCAAAAATGTTATTGTAAACTATTTTTACAAACATTTTTGCCAAATATTGTGTCAATACTTAAATAACATTATGTTAAAATATTTGAACCCAGCAAACACAGAAATGTTCTTAAAATGTTTTTTCAAAACCTTTTAATAACATTTAAATGTCGGGTTATAAAAAGGTCACGAAAACGTTTTTAAAACGTTATTGAAAATATTTTGGGCAAACATTTTTCGCAAAATATTTTTTCAACCATAAAATAAGATTTTGTTTAGAATGTTTTGTACCAAGTTTTCAAGAATGTTTTTGGAATGTTATTAAAACGTTTTTATACCCTTTATATAACCCGACATTTAAACGTTTTCTGTAAAACATTTGTGTTTGCTGAGCAGTAGATTATCAAAAAATGTCTTTTAAGGTTATGAAAACGTTTTATACTCTTAATATACCCTTTATATAACCCGACATTTAAACGTTTTCTGACAACCTTTTATAACCTTTTGCGAATGATGTCGAAAACGTTTTGTGTTTGCTGGGTTAATCTATCAAAACTGTCACTAAATGTGGCCCAAAATGACATCATGTGACAAAAAAACATTAATCAATCTTTAATGATATATGTATGATTTGATAAATTGGATTCAAACTATTAATCTATATAGACCAAAATACCAGTGATACCAATACTCAGTTACCCTATCAACAATAAATTGATATGACTTGCATGTACAGAATTTGATTTTAAAAAAGTGTCATAAAATGTAGCTCAAAATGCAGATGGCATCAGATATATTTATGACCCAAGATCTGTTGAATGACTTTATGAATTAGGGGTTCATTCATAGGATTGAGGGCATAAACAGCGATCATGCCCGAAATCCTATGAATGAACCCCGTTCATACATACTGTAACGGGACCGAGCGGCTGGTGCTGATGTTATACGTGGTTATCAACTGGTTTAAGGGGTGGGTAGGCCAGAGCCGGAATCTGGCGGCGCACTGAGGTGTTGTGATGGACCAACTGGAAAGGGGACACGGTGACAACTCTCAGAGGTTCCTTTTATGATTACTGCTTTATTTCTCCACCATACTTTACTCAGTTAACAGAGATCACACTTAGTGATAATCTTTACTCCTTACTTTGTCTTGCTCCTTACATAATCTTACAACAATCACCACATCACAGTTAATCCCAATTTACTTCATTTTGGAATACTCGGCTACACTACACTAGCCCATAATGGAACCTGGATGGACTGGACTTGAGGTTTGACTACAACTCAGTCAACCAAGAAATGCTCATGCTCACAATATAGTCCAACCTTGAACTATATTCAAAACTTAAGTTTAAAGTTGCATTTGGAATTGAAGCCACAAGATTGAAACTTTGAAACTTGTGAACTTTTGAGAGAATTGAAACTGTATACAGGTGAATTGCGAAACTTGGATACGAAACTCGGATTGAAACTCTTTTGAAAGAAGAAACCGCCAATAATTGAAAGAAACTGTATAAAGACAAAAATAAATAAATATTCGCTTAGTCCCTACACATGAAATATAATATGACATTGCAACATACATGACCGGAGTGACTCACTGAATAATCTGACAGGTGACCCTTTTTTTTTTTTATATCTCCCCAACTCCCATGAAAAGAACTCATAAAGGTCAAATTGGTATGAGACTATCACGACGCCAATTGACAAAGTATATCGAGGAACTCCTTTATCCGTATACTCGCCAATAACAACTCCCAACTGACAAAACCATTCAGCGTAAGCACACTCATGGTCATTATCGAACATTATACATTATTTGTTGCAAGATCACACACAATATATTAAAAGACATGAGATAATCAATTATTACGAATACTTGCTACTGGTGCACTGAGTGAAAATGATAATGATATCTAATTCTCGGCTATCATTTATCACATCACATAAAAATAATACAAATGATCAAATTTTGGGTTCATGTGTGTATTTCCCACAACATGACAGTTTATGACCAACTCGCCCCATAACTCCTCAAAGAAAATCAAAACTCGCCAACACATAACTCTCTTGGCATGTGCGAACTTTAGATGCGGCAATTTGCGGCAATTGACAGAAAAGTGCACATAATATTCATAGCAGGATTCATTCTTATAACATACAATTTTAACAAAGCATGCAAAGTATTTTGTGCTACATGTATAATATATCAAAACATTATGGACGAGTTACCTTCTTTTGGAAAATATTAATACTAACTAGTGAAGGCCTACTGGCTCACAAAATAAATAATGCTTTAGTAACTTCCAAATAGAGGACCTACATATTTGGTTGAAAATAAAAGAAATAAATGATAACTCGTCTGAACTCGACTTATACCTCGACTTCACAAACTCACATTTTGGAATGATATCTTTGGTAAAACAAGAAATCCCAATATAAAAATGCACCTATGTATTTGGCCCTGAATTAGGTACACAGATTGGTAGCACACATTATTAAAAATACATATTTTATATCTGACTCACTTTATGTGATCAGTTGTTGTACACATGATTATATATAGAAAAAGCTGGTAACTTTATGTAACCAGACACACATTTGGCATATAAAATGGACGGGTTTCAATATAAAAATATGACGCATAGACACACATAATTATGATACACAATAAAAATTTGCATAATCAGCACCATATAAATATATGACACTCAAGTAAGGTGCCACCTTAATTTCTAGCACATCACTGTAGCACCACATGACTATAGGCCTATGCGTACATGCCACACTACGCCTTACTTTCAGAAAAAGCACCAATATTTCCTTTGCAACTCTTTGGTTCACATTCATCCTTAACTCGCTCGTCTTTACACTACAAAAATAGACAAATGTTGTTCCTTTACCACGTCCACCACCATGTTCATATCCAAACAATTGCAAATGGAATACGGTAATCCAAAATGTTATGATTTAGATACTGTCTCATTCACGCCAACCTACAACCCAATGAAACAATAATATTCCTTCTTTGGTACACACATTTAAATCTGGATTATGACTACAGTTCGCTTGCATCGCATCATGAGCTATAATAAATAATGGCATTTCTGCTCAACATGATGCCATTTTGCATAACTGATACGCCTGCACATAAGTTCATGTAACATGATAAATGCATAATATGAAACACAGCGCTATCACCTATTTACTAGAACTTCACCTGATTGAAATGTAAACATCATTGACATGAAACTGATTAATTTCTTTTAATCCGAAATTAATATTGGCAAGACATACACTTCTTTTGGCAATTTTGGTCACTTGAATTGACATAACAACATACAGAAAAGTAATTAACTAATTAATTATAAACATCCAAATAATCCAGGTCAACAACATCTTGGTCTATTTTTAGACATTATTTACAATGGCCTTATGCTTTATACGGCAACTATACTTGTACATGCACAATTTATAAAATGTTAAATCTCACACTGAAACCTGATTAGAAAATGACTCATTTACGGCCAATGCACTCGAGTTTCATCCAAACAAGGTTATCATTCAACTGAATACATATTATCGACATCCTTTATCCATAAGCGGCACGCCTACATGATCCAAAAAGGGAAATTTTGGGAAGATTTCTAGCTCCGCCTGCTAAATTTCATAGCAAAGAATGACTATCGCCTTTTTACATGTAAATCTGAATACCAAAATTGCTCGCATAAAATCCTATTTTACACCGCCAAAACGCTATCCAAAACACTCGCCTCAGGTCCCACTGGATTCCATACATATTACATTTTTAAGATTAATAATCAAAATTTACTATTACCTGGAAACCTCCCGTTTCTACCTCGATTTCTGTCTGTAAATACACGCAAAAATATTGCTTCGCAACCCTTCAAAATTCCACACCATAACAAATCTCGATTATCAGCCAACTGCGCACGCGCGTCGACATGTGCGATTACTGTAAAGTGCGCCATCGCGGTGACTTTAGACGGGTGTCAGACATGATTTGTCTTCTCCCTTTTTTATGACATTTGTGACAATTTCGAACCCCCGCTACACATACCCAACATTCTTAGCAATTCAATACAGATGAAAATAATAAGGGTTTACAAGTTTAAATACCATTTCCATACCGTTTTCCTTCATAAATTGGAAGAAAATGAGTAGGGCTACTTGCAGGAAGCAGCTCGGCTCATGAGGTCAACGGCCGGGAGTCAACGCGTGATAGGCCTACGCGTCATCTTTTGCGCTCCAGCGTGAGATGGGCGCGGTGACATGCTTGGCGATCACGCAACACTAGCAAATCGTGGATCGTGTTAATTGGGTTCCAAAGCTGCGTGGCGCAGCTTGTTTATGCTCAGCGTACTGGTCATAAACGGAATTTATGACCAGCAATAAAGGGCCCAAATCCAATCAGAAACGTCGTTATATCGTGAGTATGAATGAATAAGGTATTAATAAATTCATTCACTGTGGTTCAAAATACCAAAGACACAGTGTCCTATGGTCTTTAATCAATCAATGTACAATCAATCAATCAATCAATCAAACAATCAAGTGATCAAACAATCAATCAATCAATCAAGTTTGCTAATTTTGTTACTTCTAACTAACGCAACAAAAGTATATTTTGTGTCAATTGCGTGTTTTGTTTAAGACACACTCTAAAAACATTTCAAACACAGCTTGTTTATAAGACCATGAATGAGTAAAACTTCTGGTTCCAAGTTCATTCAAAAATATGCCACTGAACACACAAGTGTTAACCAAGGCATTTACTATTGACTTTTAATGTTCATAAACACATTTTTCATGTTGACTTTTCATTCTCACACAGCATCCCAATAGGATTGGGCAACTATCTTGTGCAATCGACTCAATCACAGCAGATTTCATATTGTATTGGTTTCATCTGTATAAATTGTGCTTAATTTATAGCTCCTTGAAAGCCAATAATCAATGTGGATGCCAAACTGCTGTTACTCAAGTTATATTACTTTTGAAATACATTTATTTGGTGTAAAAAGATGTATTTGTAGCATAATCTTCTCCCACATCAAAGCATCATGGTTTACCCTGTAAATTGTGTATTTAGAAATTATGGATAAACTAAGACCTAAACAGAGAGGAGGGCACATACCTCTTAAGTCACGTCTATGATCCACTACTGAAGTCTGCAAAAGAGACTAAGGAACACCGGAAACCACTCTAACTTGTTTGCCGGGAAAGTGGATCAGATGACCATATCAGTCATACCTGATGAAGTCCTCCGAGGAGTAGGACGAAATACTGTAGTGAGTATTCACTTGGTTTTGTCAAACAAAAATCCAAAATGTTTATTTACTGAACAAACCTGATGAATCTATTCAACAATATATCATAAGCTTTAAAATGGTATATCATTTGACTTCAAAACAGAAGCCGGGTTATGGTTTGTTGAACTCTGCTCCTTCAACATAATGGTGCTTTTTTCAGTTTTACATGGGTCTCTTTTTCCACATTGCTGGTAATAAATATCAAACAGTCATAGGCCTAATTGTCGCGATTCCAAATACAGCGCGCCACCTACGATCACGCCTAACTGATCTACTTCGCGCAGAGCATCATGGGTAAAAGTCGACATCCATGACGCGTCGACGTTGCATGAACCATCGACCCTGGAAACGGAAACCTGAGACGAATTTAGGTATTTTCGTCTCAGACGGAAACGCTATCCCGATTGATGCCCATTTGTGTGGGAATAGGCCTAACAGGGGCGGCGGAACGATTTTGAAAGTGGGGGGGCCAGTCAGGGTGATGTAAAAATCAAAATAATGGCATGAAAAGCGCTTATCAGCGTCAGCGCTTGGCGACGCAGGGGGGGGTGTCTGAGGGGGATGTACCCCCCTCAGAAGTGAGAAACTTTTGCAAAATGAAGGCCCAGTTTAAGCCATTTGGTGGACCATTCTGGCACTATTATTGTGTACAATTTTAGTTTGAAAAATCCGAAAATTTAAATGAAGGCCCAAATTGAAGCCATTCGTGGATAAGTTTTCACTATAATTGTATAAATTATTGCTTTTAGTGTTGGGTGTCCTAATACAGGGGAGTTGGAAAATTTTGCAAAATGAAGGTCCAATTGAAGCCATTTTGTGCATAATTTTTACACTTTCTTTAAGCATGTTAAGGTCTAGAATAGAGATTTGATTATTTATGTTCACCCAGACATGTTACACACAGCACATTATGGGTTAAAAGTGGGGGCCAGGTCCCCCAGTCAAAAAGTGGAGGGGCCACTGGCCCCCCTGGCCCCCCCGGTTCCGCCGCCCTTGAGGCCTAACACTCTGAACATTCACAGAGGTAGGCCTAAACCATGACTGTCGAATTTAACTTAAAAAATGAGGCAGAAATGAAAAGAAAAATACAAAATCGTCGGAGCGTTGAATCAACAGCTGGTCATCATCAACGTAAATAAACAAATGGTTGAGTAATCGATAGCAACCGGGCATCAATTAAACCCTTATTTTCAAACTTTTTGAACCCGATCCGAGGCGCCTCGTTTACAAGAAAAGAAAACATTTTAAAGGTCTTTAAGCTTTGTTGTAAGTATAGGCCTATAATAGACTTGATTAAAAAAAATTATGATTGGGGATACTTAGACCCTCATGCATAGGCCTAGGGCCTATATCCTTTTAAAAACCCCAATTTTTAAACCGTGTTTGTTTTAAGTAAAGTAGGCCTAATCTTATGTAATATTTAAAATAACGCAATATTCAATACCGGTACATAGTTTAACAGCATGAACAGCGTAAAGCATTTACTTTTTTTTTTTTTTTAAATAGGCCTACGATTAAAACGTTTTCGAATTTCAAATGTAGGCTACTCTACTCCTATTCAACCGTCTACGGTATTAACTCGATGTCAAAAATGTTGATATCTCTGATCGACCATCCAGGCCTATAAACCCGATGTCAAAATGTCGATTTTCGGGTTTGGGTAGGCCTATATTAAATCATGATAATAGCGAAATGCTTTTGATGCAATTGCAAGACAATTTCAAATAGGAAATTTTATCTACAACTCAAATTCGTGCCTTTTTTTATTTCTGTTTGGATAGCTTTTCCCATAATTATTACCATGCATGATACATGATTAAGATAAAAGCTTTTGGTTTTCATGAATGTTTTGAACGATTGTCTTATTTTTATTTTTATTATTTTTTTCTAACCTAGGCCTATAGATGTTTTACATTTATAACCTTTTCACGAACTTGAATAGATATGAATTAATTGTTTTAAAGCATTTTCGTGTGATGTTTTGGATCGCTCTTTGTAGCATGATGTAAGCCTACCGGTACAGTATCACGAATGGTCGTAAATTTAGAAGCCATTTCGTTCTAGCCCTATAAACAAAACACTTTGGCCCCAATGTATAATGTCGGGAGAAAATATATACTTGCACTAAACAAATAAACCTGTTAATTTTTAAAAAAAACTTTCGTGGTGCAATTCTGTCAAAAAAATTACATAGGCTTATGAATCAGGGGCTGGGGGCTCAGCCCATTTGGTGCGGGGGCTCGATTACCCTTCTGTATAGGCACGTTTTCATTTTCATTTAGGCCTATAATGGCCTCCAAATTACATTGTTAAAGCATGTATCTTGTTTTTGTCAAAAACATCAACTGCAAATTGTCCCTTATTGTACAGTACATGTATGCTTCACCGTAAATCGGTGTGTGTGTGTGTGGGGGGTGTCTTGAGTTCGCCCTTTCAGTCTCATTCCAACCAACGTAGGCCTATGTGCTATTTGGGAGTAGGCCTATATTAAGAGTAAATTTCCTTGGGTTATGAATTATTAAAGGGGAAAGATGAAACAAAGATGGCATGGCATATGCAAGAAACAATAAAATATGAAAAAGAAACATGAATTAATATTAAAATCAGGCATGACAATTGTCAAATTTAGGCCTAAACCTGAATTTATGTATAGGTTTTTTGTCCCGTTTTTTCGCACTTTCATTTCAGTCATTTTCCGCCTTTTTAGCTTAATTTCCCGCGCTTTTTCAGATTTTTGAAACATTTCAGGTTTTTTCATTGATGATCATTCTCCGTAAAATAGTAGGCCTATCACGAATACGGGAGAAAAAAGAAATATGAAAATAAATCATACAAGAGGCTGAATTTTTATAGCACTAAAAATAAAGTTAGGAAGGCATGCATTAAAATAAAATTTAAAAGGGCCTAAAGGTGCAATGAGAGAAGATGGGAAAATGATTTTTTTAAAAGAAGAAAAAGTCAAACTAGGCCTAATTAATAATATACCGGGTAGTCTATGCTGAGGGAAAACAACAACAAATGTAGGCCTATATAGCCCTACAGCCTAAAAACAAATAAATATATAAATAATTTAAAATTCATGTACTCCTTTGCAGTTTGAAACTTTCTTCATCTTTATTATAATGCTAGAACTCTATGAGGTATTGTTGAACTTATGCATTAAAGTCTCAAATTGAAATATTAACAAAAAATAAATGTTATTTTTATGCGGTAGGCTATGCCTACAAAGTGTTTTTATTGCGATCGTAATTTTTTTAATGTTTGATAGTAAAATATAATTAAAGATACAAATTTAGGCTAAAAATAAAATAAGGACAAATCAAACAATTACAATAATAACAAAAACGGCAAACCAATGTGATGAATGTTTATACGTAATGAGACATTAATAATCTTTACTTGGATTTCTTTGCTGTAGGCCTATCCCGCGCGGCGGGCCGCTAAGCGCCTTCGTGCAAAAAAAAAAAAAAAAAAAACTTTGTTAGAAAATGAAGGCCGATTACAAAAACGCAACACATAGTATGGATGTTCTTAAGTAGGCCTATAATGCTGGTGTTATATTATTATCATATTGAACAAACAATAAATTCAAAGAGAATTCAAACAATTTATTCTAATAACCAAAATAAAACCTACACGTTTTCCATTTAAAAATGTAGGGCCTACTTCGCATTGACTAGGCTCGCGCGTATCGGGCTGAAAAGTTTAAAAACAAAAAAGGGCGGTTTTAGAAAATGTATAACAAAAAGGAAACACCCAACATCAAGTTTGCGAGTTTTAGAAAAGGACATCTATAAATATCAAACTGCAATATTTCACTTCAACACAGAAAGTCTCAAAAAAATTCAAAAAGTACTATAAAACATTGTGTTTTTAGAGTAATACTAATAATCACAAACATGGTCAGCTAATGGTCGATGAAAAGGATGTCGACCCCAGACACGGGAAATGCCAATTTTCACTGCCGTCGTTGGTGGCGCGCTGTATTTGGAATCGCGAGAATTGGCAGTCATTTCAAATCATTCCCAAGTCAACGGTGTTCAGGTATGTCCTCTCATTGTTAATTGTTGGTTATACATACCTAAACAAAATACAATGCTAAGAATTCTACAGAAATAGGTAGAAGCTTATTATCCTCTAGCGCTATCAAAATGAGATACATGTCGCACCAACTTGAGGTACCTATGAATACAACCTTCATGCACATTTTACACTGTAATTCAGAATACAATTTAGGACATTTACGGCTCATTCGTCGTGTATGGTCACATATAATGATTCAATAAAGTTGGGCTGGTGTATATGGTGTAGCTGTTTTGGGGCTAAAAAGAAGGAAACCCAATTTTCCCACATGTGGAATGATTAGCTCCCCCTCTTAATGGCTCATGTAGTAAACCTACTTAAAAATATTCAAAAAGCTTCAAAATCTGTGCATTAAGCTTCTCCTGATTTCTACGTAATCATCAAAAGTTATCATTCCTTGTTGATAACGGATTAAAATAAGAACAAGACCCTGTAAAGGTTGTGAGGTCCCTTAAGTGTATACCTTTACACCTCCATATCTATCTTGAGCTAAAAAATCCACATTATTCATTTTTCTTTTGATTTTGCTCCGAAGTTTTCACTCCTCTGCACTTCCAGATAATAATCACTGTACGCCCCCGTGAAGGTCACAGTGCCCCTAAGTAAGATGAGTATGCCCCTATTCCATATAAAATGAAACCGCTTCCTTCCATGCCATTAGGTACAATCTTTTCTTACATATACACCCATGCAAGTAAAAGAAAGGTATCATCTGATAGAAAGTGTAATAATGGCTGCTGCGTGCCAAGTATATATTCATCTTTTATCAACTGAATACACTTAATCGCTCTGGGTTGTTTGGTCGGAGATGACCTATGTGTTGCGTGGTCCTGCTCCCGTCACAGAAAGTACCCAACTTTTACTATTAAAATCCCCCACCCCGCTGAAGAAGGAAGTCACGACAAAACACAACAACCTGGGTGCCTCCACTGGACCAGGTAGGGGGCAACACTACCTTAAAACATCAGAGTGTTAGCATGGTAAGGGTTAAACATCCTTAAGGTATCATTAACAGTGGTGGCACCATAAACAACTTTTCCAGAGTGGAAACATAGGGAGGTAAAGTACATGGGGGGGTAATCAACACATTTTCTTAATTTTGGTTTTTAAATGAGGAGCACCTGGGGAAAGGAAAGTTCTAAGGGGGCGGGCATTTGTCTCCACATGCCCCCATGGTGCCGCCACTGGTCATTTACTATTCCCCCCTACAATTGAAAAGATAAGGGAGATAAGCTTCTGGACTTAAAGCAGCTATATGACACCAGCAGATACATTCCTCTGCCATCAGCTTATACATACACCCATCTTGGCATTTGGACATGATGAAGAAGAACTTCAAAATTAAAATCTTGGAGCGATGACAAACTGAATAAAATTTGCTTCTCAATAATAGAAATGAATGAGACATTCCTAAGTTCAATCCCTCTCTCTTACGTTGACTTTCAATTTGTGGATAAAATAGAATTTTATAAGATACTGTAAGTCCATATCATAGAGTATATCACAAACATCTCTGTAAAGGTCAAACGTAGATAAAACATCCTCCGCATCCCTTATGATATGTTTGTCAACAGATAAGCCTATGGGAAATTAAGCAACATTAGTGGTTTGCCGATTCTGAATTTTGGCAAAAGGATATATGTCAACTATTCTTTCATAGAAAGCAAAATTATACTTCTATGCTACTCAAATTTGGTACACTCATCGGAGCACTTTCACCGATCGGCGTCTTCAGTGGATGTTATTGCTCTGAAGATTGTTGTTGCTAGTGATGTAGTACTAGGACACCTCCGATGACGTCATAGATGTTGATGACGTCAAACAGGAAGATGTTCAGGAGTTGTCCCAGACAGGGTCGATGTCTAACCCTTTGTCATGGTTCAGCCTGGGTCTTTCAGTTCTAATATGGATTGCTTCCAAGACTCTACGACGGAAGTCCTTGGACTCCCTCTCCAACACTTTAGGTGTCCTAGTACTACATCACTAGCAACAACAACCTTCAGAGCAATAACATCCGCTGAAGGCTCCGGTTGACCCGGTGAAAGCACTCCGGTGAGTGTTCCAAATTTGAGTAGCGTAGAAGTATAATTTTGCTTTCTATTTTCGTTTACCGCTATAGAAATATTGGTTTATTATTATTATTATTATATGTGATCCTACACCACAAATGAGTTGTAAATTCGGCTCCCGGTCAATTTAGTTTTATTTTGTGTTTAGAAAATATATATCATAAGCTTTAAACTGGTATATCATTTGACTTCAAACAATATCCAGAAGCGGGGTTATGGTTTGTTGAACTTTGATCCTTCAACATAAAGGTACTTTTTTTGGTTTTACATGTGTCTCTTTTTCTACATTGCTGGTAATAAATATGAAACAGTCATAATTGGCGGTCATTTCAAATCATCCCCAAGTCAATGATGTTCAGGTATGTCCTCTCATTGTTAATTGTTGGTTATACATACCAAGACAAAATACAATGCTTTGTAACCCACCACATGAATAGGATTTAGCCAAAGCAAACAAAGATCAGAGCTATTTAAGAATTCTATAGAAATAGGTAGAAGCTTATTATCCTCTAGCGCTATCAAAATGATATACATGTCGCACCAACTTGAGGTACCTATGAATACGACCTTCATGCACATTTTACACTGTAATTCAGAAAACAATTTAGGACATTTACGGCTCATTCGTCGTGTATGGTCACATATAATGATTCAATAAATTTGGGCTGGTGTATATGGTGTGCTGTTTTGGGGCTAAAAAGAAGAAAAACCAATTTTCCCACATGTGGATTAATTAGCTCCCCACTTAATAGCTCATATAGCAAAGCTACTTCAAAAATATTAAAAAGCTTCAAAATCTATACGGCTTCTTTTGATTTCCACGTAATCATCAAAAGTTATCATTCCTAGTTGTTTTAAGGATTAAATTAGAACAACACTCTGTAAAGGTTGTGAGGTCCCTTAAGTGTGTATACCTCTACTCCTCCATCTCAATCTTGAGCTAAAAAGAATCCACATTATTCATTTTTCTTTTGATTTTGCTCCAAAGTTTTCACTCCTCTGCACTTCCAGATAATAATCACTGAACGCCCTCGTGAAGGTCACAGTGCCCCTAAGTAAGATGAGTATGCCCCTATTCCATATAAAATGAAACCGCTTCCTATGCCACCAGGTACAATCTTTTCTTACATATACACCCATGCAAGTAAAAGAAAGGCATCATCTGATAGAGAGTGTAATAATGGCTGCTGCGTGCCAAGTATAAATTCATCTTTTATCAGCTGAATACACTTAATCACTTTGGGTTGTTTGGTCGGAGATGACCTATGTGTTGCGTGGTCCTGCTCCAGTCAAGGGAAGTACCCAACTTTTATGATTAAAATCCCCCACCCTGCTGAAGAAGGAAGTCACAACAAAACACAACAACCTGGGTGCCTCCACTGGACCAGGTAGGGGGTAACACTACCTTTAAACATCAGAGTGTCTACAAGCATGGTAAGGGTTAAACATCCTTAAGGTATCATTAACAGTGGTGGCACCATAAACAACTTTTCCAGAGTGGAAACATAGGGAGGTAAAGTACATGGGGGGGGGGGCAATCAACAAATTTTCTTAATTTTGGTTTTTAAATGAGGAGCACCTGGGGAAAGGAAAGTTCTAAGGGGGCGGGCATTTGTCTCCATATGCCCCCATGGTGCCGCCACTGGTCATTTACTATTCCCCCCTACAATTGAAAGATAAGGGAGATAAGCTTTTGGACTTAAAGCAGCTATATGGCACCAGCAGATACATTCCTCTGCCATCAGCTTATACATACACCCATCTTGGCATTTGGACATGATGAAGAAGAACTTCAAAATTAAAATCCTGGAGCGATGACAAACTGAATAAAATTTGCTTCTCAATAATAGAAATGAATGAGACATTCCTAAGTTCAATCCTTCTCTCTTATGTTGACTTTCAATTTGTGGATAAAATAGAATTTTATAAGATACTGTAAGTCCATATCATATAGTATATCACAAACATCTCTGTAAAGGTCAAACGTAGATAAAACATCCTCCGCATCCCTTATGATATGTTTGTCAACAGATAAGCCTATGGGAAATTAAGCAACATTAGTGGTCTGCCGATTTTGAATTTTGGCAAAAGGATATATGTCAACTATTCTTTCATAGAAAGCAAAATTATACTTCTATGCTACTCAAATTTGGTACACTTATCGGAGCGCTTTCACCGGGTCAACCGGCATCTTCAGCGGATGTTATTGCTCTTAAGATTGTTGTTGCTAGTGATGTAGTACTAGGACACCTCCGATGACGTCACAGATGTTGATGACATCAAACAGGAAGATGTTGAGCCGCCCCCTTGGTCAGGAGGTTGTCCCAGGCAGGGTCGATGTCTAACCCTTTGTCATGGTTCAGTCTGGGTCTTTTAGTTCCAATATGGATTGCTTCCAAGACTCTACGAGGGAAGTCCTTGTACTCCCTCTCCAACACTTAAGGTGTCCTAGTACTACATCACTAGCAACAACAATCTTCAGAGCAATAACATCCGCTGAAGATGCTGGTTGACCTGGTGAAAGCGCTCCGGTGAGTATACCAAATTTGAGTAGCGTAGAAGTATAATTTTGCTTTCTATTTACGTTTACCGCTACGTATGAATATACATCATTATATTCTTTCATAGTTTCAAGGTTTTTCAGCAATGTGAAAATACTCGTATCTCACAGGTCTCAAGAACCTAAAATTCCAAAGTTTGATGGAATTTTCAACACAATGTGCCCTGTTAAATAAGTAAAGTAGTTTCTGGACTCATTTTGTTTGATTACATCACATTTCTAAGAAACAGAATATTTGTGAAATTAGCTACATGTATCACATAGAAGAAATTGGTAAAGTAATTCAATTATTGTTCTCACAGTGTAAAAGTCAAAGCTAAAAAAAATCAAATTACTAGACTTAAAGCTTGACTTAAAGCTAATGACCCATGAATTAGGCTATTCCATTTAAATTCCACACTACCCCTGCGGAAGATTTAGCCAAAGTCTACAACGGAGGGAGTATGAGTTTCGAATAGAATAGACAATTGGGTAACTTTCATTTGTTGCACCCCCAATTTGAAAAAGTAAAAAAAAAGTCCCAAAATATCACAATTTGAGCGTAGTGAGCAAAAAAATCTTGTTTTTTACGCCTTTTTGGCCAAAAAAGGTCCAAATTTTGGGAAGAAAGTCCACTTTTCTCAAAATTGCCCCCCCTGGAAAAAAAGGTCCACTTTTTTCAAAATCAGCACCCCAAAAAAAAAAAAGATCCTGCGTATGGGCCTAGGCAATAGTTCTGACTGGGGGCATCCTCCTCAACCCTGTGGCACCGCTGACTTTCAGAGTCCATAATTGAACAGTGACTGTGTGTGTTTACACTACTTCATTAGGTTGAAAGTACAAGGCAGTGTCCCAAAGGTTCTAAGATACGAGGCACATGGTTTACACAGTATATACGGTTTGCATGTAGATCCGTTCATAACTTAATCAAGTTCATTGTCCTTATTTCCTTGATACAATCACAAATTATAAAATAATTATAGGCTGTTTGGAACTTACTGCCAGGCAAATACAGTGGGAGTTTACCATTGGGGAAAGCCTTACATGTAGCAGTCTTTGCTAAGCTTATATCTTCCTCTAGAACTAAATTCATGACAAATTTGTTTTGCCGATGGCATAACTACTTTTCAAATCATGATCCGTGGGCTGGCGGTTACATGCATTCATACATACAAACACAAATGCATAATGCGAGTCATTTAGTGACATTTGTTTTCAGCTATTTATAGCGAGGTGATCAAGTTCATGTGATTCCTCCGGGGGGAGGAGAATCCTGGTATACTATACAAAAATAAGAGGGAATATATGTGTCAATAAGATAACACGGCTAATAAACAGTTTCATTGTTTACTCGTCTGAGACTGCTGGGGATTTCATGGTACAAACACCTTTTCAATGTTCAAGACTAGTGTTTGCAATTTACTGTAAAGGTTTTAAATTTCTGGTGTGTAAAATTAGCTTTAAAATGCCTGTTTAAGGAACACCAAGGACAATATCTTGGATCTTATTGCATGGATTCATAATAATATACAAGGGGTACCAATAATTGCCTTTTGGGACCAAAAAATTGGTGAAAATTTGCCTTTTTGTGGGAGCAAGGATGATATTAAAGAGACACCCAATACCTAACCCTTTAAGGACTTTAACAAAAATCTGATTTTCGATTAATAATCAGTCATTTAATTAGTCATTCAATTAGTAATGCACGTAAATGACTAATTAAATCGCAAAGTCATAAATTTGTCATTAGTCATGCAATTTCTTATTCTTTACAAATTGAATATTATAAGTCATGAAATGATGCGAATTAATGTGAAATGATATTATTGTTCTTTTAGCATTATAAATACATAATTTCAGCATTATTTTTCTGGAATAAAAAATTACATCTTGTATGACTAATTTTGAGTTAGTCGAATAAGACCCTTTTTTTTACTAACTTACCTTTACAGTGTACTAGGCTTGTTTGTACTCATTTCAATGCATTTGTCATGCTGATTCCAAATATGGTCATGATAATGTACAATTCTGACATTTTTGCATTTCTTTACATCTGCGTGGAGAGAGTTCAGATGGAAAAGGCAATATAAAAATTATACCATTTTGAAACTTTTTGCATTATATATTTGTGTCTAGTCTATATTGACAGTATGCAGCATCACAAATACCATGATACAACAAATTTAATTATCGATGCATCTAAGCCGAAGTGCATCATACAAATATATATAAGAATGTCTTTGTAGCATATTTTGGTCAATGCAGCATCAGCTTCCAAAGTGCTTTGTTTTTGTATGTAAGTGCATGCTCCAGAATGTGTCTCATAAGGGTTCTATGGCATATTTGGCCCAGTTATGTTATGACAATAAACATGAGTTGCAAAGTAGAACTTCTCATTTCACAGATGACACACTATGAAGCAAGATAAGTCACTTGTCATTTTTACTGATTTTGAGATATGACTAAAAGAATTACCCAGTTTCCTTTGTATTTCTTTGTTTTTTGTAGCATGTAAATATTAATATCTCAAGAACCGCACAACCACTTTTGATGGGATTTTCATCAGATTGTAGCTTCTTAAACGAGTAAGAATAATGAATAAAAAAACAAAAACTTATTTTATTCAACAAATTATACATTTTGCTTGACTGTACAATGTAAAAGCAGTAACAGCAAAGTTTTCTGTTAAGTGATATTATCTACTATCGATTCTAATACTGCACACAATTTGATGTTGCAAATGTGAAAAGGAATCCACTTGACATCTCAGACAAGAATAAATATGGTAGGAGGAAAAATTCCATTTGTGTTTGTTAAAATCACAGGTTGCAGACAGAGAGTAGAGTGGAATCTACAATAACAACACATTAAAACTTTTCTCTAGTCGTGTATCTTCACTCCAAGTCATAACCATCATAGAAATAATGTTCAGACATTTCCAACATCATAAGATGTTTGTGCACACATCACTGTGAACATGTGAATGTAGTATTGAATGTTCATCTTAAATCATGAAAACAATTGTCATAGCTTCACAGACCAATAAATAGGAGATTGATAAGTTAATGTGCTGCATGCTAGCCATGATAGGCTTGAACATAAAAAGTCCAAGTTTGAGATATTTTCTCAAAATAACAAGAGCTATCTCAAAATCCACTGAACCAATACTAGGCTTGTTTGTACTCATTTTAATGCATTTTTCATGCTGATTCCAAATATGGTTATGAAAATGTATAATTCTGACATTTTTTAAAAATTGTACGCAAACTTGTCGTCTGCAGTCGACATCCGCATGGAGTGAGTTAAGAGTTCAGATGCAAAAGGCTATATAAATATCGTTTTAAAACTTTTTATTGTAAGCCACCAACATCTGCCATATAATGCTAGCTTTTTAATTGACATCCTACCTTTAAAAAGTCAATGTATATTTTAGAAATTATAATCAAAAACAGCACATATTTTCTTATTTATGTTCTTGTATTTGACAAATTTATATTTGCTTGTGTATCAAATAGGGATAGCAGGATATATCACTTTCTGCACCTGAACTCATCCAGTGATTGGTTGATCAGGATTTTCTAAATACCTTTTTATGACAAAATATGTTCACTTCTTGCCATTATTCTATTATAATCTGTCAATAACAGCCCAAACTGTTCAGATTAATATTACATTTCATGCCATTTTGACAGATTTTGAAGAAAAAAAATCATTAACTATTCTTCTTTCTGTCCCTAGTGTGAAAGAAAACACTTTGAAATCTGCAATGTTTTTAAGCGGTTTATATATTGAATCTAACACAACATTTTATCAGCCTCATACAATGTCTCTGCAGACATGTCCCTCCAGACATCACACTGCCAAGGATCATTCATATATTTTTCATACCTCATCATTTATTTGTAAAGGGCATAAACAAAGAGTTAGATGTTTACCTCATTGACCCAAATAAGATATTTAGTATCAGTATAGACACCATCTGCTCCAATCAGACCAAAGGAGACAATTTTGAAAATTGAGCATCATCAACTTGTCCAACTATTTATTTCTAAAATTCTTACATCCTTACTTTACAGTTGTTTATTATTTTTTGATCCTTATTTTTGTCATTGTTATCTTTGGCCTGTTCGGATCAGATCTTCTTCTTATCAATATCATGTCCACACACACTAGATATTGTGTTTTAGATCAGATCATACTGCAATCAATTATTTTTTTATCAGGGATCCATATTGGGAAATGTTTTTCTGTTTGATCTCCAAATTGACACAAATTCAAATTGTGAGTCATTTTAGAATCAATAGCCACCAACCTAAGAGAAGGATTTTGGGTTAAATTTTAGGGTTAGGATTAGAGTAAAGCAGTATTCAAACTTTTTATTGTACGTAAAATATTGTATGTACAATATCTACGTTATTTAATCTAGTCCATTCTATTTCCAGTAATGTTTAAGTTCTAGCGAATGTTTGATGACGTAAAATCGATAATATATTTCTACTAGATATTATATGTAACATATTATCGATTTTTCGTTATCAACTTTCGTTAGAACTTAACATTACTTGAAATAGAATGGGACTAGATTAAATAACGTAGATATTGTACATACAATATTGTACGTCTAATACTCGGAGTCTGTGGAGCGCTTTAGGGTATGATATTAGAGTTGAAGTGGCTGCCATTATTCCAATGTTGGCCATTTCAAATTTTGTACTTCAACATGTTTACGCAGATGTTAATTTTTATTGTGTAATTTGCGCTCATTTCCAAATTGTATACCCAGCAATAATGTTTCTTAATTTCATTGGTAATGTGTGAAGAAAAGTTTTTTGAATCCTGTGCAAGAGCTTGTATTATATTTCTAATTGGATGTTTTAAAGCTTTTCACAAGTTATGCGTAATTTGCCCTCTTTAAATCTTAATTCTCACATGACTTCTGGGGCCTTCAACATTGACAAACCACTGGAATGTTAGAAATCTGCATAATGTGTAACAGTACACCAAACAATTCCAGCTAACTCAGACTCGGTATTCAGTATTAGCCAAGGCAATGCCCATCTATCAAACCAGACTTGAAAACTCGATCTACAATCTGATAAAATAGTCCAATAATCTTGACCCCTTCCTTTGTTGTGTTCCATAGAGACTACACAGTAGATAATAGAAAACGTGTCCCATCACATGGGACTAGGAAATAGTGCGAGTGGCCGGTAGCACTCTTAAGGAGGAAACTAGAACATGTTCCGATGCCTTTCTCCAAGTTTACATGACACGGATGCGTGGGTCAATGTTCTATAAGCTTACTCAATAGTTTGACAATCAACCTAGCAATCAGTGCAAGTGGTCAAATAAGAACTGCTCATTTTTCACGTACAAGTAGAATTTGAAGTGGTCATGGTTTGACTTGAGTCTGTGATTTACTGTGAAGGTGGATTAATGTTCCCGGTTAATGTTACACTGATGAACAAAAAATCTTCTGATTTTAACCACCTCTGACTTTTTAAACATTAGGGACGCACCATTAGATATTATCGGGGGCTAGGGAGTTTGGGTCAGGCAGAAATTTTTTTTTTTTTTTTGGTCGCCAAAGGCGCAAAATTTTTTTTTTTTCGCTGCCTTTGGAGGCAAAATTTTTTTTTTCGGTGAAGTTGTCTTTTTTCAATTTTAATGTATACCTTTATACAGAGCTGGGTAGGGGAAATTTTTTTTTTTTGCTCATCAGTGAGGCAAAATTTTATTTTTACTCCTCAGTGAGGCAAAATTTTTTTTTTTTTTTTATCAGTGAGGCAAAACTTTTTTTTTTCAAAAACTCCCTAGCCTCCCGATAATATCTAATGGTGCGTCCCTTAGTGGTACAGATAAAATGGGCTATTCCATTTAAAATCCACACTACCCCTGTGGAAGATTTAACTGAAGTCTTCTACAGAGGGAGTATGAGTTACAATTAGAATAGACAATTGGGTAACTTCCACTTGAAATACTCACTCCAGTTGTGGATGATATAGGTAAAGCCATAATACAGAAGGAGTATGGATTTCAAAATAATCAACGCTGATCAATTACATTTGAAAAACATACTCCCCTTATGGAAGATATTTCCAAAATCTTCCACAGGGGTAGTGTGGATTTTAAATGGAATAGCCCATTGTCACATAAATTCAAGAAAGTTGTATGTGCAATGGCTGCCTTATGTTAGATTTTGAAATTGCATTTGTTGAGGAATCATACTTTAAGTACTTGGAATACTTTGTTTTATGTCCATATTCTTATATTTTGTATTGATGTGTACTTCTTATTTTTGCTTCTATCTCAATTTCATTATTGCCAACTTTGATCCGATGGATCTGATTGGATCAGCTTGTGCCCCATCACTAAGGTTATCAGTCATAACTTCAGACTGTGCCCATATTCTTACCTTAAAATATAAGAAGTCCAAACTGAATAGGAATAATTGACAGGTATGTTAAATAACATGTCATATAGATTCCATCTTTGCCCTCTGATTCTTCTCCTTCCTGAATGCACACAATGTAACTTGAAATGTGTCATGTCATATGACAGCTTCACTGAAGCTTTTACCAAGTTAACCTTCTGTGAGTTAACAAACCGGACATGATTGCACAAGGATGTGCATGTTATATTGTAGGTTGTAAACATTCTATACAAAGCTTGTAATGTTAAAACAGTGCTATGTTCAGAGGATAATATGTGGTGCTATCTTCGGTAGATAGTCAACAGTGCTATTTACAGAAGATAATACATGGTGCTATCTTCAGTAGACAGTAAACAGTGCTATCTTCAGAAGATAATACATGGTACTATCTTTGGTACATAGTAAACAGTGCTATCTTCACAAGATAATAATTGGTGCTATAGACAGTAAACAGTGCTATCTTCAGAAGATAATAAATTGTGTTATCTGTGGTAGATAGTTAACAGTGATATCTTCACAAGATAATAAATGGTGCTATCTTTAGCAGTGCCATCTTCTTCAGATAGTTTAAACAGTGCTATCTTCAATAGAAAATTAACAGTGTTTTATCCAGTAAATCAAATTTACAGCAGGCAACAAACAGTGCTATCTTCAGTAGATTGTAAATGATGCTATCTTCAGTAGATAGCAAACAGTGTTATCTTCAGCAGACTGTTAGTAATGCTATTTTTCTAGATATGAATGGTCTATCCGCAACAGATACCAACATTATGCCTACTGTCTTCTTTTAATAGGAAAAACAGATATCTTCAGTAGATAGCAAATGTTATCTTTAATAAACGATAATAGTATTCTCTCATTTATCTTCAGTAGATGACAAACAATGCTGTCTTTAGTACATACTGTTAAAAGTGCAAAATTTGATTTGTTATAACATCCCTTTACAGATACCAACTGTTACCTCTAATTCTTTTCCTCCTTCACTGTGCACAACTTGGAATGTGTCATATCATATGACAGCTTCACTGAAACTTTTATGAAACTAACCTTCTGTGAACTCAACCAAGGAGACATGTTTACACAGGACAATGCATGCTGTACATTGGTTTGCCTCAAGTTCAGTAGTGACATGGATGAGTATTTCACTAAGCGCAATATCGAATAGAACACATAGAGTTAATCGTGCAAAGCATGTATGCATGCATACAAGGGCGGTTTGTTGGCACACTTGCAGTTCAACTGTGAAAAAGTATTGATGTCACTTCTGAACTTGAAGGGAACCAAAGAATATCATGGAGATCATAAATAGCCTCCATTAGTATATCTCCAGTAAATAGTAAATGGTACTATCTTCAGTAGACAGTTAAAAATGCTATATGCAGTAGATAGAAAACAGTGATATCTACAGTAAAAAAGAAACAATCTTCAGTAGGAATCAAAAGAGTGATATCTTCAGTAGATAGCAAGTTGGTGCAATCTTTAGATAGTTAACTCTCTTCATGCTGGTGTTGACTGCAGACAACAAGTTTCAATTTTTTTTTTAATTCAAAAATTTAAGAATTGTAAAATTTTCATGACCATATTTGGACTCGGCATGAAAAATGCATTAAAATGAGTACAAACAAGCCTAGTATTGGTTCAGTGGTTCTTGAGATAACTCTTGATATTTGAAAATATCTCAAAACGTGGACTCTTCATGTTCAGGCCTATGGCTAGCACTAAGGTCTTAAGAGCATTAACAGTGCTATCTTCAGTAGATAGTTAATAGTACAGGGTGTCCCAAAAGTAACTTAACATTGTAAACTGGCCATAACTTGCGTTGGGTTAATAGTGTTGTTACAAAAATTGTACAGTATGTAGATAATTATTTTAGAAATGTTATGAGACCAAACATGCCTATGTGGCCATGACCCTTTGGCATGAAATTAACGGATATCTACCGTACCGTAAAACCCACTTTTATAAACGCAAAATAAATCTCGTCATTTGAGACGTGATACACGATATAACGTGTTATCGTTTTAAAATCTGTTTTGTTTAATTTTGCTATGTTTGTTTGATTGTTTGTTTGTTTGTTTTCAATGCGTAATCTTCATTTTGTGCTTTATCTGGATTTTTTATGGAAACTGCTTAAGATCTTTTCTGAGGATTCGATGAACAGTTGTACGCGGTACGTTGTTCTCCATTGAAAGTCGATGTACTGATAGTCTTGGGCTTTTCGTCACCGCTCTTCGTATGACATCGATGTTTGTAGCTGATCTTCCTGTTCTTCCCGAGGTAGATCATGAACAGATCCCGTTGATAGGAATTTCTGCACTAGTTGCTGGATTGTATTTCAGCCGGATGCATAATTTACATTAAAATGTTCCTTAAACTTTGCTTGAGTGAGTTTGTCCGACTTTGTCTCAGCAAAGAACCATACGATCTGAATCCGTTGATCTATAGGAAACTTCATCTTCACTTCAACTGTTTTAAAGTAAAGTTTAATATTGTCAATATATCCTATTTATAATCTAAAACAGCAGTCATGCTTATGCTAGGCCGTGTAATCCATGAATGTTCATACCTAAATGTAGCGTGTGCAGTGAGTGAACCAACTCTTTCGTTCAGGGAAGCACATCATTTATGTGCTTGAACAAAGAACATATGAGCTTACTTTTGTGGGTTTGATACACACATATGTACAGTCGCACAGTAAGGTCAAGGGGTCATCAATAATGCTGTTTTTGGTATCAGAATAATTCTAAAAGATCAATCTATGTGAATATGTTATCCATTTTGGAATGAAGTAGGAAATATTTGAGATATGGCAGATTCACAATGTTAACTTACTTTTGGGACACGCTGTACTATATTCAGCATAACATTTGACAGGTATATAATTATTATAACATCTCTTTGAGATACCAACTTTGACCTGTAATTCTTTTCCTTCCTCACTGCACACAATGCAACTTGAAATGTGTTATGTCATTATGTCAGTTTCACTGAAGCTTTAATATGAACTATATGAAGCTAACAACCTATGAACCAACCAGTCAGACATATTTGTTCATGGCTATATAAATGACATGTCGGCTGCAACATATAAAGTTCAAAATGTTTGAAAAATGTGTCAAAATGTTGCAAGGTATCTATAGTCAAAAGACGACTAGGCATCTTTGCATTCATCTGAATATATTTAAAAGCTAATTGCTACTGTGATTTTAAAAGAGTACTTTTTAAATTTTTACTCCCTTTTGTGTAAAATTTCTTTCTAGAACTAGAAGTTGCACTTTTCATCGCACATTGAAGGTTACAATTTCTACAAATTGACTGCAGCATAATACACCTGCAATGTACCATATTCATCTGACTACATTTGTGACATTGAAATATCACATTATCAAATTAAGACTTTATAGGAAATGGCTTAAATTTGTTTGTTTGTCTCGTTTGATCTAGTCCCCTGTTTGCTTGTCTACCAACAAACTATATGAATAAACACAAAAGAACATTAGCCTAGAGGGGAATGTTTGCTTCGTTGGCTGTAGTGAATATTAATTCCCTCACAAGGCACATCATGTGCAAAAAGGTTGTCAAAACTTCTTGTATTCTGATCAAGTAAGTTTTAGTCATAGACTAATAGTAACTACAGATGATTCACCAACTGCCAAACAGCATTAGGCTATTGTTAATGAGGGCTAATTGTTCCATGAAGCGCAACATACAAAACTGCTATGCACATACCACATATTTTCACATCGTTCACGCAAATGCGAAGGCACGCAACAATCACACAATGCATGCACAATTTGTTAGACAGAGTCGATCAATCTAACGGCACTCATGACTACGTGATATACTCATTGAATACAAAGCAAGGGGACTTCTTGCCCATTGGTGCAATACCTTTAGTTCTTTAATCTATGACTGAATGTAATGCTTTTTCCACATCCAACATTGTCTAACACATTAGACCTACATTGAAGGCACTATCTCCTGCAATTTTCAGCATATAAGGCTATCTTAATTTAATAGTCCATCTCTAAGCCCCTGCGCGCATTAGTAAAATCACCCGCTTTCTGTGCGCAATTCATTGCGCTGTTTTTTCCAAATCCATCACATAAAAACCTCACACCTGACATTGCCATACGTCAAAATATGCTAAATTGTAAATCTCAATAATATTCTTCATCTTGACCACAGTGAAATCCTTGAGAGATGAAAAGGTAGTCTATTCTTGTCATAAAGCTCATCCCACAGATTTAAAAAATTAAAGTAAAAAAAAACCAAACCCCGCATTCCTCATTAGGTTTTTAACTTGGGAAGGGCTTTGAGACAAACTAATAAATTAAGATGGCCTAACGTAATGTGAAATAGTTGCAAATGGTGAAACCTTTCTTATTTAGTTTTTGACTCCTTCGTAAAATTGTGAGCCAAAATTGTCCCATTTATAGCTAATTGGCCATTTCATAATTCCAGCTCAAACTTGACATTAAGTACACTGCAAACAAGTTGGTTGAAATCATTGTTGGGCAATATTCTTTTATTATTAATTTGTTGTTCAAATAATATTCAATAAAATGTGGAATTTATGACATCGATCAAAGCCCGACGTTGGGAAATACATGATTGGTGAAAAGGTGGGTGAAATTTACTGAAGATAGCACTGTTTAGAATACAAGGTCGGGCGATTTGGATTTGCCCTTTGTAGGGCTGCATATTTCCACAACTTTGGGCAAAATCGACAAAATTTTGCCCACACCTTTTGCAGTGTAGTGAAGAATGAGTGTTTGTACCCAGCACATTGCAAAGGTCATTCTATAATGTACACACAAATTAGAATTAATGCACATGTTTCCAATCCTTGTAAAAACATTTCAAATCTTATTTGAGCGTTTTCTTCAAGAAGAAAAATATTAAAATCTCAATAATTTAATAATGTGGAGAGTTTTAAGTGCAAAAAGTCCCTACCTGCAATAGATGTCCTATTATAAGACATTTGACAATTTCTGCATTCTATATTATACATATGACACATGCAATCAATCATGCCACCAATTTGTACCATTATTATCAATTAATTATACATTTCATCAATCAATTAGCAATTAATTGATTTGTTATTGGATATGTACTACACCTAATTACAAATCAATTACAAGCAATTTCACAGCCTCCATTAACCTCTGGCCCTGTTAACAAGTGCAGACAAATAACAAGCATGATTTTGTTGATGATGTTTGAGTCATAATCTCTGAAAATTGACTGCATGGCTTAAATATGTGACCCGTTACAGCAAAAGGTACCTTAAGTCGGGAGCTACATATGCCTTATTTTGCTAGTAACAAATGCATTCTAAACCAATCATTAATCCTATTGTTGTAGAGGATAATAAGCTTGTACCTGTCTATAGAACTGTTTGTTATACAGCTCTAGTCTTTATTTGATATGGCTAATCCCTGTTCAAGTGACATGAGTGGTGGGTTACAAAAGCATTGTATTGTATGTATTAGCCACCCACTAACAATGAGAGTAAATTCCTGAACCTCGTTGACTTGTAGATGATTTGAAATGACCGCCACTTCAGATTGTCATTATTGTTTGATATTTTCTGCCAACATTGGGGAAAAAGAGACACTTGTAGCAGCCGACATAAGGTACCTTTCGCTGTAACGGGTCACATATGTATCAATTGATTATGTTCTGGGATTGAAGCGCCAAATTGGGCTATTCCAGAAACTAATGGCACCCCCTAAAGAAGACATGTAAGTTTGTACCATAAATTTTTGGGAATTCCCAGACAAAAATTGTATTAAAAAAAATGGGAATTACCATTTTGACGATAAAATGTTTAAAAAATTGGGAATTTCCAGTGTCTCTAAAGAAGACAGGCAAATTTTTGCCAAAATTGTTGGGAATTCCCAAGCCTAAAATAAAAAGGTGTCTTTTTCTTGGGAATTCCCATGTCTTCTTTAGGGTTGTGAAAATAATGACCATTGGTTTTTTTTTGGGGGGGGGGGGGAATTCCCAGAGCAAAAAATTGTGACAAATTTTGGGAATCCCATGTCTTCTTTAGGGGGTGCCTTTAATTTCTGGAATAGCCCATTATTGGTATACCTCTCCTGAGCTGAGTTTTGTGACCTGATTTCCTCCCAACGATTTTATTAAAAGTCTTGGCAACCAAAACGTGGCCTGTGAATTAATGTTTCTTCCACCACACCCTCTGGATAGAGTAGGTTTTGGGATCTGACATTTAGTCAAAATCCCAACATTGATTTGTCTGATGGAGTATAAAACACTTGGAAAATGTCACATTAAACTAACCAAATTTGAAAAGAAGGGTCTTTCAAGCCTGAGTTGAGGAGCCTGAACAAGAAGCTTGGTAATACAGCACATGCATTTGTTTTCAACACCTGATGTACATCTTAAAAAGTCAAAGACCTTTGTTCGGTATTTTTGTGAGGCTTAAACACACAACCAATGTCCATACAAATACACACAAGAAGTGGGGAAGTTTGCTGCACTGTCTTCAAGACCAACGCAACCTTAGACTCATCCTGTCCAGACTTCGGTAAGTATTTGTTCGTATGCGCACACACGAATATGTTGACAAAGACTATGGCTATAAATTTGGTTAAACTGTAGAAAGAAATCTGAGTTATATAAGTACTGACCAAAAGCAAACAAAAAACTTTTAAAATATTTTATGATAACATTTTGAGAACATTTTAAGAATTCTTTTTGACATTGAATGTTTTAAATGTTTTCCTCAATAACTTGACAATTTAAATTTTTATAATCTTTTGAACACAAAAATGTTTAAAAACATCTGATGTTTGCTGGATAAGTCTCTATAGCTAGTAACTAGTAAAAGCAAGCGATTACCATCTTGATATTCTAAAATTTATACTTTTTGAACATATTCCTTTTTTAAAAAATCAAAATCACTGAAATAAAGTATCCTGGCAAACTTTCAGGCAGTAGTGTAGCCAAGAGAGGGGGGGCAAGGTGGACTCCCCTGCGAGAAGTCTTGCTACCCCCCCCCCCCCCCTGTGGGATGCTGGCCACTCTGATATTTAAGATTTTTAGGTTTTATGTGTACTTGTTAGCCTATTTTTTGCCATTTTCATCTAATTTTCCCATCCTTTACCTACCCTCTGAGTCTGAAAAAGTACTGGTTATGCCACTGCCCTTAGGACTAGTGGTTCGTAACTTACATTATTTTCATATTATCATGTTTCTCATCAAAACCATCCTATAAAGGAATTACTTTGGACATTGACTTGCTATGTCTGGATTGTCTCTTCATGTACAAACACTGAAAAGGTAGCAAGTGCTTTGTTGTCATCAAACACTTAGGCCCTTCTTGCATCCAACTGACCACTTTACACCTGATGCCATACCATAGTCATAAAAACACCATCTAACCATGAGTCAAATAATTGCCCAGTCCTATTCAACCATATGCCTTTCAGCAAACCGATACCATACACACTTTTACATCTTTCTTGAATCTGACAAATGAAGTCCATGCCAGCACATCGCATTTGACAATCACACCCAAACAAAAGCCGCCAAGAACCGCTAACGCAAAAACGCCACGACAGACACGTGTCTAATTCAACATTTCGTCCTACCATGTACCGACCGAAAAAGAATATACCCCGGGAGAAGACATGTGGTTATATGATACAAAAGTTCCTGCAAGAAATCAATAGTAATAGCGGAACTAACAGATAAATGATGGATTCATTTGCTACTTGCCGCATATTTAGGCTGTTTCCAGGTGTATGGGGGAACCTTGGGATGATCCAGAGTCAGACTCAATGATATCCCATCATGCAGTTCTGTAATAGTACTGCACTTTTTAAATGCTAATAGTGGTTGAATATTGGACATGAGTAGATGATGCATTTGTCAGCAATTGTACTTTTGATTTATGGGAACAAAGTTATGAGTCTATTTTGAACTAATGGTGTGAGAATTTTAGTACCCAATCTAACAGACCAAGAATCCTGAGAATAGAGTTAATTAACAATACAAGTTAAGATGATTTAGAACCCAGGGGTAGGAGTCTTGATTTCAGATTGGGTGGGGACATGCAACCAAAATTCTGAAAACTGACCCCAAAAACTAACCAAATTTGTACCAATGGTCTGGAGTTTCAAATTGTTTTGATTCAAAATTAAGTTAATTCGAATTAAGCGCAATGTTGTACGAAATAATGGAAAAAAAAATATTAGTTTTCTCAATTATTGGTGAAACTGGGAAAAAAAACCCTCTATACCAGTTTTTTGCCATTTTGTCCATCTTTCCACCTACAACCCGATTTAGAGGTGTTTGTCAATATCCTTACAAAAATGTGTTACACTTCCCAACCTACCAAAATCTTTGAACCAAAACCCAGTATTAAAAAATACAAGCCAAATTGTAAAATTATTAAAAACATCTGTTCATGTTTTATGGGCCTTTAATATCAACATAATCATTATGTTGATATTATTAATAAGTAAAATATACAAATATGTTTGAAAGTCTTCCACACTTGAGGACAGTTTCTCCTTGGCCTGTTTCTATGCAATGCATCATGGGATAGCCAGAAATCCCCCTGTAGGTAAGAGCAATGCAACTGATAAGTCCCATGATGCTAGTAGCCCTAGGCCCTAGTCATGCCGTAATAGTCAGCCAGTGCTTCTATGCGACACATATACAACAGCTTCATCTTTAAAAAAATTCAACTTTTGAAAAATAAATTCTGCAATGCCAATATAATCTTATTGGAGAATGATAACCTTGTATACACGCTGCAACCTTGTGCTAGTTACACTGATGCATTTGAATGTTACATTTAAAAATTCTAACGTTTTTCATCCATTTCTGTTAATCTGTTTCTCATCTACTTTGATAAAGTTACAGGGATGCATCCAGCAAAGGGTTTATACATACAAAAGTCAACCAATGGAGAGAAATCTAGAAAACTACACAGTGCTACCTATATAAAACATTCTACACATATTTGTACTAATTTTGTTGCAATTGCAAAACTAGGAAATTTTGAAATAATGATCATTTCTTAAAAGTTTCAAAACTTGACAGCACTGGGTTATTATTTGTACGGGATGCGTTACTTGTTCAGCCACACTTGATTGAGTCTAACACGGTGTTCACTTTGTTTTCTCTCCCTCGCTCTAACATGTCATTCCATACAGATGTTAAAATCGACGCAATGTCAATATAAAGCAATTTTGAAACTGTTTGGGAAAATAATACTTCATCTCAGGAGTGCTATTTTAAAGGGAATTTGCATTAGGTTGTTGTATGAAATGAGTTGAATCGGAGACATGTGTCTAAAATAAACTGTGCATGAAATGTATCATTACTTTTAAATGAGGAGTTTTTATTGAAATTAACAATAGCTAAGTTGTATATTTTACTTTCTCCATTCTCATTCTATTCCATAGCTATCTTCAGAAGATAGCACTAGTTACTATCTTTTGATATATAAGGCCAAAAAAAAAGGTTTGTCTCAAAGCTCACGAGTGGTTTGAAAACAAATGCGAAATGCGATTTAAAAAAAGATTTATTCCCAACTTGGTATTTGTTTGAAAAAAAAAAATTCTGTATTTCTTTTTTTTTTTCAAATTGCGCGATTTTACAAATGCACGTGCAAGCTTTGAGACAAAGCCTAATAGAACTGATTCCTTTTTAGTAATGACAGAAATGTTTGCTATCTACTGAAGAAAGCACTACTTACAAGATACTGAAGATGTTTGACCTCCTGGAGAAAGAAGTGTTTACTAAATGTATCAACTAAAGATAGCACTATTTGATATCTACTGAAAATAAAACTGTTTGCTATCTACTGAAGATAGCACTGCTTGCTATCTACTGAATCAGAGTTTGCTATCTACCAAAGATAGCACTGTTTGCTATCTACTGATGATAACACTATTTCTATCTACTGAAGATAACAACAATTGCCCTCTACTGAAGACAGCACTATTTTCTATCTATTAAAGATTGTTAACAATGTTGGCTATCTTCTGCAGATAACACTGTTTGATATTTAAGATAACACTATTTGCTCTCTACTGATGATAGCACTGTTTGCTATCTACTGAAGATAGCACTGTTTGCTATCTACTGAAAATAGCAGTTATCTACTGAATATAGCACTTCTTGCTATCTACTGAAAATAGCACTGTTTGCTATCTACTGAAGATATCACTGTTTGCTATCTAATGAAGATAGCACTGTTTGCTATCTACTGAAGATATCACTGTTTGATATCTACTGAATATATCACTGTTTGCTATCTACTGAATATAGCACTGTTTGCTATCTACTCAAGACACTCACTGTTTGCTATCTAAAGAGAGCACTGTTTGTTATCTACTGAAGATAGCACTGTTAGCTATCTAATGAAGATAGCACTGTTTGCAAATCTACTGAAGATAGCAATGTTTGCTATCTACTGAAGATAGCAATGTTTATTACTATACCTCATAAATATTTATTAGGTAATCCAGACATCTTACTGGTTATTTTGCCGAGATTACCGATGGATAATAACATGCGAATTTGACGTTTTCTGAAACAAAATGTTATTTGTGGAAAGTTAAAAAGAAAATTTGAATAATATAAGTCAAAATGTAAATATTGATTGAACAGAAATCCTGCAATAAAATCAGGTAAGCAAAATATTTAGCTCATTTACCATGCCGGCCGGCACGTTGACTGGTGTGTGTTTTGACTTTTGTTTACCGTGATAGGCCCTAGTGAAAATATTTATGAGGTATAGTAAAACAAATACAACAGGTTTCATTTCGGGGAAGTAGCCAAAACTACTGGTCTCTCGGTGTTGGATGATTTGACTACTTCCCTCCGCTGACGCGTTGGGAAGTAGTCAAATCATCCAACACCTTGAGACCAGTAGTTTTGACTACTTCCCCTCAAAACATGTTGTATTTGTATACTATCTACTGAAGATAGCAATGTTTACTTTCTACTGGAGATAGCAATCTTTGCTATCTACTGAAGATAGCAATGTTTGTTATCTACTGAAGATAGCATTGTTAGCTATCTACTGAAGATAGCACTGTTTGCTATCTAATGAAGATAGCACTGTTTGCTATCTACTGAAGATATCACTGTTTGATATCTACTGAATATATCACTGTTTGCTATCTACTGAAGATAGCACTGTTTGCTATCTACTAAAGATAGCACTGTTAGCTATCTACTAAAGATAGCAATGTTTACTATCTACTGAAGAAGATATCACTGTTTGGTTTACAATCTACTGAAAATAGCATTGTTTACTAGCTATTGATGATTGCACTGTTCAATATATAGCTATTAAAGATATTGTTTACTGAAGATATCACTGTTTACCCTCTCTATTGAAGAGAGCAGTGTTTATTATGTACTGACTGACAATAAGATGTTTTACCATCTACTGGAGATATCATTATTTACCATCTACTGAAGATAGCACTGTTTACCATCTACATCTACTGAAGATAGCACAGTCTTGTACTCTCTTCTGAAGATAACACTGTTTACTCTCTTTTAAAAGTAAGCTAGACATCATCTTACAATTAAATGGGACTGCCCACCTTTTAAGCTAGCATTGATCTATACATTAAAGCAAAATATTATAAATTTTTAATAAATAGGCCTACATTAATGGCTATCACAGACATCCTACATGATGCTACACAATACACAAACTCGGTATTATTATAGGCCAAAGCAGATTATCTGTCTCTCAAAACATTCTGAATATACATTATGCTAGTGTTGAAATACACCTTAAAGCAAAATAATATAGAAAATTTAAATGTTTAATATATAGGCCTACAGTATTACCGGTCACAGACATCCTACATGGTGCTAAACAATACATAAACACAGTAATATTATTAGGCCGAAGAAGATTATCTGGCTCTCAAAACATTCTGAATATACATTATGCTAGCATTGATCTACACCTTAAAGCAAAATCTACCAAAAAAACGTTGACAACGTAAAGAAAGCAGCAAGTTTAAAAAGCCCCCACCTCGGCTCACTTTTTGAAACTTGGTCCCATTTTGAATATCAACAGCAATAGCATCATTGCCATTAACATGCCTACTTGTTATTCGTTTAATTCAATCATTGATCATGAACTTAATAATTATTATAAAACAAAACATATATAGGATATTGGCCAAGAACAACCTTTCTGATCGCTCCAGAATGCTGACAACTTAATATCGCATCGGCAAATTAAAGATACATAACACTTCTGCAAATGTTTTAAGTTGATAATTATGACAAAGTTTAAATCAGTATCTTTTACAAATGGGACCAAGTTTCAAAAAGTGAGCCGAGGTGGGGCTTTTTAAACTTGCTGCTTTCTTTTACGTTGTCAACGCTTTTTTGGTAGATTTGCTTTCTTTTTATGAATGAAGCCGAGTAGCTCCAAGCTTGAAAAGTCATCCCGTTACGAAGTACTCCATAAGACGAATAATAAAGCGAAAAATAGAAGTTTGAATAATATTATCCTTGATTTATGATAATAAAAAATACGAGTATATGTAGGTATACCAATAACTAAAATGTAAGTGGTTCTTTGTAGCCCTGGGGCAATCTAGTTGGATATCCAAATGTCGCCGTTTGTGGTTCTTTGTAGCCCTGCAGGCAATCTAGTTGGATATCTCTATTGAGCGGCGGTTGTTGGCAGTCTTTCGGTTCGTGGTATTCCTTTATTCTTCAAACCCTGTCCTCTATCGTGGCTGATTTATTGTTTAAGCTTGTTGGATATCCATATTTCGCGGTGTGTGGTTCTTTGTAGCCCTCTTGGGCAATCTAGTTGGATTTCCAAATTTACGCCGTTTGTGGTTCTTTTTTTGTAGCCCTGCAGGCAATCTAGTTGAATATTATCTATTGAGGTGGTTGTTGGAGGTCTGTTCCTTATCCTTCAAGCCTTGCCCTTTATCGAGGGCTAATTTATAGTTAAAACTTGTTGGACATCCATATTTTGCCGGGTGGGGTTCTTTTTAGCCCCGCGGGGCAATCTAGTTGGATATTTCTATTGAGCGGCAGTTGTTGGCGGTTTTTCGCGGTTTGTGGTTTTAATTGGTAGGATATCCATATTTCAAGATTTGTGGTTCCTGATTCCTGCGGGGCAATCTAGCTGGATATCCAAATTTCGCGGTTTGTGGTTCTTTGTAGCCCTGCGGGACAATCTAGTTGGATATCCCTATTGAGCGGTGGTTGTCGGCGGTCTTTTGAGATTTAATTTTCCTTTAATTTCGGGTCGCCCTCCTCTACATCCCGAGGATGCTTTTCAAAAATTGTAATTATACGGTGTCAAAAATTACTATTACTTGGTATGGTAATTTATCTTACTATGTTGACTTATATTGTTTGTTAAGGCAACTTTCGCGGTTCGTGGTTATAATTTCCCTAATCCTTCAAGCTTTGCCCTCTATCGAGGGCTAATTTATAGTTAAAACTTGTTGGACATCCCTATTTCGCGGTTTATGGTTCTTTATAGCCCTATCTAGTTGGCCCTGCGGGGCAATATAGTTGAATATTTCTATTAAGCGGCAGTTGTTGGCGGTTTTTCGCGGTTTGTGGTTTTAATTTGTAGGATATCCATATTTCAAGATTTGTGGTTCCTGAGTTCTGCTGGGCAATCTAGCTGGATATCCAAATTTCGCGGTTTGTGGTTCTTTGTAGCCCTCTTGGGCAATCTAGTTGGATATCCCTATTGAGCGGCGGTTGTCGGCGGGCTTTTGAGAGTTAATTTTGCCTTTAATTGCGAGGGATCCCGAGGATGCTTTTCAATAATTTAAATTCTACGGTGTCAAAAATTACTCTTCCTTGGTATGATAATTTAATCTTACCATGTTGACTTATATTGTTTGTTAAGTCAACTGGACGTGACAAAATATCCTGCTATGTAGACATTAATTTGTTGCTAAATTGACTTGGCATAATAATTTATTTCGCCGAAGACGATATCCATTTTTGGTATGTCGACTTAGCATGACAATTTATCTTGCCATGTTGATTTGTTTGTTCAGTTGTCTTGGCGAGATATTTTATATCGTCATGTTGACATAATGCTGATAATAAGTCGACATGGCAAGATAATTATCTTGTCAAGTTGTGTCACATAGACGTGCTTCCGTACTATATTTGCTGGATAGATGTTATTTGGTTTTTTTTTCCTGCTGGCCTTCCATACTAGCGGAACAATTTTCCACACCTACAGAGTGTTTGTAATCAACCTACGGGACGATATGACAATTGTCATGTTCTACGATAGCTGAAGATGACAGAGAGTCAGGTCTCTGAATCGATTCAACAACCATTCATACATATCACAATCATGTTTTATTGTCCTATTATCATGCGAATTTGCCCGTGGTAGGACAAAATATATTTAAATTAGAATAACAATGAGTAACGTCGTATTGCATACCCTATAATACCTGATCTAGTTTCTTGGTTATTCAGATTTCTTTTGATCCTTGACGGTGTTGTATCTCATTATGCTGTGTTTTTAAATAGGCCCTTAACACAATAAACAATTTCCATGAGAATCAAACAACTTGCTTTAAAAAAAAAATAATATCACAATAGCACTGGATGTTTAAAATTATGTTATCCTTGATTAATGACAATAAATTGTTTAATAAAACATTGAAGAAAAAAATAAGTTGGTCACTGGGTTTCGAACTCGGGATAGCGTATCTGGAGTCAAGCGCCCTAACCATTAGACCACGGGCCTCTGCTATAAATTACTGTGTCGAAATACAGCATTTATTATATAAATGGATGCGTCGTCCGATATGAACAAAAGAATGGTGAAAAACTTGATTTTTTGGCGAATGTGGCTCAGAATTTGTATGTAGGGTATCCAGGAAACTGCTAGGGTATATTTGGAAGTGAATCTGAAAAAGTAGTGTGAAGGTGATAACCAGGTAGACCTGTAGCAGTGTCCAAAAATTCTGGATCAGTATGATTTGCAACTAATTTTCGCTATGAAATACCGCGTGAAATGGAAGCAAAAATATTTGTTTATTACGAACAATGATTGACTGTAGGATTGGTGGCCCTTTTGGAATTAATGAGTTGTCACGATATTACACCTGGGACTGTAAATAACATTTAGCATGGTTTTAGATACATTTTGTACCCAGCGAAAAATAACATCGAACAATAGAAGTCAAGTGTTTTAATGTTAGGTGTAAATATAGTCTCAAGGAGCATCTGTTAGTAGTCTTCTTTATCAGTCTTTTTTTTTAAAAACTTGCTGGTCACGGCTACCGCGTGACTCTAATATTATAGAACATTTAAATGTTCAATATAGGCCTACATTACTGGCAGTCACAGACATCCTACATGGTGTTACAAAATACACAAAAACAGATTTATTATTAGGCCGAAGAAGATTAGCTGTCTCGCAAAACATTTGGAATATATACCTTATACTAGCTTTGATCTATACCTAAAGCAAAATATTATAGACAATTTAAATGTTTAATATTAGGCCAAAGAAGATTATCTGTCTCTCAAAACATTCTGGATATACAATAAGTGGACTAAGTACCCGATTTTCTCTTTACCATGATGTTGTTGGGAAAATAAAATCGAACAATGCCCTTTGAAGTTATCACTGTAATGAGGAAAACAAAATAAATAAACAAGTCTGGTTCCTGTGGCTTGCACGCATTGCATGCCGCTGGCAGTATTTTTGCACATATAAATGTATTTCCATTATAAGAACATCTAAAATGGGCTATTCCATTTTAAAATCCACAGTCCCCCTGTGGAAGATTTTGGAAATATATTCCACAGTGGGAGTATTAATTTCAAATGGAATGAACATGCTAGACAGCTCAATTTGAATTTCATACACCCTCTGAGAAAGATTCAATCTGAATCTTCTCCAGATGGAGGGTGGGTTTTAAATGGTTGATGTGCTAATTCCATTTGAAATTCATACTCCCCTCAAGGAAGGTATTTAAAAAATCTTCCACAGGGGGAGTGTGTATTTGAAATGGATTAGCTCAATACTAGCTCTGCATGACCAAGAAATACCCAAAACTGATGAACAGGAGCAATGAAAACAAGCCTTTACATATTTCATGTTTAGAAAAGTGATAGGCCTATATATGATATTAAAGCCGTATAACATTTTCATACAAAATAGATTAGTATTTCTTTTCCATAAAATGTTAGCTTTTACTGTCAGATATATCTCCTTTTAATTTTAAGCCGAACAACTAAGGCAAAGCAAAGCAAATTGGAATTAACTACCAGCGCCGATGTCGCCATATAGTATCAATTCTTCGATCGTGTTACGGTACAATCTTTTCTTGTGTAGATCACCGTCCGCACGCCATGTATGTACTGTGTTATGAACATCGCGTATGTGTTCGACTAATATTTCCATCGTAATAATAAAATGACAATTCCTGCGTTTTATTCAAAATCTCGGATTTAGACAAAACTACAGCACCTAGTCTTAATTTTTGCAGGGTATGTTGGTTTTATAAAGTTCCATATAATCGTGTAAAAACAGGATTTTGAAAAATATTGAGGGCGTCCTCCTCAGCAAATGTTATAATATGGCTTTAAATATGTAGAAAAGGATTGCGTTCTTCATATTCTTCCAATAAAATGTTAAAAGGATACTACAGGTTCAAGTTTTATAGTGTTGTTCTCATTGAGCTGGAATAAAATACAGCATTCCACATTGTTGGTCTCAAATTCATATTAAAGCAATATTTATATTTATTTGCCTTTATTTCTTCTTCCAAAAATGAGGTGCTGTATGTGTGACAAAATCCAAATTTTTAATCAATGATGTAACATGACGTTTAATTCACATGATCAAAGATAATTTGATAGCTCAAATTTCTTCTTGTCTGCATGAATCATGCATTGACATTTTAACTATGCATATATTACCATGTGTCTTTATATTATGTGTCTTATTAATGTGTTAAACTATGTGATACTCATAAAACAATTGCCGATTGACTTCAGTAACAATCAACCAACTGATACACACATTGACACTATTATGGCTCTGCATGAAATAGTGAAATATTACTTTAAGTATTTTGTCAAAAATGACTTTAAGACTACACAGACGGTATTTGTCAGCATAACATTTGGTATTACATTATGATTCCATACACTGCAGTAGTTATGTGTTTATAGACGAGGTTATTGCCTAGTTAATGTACGCACAAAGATTGGTGTGGCTTAGAATAATAATGAGCTTTGAGCATCTGTGCTCTGCCAAAATCATACATGCATATCAACAACGAATGTCACCAAAAGATGAGTTTCTTACATACAGTCATTTTCAAGCAAACCACAAAATTTTGTTGCACAGAAACATTTTTTGTAGATAGATGTGAGTATATTTTATAAAGAAAATCCTTATTTTGTGGAAAAAAAATCCCAATTCCATTGAAATTGAAACTAGATGAACTTTTGTCGCTTTACTACATCTTAAAACACCTGCTACAAGTATAGCTTTGTACAAATTCCACAAAAGTTAAGAAATAAGAATTGCAGAGAAGACCTAAAATTTGATATTTTTAAAACAAACAGGAAGGGGAGATATTGTTCAATCAAACTTGGTTCAGAAAAAGAAAGAAGAAAAAGACAAGGAAAAAGTTGCAAACTTGATACTTCAATACAAACCTATGAATATTAGTTTAAAACTCAATTTGCTAAAATATTGTCAGCATCACAAAAAACAAACAAACTCACAAGCAAACTAGGCCAAACTTGATAGATAAAAACATATAAGAAGAACAGTTTAGTATAGTTGTGGTTTTGAAGTTTTACAGAATATAAAACTCATCTTATGAGAGATTTTCAACAGTACTTTGCTAAAAAAACAGGAAAGAAAAGAATAGAGAGAGAAAAAACAAGCAAAACAAAAACAAAACATAACTTGATATCGCAAATCAGACAATAACATCCACCTACATGAACTTGTTTAAGGTTTTTCGGATAATTACTGTTTCAAGTCTTTCAGAGTGTAATGCATCTATCTTACCACAGTTTTTTCACAGTACTTGACTTAGATATAAGAAATGAGGGATTAAAGAGAGGGAGAAAAAAACCACAACATAATTCAAACCTACCAAGATTGTTACCAGCATGTCCATGATCTTTTCCTGGGGGGAGGGACTCGGGCTCAGAGGGGCTTTCAGAGGTATAGGGGGGGGGTGGCTTAATGGCTAAAATAGCCAAAAAATGGCTGAATTTACATGATTTTTAACAAAGTGCAGTGGACTTCAGCACCCAGCGCCCCCCCCCCCCCTCCCGGACACGCCACTGATTGTTCACCAACCACTGGTATAGGGGGTTGTGGTTCTGGGGTCTATTTCACTAAACTCTACAAAGGTTTGTAAGTCTCAAAATTGTTCGTAACTTACGATGAGTCGTAAGCCGGGGTCGTAAGTTCCATTTCACCTTTGTAAGTAATAGGGATTTACTACTGTGATGTGCCCTGAGTAATTTAATTTAATTATTTAACTTTGTTTACAAGCTGAAAGTATTTCATGAGATGGGAAACCCCTTGTGCGTGCAAGATAATGGTGTGGAAAGTCATTTTTGGAATTCCCCCAAATTATTGTAAACAAAGTCAGAACTATGTTTGGAACTTGGAAATCCCCAGTTCATTATTGCACCATCAGGAAACCCCCCAGGAAGTGATGTAATGTGAAAGGTGAATGTGTATAATTAATATTGGGAAATCCCAAGATTGCAGCAATGTTGTGAAAATGTGATTGAATTAATGGTTTATTAATAGATGATGGGTTTTTGCATGAGTACTGATATAAAAAGCTGGAGGCTTTTGTTGGGACTTAACAGAATGCCATGGGAGATTGAGAAACTCCACATGTGTGTGATGGTCTTTGTGCTTCAAAAGAAGTACATTTTAACCAGTTTATATAGCCAATAATTGAGCTATTTTAATACAGCAACGAAGGAGATAGCGAGCACACAAATGTGCTCTTCCTCATCAAAGGATTAAAGTTCTTCTGTCGAATTGCTGGAGTTTGCTGGGTTTGTGAAGGCCACGCATCTGTCAAAAACAGCGGAGCTGTGTTAAAGAAACCTGTTCCCTGGAAAAAGAGTGATTGGTGAAAGAAACACCATTTTTGGAGAAAGCAGCGCAAGGAGATATATTTGTGGAGATAGCAGCGCAAAGGAGATTGGAGGAAGCATCATCATTTTCGTATGAGGATTTATAAATGCAAGTGTACAATGGACTTCGCTGATTTTCGCAGGACAAGTGAATAAGGATATATTACATCAGTCGTCCAGAACATTGCAAGAACTCTAGAATCACCAACAAGAAGACCGCTGGTTAAGTACCGATAGAATAAAACTGATTGTGTGATTTTATTGTAATTGTTATTATATGTACCAAGCATACTTTGTTTTCAATTAAAGACTTAGATTATGTTAGCTTAATCAAACAGTGTATTTGTGTTGTGCATTCGTGTGAGTTCGGGTAAAAGGTGATTTTGGCCTTGAGTCAAGTACGACTCGTAACACTACATATAGTATTGGGTATTCATAACTTTTCGAACGGTTACATGAGTTACAAAGGGTTAAAAGTTTAGTGAAATGGACCCCTAGTGTATTCCTTGAACCTGATGTGGAGAGCTCTACTCATCTCACAACATATGTTTGCACATTTGATGGTGTCCCAAGTTACAGCGCTGCTAAACCGAGACTCTGAAAAAGGTAACTTTTAAGCAATTATCAAAATGATAGAGTGCAATATCAGTATGCTAAATCTAACTCAAAACAAGTAAGAATAGTTTAGACAAAATTGTTCGACAAACAAAACACTTAAATATAGTTGTTGTTTGCGTTTTACAAAATATAAAACCCATCTCATCCAAGATTTCCAACACTACTTGGCTCAAAAATATGGCAGAAAACAAAAGAAAAGAAAACAAGAACAACAACCTACATGAACTGGTTCAAGGATATTAGGATAATTACGGTTTGAAGTCTTTCAGAGTGTGATGCATAATCTTACTACACGTTTTCGAAAATACTTAGCTTAGAAATAAGAAATGAGGGAAGGGGGGAATAAACCACTTGATAATTCAAACCAAACCAGAACAACAACCTGCATGTACTTTTTTCAAGGATATTAGGATAATTACTGTTTGAAGTCTTTCAGAGTGTTCCCAGCAAACACGAAAACGTTTTTAAAACGTTTTAAGTAAGTTATATTTTGGGTTTTGGTTTAGGTAAAAACGTTTTAATAACATTAAAATGTCGGGTTATATAAAGGTCATGAAATCGTTTTAAAACGTTTTGTATGAAAACACACTACAACAATATTTTTAAAATGTTTTCGAAATGTCATTGTAAACTATTTTTGCAAACATTTTTGGCCAAATATTTTGTCAACAATTTTGTCAAACAGAAATATTATTAAAATGTTTTTTTCAAAACGTTTTAATAACATTTAAATGTCGGGTTATATAAAGGTCGTGAAAACATTATAAAAACGTTATTTAAAATATTTTGGCCAAACATTTTTTGCAAAATATTTTTTTAACCCCAAAATAACATTCTGTTTAGAATGATTTGTACCAAGTTTTCACAAATGTTTTTGGAATGTTATTAAAACGTTTTTATACCCTTTATATAACCCGACATTTAAATGTTTTCTGTAAAACATTTGTGTTTGCTGTGCAGTAAATTACCAACAAATGTTATTTAATGTTATGAAAACGTTTTATACTCTTAATGTACCCTTTATATAACCCGACATTTAAACGTTTTCTGACAACCTTTTATAACCTTTTGCAATGATGTCGAAAACGTTTTGTGTTTGCTGGGTTACCACAGGTTTCAAAAGTACTTGGCTTTGAAATAAGATACATGGAGAGAGGGAGAGAGACAGAATGAAGATATGGAAAAATAAGGGCCACTTCAGACTTTAGGATATAGAATATTTGATGCAACATGACGTCCTCATAGATGTAGATTAGGGGAGGGGGAGGGGGGCTGACCCCCCCCCCAATATTTTGCCAGGGTGGGGTGGTTTATACAATCATCCCCCTAATGTTGATGCCTGTATGTAGGATTCTGACCAAATTAACCCAAAAGTTTTGTGCGCTTCACGCAAATTTATTCCACCTTTGCACCATATTTCACCAGTTTAGCTTATGGCAAAATTTTGTACCATCGACTTATTCTGTCGCCAAAAACGTGCTGGATTCCCTATACTTCAAGAAATTTTGTCCAACTCCATTGCCCCCAATGTCAAAAAGAAATCTACCGCCACTATTCATAATTCAATTTCCAGTAATGTTTAAATTCTAACGAATGTCTGATGACATAAAAATGATGATATATTTCCACCAGACATTCAACCTAACATACATTATAACTGATTTTCACTCAACACACATTTGTTAGGAGATAAAAATAATGGAGATTGAATAACAAATACTTGTTGAATGAATATTCTATATCTGTATGCCCTTCAATCACATGTCAACTTGGCAATTCAAACCAAACAAGAACAACAACAATTCAAGGATTTTAAAATAATTGCTGTTTCAAGTCCTTTCAGAGTGTAAAAAATATGTATCCTTACCAACGATTTTGTACAATACTTGGTTCCAGCTTTTTAAAGCTTTTTTGATCAAAAAAGGACCAAATTTGGGGAAGACAGTCCACTTTTCACAAAATTGCCCCCCTTGGTAAATAGTCAAATTTTTCAAAATCAGCACCCCCCAAAAAAAATCCTGGCTATGGGCCTGCTTGGCTCAGAAGAAGTAAGAAACGAGGGAGAGAAAATGAAGAAAATGAAGCGAGGGCAAGGGCGCCAGAAATAAACCACAACTTGATAACTCAAACCAAACAGGAAGAAGTGGGCACAATGGAAGTTTGGTAAACCACACGTAGCAGAGGGAGATGAGGGATATGAAATATTAATTGCCTGTGAACATGCTGCCGAGTTTCATGTCCTTAGATAATCACACCGCTCACTCTCATAACCTATCTATTTAACAAGCCATATATGGTGTGGTTTTGATCAAATATTCAGTGATACGATCGAGTGAAATGAGTGGGATATTGTTCAAATTTATAATATGGCGATGCTTAAAGGGATATAGTCATTTTGTCAGGTAACCTTGCAACTTTTCTTGGCAAAAGTTTCACAAGTTGATTCAAGGAGAAAGATAAACAAAATCTATTAAAAAAATGCCTGTGTATGAAAGTAGCTCCCCAGCAAACACAAAAACGTTTTTAAAACGTTTTAAATAAGTTATATTTTGGCTTTTGGTTTAGGTAAAAACGTTTTAATAACATTAAAATGTCGGGTTATATAAAGGTCATGATAACATTTTAAAACGTTTTGTATGAAAACACACTACAACAATATTTTTTAATGTTTTCAACAAATGTTATTGTAAACTATTTTTGCAAACATTTTTGTCAAATATTGTGTCAATACTTAAATAACATTATGTTAAAATATTTGAACCCAGCAAACACAAAAATGTTCTTAAAATGTTTTTTTCAAAAGCTTTTAATAACATTTAAATGTCGGGTTATATAAAGGTCATGAAAACGTTTTTAAAACGTTATTGAAAATATTTTGGGCAAACATTTTTCGCAAAATATTTTTTCAACCCCAAAATAACATTCTGTTTAGAATGTTAGGTATCAAGTTTTCAAGAATGTTTTTGGAATGTTATTAAAACGTTTTTATACCCTTTATATAACCCGACATTTAAACGTTTTCTTTAAAACATTTTTCTTTGCTGAGCAGTAGATTATCAAAAAATGTTTTTTAAGGTTATGAAAACGTTTTATACTCTTAATATACCCTTTATATAACCCAACATTTAAACGTTTTCTAACAACCTTTTATAACCTTTTGCGAATGATGTCGAAAACGTTTTGTGTTTGCTGGGTCTGTACTAAATGCATGAATAAATGGCACACACATGTGACATTTATTTGAGAGTGCTCTATTTTACTTACAGAATACTAGTATATAAAGAAAATAGTTTCAAGTCAAATTCAGCCACTCAATTATCGCCTGTGGGAGGGGGGAGGAGTCAGAGGCTTCCCCCCTCTGAAATCCCCCCTTTTTTGAAATTTGAGGCGCAAATGATGCCATTTGATGCAACATTTTGTACTATTTTTTTAGGCCAGAATGGCAGTGAGGAAGGGCACATAATTATGCCATGGGTTAATTTTACCTATATAAAATGTCAATAAAATAGATCATTGATATCTCCAATTTATGTGCATTATAGTATTTATTCCTTTGCTAAATCGTAAATAAAAGAAAGTCACTTGAAGCAATCATTATCGCAGGCTGAAAAGTTTATACTTGTGGAGGTGCCAGGCCGCCATTGGAGAGGCACATAGTCTCGTTAGATTTTGTTTCGTACAAGCTTTCCTGGGTCACTTCTTTTGCTCAATTAAGCATATCCTCCGGGGAATTCCCCATGCAAACTCAGAACGGGGAATTCCCCATAAACAAACAAGATGGCAGCCCGCAGCGGCACAGTTGATCGAGTTGTGCATGCTTACCGTCGGTGCCGTAATTGCAGCTATTCTAACATTTACAATTCAAAATGACTGAAATAGATTTAATGTTGAAATGTAGAATATTGGAGATATTCCTGCTGGATGAAGTTTGATCAAGGGGTTTGATTTTATTTGTATTTTATTTTTTTAAATATTATTAATATATATATATTTTAAAATCTAAACAGCGCCACTCGGGAAGCCAGGGCGCGCCACAAGTGGTGCACACGCCGCTATTTGCGGAGCGCTGCCCTAATGTGTAGCATGTTATAGACAGACCCTTATGCTATAACAGACATTTATGTATTATTAATACACACCTATGATGTCGCGCTATTGTTTTACCGCTCCATTATTTTTCACGAATGGAGCGATGATCACAATAACACGCCATTCGTAAATGCCTTTCTCTTTTCTCTGAAAAGCAAATACTTTTCAGGGAAAAAGTACTGGCATTTACGAATGTAGTGTTAATATCAATTGCACTTTTGAAAAGCTAGTATTTGCGAAAAGTGCGGTATTGTTATCATCACTTCATTCATGCAAAACAATGATACGAAAAAACAAGAAAATGATTTTCATTAATACAATAAATTTAGGAAGCAGATAGCAACATTTGCACAGTATTGTTATGGGACCTGAGAGCACATCAGACATATCGAATTGCATGCTGAATACGAGGATTGTCCCTATATCTAAAAATAATAATAATTTTGATTTTGTGAAATTAGCGATATAATACAAATTATTAAAATTTCATATTTTTATATTTTTCCAAATTTAACAGTCCTCAAAGTAAACTTTATAAATCTAATGATATGTAATTAAACTATAGGCCTATGTAGCTGGGATGAAAAGCCGACTCAATTGAAAATTTGACCTTTCATATTGAACTTAAACATTTTTTTCCAAAAGACCTACATTTTTTAGTGTTTTGAGGAAAAATCTATATCTTTAATAATGAAGGTCACAATTTTCATATGATTGACGGCTGTTCAACCCAACTTCCTACTATTTACTGCATATCGTTAGATTTATACAATTTACTTTGAGGACTGTTAAATTTCAAAAATATCAATTTTTTAATAATTTGCCATAAAATGTGTATTGTATCGCGAATTTAATAAAAATCTAAATTATTTGATATCAGAAGGATGTGTCTGATTTGCTCTCAGGTGCCACAAAAAATACGTGAAAAAACGCCGCTATCCGAGCCCTTACAATGCAATCTGTGAAAAGCAAGTCAAGATCAAAACGGGCAGGTTAAATTGTTGGCTAAGTTGTACTTATTATGCAAGATGTGTTTTTACCTCACTTTGGAAAATGCTTATTTAGGCTTTACTTGTAGGCCCTTTATTTATTTATTTGGACCTTTCTTTCTACGCTTACTGTTTTTTATAACATTTTTTTTTTTTTTTTTATTTTATACGTTTTCAGTGGCTTAGGCCCTACATATAATTTGTCATATTTTGGGCAACATTGCTACATATACAAATACACATTCTGTATCAATGTATTTAGGCCTATGAATCTGTTTATTTTTAAATCGTTCTCTTCGGGCATGTTTAATAATGATAAAAGCCACAGTAGGTCTATTTTCTGTATAATTTTTATTTGTCATTAGTATATCTGATGTTTCATCTGATGGTATTTTGGCATGCTTGAATATTTACATACATCGATCAGTAGGCCTATCCGATACCGTAAAATGGGGTAACTTTGGGCACTTTTCAGAGTTTTTAAACCACTGCTTCCAAACAAAACCAAATATATTTCTAATTATCTCTTTTTTATGACATTAGGGTTCCCTTCTACACCTTGAAGTTGAAAAAGATTTTTGAATAATTTTGAAAGGGTGCCTTAGGGGTTGAAAATAGCCTGTCCAAAGTTACCCCGCATTTGGGGCAACTTTGGTCAGAGTACCGTAAACGTTCGCCTAATGGCGCTAAGGAGTTCATGGAAATGAGAGAGCGCCATCCCTGTAAAAGCCGACTATTATCACTGATCATTAAGGGTACGTGTAGTTAAACAGTGAAACCTATCGACACATACAATTATGAACAAGATCGAACAAACTTGTTCATGATAATGCGGTAATCATTCACCTGATACGCTGTGGCCCAGTGAGCAGAGCATTAGACTATAGTGCGAGGATAAAGAGAACTTGTGGAGAGGATTGATGGTTGAATCCCATGCAGTAATTTCTGACAGATTATGATGTCTGTCAATGTTTTTTTTTCTGATTTGAGGAAATTTTATTCTCTATTTTCTTGACATTGTTTATATAATTTTATTATTTTATCTTGTATGCGTCTTTTTTCATGATTCTTTGTTTTTATCGTTTCATTTTAGAGTAACTCAATCCATTCAATCAAATGTTGTAATGAACCTATTTGATTGTATAGGCATTTGCTATGTGTGTGAGACGAACTGTCGCGTGCGACAAGTCTTTCAATTCGCCCGAGTGTCCTTGTCCTTGCCTATGCATCAGTGGTCATAAGAGGTATATGATTTTATTCGAAAGGGGGGTCCCAAATATACGGGGGTCCTTGCCTATGCATCAGTGGTCATAGAGGTATATCATTTTTTATTCGAAAGGGGGGTCCCAAATATACGGGGGTCATAAAGACTTGGAAAGAATAATAGGAGAGGGTCAACAAATGTTTTATGACCAAAATGTAGGGAGTCACACGATGACCACAGAAAGTGTGTTATTTTATTCAAAAAGACTGATTTCAATACAATTTTGGGGTTTGGGATCATAAAATTTTTGTTGCCGAAATAGGGTGCGTAATTTTATTGACGCAGACTTTTGTAAATTTGGGACCCCCTTCCTAAAAAAAAATTATAGCCCTCTAAGAGGATTCAAAAGATAACCTCTGCCCCAATAATCCCTAGCTATATTTGTTTGAAACTGTTCCACGGAGGATGTATCATAATAGGCCCAGTCTTCAAATGATATAAATAAAATTTGAATGAGTGAACGAACAAAATCATACAACGACCAACTGAATAGAGGCTGTGCATATGACGTATCATCCCGTAAATATGGCGGACTACTCAAATGCATTCAACAAAAGCATGATTGCATCTACCGCGACAGTTCGTCTCACACACATAACAAAATGCACTACGATCAAATAGGTTGATGACAACATTTGATTGAATGGACTGCACTGCGCCATAATTACGGGGAAGAAACCGCTTCAAATCCTTTGTTTGGAGCCAATCGATAAACTCAAGGCCTCTATAGCTATTATTGAATACTGGCTAGGATTCCACAACACAATGAGAACATGTTATAAGACGCCCTGTCGAAGGCACACAATACCCCAATGGCTTTCCATATTATGTGCACTCAACAACTATTCAGTATCGAAGCCCGGTCATCGAAGTTACGTAATGTTACTATGTCAACGGGATCACGCGCTTAAGTAATGAACCACGATCGAAACAATCAGTACACAAAAAAGGCATACCAAAATAGCGTGATCGTAATGATCGCCATACAAACAGTGCATGGTTCCGATACCATCACGGAGTTACGTAACTACTTCGTGGTCTGATAGTTATATGATCAATAGTCTGATCTACTTGGGTTCGATCCTTTTAAGGGAAGAAAAAATAGCTGATCATTTATAATGCATAAATGAATAAAGTAATGTAGTTACACAATTTGAAACATTGAGGCCGTTCTATTTTTCAAAGGTCATTTAACTGTTAAATGTAGTGGAATATATCACGCATTGATAGGTAGCAGGTGGAGCAAATTTTGTCAGCGGTTTTTGTTGCCGTTTGTTCGCAGTGCCTATTTATCTAAAAAAAATAAGAAAATTAAAATTAAATTAAAAAAAATTCACAATATTCGTTCGTAAAATGGGGACAAAATCAAAAAACATTTCTTGACCCTTCTTCACATAAAAGTGGGGGCAGAAATCAAGATTCGAACAAGTACCATTCACCATTCAAGGCGCACCCTCTACCGACTGAGCTAACGGGTCAGACAATAGAAGGGTGTAATTTTGAACTGAAGAATATTAAAAAAATATGAAGAAATTACAATGTCATAAAAAGATTTACCAAAATGAGGTATAACGTATGAATCGATTTACAAATTAAGTCCAATGGCACTTTGAGAAAGACTACCTGAAGAAACCCCAAAACATTTGCTGCTCTAGCAACTAACCTAGTGACCAGTGTTCGAATTAAGCAATTTTTTGAGGTTGTCCGCCGGACAACCTCAACAAATTTTTTGGTTGTCCGAAAATATTTTTGGTTGTCGAAATTTTAATGAACTTTTTAAGCTTAAAGTTGCAAGTTTAAAAACATACAAACTACAAAGCCGCCAAATTCACACAGTCACACACTTTCCCCAAACTCACCTTGTTGCTAATAAAATATCAAATATATCCAAGAAAATACAGGTTGTATGTTCATCAATTATTTATCATCAATAAATCCATATTTGTGCCGTATTTTATGCTTAAAAGCCATCAGAATTCATGATTGTTTTCAAGAAGTCAAGATTTTAATATGTACGAAAAAATCTCCATTGAAATATACCTCATTAATTATTCATGAGTTCATCGGAAATCCCGAAAAACCAATGGGTGTTTTGAAACTGATCTGATCTGAATATTTTTTATGCACATTATAATTGCCACGGTGTGTCTTGAAACTTATAATAATATCATCATCAGCAATCACTTAGCAACGGTCAGAGGTCAGATTTTTTGCCTGGGTTTTTGCTGACAGCCAGTTTTTCTTTAGACATGATTTTACTATTGCAAGAGCTTGACAGATTCAGGAACCATGCTAGCCCTCGACCGACCGTGTGTCAAAATGCCCAAACCAGCTGTTTACATTTACCGATGCATATGGCCAGGGTTGGGTATTTATAAAACACTGGCTACAAATTATGGGTGTTTTTTACTACATTGGTCATGATTTCTTCTGAAAATTTCAAGATAATAATGCAATGCATTTTATGTTAAGCTTATTCAGTAACAGTGGTGCACATTTTTATGGTTCAACTTGTAATCCAGACTTGTAATCGAACGCAAAGGACTGAACTTCCCCCGATGCATAAACTTTTTTTTCCGGTATCGAGGGGCTCGATAAAGTAAACAGATAATGGCTGCGGTTGAGTTTCGCAGCTCATGGGTTGTGGAACCACATTTAAAATTCATGTTTATTTTATTCAAAAATAGTTTCACATTTTAAATATTACCATCGGCTAAAAGATACTCGTACAAAAGGTGAGTTTTGGCTACAGATTTATGGTTGTCCGGCGGACAACCGAATCAGTATTTTTGGTTGTCCGGAGACTTTTTTAGTTGTCCCGGGCGAACGGACAACCAAAATTTCGAACGCTGCTAGTGACCTAAAGTATTGGGTCATGTCACGATATTTTTTCTGAGGCATTATGTCCAGGTTGCTCAATTTAACATACACGTATCCTTAATGCTGTTGAGATTTTACAAGGATGGCGCTCTCACATTTCTAAGAATCCAAAAGCGCCATTAGGCGAACGTTTACGGTATTACATTCCATGAAGAAAAAAAATGAAAAAATTGATCTTCGCTGTATATGGGCAAGGTTTTGTTTTTGTGACATTTGACCCCTTGCAAAATTAAGCAAGCACGCATCCTTGCCCACAAATATCGATTTTTATTTTGTCTGAAAAAATGTAAAAAATGCTCATTTTGGTCAAAATGCCAATATTTTCGTAACTTTCAACGAAATTGGACATGAGCGACTTTTATTTCTTCCAAATATATTTCTTCACAAATTGAGTCCGAATATGACTAAAAACAATATTGCTGTAACGGAAATATGACCATTTAAAAATATATTTGAACGACCAAAGTTACCCGCTTACCGAAGTTACCCCCATATAACGGTAATTAACTATTACAATGTTAGGGACGCTCCATTTGATTTCGGAAGGGGACTGGAAGTTGAGGTGGCTTTTATTTCGCGGCGAAGGTGGCGAAGTTTGTTTTGTTTTTTGCCGACAAAGTTCAGGGACATAATAGGCCTAGGTAAAATGTGTTGTAGTACATTTAAAATTTTCGTACCTTTTCGTACCTGATTTTGGTCCTTCTGCTGCGAATCAACGATATATATCCTCGGAATGATTCCATCACAAAATTATCCAAGATAAACAATAGTGTCCATAATTGCATGGTTGTTCCAAAATCGAACACTCGATTCACAGAGAAGAGTATCATTGCTCAGGTATAGCGATAGGTGTAGCTTTCTTGAGGTACACAACTGTAATGACCATTTCATATGAACCTATATGACCTTTTTGCCCATTTCCTTATTATGCAAAATAGAGACCTAAACGCAACTACTTCAACAGTTAACGCATTAGAAGTGGGCATAAAGAACTATTGATTGTCTAATCACTTGGATGATTTTACGAATCTACGTTTATTCAATTTGTGTAACAAACATTTTAAATCTTTATAATTCAAGAAGGTGGTTACGGATGATTTGAACTAAACACCTGGATCGTGATATGATGGGTATTTCTATAGAAATTTTACATAAAGCTGTGTCAGACTATTTTTGCACTCGCACCTAAAATTTAGTACGATCATTATATTAGTGTATTGTCCGGCATCAATGAGTAATTGATCAATTTGTAAAGAGCAACCTATTTCAATAACACTCCATTCGTGAAAAATAATGGAGCGGTAAAACAATAGCGCGACGTCATAGGTGTGTATTAAGTCGGTTAATGGCCGCGGATTAGAACGTGAGTGGATAAGAATGGCTGAGTCGCGGATTATCCTATACTTCAAGTGCCTGCACATGAAAAATAAACAGACTATGTAACAAAAATCAACTTGTTCCAAATTTTTTCACGGCAATTTGTTTAATTAATAAAAAAGCTAATTTTCATGGAATGCAAAATAATTACAGCAAAATACAAACAAATATTTTTAAAAAAAAGATATTGCATTGCTATAAGAGTTTTTTTAATAATCTTCCCATTCTGTATAATTATACCCAAGGTCAACTGACTGAACACAAGTAATTAAAACACACACAAACAAGCAAACAAACAAACAAACAAAAACATATTGCATCGTTATCAGGTATTTTTAATAGCCTACCCATAATTATGCCCAAGGTCAATTAACAACACACACAAACAAACATAAAAACAACCATAAAAACATATTGAATTGTTAATTCTGATCTGAGACTCGGTTCTGATTTAACCAAATCTGTCAAAAATATCTCCCACTATCTTATGATTTCTGAGTAAAACATCACAAATCACGTTTGCAATCATATATACGAATACATCACAGCGATCACAAATCCAATATTAGCACTTTGCAATATTGAATTCTGCCCCCAAAATCAAGAAAATTAGCTTGTCATTTTTATAGAGTATTTCCACTCACAGATGTATCTATATATATATCTGTGTATGAAACATATCGTGGGATATAAAAAAGATGAAAGACTGAAGATACTTCCCACAGGGTAGCCTGCTAGATGGAACTTGCCATATATATCATATAAAACACAATATAAATGCATTTATTATTTTCATATCACAGATATGTATCATATACAGTCATTACAATCTCCACCCTCTGGGTAATAGACTATACTTATCACAATTCCCAGAGGGTCGAGTTCTATTGTATTGTATAGTGATGGAATGAATTGAGTATTGTAAAAGCTACAGGGTTGATGAAATGCATTATGGGGGATTTATATTGGAGAGAGGTCCAGCAGGTGGTCGAAGCTTGGCAAAATATACGCAACCGACGGTAAATCATTGCTGTGGTTATGGAAACAATAGCCGACAGGCCTGAAGAAGGTAGATGGACAGGATTTTCAAATGACAAGTGTATTTAATTTCAATTTTGTATTCAGCGTATTTTTGGTTATTGCTAAAATTGCCCACTGGGTTTGCTCGCCAGATTGCCAAATATAGTAGTGGGGATGGGTTTGCTTTGTAAGAATAAATTCTGGATCAGTGTTTGCACTACTGTGTCATTTCAACTGTTATCTAGGGCTGCACAGCTTCAGTTGTTTTTTTGGTTTTCTTAGCACCAGATAATCGGTGATAAGTCAGATCAAAGTTCATGTTATATATGGCATGATCAGATTCTATCCAAGTCGAGAAATCGAGATATAGGCAAAAATGAGGCAAAAAACATTAAAAAACAGCTGCAAAATTTCAGAACTTTGCAACCAAGGATGCCAGGGACTTTTGGATTTTAACATAAGTAAGCTAAGATATTGGGCAAGTTAGTAATAAGGATAATTCAATGTTTAACTCTTTTCACATGGGTGTCAACCGCAGACTACAAGTTTCAATTTTTTTAAATTAAAAAATTCAGAATTGTACATTGTCATGGCCATATTTGGAATCATCATGAAAAATGCATTAGAATGAGTACAAACAAGCTTAGTATTGGTTCAGTAGTTCTTAAGATAGCTCTTGATATTTTTAGAAATATCTCAAAACTTGACATTTCTCAAAACTTGACATTTTTATGTTGAAGCCTATGGCAGAGCATTCAAATTCCTGACTGAATCAGATTATGTCACATATATTTGCACAGAAGAAAGTAAAATTAGCGCACAATAACATGACTGTAATGTATGCTTGTAAGGGCTTCGATAGTGGCATTTTCACATATTTTTGTGGGACATGAGAGCACATCAGACATATCAAATTGCATTTTGAAAACAAGAAATGTCCTTCTGATATTTTTTGAAATTTGTGATATAATACACATTTTATGGCAAATGATTACTTTGAGGACTGTTAAATAACAAAAATATCAAATTTTAATAATTTGCCATAAAATTTGTATTATATTGCGAATTTCAAAAAAATCCGAATTATTTGATATCAAAAGGACCTTCCTCATATTCAGAATGCAATTTGATATGTCTGATGTGCTCTCATGTCTCACAAAAAATACTGTGCAAACGTTGCTATCGGAGCCCTTAATGTGTTTTGAAGATACAACAAGCACTTGACTATCATCAGATCAAATCATAGTTTAGAGCCGTGACTGTAACTTTATTCCCAAAGGTGAACTTCTTCATGCCATGACCATGGAAAAAATGCAAAATTGCACAGAAAATGGTCAATTGGAGGCATGAATAAAAAACAATACAAATGTCAAGGGACATATGGAATATTGCATATTGCATAGTAGAAGCATGAGAAAGTAGCAGATTCTCACAATTTTGAGGAAAATGGTATAGTATCAATATTTTATGGGGATTATGTGGAACTTTGAAAACATGAAAACAAAGATTTTTATGGGAACTGTGACACATCACCTACGATTTGGGAGAACGGAACGGAACACAGCAGAAACAATATATCTGTAGCAGCCCACTGCATGAAAGTGTGAAAAAAATTAATAGCAGAGGGAAAAAAATCATGTATATAAAAAATAAGTTATAAAAATTAGGTATTTATATATATCCTATATCAGGATTTTGAGCATTTTATTGAGCCTTACCTATGAAAAATATGAATACTGGAACCAATATGTGTGTGTTATATTCAAAAGTTTACCTTTCCTATAGGCTATAGTTTGCTGACAATTAATGTTATCTACTGAAGATAGCAAGCATTATGCAAAAATGGTACTATAGTGTGAAAAGATTTTTAAAAGTCATGTCACGCAGTGATACTGGTGCGAGTGGTCCAGGGGTCAAAACCCGGGGGGAAACTTCTTTGTTCATACCCAGCAAACACAAAACGTTTTCGACATCATTCGCAAAAGGTTATAAAAGGTTGTCAGAAAACGTTTAAATGTCGGGTTATATAAAGGGTATATTAAGAGTATAAAACGGTTTCATAACCTTAAAAACTTTTTGATAATCTACTGCTCAGCAAACAAATATGTTTTACAGAAAGCGTTTAAATGTCGGGTTATATAAAGGGTATAAAAACGTTTTGATAACATTCCAAAAACATTCTTGAAAACTTGATACAAAACATTCTAAACAGAATGTTATTTTGGGGTTGATACAATATTTTGCGAAACATGTTTGCCCAAAATATTTGCAATAACGCTTTTAAAAACGTTTTCATGACCTTTATATAACCCGACATTTAAATGTTATTAAAATGTTTTGAAAAAACATTTTAAGAACATTTCTGTGTTTGCTGGGTTCAAATATTTTAACATAATGTTATTTAAGTATTGACAAAATATTTGGCAAAAATGTTTGCAAAAATAGTTTACAATAACATTTTTGAAAACATTTAAAAATATTGTTGTAGTGTGTTTTCATACAAAACGTTTTAAAACGTTATCATGACCTTTATATAACCCGACATTTTAATGTTATTAAAACATTTTTACCTAAACCAAAAGCCAAAATATAACTTATTTAAAACGTTTTTAAACGTTTTTGTGTTTGCTGGGTATTCTCTCCCTTTTCATACCTTAATCGTCCATACTGGGGTGTAGATTTCAAACAAAGTCATTACCCCATTTGAAATTCACACTTCTTGTGTGAAAAAGATTAAGTTAATGTCTTCCAAAGGGTGTATGGATTTTAACCAGAATAGCCCAGATTATTCAGACACATTGGAAATCAAATGATGTACACACTCATGTCATGCCATTAGTATGCAGTATGTTAGACTAAGTTGATTCTACTCTGTATACTTATTCAAATTCTTTGATATTAATATAAATAATAAACTGAGCTCAAAAAGAAACTTATAATTTTTTACAACTTGTGAATCACAAGGTCATATCTTAAAATAGTGTCAATCAAAATGAACCAAAATTACACACAGGATTACTTTAATACTCTACTCAAAACACATGTCAGGAACCAAGCAGTTGTCCAACTGACACAACAGCAAAATGCACTGTCATGGGACAGCTTCCTGGACTTCCTCCACTTTCCCAGCCCAACATTTGGCACCCAGAACAAAAAATCTGTGAGAATGCACACAAGATCCTTGCACAGATGGTAAAACGGTGCTGCTTTCTGCTTTTCATACACTTTTTTCATGAAACAGGGCTGGGCTGTGAATGTGGTCCAGGAAGCTGTTCCATGTCAGTGCATTTTGCTGTTGTGTCAGTTGGATAACTGCTTGGTTACTGACATGTGTTAAGAGTAGAGTATTGAAGTAAACCTGTGTGTAATTTTGGTTCAATTTGATGGACAGGATTTCAAGATATGACCTTGTGAAAAATTATAAGTTTTTTTTGAGCTCAGTTTAGTTATGAAAAATATGGTGCTCTAAATGTATATTTTCTACTTGGGTTACATGTAACTTTTGACAGCACTCTCTGCTTGACATGAGAAAAACAGTAATTTTTCTGATTATGCAAAACTTGTTTAGGGTATAAATTTTGCTTGACAAAACCAAGTGAATTTTACTCACTACAATATTTTGTCTTTCACATCGGAACCAACAAAGGATAATTCGGGTTTCATTCAAATTCAAATAATGTAGGCTACATAGTCATAATTATTAGTTTTTTATCTTTCGAATACACAATCATAATTATTTGTATTCAGCGGATAAGTTTCACTAAGGCACAGGGAAAAAGTTCTACTTATGGGTCTGCTCGACCCAGATTTTCTAGTTGGGACTTCTTTGCTGTATGCATGTAAAAGTTGCTGTTTTGGGCAAATATTAAGATTTATTTTGACTGAAAAATGCAAGCAATGCAATGGATTTTTTTGACAGAATTTAGTGATTTTTAGAGCCATTTGCTTAAAAAATATTTAAAAAAAATACTTGAATGGTCCGTCATCCCACAGAACAGGTGTTTGTTTTTGTTGCTTGAGCTAATTTTAACTCCATGTACTGTTCATATGGCTGACATTATTAAAGCAATAATGTGTGATTTGCATAAAGAATAGATTCTTATTTAAATGTTTGTTTTCACTGATCACACTATCCCCTTTTAATTTCGAGCCAAACAAATGAGGTATAACAAAGAAAATTGCGATTCATTCCAACGCCTACAATGCGTGTACTACATTTCGCCGATCGATTACATGTAACTGCACGGAGCATCGCGCTCGACGTGTGTATACAAGCTGACATCCACGGTACATGTTAGCAAGTACTCGATCGTTGAACTCTGAATAAAACCGGTCGACCGGTTTTAATACAAAAGTTAAATTTTACTGTTATTAAAGCACTTCAGGCTTAGTCTTTTATGTGGTATTTTAGTATACCACTGGGCATTATAATTATGCAAAAAGTAGAAATCCGAGTAAAATTGAGGGCGTCGCTGTGAATCAAATCACACATTATGGCTTTAAGTATGTTTATTTAAAACACAGGAAATGTTGTTCTAAATGAATATATTTCCTATAATTGGGTCAAATTTTGGCTGCTTAGCTGTCAAGAGAAGCCTAAATTTATGTTTTCTGTTAACTCCTTGAATTTTGTATCCAGACTTTTGGTTTTCCACCAGACAACCCAGGATAAAAGAAGTTATCCGATGCAAGGTTCAGTTAGTTTAAACTAAAGCCATGATTTCTCCGTGATACAGAAAAACAGAAAAATTCACGGAATTCGGGGTTTGCTCACAGAAATTTGAAATGCCATAAAATAGTGAAAAGCTGTGTAAAATGTCTAACTTTTGTGTTGATTTGCAAAAGAAAACAAAGAAAAGTGATAATTTAGCAGTAATCAACCATTAAACATACCATTCTAGCATTAATTCTAGGCCCACGATGCAATATTCTGGCCGATACAGCTCTTATAACATATAATATTAATTATAAAAGACCAATTACACTTTTAAAACATGCTTGTATTCAATTTTCAGTGCTTAATAATGTAACACGGAAAATCACGGAATCGTCCATTTGTAAAACGGAATTTAAATTTTGTAACACGGAAAAATCATGGCTTTAGTTTAAACCCCTGGATTATACCACTATTTCTAATGCTGTTCCTCATAACATCGTCCTTCCCCTCACAGTATTTATCATCAGTCTCATTGAACTAGATCTAACCAGAGAAGATATATTACCCTTCCCATAATGCACTTCTCACATTTTAATTTCCTGTACTGGTTTGCTATCTAGTGCAACATGGAGCAACAGTGACAAAATGAACCTCAACGAACAGAGCACAGTGTCATCACCCCGATATCTTCATGGCAGATATCACCATGGTAGGTTGAATCCACAGCCACGCATGGCCATTTTGTTCCGACCTGTTTAATAGTTTTGAGACGCATAATGAGCCGAGGGACATCGGACTAAGGCTACTGACAATAGCCTGGTAATTGACCTCTCTGTGTGTGAGTGAGCATGTTTACGCCATGGGTCATCTGCTTTTAGACTGCCTCCACCACATGTCCACGAGTGAGTGCAGCTAGCCTATACGCTGCGCTATAGTTGGCACATATAAAATTCTTTCTCAAGACGCTAGCTAACGACTATCATATCCGCTGAACACATATGTTCAAGTGCAAGGAACCAAATCTGGATTCTTTAGACTAAATCAATTACGGAGATATTCATCATTTTCTACCCCGGTATCCAAAGATTTATCGCCTGAATATCAAATCGTGCATAGCACATTCACGCAGTATCGATCCCGGTATTCATTTCAGTGTCTCTGCAGTATAATGTAATTATTAACCGGGCAATGTCCGTGTGCAGAGCACATCCAGATGTTGCAAAATATGTTTATTTCTTAACTATCGACCAATGATTAACCAGTCTATTCTCAAAATGAAAACAAAAGGGAACCTGTACAAAGTAATGGGAGCATCATTTGACAAAATAAGGTGATATATTATGTTGCAAAGGATTCTGGGAAGGGTAATAATATCTTCTCTGAGATCCAACCATGAATGTCATTACTCTAGATTGACTAATTCCATACATTTCAAATGCCATGATTTCTTTCTAATATGTAAATTACCACTCAGGAACACTTAGATGTACTAGAAATGTACACATCTAAGGTTTATATCTGGTAATGTAAACACTTACTCCAAAGCTCTACCAATTGAGTTTACTAGTACATCAACTGATCATTTTTTTCTGTTAGTTAGTTAGTTTTTTTTTTTTGATAGTCTGCTGGAGTTATAAGATATAATTTCTTGTCCATTGTCATCGACATTGATAAGTGTAATAAAAATAAATTTTTTAGTTTCATGAAATCTTCCAAGATGAATATAATTGATAATTGTTGCTTAAAGAGGAAGCCCCGCCAGAGCAGTTCTTCTGGGGTGAACCAAACCTGCCTGGTTATCAAATTAATCAGTGACAAGGTTTATCTGAATTTGACAGGAGCTAATTGATGCAATAACATTATAAAATCTTATTTTAGCTTCAAATCATTCAGAAAACAGGTTTCATATAAAATTTGACCCAGATCACATCATCTTTTGAAACTTACTTCTTTGAAACAATGTTAAGCTTCTGGTATAGCAAATAATGTATGAATATCAATATGTTATAAAAAATTGTTTTCATTTTTAAATACCATGGTTTATGTGCGTGTTAGGAAACCCAATAAAAACTCCCTGCATGAAAAGAGAGAACAATACCACTATGATTGTTTAGTATGTATGTATAGTTAATGAGTCTGTTATTTAAAAGTCAGGTTAAAAAATCAAATGAAATTGCGAGTGTTACTGTGTCAATAGCCATGTATTGAATACAAAAACAAAAGTATATGTTACACTGTACTCAGGTTAAGAAAATACTTGCTCTTTTATCAAATTAATCATAGGACCTCTATATAGATGACTACGTTTGTGTCAGTATGTTTCTAGTATTGAACTTTTTCATCAAAAAGAGTAAACTTTGCTGCATTCCAGTGCAGTGTGCTTGTAGAATGATGATGATGTTGACAATGATGATGATGATGATGATGACCATGATTCTGGTGCTGATGAAGACAACAATAACAATTATGATAATGACTATGACAATGTTGATGATGACAATGATGATGATGATGATGATGATGATGATGATGATGATGATAACAGACAATCATGATGATGACATTGATGTTGTTGATGATCTCGGATATGATGATGATGATAATGATGACAATCATGATGATGATGCCATTGACAACAAAGATGATGCTTCCAATAATGATGATGATTACATTGACAATGACATTGACATTGTTGATGATGATGATGATGTCAATGACAATGAGGAAGGGGATGACAATGGTATTAACAAATAAAAAGTAACAAATGATGATGATGTATGGTTAATATTTTGGTACCAGTGTATATATCTCATTTATCATGCAAATACATTCTGCTCAGGTGGTAGGAAACCCAATAAAAACTTTGCCCGGTATAAGTAGCGAGGATGATAACTCACATTATCTTGTTCAGGCACGACATGCCTGAGTTTAGAACGTATCACCATTATCATGTGTTGGATAATGAGTGAGCTATGTAGAGATATGTAGAGGGGCCTCAAACCATATGCATGTTTTTGAAGCGATATGTATGGTTTGTGCATAATTGCAGAGTACCATCTGCAACCTGTGTTTCTGGTTAGCGTTAAGGTTTGGGGGAAATGGTTTGTTTAGGGTAAGATTAAGGTTTAGGGTTAGGGGTATAAGTTAGGATTAGGATTTAGAGGTTAAGGTTTAGGGTTAGAGGGTAGGGTTTGCTTAGGGTTATGATTATGATTAGGGTTAGAGTTTCAGATTAGGATTTAGGGTTAGGTTTAGGGTTTGTTTAGGGTAAGGATTATGATTAGATTTACGGTTAGAGTTTACGAGTAGGATTTAGGTTTAGTAATAGGGTGTAGAAAGTGTGTTATAGTTATTCCCGTATGCAAACATGGACCTTTAACTGATGTTTTACCGCTAAATGAGTACACACATGCAACGGAAGATGTCCAGAATCATCTGGTTGTCAAAATCAGCCTAAATGCAAAGCAGTGCATTATTCACTGTTTTTAAATCAATGTCTAGGACCCCCTTCGAATGTAAATGATCTGGTGTGTTCAGGTCCTCAGTTTGGTGGTTAATTTTGGTCCATGGATCCATGGTTGGTTGGGTATTTTCTGGTAACAAAAAAAGGTCCACGGTTGCAGGTCTTACAAGTAGGGGTGTGTGGGTGTCTGTCTGCGTGTCTCCAATTATTGTAGTTTTAACATCAAACACCATTATTCTTTACATTCCCCTGTACCTCAAAACTGTTTTTGTAGATCATTCCATTTTTCAAATTGTGTAGGTTTTGATTGATCTTCAGGTAGACACTGTTGCAATTTACAAATGGAAATGTGTGAGAAAGAGGAATTGTAGTTTCAATTTTAACATTTCTAAAAATTAGTCTGGATAAAATGTTATGATGACATTGAGAGGAAAACACAAGGGTACAAGTGTATAAGCCTGAAGTTTCAACAAAATACAAACATGGGGAAACATCTGGCCCCTCTTCTCCCTTTTTCCCCTTCCAAAAAAGGTGCAATCTGTAAAATTGCCTTCAAATAATGGTTTTCTTGATTTGGCCAAAGACTAGAGAAAAGTCGAATAATTCAAACTCGACATCGAATTCGATTGAGACAGAAGATTAGCATAAATTAATTTGTGTTTGTGTTTTTTACTGGGTGTTTACACTATGTGCCCGAACAAATTAGACTCTGTATGTGGTCATCAAAAAAAGCAACTGGGGCAATGTCCTCATTTTCAGTTCACATTTTACCCCAAGTTTCTGTGGTTTCATCTTGTTGAAGTTGTTGGGAACCTTGCGAAGCCAATTCAATTTCAGGTCAATCAATTTAAAGCAAAATTAGCAAAAACTATTCCTGGAAAAATCGAAAAAGATACGATCAGACACATGCATGGATGTACACTCACTGCAGTGTGCTGCGCATGTACAAAAATACGAAGAAGAACTGTTGTTTATCGACATCACAGTGCCATTGCTTACCGACAAATCGATGGACCGGAATATCACCTAGCAGGTCAGTGACACGCATGAAAAAGCCGAATTCAATTTGACTGACTGTTTAGACCAGGAAAAGTCGCACTTCAACCACAACAAGGTTGAATTGAATTTGACTTAGACCCCGTTTAGACTAGGGAAAAGTCGTACTTCAACAACGACTTTTTGGAAGTCGAGTTCAGTCAAATTCAGGTCTAAACAGGTACAGTCGTTGTTCAAGTACGACCGAAGTCGAGTTCAAAAGTCGTTGTTCAACAATGCTCCTGAGGTTCATTAAGTCGAATTCAATTCAACTTTGTCGTGGTTGAAGTGCGACTTTTCCTGGTCTAAACAGTCAGTCGAATTTAATTCGACTTTTTCATGTGTATCGCTGACCTGGCGAGGTGAATTTCAGGTCCGTTGATTTGTCGCTAAGCAACGGCACTGTGATATCGCTAAACAACAGCTGTTCTTGTGTATTTTCGTACATGTGCAGCATACTGTAGTGAGTGTACATCCAATTTTCACTCCAAACTCGAAGTAAATCCACAAAAATGACCGATTTTATCGCGGTGTTAGTTCATCTGAAATAATCCTCAACTTTAATTTAGGGTAAATGGGTCAAAGTATCATCTCATAACTCGGATGCAAATGGGGCAAAGGGAGCAAATGGAGTTCATAAAGCAAGGTCATAAAAGTTTTCGCGGCCTGAATTCTGTGAGCCGAGCCGCACCGCGGATGAATTTTATATGAACTATGACGTCACAAGTTGAGCAGTGACGCGTTCTGCACATGCTCAGAATGAGCAAAATACGTGTTAAAAATTCAATATGGCGACGTACTCAAAACGTTTCTACCTAGTACAAGGAACTTATACGATGTCCTCATTCACAAACTGATACTATCTGTCCAGCGGTCCGAATTTTGAGCCATACAAGTTTACGTGGTGAACTAGTTTCTACCGCAAAGTTAACACTGACTTTGATCTCAATTTTACTACTTTGCATGTAGATTTTTTTTGTTTAAAAAGTATACAGGCATTTAAAATAGAATATAATGAATTATAATCTTAGGTTTGATAAAAAAAATACTGGATGACAGAGGGCAAAAATAGTCGTAATCGAATTCAACAGCGTCGAACAGAGGCGCATAGTATAAACATCCACTAAAAACCACAAACACAAATTAATTTATGCTAATCCTCTGTCTTAATCGAATTCGATGTCGAATTTGAATTAGACTTTTCTCTAGTCTAAACGGGGTCTTAATGAACCTCAGGAGCATTGTTGAACAATGACTTTTGAATTCGACTTCAGTCATACTTGAACAACGACTGTACCTGTTTAGACCTGAATTCGACTTCAAAAAAGTCGCTGTTGAAGTACGACTTTTCCCTAGTCTAAATGGGGTCTAAGTGAATTTTCTTACCGGCTCTTTGAATATAAAATAAAAAATGGTTGTAAATGAAAGACTGTAAAATTGCCACATTTTGAATTTTGTCTCTTAAAATGCCCATCAAATATTTGAATTTAAAAATAGACAAACTTGACAGTCAGGAATCAAATACAGCCTCTTGTTAGGTTAAATTCCACTTTCTACGCTCCTAAAAATAACTTTCAGCTGCTCTTTTGTAGCTGGTGTGTTGTTTATTGAAACAAATTGTAGTGTATTTTGATGGTTCCCACAGATATGTGTGACGTTAATATAGTATGCAGTAAACCACAGGAACCAACTTGGAACATCATATCAGGTAAACTGTATGATATGCCTATTTAGTACACATTTATACTATACTTTCTGTAAAAATGGTGCATTTACATCCAAGGTGTATGATTTCAGTTTTGTCTAGTGGTTGTATAAGGTGAGTGAATCTTCAAGGCAAAGTGCCACATACACTGAGTACGGGGACTGTGCTCAAAATGAAGCCATGCTCCTTCAAATACAAGCAATTGTGCTCTTCCTTGTTTTAATTTTGACATTTTTTTAATTCTTTTAGATGATGTTTTTGACTTGATAAAACAACTTTTACTGTAGACAACCCTCATCAATACAGATCCATGTACACATGTAAAAAATGGCATAACACACTGTAAAAATAAGAAGAAAATCCCAGAATTGGAGATTCAATATAAATATATGTCAATGACTTCTTAGAACATATATACGTATGGCATCATTTCATTTGAAAGTTCAAAGTCATTTTATATCAGAAAATTAGGTTAGGATTGCATACTAGTAAGTCAGTGTCTCCCAGAAATTCCCATCTTAACTAAAGTATGCATGCAAATGCAATTGATCTCATCATTTCTTTCAGGTGATGCCAATATCTGTGTGCTAACCTAAAACAAGCTTTTACAATTTCTTATATACCAAAATGTGATCCTTTTTGAAAAAATATAATAACTAAATAAACAAAAAATGGCCCTGTTTGAAAAAAACAAAAAAAACAAAAAAAAAAAACCCCAACCCCCAAAAAAACCCCAAAAACAAACAAAACCCCCCAAAACCAAACAATTCAACCCCATGAACACATGACATGGGGCTTTTCTAATAGACCCACTGATTGGTTAATTGAGTGACCAATAGAAATAGAGCTTTCACATTAAACTATTCCCTGACCATTCTTACCATATCCCTGATTGGCTCAATATGATATAGTCCTTGTAACCAATCAAAATAGGTCTTAGAGGCTAATAAAAGGTATAGCGCCTATAGGATTAAAGGAAATATAATAAAAAGAAACGTAATGGTTCTTGTATCAAGTCTTGTCCTGAAATTAATGACTTTTTTATTTTGAACAATATTTTGAGCACAGCTGTTTGATGTGATCATTTATTAATTTTTCTAACAAAACCTTATGCATTATTATAATGTCCAAATATTCTAGACCTGAATCAACACAAATAGCTATCACACTAATAACCTGTATACACATATATTTTGTAGTAATTTTTAGCACAGATTTTCGTTCCTATATCAAATTATTCATCTTTTTCTGTTTTTTTGTGGTAATTTTAATTCTATAAACTGTACATTAGTGTGTCAATTGAGGGTGCTATTTGCATATATTTTAAATTCAAATTCGGCAAATAATACGAGTTATGCCTTACATTTCATTTTAATTTTTTTTTGAAAATTCCCTTGTCATTTGTTAATCTATTTGCTGATGTTCTAATACCATTTTACAAGTGTCTAGAACTTCTAAAACATTAACACTTTCAACATTACTACAGGGAGCTTGCACAAAATGTTACAGTCCTTCCAGCAATGAGGCAGACCAGAAAAGTACTATGGCCAGAGATCTCAATGTCACCTTAAAGGAGCATAGTGATGCACACTTAAATGTCCCAAGACCATTTCACTTGTTTGATTAAATTATCTCTGATATCATAGTCATGCCACTACACTTTTACATAATTATATGACCAGCTTCAACAAAACCCGGAACAAGTTGCCAGGCATAAGGTTATAAGCCTTTAAAGATGACATTCCCATAAAAAAAATCAAATTTGACCTTGAGACTAAGTGGACTTTCAAATCCTTGAAAGTACTTTTTAAAAAGAGGTTTATTTAATCAATAATTGACAGTTGAACTATGATAATCCCTATTCAATCCTGTGTAAAGTAGCAAACTAATTGGCCCATTACTGAGAATAGAAATTTGGCAAAAATATGAAGGTATCATTTACAAAATTATCCATATCTTGAAAAGTATTGATGCTATGTATATAATTTTGGTATCATTTTAAAGCTTATTGTCCCGTGCTTATATTTTTATTCAAATCATGAAATGTCAAAAATGCGACTTGTTCCTGATTTTATCAAATCGGGTCACATATTTCATCAGTCAAATACAAAACAGAAGCTCTCAGCAGATGATACATTATAAGTGGTTAGTGCCATGATGTCCTATCTGCAATAGCTGCTCTATAGACATTTTGACAATGTATGCATTCTGTATTGTACATCTGAAGATATGACACATGGCAGCTATTGCATATGAGACCTTTGTGTACTAATCACTCACATACTGACTGCCATGACCAATATCTGAAGTGATGTAAAAAAAGGATTTTTTTCCCTGATGTACTAACATTTGCACTTTCATGTTTTACAAAACTTACGCCAAATCAGAAAACATTTTATTGTGTTGAAAACTTGAAATTAGCAAAATTAAAACAAGTGAAAATGTTTGCACAAACTTACCTAAGGATAATTGGGACAATGTGCGTACGTGGCGTGCAAATGTCATGCCACTACACTTTTACATCATTTCATCAGTTAAATATAAAACAGCTCTCAGCAGATGATACATTACAGGGCCGTAGCCAAAATATCAACCAAAAGCCAACTTATTTAAAACGTTTTTAAAACATTTTTGTGTTTGCTGGGATAGTACGAACGACAGAGTGACATGCATTGGCAACATTGGCACAGGTAGTAAATCCAATTTTCTTTGCTTTACCTCAGTTGTTCGGCTCAAAATTAAAACGGGACATATCTGACAGTAAAAGCTAACATTTTATAGAAAAGAAAATTGATCCATTTTTTATGGAAATATTACAACATGGCTTTAACTAACAATATTCAAATTCCTGGTATAGATCATTCTGGGACACCCTGTATATGCAAGCAGTCAAAGATGAGGATAGAATACCTGAATAACCCTGTAGAATAACTTATTTGTAATGTTTCATCCTATTAGCATGAAGTGTTATGATCAACATGACCTACTTATTTTTGTTGATCATTTGGTTGAACAGTTAGTGAGAAAATGTACAGAAAACCTTTGATTGCCCCTTTAAGAGGAAAAACAGTGATCCCTCTTAAGGGAAAACTACCAAATTAAAGGGGAAGTTTATAGATCCAGCTACTTAACTTCCAAAATTCCCTCCAGAAAATCAGATTTTGTAGCTTGGATTGACTCCATCAATACAGTGTGATAGTAGCCCCAGATAATTTGTAGCTTAGTTATCCACATGGTATCATTCACATATAGAAATGTTTATAGCTCTGATAGACAAACCTCAACAACTTCAATGAACTCACACGTATTTAGAAAGAGTGGCATAGGTACCCGAGCTGTATTCCTTTTTATTTGAAATCAATCCTCTTACATCCCATGCAAACGATTTTAAACCTCTCCCACTCCACTGCAATAAATATGCTTTACATTTCCAAATCTTTCTTTGCTTTCTATGCTAATATTACATTATTGTTTTAAAGAAAAAAAAGTATCCAAATGGTTACATTGCAGCACATTAAATCAAAGCTCCATTGGGTGTCCCATTCCTTTATTAATGGAATTGTTATTCAGGGGGAGGGGAGGGGCCCAGGATGAGGGGAGCAATACTTCTTATGGGTTGGGGCACACCGACATCGCCCGGTTAATAATTACATTATACAACCAGAGACACTGAAATGAATACACGGGATCGATACACGTAAATGTGCTATGCACGATTGATATTCAGACAATAAATCTTTGGATACCGGGGTGGAAAATGATGAATATCTCCCGTAAATGATTTCGTATAAAGAAACCAGATGTGGTTCCTTGCACTTGAATATATATTTTAAACAGATATGATAGTCGTTAGTTTGCGCTTTGAGAGAGTAGCTTGCGTCTTGAGCTGAAAAAGTGACCAAAGTTCAAGATTTTAAATAGCGCAGCGTAAACCCTTGTGGAGGTAGTCTCGGGCCAGACTGTATGTGGCTATCACAAACATACAGGATCGACAAGTGTCAGACCGACTGACACAAACTGGCTGTGTAGGAGACTATCGGAGAGGCAGTCTATAAGCAGATGACAATGGCAAATGTATGCTCGCTGACCGTACAGAGGTCAGTCACAGGCTAATGTCATTAGCCTTAGTCGGATGTCCTTCAGCCCACTATGCATATTAAACAGGTGGGAATACAATGGCCATGCGTGGCTGTGGATTCAACCAGAGAAGATGATAAAAGAGGAGGTCGCTCGCTGCCCACATCAAATAAATAATGTGTGCATCCGCCTATTGATGGAAACAATGATCTAATCCGATTGATCAACTAATGCGATAAGTGGCTTTGCGAGTCACGACTGTCTAGCTCTAAACGACGCATGCCCGGATATCAATTTGTTACGTCAGTTGACCGCGAAATATAATTTCTGTATTGTTTGGCATGACTGGCTGCTAAGTTTGACCCGAGATCCCTGTGAAAAAGACCCGCATTTTGGATCCAAATAGCATTTTTGGACACGTTTGGACACAAAACGGTAGTATATGGAGAAACTGACACGAGTTTGAATTACTGATTACACTGGTTTTAAGTTTCCGTAAACTGCCGCAAATATTCAAATAGTTATCATTTAAATTTCTTTTCCTTTGACCTTATATTAATTTGACTGGAAAATTAATTATGCTTGACTTTCCATAACTTAACAAATTTTTGATTTTTTTTAATGGGAGTTGCGATATATATAATGCTTTTTCACTCGTTTATAAATCATGGTCACCCTGGTTAGTATTATTTTTTTTAAAGAAAAAAAGCATGATTTTGACTTCAAAATTGGGACTTTAACGATGTACTTCCGTGTGTGGAATATTTTCTCCACTAGAGAGAACTACCAAATCAGACGAGCGTGTGGCGGATGAACAGATTACCACAAAGGAAGTTTCAAGTGGTGTTTTAAGTACCCCAAACAAAGAAAAGTGAATAGAGGTTTACTGTGGGTAATCGGATTATATGTTCGAGCGATCTCCTCTTTTCTCATCTTCTCTGATTCAACCTACCATGGCATTTTCTGCCATGAAGATATCGGGGCGATGACACTGTGTGGGGGTTGCCCAACCTGGCTTTGCCACTGCTTATACAGAATAAAGTGTAACCTTGGTGCAATATCATTCAAACAGCAACGTTTATGTCCCGATGAAGAGCATTGTCACATGACTTTGCACTCCTCCACTTTATAATAGAGATCATCAATGGATAGAGTGACAGCACAGGTAAAGTGATCATGAACTTCCGCCATACTAACTCATACTCATGAAGTTCTGAGTCTAAAACATCCCTTTAAAACCAGGTACCTTATATAACAAGTATTCATGAGTCCAATGCATCGTTGTAATCCTTGTTAGTATTTCGTAACCATGAATAACACATGATTTGGGAAACAAAATCTTACCTATATATATACTGATTAACTCACATACTGACAGCCATGACCAATATCTGAAGTGATGTAAAAAAGGATTTTTTTCCTGATTTACAAACATTTGCACTTTCAGGGTTCTCCTTCCAGCATAATTTTTGCATTGCAAAAACTGCTATGCACTATTTGTTTTGTATAGCAATTCTCAAATTGTGCATAGCAGTTTTTTTATGCAATCAAATTACATATTTTCAATAAAAGTACCCAAAATAATGTGTCTCTGTCCATGTTGTGTCCTTTATTTATCAATGATTTCAATAAACAGTTTAACAGTTTCGACATTTTCTCTGAAATTTCACATTGATTGCATAAATTGCCCACGGGCCGAAGATTTAATCGCGAAGAAAACATTCGCGATCGCGAAAACACGACCAGCTCTCTTTCTTCCATGTTTACAACAAAACAAGTTCCGATACTACCGATTAATCAATACTAGTTAATAAAACGTTTCTAACCAATGCAGTGATTGGATCATCTACCGTCAAAAATCGATAATCAGCCAATCATGTTCTGGCTTTTATACACATCATCCGGGGACATTTCTTCAGGGCGCACACAACCAAATGTCAACATTTATTTTTAATTGCAATTACCTACCACGTGGCGTAATACGCCAAACGTGAAGAGATTTTAGTGTTCAGCTACCTGTATATATTATTATGAATTCAATGAATAAATATTTATCTGGTTATCGTGACATTTCAAGCTTGATTTACAGCATTTCTGATATCATTCTGCATTATTTATTACAGAATATTAATCAATAGTAGTATACATAACACGCCTAGCATCGGTGTAATAAAAACGGTTAATATTTTGCATCGCATTTTATGTGATACGTTTGTAGAATTGATTCGCAAGTATTCAAAAGTGTGGCGCATTTTGCGATGCGACACCAGAAAACTCGAACGCTGTGCACTTTCATGTTTTACAAACTTACGCCAAATCAAAAACATCTTATTGTGTTGAAAACTTGAAATTAGCAAAATTAAAACAAGTGAAAATATTTGCACAAACTTACCTAGGATAATTGGGACAATGTGCATACGTAGCGCACAAAATGTTTTTTTTGTATTTTACACTATTTTGGCCCATGATTGGTGGAAAATGGGCTCTTTGCCCCTTTTCTTTTCCTTTGCCTTCCTGATTTTCTCTTTCATTTTTTGTCGGAGGAGCACTTTTCTCTTTCATTTTTTGTCAGGGGGGGCACTCTGCCCCTTGCCACAACTGGCTACGCTACTGCTCATGCCATCTGATTCCCCCAGTAAACCCCCAAAATTACACAAATTCTCACTTATTGCAGTAATTTTGCACAACATTTGTTGCTCCCCTGAAATTCACTTTGCCCCCCCCCAATGCCTACCTTTTTTTTTTTCTGGTGCCACCACTACTGGGGAGTGGGCATAGCAACTGACACCCTCTCTTCCCTTCAGCTATATATGATCAATACAGGTCTGGCTGGTTCCAAACTGTCTTAATAAAATACAAGTGCTAACATTCAGGTTTCGATTCCCTCACAACAATAGTATTATTTATAACCAAACGGATCACATGAAGAAGTCTCAGTGTCACAGTCATCTGAACAATTGGGAATTCACCAAGTGTGTATTAACTAAACTAGAATGGGCCAAGAATATAGACGTGATTCGCTGAATGGGAACGTGTGTACCGGATTATTCATCCAATTTGATGGAAAACAGGGACGGTGCTACACATAGGTCATCTGAGAACAGGGTAAAGAAAACTTATCAATACGTAGTATAGAAGACAAAATCTAAGAGATGGGATCATTATACACAACAAAAACTTGGGTGATCAAAAATAACAATGTCAGTATTAGTGAACGTCCTATGCGAAAAAGGCATGGTTGAACTATGGTTAACCATGGTCAACCATGGTTCAACCATGGGTTTTGACCATGGTCAAACCATGGTCAACCATGCTTTTGAAAAATGGCACCACGGCCAGAGACCATGGTCAACCATGGTTAACCTTTTGACCATGGTCTATCTAAAGTGACCATGGTCAACCATGGTTAAAACTTAGCATGTTTGACCATGGTTGAACCATTGTCAACCATAGTTCAACAACCAGGGTTTTGACCATGGTCAACCATGTTTTTGACCATGGTCAACCATGTTTTTGACCATGGTCAACCATGGTCAACCATGTTTTTGAAAAATGGCACCACGGCCAGAGACCATGGTCAACCATGGTCTATCTAAAGTGACCATGGTCAACCATGGTCAAAAATTTGCATGTTTGACCATGGTTAAGAAACAATAGCAATCAAGGAAGAAACAATAGAAAGAAACAATAGCAATCAAGCTTAAACTTTAAATTAGCACCCGATAGAGGGCAGGGCCTGAAGAATGAGGGAAATTATGGGGTAAATATTTAACGGAATAAACTGCATAATCATATTATTTAGATTTATTCCATTAAATATCTTATTTTAACTTATCAAATTACTAGTTTTTATATTCTATGGTGTCAAATATTTATTCACAACGTTGTAAATATGCATTAAATACGATTAATAACAACAGAGGGCGCTTTTTCTCATTCACTACCCAGAGTCAACCATGGTCAGGTGAGGTGATGACCATGGCTGACAATGCTCAGCCATGCTAAAGCATGGTCGACCATGGTATACTTAAAAGTGACCATGGTCAACCATGGTCAGGTGAGGTGATGACCATGGCTGACCATGCTCAGCCATGCTAAAGCATGGTTGACCATGGTATACTTGAAGTAACCATGGCCAATCATGGTCAGGTGAGGTGATGACCATGGCTGACCATGCTCACCCATGCTAAAGCATGATTGACCATGGTATACTTGAAGTGACCATGGTCAACCATGGTCAAGTGAGGTGATGAACATGGCTGACCATGCTCACCCATGATAAAGCATGGTTGACCATGGTATACTTAAAAGTGACCATGGTCAACCATGGTCAAGTGAGGTGAAGACCATGGCTGACCATGCTAAAGCATGGTCGACCATGGTATACCATGGTGACCATGGCAACCATGGTTGACCATGGTCAAGCCACCATGGCTGATCATCGCTGACCATAGTTAACCATGGTCAACCATGTTTTGACCATGGTTGACCATGGTTGACCATGCTAGTACGGTTGACATTTCGCCTAGGGTGTCAATAGAAAATCCTAAAATACTGTGAAAAAAATCCCCAACCCTGAAAACTTACATCCCTGTCACTTGATTTGTCCAAAACTGACTTTTGACCCCAATATATGAAACCCATTTAATACAAAAAGTCATTTTTTGATCTCTATTTCTTTCACAGTCTTCTTTCCTTTTTCTCCTCCAGTCCTTCCCCTCTTCTACTTAAAGGGAAATCAAGAGATTTTCTGAGAAGGATCCCCTTAATTTTTTCATGAAGTGAGAATTTTGCATGTTCACATAGCCTACCTCCAAATTAACAAATACCCCGAATGAATCAGGCAACAATCTTTCCATTATGAAACTCGAGCAATTTTTGTTCAAATTGTCCAGATTTGGACATTAAATTAACACAGTGGTCTGCGGGGAACTGAAATGAACAAAAATACTCATCAAATTAAAACAAAATGTTAGCATCAACTAGAATTTTCAGCATAGGTTTATTTTGTTGTTCTCTGTAAACCTAGAGTCTAGTAGAACTCATGGGCGTCAATCATGTGGGAGGGGGCAGGGGGACGTGTCCCTCCACCTTTTATTTAAATTACCAATTTTTTGTTATTTTCAGCCACTTTTTGACAATTTAGGCCGAATGCCTCGCACACTTCAAGACGGATCGACGCTAATGGTAGAACTAGATCACTGAGTGTCCCTTTAATACACCAGTCCTTAATTTTGTTATATCGTTCCTCCCCTTGAGTCACCTTCCTCCTTATACTCATCCTCCTCTTCCCTATATCTATCCTCCTCCTCCTCCTCCTCTACTTCCTCCTCATTCCAATCAACCAATGGTTCACATCTAAAGGTTATCTATGCATCGTTTAATTACTTTTCACAAATGCAATTGTATTATTTCTTGATATCAATGGCCTTCTTAAGATTCGATGACCTTCTGGTCACCAGCCATCAACTTAAGTGATTCAATAATTGGAAAAGACGTTGATTAATGGTGTACTATACAATCTTGTTAAGGTACACTTCAGTTGATGAACTGACACTCTAAAGTGTCTGCCTGTATCGGAAACCACCGTTTAAGATTCCCATTTTACGTTGATTCCGTTTCCTTGCACTTACCATGCTTACAGTAAGACACTTGTGATTTTACAGCACCTTATGCTTGCTTTTGTTTTAAAGCTCTTCAATAAAATGGAAAGGAATTTATTTGAATTTTAGGTTTACGACATAGACTAATGACAAGTTTGTGGGGAAATTAAAAATTGTGAATCAAAACTTAAATCAAAATAAAATAAAAATGTAAATATCTATACCAATGCTAAGTGTGTTGTAAAAGTAATTGAATTGTCTTTTGCAAATGTCAGGTGTGACACTTTCTTGGAACATTGGATACTGCATCTAGTGGTTCATATACAGGTATACTTGTGTAACTTGTGTGTTGATGAACATATTCATATTCAACTATTTTGTCTGGTTTCTTTAGTCTGCCCTGTGTGCTAGCCATAGAGCTTTTTTATAGGCTCAACACAAAAAGTCCAACTTTTCAGATATTTTCTCAAAATATCAAGAGCTACATTAAGAAGCACTGAACCAATACTAGGCTTGTTTGTACTCATTTTAATGTACTTTTCATGTCAATTCCAAATATGGTCATGAAAACTTACAATTCTGAACATCAACACAAAAAGTCTAAATTTTGAGATATTTTCTCAAAATATTAAGAGCTATCTTAAGAACCACTGAACCATTACTACGCTTGTTTGTACTCATTTTAATGCATTTTCATGCTGATTCCAAATAATGGTCATGAAAACTTACAATTCTGAACTGATTTAGTTAAAAGAAAAAATGAAACTTGTCGTCTGCAGTAAACACCACATGGAGAGAGTTAAGGTTAAAGAACCTGATGGATAATGTTTGGGATCATAATGAAAACACTGAAAACACCAAACAGTTTTGACATGGACAAGTTTGGCATGTGCATTTTGATCAAAACATTATGAATTTGATAAACTTGCAAATTCTGATCAACTTCAAAATCAACATCTTAAGCACCCCTTAAGGCGGCCAAAAACCCTCACTTCAAGAACGAAAAGACATTCAAATGAAGGATGTTTATTTTAAAATACCTCAAGGCATTTTCTCAAAAGATGTTGATGACAATGTCATATCATCACACTGCTTTTTGTTGGTATTTTCAATAAAAATATCAAACAAATTGACATATCTCCTTGGCATAGCCTACAAGTTTGCAGGAAGTTCTTCAATAATTGAAGGAAACCTCCAAGGAGTTTTACGATAATCAACCTCATGATTATGTATCACACCTCTATATGGATGCATACACTCACTATGGACCACAATAGCCTCACCCCAATGGCATAGTCCATAACCTCAACTACATAATTATAGTTCAAAATTTGACCTCAAGTTGCAGAGGATGAGTTTTTGTACTCAAATTTTCAAATGTCATTCAATGAATGTACAAATGTATTGGGGTTTAAGAACTGTGCCCCTGGTAGATGAGCATGTTGTGGATCCTAGTGTCTATAAATAAGGTGTTAAGTTATATGCATCTATAAACCAGCGCTAATTTCAAATAGATTATTTACATAATTTCCATTTTAACTATCAATAATTTGATCTTATAATAGAAAAGACAAAAGTTGCACATTCTCCTAATGCAGTACAAATTTCTGACAACTTATATATCACTAGGATCCACAACATGCTCATCTATCAGGGCCCCAAAACTTTTGTACATTCATTGAATGACCTTTGAAAATTTGGGTACAAAAACTCATACTCTGCAACATGAGGTCAGGTTTTGCACTATGATTGTTTAATTGAGGTTATTGAACTACGCCATTGAGATGAGGCCATTGTGGTCCATTGTGTATATATGCAGCTCATACAGGAAACTGAACGGAAAAAACACACAGATTCTTAACATGCAACACATTTCTCATTATGAACATGATGAGAATACGTAAGCCACATTAATACTGTGTTTACATAACGTGATCACATTTATGAAAGCTTATGATGTATATTAAAACACTTCATTCTCATCATTTTCATTTACTTTGATATGTATGCCACTCTGTTGCAAATATCAAAGGTATTTTATACCAGCGAGAGAGTTTTGAAGAACAAATATTTAGACATTAAAATCTATAAAAATTAGATTTTTCAAAGTGATATCTTTGGTGAATTTGTTGAATGAAGATTTCATCAGTTCATTGTTTAAAACTAAGCTCCCAGACAAGAGTGTGAAGTATTAGATTGAACTCTTACACAACACATGAATAATTGCTTTTCTATGTTGGCTTCAGATTCAATCAGTCTCTTACACATCATACAATTAGTTCATCCTCTATTCTGAAAGGTATCTTATCATTTTAATGTTATCAAATCTCTTACATAGCATGCAATTTCTTAATTATATTTAGAGCTTGAAAGACACTTCCACAGACAAGAAAATATACAGACTAACCACCAATAGGTAAAGTCCCAGTATCCCCGGGCCCAGTATCACTCATTAATGAGAGCCGATCATCACAAGGAGTGCGGCATGCGAAACTGATACATACATATATGATTTTTTACATAAAACACAAAATACAATGCTCTATCGCATAACACAAAGGCACATAACACTGGCATGATTTGTTAGACAGTAGACACACATGCACAAACAAATTATCAGCCCTCATGAATATGCAAGAATTTACAGCATACAAAGCACAGGGACTTTGCCTCTTGGAGGATGGTCTGTATATTTTCTCATCTGTGGACACCTCATCTCATTTTAGACTCTTTCACAACAATAATTTTCTACATAATGCTAAGCACAGCTGCTTACGTAAGCTGTAGACTCTTACACAGCATGCAATTTGTTAATCCTAATAGAACATGACTAATATCTCGCATCAGGTAACCAGACTCTTATACGGCACAGGGTTGGTTAAATCCTTCTTTATAGCACCTATAAGATGTCTCAATGAAGTTGAAATTGGAGTAAACCATACCCATGTTTTATGCGTCTATTACAAGCATTCAAGAGCATTGGACAGCAAAGCTGGCTGCATCACTACATGTACTTGGGGAGATACATCAATGGCAATTAAGATCAAGTATAGTGATAGTTTTAGGCTCAGAGTTTCAGGTTGGAAATTTTCACCCAAATTAATTTTTGACACTTTATCAATTCTGAAATGTTTCATTAGCTGTTACTTACAATAATTATTTTCATGCATTTGATGAAGCGCACAAAAATGTGCAGATTTGGTGTAAATTTCTAAAAAAAAAGGTAGGAAATTAGGTGTAAGCTGATGAAAAAAGGGTTATTAGGTAAAAAAGGGGGTCTTGGGCGTAGAGTTTGTATATACAACAGTTTTACATTGAAAGCAGACTGATTCAAAAACACCTGTCTCCAAAGTAAAGATGCAATATTCATTCACAGATACAACCTTACACGGAGGGAAGCTATATAGAGCAAAGAGGCGTATGAGTTACATGCAACTTCAGGTAGTACTACTATTAAAATACAATTAGTACCTACAGCCTATATATACCTGCTTATTAAAAAAGTTGTTAAAGGCCCATTCAGTGATTTGCTCATCCGGACGATCGTAAAAATCATCAAAATTCAGATTTTGGTACATGTACCTTTGTCATTGTGCTAACATAGCCTGCGAGTGGTTCAGCCGAAAGCCGTGTATTTAAGACAAAATAAGACATTTTACACAAATCTGTAATTTTAATAGCTATACATGTATTTGAATGGGGCTTCAACTTCATCAGTACTGCTGTTTTCTTTGTTTTTTGCCAAATTTGAATGACTTATCCTTCATTTTTAAGCAATTTATAAACAATTTTAATTTTTTACACTTGCGCTGGGATCACTGAATGGGTCTTTAAGTTGCGACTGATATATTTCATTGTTGAAGCTCCATCTTGTAATAGCTGCCATTTGTTTTACAAGTAAAAATTGTTAAAAGGTGAGCTGTTGGAAACTGCTTATCCACAAAAATAGCCTGTTAGTGTTAATTAAAATTTCAAAGTCTTTTTGGAGCCTGAGCTTTCGATCCTACGATCTTTATCAAATAAATAATAAAATAAATCAATCAATTTCGGATTTATATAGCGCCTTTTTCCAGCTAGATCTTGAAGGATTCAAAGCACTGTAATTTCGCTGCCATGGTGAATCAGCACAATCAGATCGCATCATCTAGGCCAGTTGCAGCCGAACCTGGTGCAGACCTATCCGCACTTAGATTGTAACACCCACCAATTATCTGTGCAGCTCCCCAAATTCCATTGGGTGAAGGAAGTTTTTGATAACCAAACAACTAATCACAGATTTTTTGAAAGCAGGAGGAAATCGGAGATCCCGGAGAAAACCTGTGAGAGCGAGCATGGAATCGGGATAAACCAAATGCACAACTCCCTTTCCCCTAAAGGCAAAGGTGACAAGACAACACAAAAACATCCAAATATATAGGACCATATACTCTACAAATAGAAATGGACAGAAAGCAAAACAATACAAGACATAAGGGTTTCCTGGAAACTTTCCTTTTTCTTCTTCTTTATTTCAAAACTTTTTTTCTTGTAAAAATGTTTCAGAAGTTCTAGATACTGGTATTGGCAATAGATTTGCTTCTGTCAAATAAGCATTTTAAAGCAGGTTTTTTTATATTAATCATCCCCTCAGAACCATCAAAATTAAGAAAGAGATTTTACAAGTGTTACAAAACTGATGAAAAACTGATGAACAATATTATAATGGGTGATTTCAAGTTTGCTTTGTATAAAAAGGAAGAACACTAAATGTGTTTTTGTTGTTGTTTTTTTACTGGTACTTGGCTGCTGCAGTTGACCAATTTCGTCAGCATATTACCAGAGCTTTGAGGCCATAAAATTTCCAATATTATTATAGCCACTGTAATTACACCAGGTTCGGTATTAACCCAGCAAACACAAAATGTTTTCGACATCATTCGCAAAAGGTTATAAAAGGTTGTCTGAAAACGTTTAAATGTCAGGTTATATAAAGGGTACATTAATGGTATAAAACGTTTTCATAACATTAAATAACATTTGTTGGTAATTTACTGCACAGCAAACACAAATGTTTTACAGAAAACATTTAAATGTCGGGTTATATAAAGGGTATAAAAACGTTTTAATAACATTCCAAAAACATTTTTGAAAACTTGGTACAAATCATTCTAAACAGAATGTTATTTTGGGGTTGAAAAAATATTTTACAAACAATGTTTGCCCAAAATATTTACAATAACGTTTTTAAAATGTTTTCACGACCTTTATATAACCCGACATTTAAATGTTATTAAAACGTTTTGTAAAAAAACATCTTAAGAACATTTCTGTGTTTGCTGGGTGCAAATATTTTAACATAATGTTATTTAAGTGTTGACAAAATATTTGGACAAAAATGTTTGCAAAAATAGTTTACAATGACATTTCGCAAACATTTTAAAAATATTGTTGTAGTCTGTTTTCATACAAAACGTTTTAAAACGATTTCATGACCTTTATATAACCCGACATTTTAATGTTATTTAAACGTTTTTATCCAAACCAAAACCCAAAATATAACTTATTTAAAACGTTTTAAAAACGTTTTTGTGTTTGCTGGGATATTACCAGAGATTTGAGGCCATAAAATTTCCAATATTATCATAGCCACTATAATTACACCAGGTATTAAGGAATCATATATGGCACATGAATAATTACGTAACTGAGTTAGCTGTATGATTTGTTTCAAGATCAGCAACTTATGAAAGAACTTGTCTTTTTTCTTGATTTTTTTAAAAATAAGTAGCTATATTGTAACATATTATATAAGTAGCCATTTTGAATCCATCATCTTTCTGACTACTGTAAAGCACATTATATTCACATCACAAAATGTTCACATTTTAAAGAGAACCATCATTTTTGTGGCATACAATTTTTGCAAAAGTGATACATTTTCTTAAAGGTCTTCTAGGAAAAAGAGATATTTGAAAACACAAAAATTTCGTAAATTCATGTCACAGAATTCCTAAACTATTCATGTACGTGAACATTTCACACTTTTCAACCGATATTGACTTATGAAGTGGTTATGAAGATACGCAAGATACATATCACCAAATATAATTGATTAAGAATTTGTTTCATAGCCTACAGATATTTCTAAGATTGTAAAGATTTATTCTTTATTTTTTGTATTATTTTCAACAAATACAACTGATAGTTTATTTATTTTTTTCTCAAATCCCACTGAAAATTGGCATATTCATAGTCATAATTTACAACAACAGCTCAGTGTGCAAAATGTAATTTTGTCATATTTTAGGTCTTAACCACCATTTCATTTCTGAATTTTTTTTTGCCTCAGAATTCAGTTCCTCAAAGTGTAGTTGTAGATCCGGGGGGGGGGGAGGGGGAATATAATCCATATAGTCCATATAATCATCCCCCATATTTGGTCATTTTAGCCACAAAAGTGCAAATTTGTCCGCACCCGCGCCAATTTATTCCACTTTTTGCACCGTATTTCATCAGTTTAGCTTCAGTATGGCAATTTTTTTCGTGCGCTTTGTGCGCATTTGTACCATAAAATAAACTTATTAGGTCCTGGATTCACTATACTTAAAGAAATTTTTCCAACCCCATCCCCTCAAATGTCAAAAACAAATCTACGCCACTGTCCTCAAGCCCCTCACGTCTACTGAAATAATTTTGAGTGTAAGGCACATTTTTGTTTGGGCAGAATGTGTGGATGCAGGGATTCTGATCACTGGGCCCCTACATGTTACCAAAGTTGACAGAAAAATGGTCAAAATTTTTGATGGTCTATATCTTCTGTCCAAAATAAAACCTTTTTTGATGGAAATTTCAAACAAATATGGTACAAAATAATGAAAAATGAGTAGAATAAAAAAAAATATTGAAAAAGCACCATTTTGTCAAACCACAGGCAGTTTTCTGCCAATTTACACAAAAGACCCCGGATATGGAATCCTTTTCAGCCACACATACCCATACCTCAATATTTTAAGGGGCCCTACTGATAATCAGTGCACTAGACACACATCCTTCTGTTTTCCTGTTTTTCCCTCCTAATTTACCCTGATTTTCCCTTCATTCAGGTGTTTTGTTTTCTCCAACAGGTCGTTCACACCATCCTTCCCATGCATCTCTAAGACCCAAAATCACCTCATTGTCAATGACAAAGTTCCTTAAAATCCATTCAACAACTATAGCTCAAAATTTAGCCTCAAGTTGTAAGGTATAAATTTCCATACCCAACACACATTCAAAGGTCATTTTATACATGTACATACATATTGGAGTCACAGTACTGTGCCTTTATAGATGAGCATGACTGAGACCCTACCGCATGTAATATTGGTACCTAAGGGCGACGTTTCCGAAAACCTGATTTTCTCTTCAGATTTGATTCAATTATTAAATTTTCCTCACATCATTTGATGCTTGTTCATAATCATTTGATGTCTTACCATCATTTGACATATAAGATTTAGGCCCTATATAGGCATATCCAGATGAAGGGATTTTTGCTTGAAGCAACACAATTCTCAAGCAGAACTTGGGGGAATGGTCCGGTGAGCTGTCTTGAGGATTCGAATCCCGAAGTTTGTTCCTAAATTTATCCCCAAGAAATTTAGGCAATATTCTTTGTGTTCAGTGATCCTCGAGTCCCACTGCCGTGTGAGCAAGTCACTTTGCGATTCTTGCGTGCTGGGCTCAAACAATAACCTTGGTTTAATTATATTTAATGGTTTACTCCAGCATGCCACTAGAGATGTCACATTAAGCTTCCAAAGCCATCATAGCAGAACTTGAGGATTCCAGTCTTGGAGTCGTGTGGACACGCAGTTGGGGATTGACTTCTTGAGTACACCAATCCTTGAGAATTGTATGACCATCTGAACATGTCCTATATGTTACCACATGTCTACCTGGGATGCATACCAATATCTAATCACTGGAAACAAGATTATAACACGTCCTATTTTTTTAAAGCTGATAAATCGGGCATTAATGTTTGATACGTGTTGCTCATCTAGCAGCGGTGTAAACTCAATTTTTTTCGAGTGGTATTTTTGTTTTGATAGAGAGTGGATGCAGAATATCTTAGATTATTTCATTAAAGAACCACTATTTCATTCCTCAAAGGCTCGTGCATTAGACGCATCAACATCAGCGCACATGCATTATTTTGTCTAATTTCTCTCCCAAAAAGTAATATGCATTCATAAACCTATGAATATGTACTGAAAAATGTCATAAATAGAAGAGAGCTAGGATCACAAAATACTCCTTAAGTGTTGGAAACTTGGAATCTCTGCTGTACAATACAAAATATACAATCTTGCAGAATTATTTGCAGAACTGTCCCATAATTTGCCATAAAATGTGTCCATTTTAATTAAAAGGTGCACAAATCTAGAACTCATCAATGACCAAGATATTCTTTTCACATATTTATTAAGGTTACTGCCTCTTTTGAGGTTTTGAGCAAAAAAATGGGATGATTTTGCCACATTAAGTTTCAAATTTGGCCCAGAAATAATCATCGGAAAAATAAAAGTTATACCTCATCTTAAAGGTAAAGGTTTATATATTATTATTTTTCCATTGCTATTTTAATTTTCAGACTCTGATTGGGACTGGGAGTGAATGAACTGGGTCATTGATTATAGCACTCGCTATTTTTTTTTGACCAGTCATTTCATCAATTTTCCTCACTCCGATTTCTAAACCAAATTGTAGTCATCTATAAAACATCCCATAGTAACATTCTTGCTATTCAGTTTTGGTATCTCTACTTCAGAAATAAAATTACAAGTTGTAGAAAACCTAAATTTCGACTGAAATTTGTATTTTTTTTTTTTTTTCTTAATGAGTCTAGCTTTCATAGCTTGTTTATTTATTTTCAAAAAAATTAACTTTGCATGATATGGTGCATATCTTCGCTACATGTGCATACTCGAATTTGGGGATTACGATCAGCCAATTTCGAAATATCAATTTTTTTAGACGGTATGGTCAACACTTTTTAAGCTTTTACACGATTCAGAGATACAGTCAATCGCGTACCATTTCTTTCAATTCTATGTTACTTATTTGACAAAGTGTCAAACGAAATTCGCCCTCATAAGCCACGACAAGGCCCGGTTGCTTGTGTACTTTTCTACTCACAATCAAATGACTGCAACTGGTTAAATTCCTGATTTTCCTGGCAAGAAGACACGGAGAAATTTATATTTCACGCCCGACCATGTGTTTACGTTTCATGAGGTCATGGGTCAATCCGGCAAATCGAGATGTACACACTTGGAGAAGACTGTCGCGCTTGTATATCCCGTTTGGAACATGATTGACCAACGATGATATGAATGTTAGAAGCTGTGGTCAGAACAGGGCCAGTGTTTCATATTTCTAGTCAGAACAAACCAAGGGCAAAATTAACAATTTTAGAACAAGAATGGATATCGTCAGCCTACTACGATAATTGCCTTACTTTTTTTTGTAATTTTGCCTATGGTTTAACGATGCATTTTTAAATCATATGATTCACCAATCTTTGCTCAAGAACAAAATAATGATTAGGCCTGGGGGGGGCGCTATCATTTTCTTCGGAAGGGGTCCCAAATATACAGAAGGGTTCAAAATTTTTAAGGATAAAAAATATGGGGGGGGGGTCATGACATTTTCGATGACCAAAATGTAGGGAGTCACAAGATGACAGATAGTGTGGTTATTTCATTCAAAAGACTGATTTGAATGATTTCAATACAATTTTAGCCTGTTTATGGGGTAGGCCTAAGGGGCTGTGAAATTTACCCCCCGGGGGTAAAACTTCCAAATAACCCTCCAAAAATCGCTTCCGCCCCCCCCCCTCTCGGCCCGCCAAAAATTCTTTGCTCCCTCAGCGCTCCGAGCAGGAAAATTAAAGCGTTTCCGTACTGTTTTCCCAAGCCATTTTAGAGTGTTTTATTAAAAAGGCGCCCCATGAATGCGTGCCAAAAATCGCTTGGGGGAATTGCTTGCCCCCCTTTCGGCTCGCCAAATATTTCTTGCCCCCCCGCCAATTTTCCCCTCCCCCAGGGGTCATAATTATTGCACAGCCCCTAAGGTGTTGGCCAATCAGCGGAGGGGGGTCATAATTTTTTTGTTGCCGAAAAAAGGGGGGACGTAATTTCATTGCCGCCGACTTTTTTTTAAATTTCGGACCACCCTCCTTCCAAAAGCAGTAATAAACTTTGTGTTGGATCTAATACAAAATTTGTATTTTATGAACCGACATATTGTCATGGGAAGTTACCGGTATTTTGTGTTTTTGTTATTTTGTATTTTAATCAGAAGGCCTATTGGACTATTTTCGAAGTTTAGATTTTCGGATCCCTTTTGTATAGGCGTAGATCCTGGTGGGATGGAGGATAAATCCCACTAATATTTTGCCAGGGTATAGATGTTCCATACAATCACCCTCCCAATGTTGCACGCCTGTATGTGGGTTTCTGTCAGGGGTTTCTGACCAAATTAACCTCTTTGGCCATTTTAGCTAGCCCCCAAAGTGCAAATTTTTGCACGCTCAACGCGAATTTATTCCACTTTTGCATCTAGTAGTGTCACAAGTTATCTTCTAGTATTTTTTTCCTTATAATGCTGTCGCCAAAAGGTGCTGGATTCACCGTATAGGCCTATTTAAAAAAAAACCCTTCCAACCCCCATCCCCCCAAATGTCAAAAAGAAATCTACACCACTCCGCGCTATCCCTTTGCCGCCTCTGCTGCCCTTCTTTTTTGCGACCCCAAAAGCCCCTCCCCCCGTAGGCCTACGCGTATCGTATGACGGGTATGGTCGTTAGGCGTATATGGTTTAGGTAAGTGACACCTAAAAACCGCCCTAGGCATGCGGGGGGACAAGTTGATAGCGGGGTGGAGGCTCCAGACTTGAAACCCGTAGGCCTACCCATTGCCATTTGACCGTGGACAGGTAGGGAGGGGCCTCCCCATTTCTAAGGATTTTCTCAAAAATATAGACCCATGTCTAAAGTTTTCTTTCCTATAGGCCTAGACCCATTTTCCCGAAAAGATCGAGATTCACGGTGCGGGGTTTAACGGACCCATAAGGATTTTCAGCAAAAATAGGGACCCATGTCTGTAAGGATTGTTTGCAAAAGCGCACTCCCCGTATGCATTTGGCAGTATGGGATTACCCCCCCCCCCTCCTCCCCCTTGCCGGAGGCAATAGGCATGTCCATTGTCATTGAATAATGATCAAAAGACCTTCAACAATATTTGGTTGATCATTTATAATAATCATTTTTGTGAGCCCCGGGTTTCAGTAAATCTAATATACGCCCATATCTTCCATATAAATATGTTTTCACAGCACTTCTTGCATGCCCTGGCTGTAGTGCAAAACAAAACACTAAGTTACCGGGCCATGCACCTGCTGGGCGCACGGTTTCAAGCACAGCGATATCCCAATTCCCGTTCGTACATCCCGTTTTGATATTATATGCCCAATTTGACGAGTTTGCGGACTGACGTTCTAATCGGAAGCGCTTCAACTTGAGAGTTAGTCTCCTTCACAATCGGTTTATGCTGTGGTTTACGTCGTTCTAAACACACGTCGTTCGTCCCTACAAGATGCAGTCTGGACTCGAAACTAAGAGAGTAATTGGTGCATACCATGGAGCTTTTAATAAATGGACCTCACGCAATACAATCAGAGTTTGTTTTCATTAGCAGGGAGACAACATAGGGGAAATTACATATTGGCACTTTTTTTCAGGATTCATGTTATTTTATATGAAGGGTATGTATGTCTTCTTGTCAAAAAAAAAAAAAAAAAAATTCCCTAAGTCAAGGTCATGACCCAAGAGCATGTACCCTTAATCAAGTACTTAGTAATATTGGGAAAGATAAAAAAAGTACTTAGTAATATAAACAAAATTAAAGTTCACAACACATAAGCAAATACATAAATCATATAAATTTCCCTGTAACAAAATACTAACCATTACTTGGCTCTATTTCGTTGAATTGCTGCAAGGAAATAACCAAGACCACAAAACTGACAAGTATTCTTTTAAAAAGGAAGTAGTGCTGACAAGGATAGGAAGTGGTTGAGGTATGCTATCATTGACCACAAAGAGACTCACTGATTTATGCCTTGTAACTGACTAGCAATTTAAATGAACAAAAGTGAGTTAGTTTGGTGCTTTAATAAATATCAAAGGTCAATAAAAGGAATTACTTTTGAAATATTTTAGATGTGGTTAATAATATGCAATTTGGCAAGTTTGTATCATTCGTGAAGGGAAAATAGTGTGGGCCTACCACTTGACTGTTTTTGTAGAAATTCCTAAATGCATCTCACAAACGTGTAGTTGTCTTTGATATGAGCAAATCTACAGGTGAAAAAAAAATGGAATAGTACCTGTTCGTCCAAAAGTTAACTAATAATTGTGCAATTTTACAAGTTCTATGTATTGTGGTTTGGTGAAAAAAAATGAAATAAATGTCTTATAAACCTTTGTAGGTTAAATCCACATTCTACTTTTTAAGATATCAAAATGTTTTTAAAACACAAAAAGCCACAGGAACACTACTTGAGTCCCATTTGTGACCAGGGTCTCAGCTAGAAATTGTGGGTTGCCCGTCATTCGAACAAAACCGCCTGTCCCAATTTGACCTTTAAAACATCCACCAGACGTCCATAGCCCACCGGGGGCTCAAAGAGTTCAAACATGTGCTGACCTGACCCTGCCCCACAGACTGGGTCTACCAAAAAGGTCAATTAGCCTCTCAAAACATACAATTTATAATATGGCATCTGCCAAAGGCATCAATTTTGCCTGTCCCAGGAGCAAACTGGCCGTCCGAAATGACGGCCAGACGGGTGGCTAGCCAAGACCCTGTTTGTGACAGTCTAATATGGCACATTACGCACAGGTAATATGGCACATTACACACATACACATGCATCATTCTATACTTTTTACTTCAGCAGCATATTCTATGTTTAGAAAAGGGGAAGATGAAAAAAACATTGGTCAGCATTCCTGTCAAGATGCTTACTGACTTTAAATGTTTTACTTCAATTAGAAAATGCTAATGAAAAGATGACTTCTTGCCACATCTGACACCTGAATCATGTAATCATGTATGTTTATGCAGATTGGAGGCCTATCCACATGAAACCACGCTTCCCTCCCTACAGTCCGGTCCGACTGCCTGATCAGGAAGTACTGCCGAATCAGGCAGCATGTTGCCGAGTCAGGCAGTATGGTATCCCACAATGCAATGCTCTATTTCAAATAGAGCATCTTTTAATATACCGTTATTTCTTGGTTTAGAGTAAAGAAGTAGGTAAAATATATAAAATTATCAATGAATGTACAATTAGTAGTAATTTTTCATCAATTTTAGTTAAAATAAAATTAATTTGCATATTTAAATCAAATTTTTAAAAAACCGTTAGAAATTGTTTTGTTATTTAAATTATGTTTCTCCCAGTGTAATTTTTTTTCGCCCGGTGAAAAATTGTCAACTTACATGTAGCTCATGTGTGTCAAAGTAAAATTTCCCCGATCTTTTATAAAATCACCATGAACAATTTAGTCCTTAGTCTGTCGAATTCGGAAGGGTTACCAAAGCCTGTGTTGCCTAACTCGGCAACATGCTGCCTGATTCGGCAGTACTTCCTGATCAGGCAGTCGGACCGGACTGCCCTAACACCCCTGAAATGAGCTGATAGTTTGTATTACTTATAACTCATACATAAACTCTAGACTGTTGATTGGTTCATTACCATTAGATACTTTAACAATTAACCACTGATGTTTTATAGGGTTTTTAATCTGTTTAAGGAGTTTATACAGGATGGAGGCTCTGGGATGGAGGCCTACCCACATGTGCCCCCCAAAACAGGCTTCCCTCCCTGTCCCTGATACCCCTGAAATTAGCTGAGAGTTTTTATTACATCACTCATACATAAACTCTAGACTGTTGATTGGTTCATTACCATTAGATACTTTAACAATTAACCACTGATGTTTTATAGGGTTTTTAATCTGTTTAAGGAGTTTATACAGTATGGAGGCTCTGGGATGGAGGCCTACCCACATGTGCCCCCAAAACAGGCTTCCTCCCTGTCCCTGATACCCCTGAAATTAGCTGAGAGTTTTTATTACATCACTCATACATAAACTCTAGACTGTTGATTGGTTCATTACCATTAGATACTTCAACAATTAACCACTGCCATTTTATAGGGTTTTGAATCCGTTTAAGGAGTTTATACAGGATGGAGGCTCTGGGATGGAGGCCTACCCACATGTGCCTCCAAAAACAGGCTTCTCTCCCTGACACCCCTGAAATGAGCTGTGAGTTTATTACCTATCACTTATACATAAACTCTAGACAGCTCGTTAGTTGATTACCATTTGACACTTTTACCATCAACCACTGCCATTTAAAAGGGCATTTCGCGATCCACAGCCTCATCCCCCCACTTTTCTCAAAAAAAAGTTGAGATTTTTATATCACTGGAAACCTCTGGCTACATAATGTTCATGTACAAAATATTTCTTGCAGACTAATTCGTTTGGCAAAGATATCGTGAAATTTGAATTTCGTTCTGGTGCACCAGAACGAAATTACAACGCATTGTCTATGGAGCAGTGTAATACACATAATCATGCATAACTTTAATAAGCATAAAATCGGAATCAACTGAAATTTTGGGAATAGGTTTTTTTCGTGGATATCTAATGAAAAATGACATAAATAGAGGATGCTAGGATCACGAAATACTCCTTTAATAGGTTTTTTAATCTTTATTTATAACAATAAGCTTGAAAGCTTGAACAAACCCAAAAGTGAGAACACTAAATTTAAGGGATGCTCATTTTATCAAAATAGAAACAAACAAGCAAACAAATACACAAGGACAAGGAGAGATGGAATGGAGAAATAAAAGGAGGCCAAACAAAATGGATGAAAAAAAAAAGAAACAAATCTGGCTACATGAGGTGGAGACAAGCGGCAGATTTAAAAGCTGGTAGGGAGGTGCACTTAACAACATCATCAGGCAGGTAGTTCCACAAGGTGGGAACATATGGGTAAAAAGACCTTTGGCAGAGTGTGAGCTTCGGAAAGGTATATCAAGAGAGAGGCTATTAAGAGTGCGGAGAGTGGTCTTGGGGTGAGGCTTGAATGGGTTGGGAGAAGCGCAGAGGTGGTTGAGGATCTTGAATAGATGGCAAACACCACAGAAAAATGAAGCTGAATGGGCACAGAGCAAAGGGTAAAGAATACACTGACTATGTGATTCAAAAAGCAACCCAAGTTCGGCATACAAAATGGCCCCTCACGAAGTCCCTGAAATGCTAATGCAGTTAACCCATTCATTTACATGTAAAACTTGCCCTATTTACAGGTGAACCTAACTGAAGAAATTGAAAAGATACACAGTTTTTTAGTTTTCTCAAAATCACTTTCCATGGACTTGGGTGGGTTTTGTATTCATGTATTCATTTGCATACAGGCACCTGTCAAACAAGCCAGGATACCCCTCATATGTTTTCATCCTTCCATCCCTTTAATTACAAATGGCTGCATGGTCACATGAATGCCATCAATGCAGCAAAGTATCAGCAAAGTACAGGGCTGTAGCAAGCGGGGCGGCCGGGGATGCCATGGCCGCCCCACTTTTTGAGAAATTTGTTATGTTTTTCTTTATATCTTTATTTCAATTTGGGCATATATCTGTATTTTGGCCGCCCCACATTATGATGGCCGCCCCACATTTTTCAACCTTGCTATGGCCCTGGCAAAGTATACTCTTTCATTGGGATAAAGGAATTTCCCAGTCCCATCACTTACATGGTCCCCAATATAAACAAACTAAGTACCTAAGTGTGTATCGCATGTGGTGTAGATATTCAATCAATGAATATCTTCACGAAAGCAGGCCTTATATTAGCACCTGCAAGCTGGTACATGTTAGAAAGGGTAGTCACATATAATGAGGGCATTAACCACACTGACCATACCAGAATAGTGAGAAGTCTGAACACTGTCAAACAGAATATTTTACACTCTAGTCAGAAATTGATTGGAATGACCACATAAAACCAGGAGTGTGTGTGAACATGCATTAAGAATGAGTAGAAGCAGTGAAGTCATGCAGCGATGGTCTAATTTAGGCATGAAGTACATATGTGACCAGCTCCAACAAAACCCGGAACAGGTCGCCAGACATGTTTTTGAATTACAGGCGTTCCCATAACTAAAATGAAATTTTGGAATTCTTAATTTAATGGTATTTCACTCTGGGACTAAGTGGACTTTCAAATTCTTGAAAATACTTATTAAAAAGAGGTTTATTTAATTAAAAAGTAACGGTTGAACTATGATAATCCCTATTCAATCCTGTGTAAAGCAGAAAATTAATTAGCAAATTACTCAGAATAGCAGTTCCGCAAAAATAGCAAAGTATCATTTACAAAATGATCCATATCTTGAAAAGTATTGATGCTATGTATATAATTTTGGTATCATTTTGAAGCTTATTGTCCCATGCTTACAGTTTTATTCAAATCATGAAATGTCAAAAATGCGACTTGTTCCTGGTTCCTATAAAACCCCAAGATGGCCAAATCTTACTTTCAATATTACATAATAAGCTTTAAAACTACAAATGTTGGTTTTGTACATATACTTTTGAAGATATAATTTGTCAAAACTCCCTTTTTTTCAAATACACCTCTGAATAGTAACAAAAAATTTCATTTATTAGTGAAATAAGTTTCTTTTTAAATGCATGGGTATCACATTTAAAAAAAATGATTCCAACAGTATGTTTCTAAACAATTTATTTTCATGTAGGTCTGCCAACAAGTTTTGTGAGAATGGCTCTCTTAGCAACAAATGTGATATTCCAGTTGAAATCCATACTACCCCTGTGGAAGATTTGGGAAATATCTTCCACAGGGGGAGTATGTTTTTCATATGTAATTGGTCAGGGTTACATTTTTGAAACCCATACTCACTCTGTATTATGGCTTTACCTATATCTTCCACAACTGGAGCAAGTATTTCAAATGGAAGTAACACAATTTGTCTATTCTATTCAAAACTTATACTCCCTCTGTGGGAGACTTTAGCTAAACCTTCCACAGGGGTAGTGTGGATTTTAAATGGAATGGCCCAATGTGATATGATTTGATCAGTTATTTCTTGTTCTTCGATTATCTGTCCAAATCATCAGTTATCTGTTTTCTTACAAATTGTAATGTATTTGTAAACATGTTTATATCAAGACTTCAACACAACACTTTTTATACAGTTGCACTATTTATTTAAAGGGATTAATTTTTTTTGTTTATAATACAAAGCTGGTGAAAAGCTGTAATTATTTAAAAAGCTACCAGAGTGACTTTAAATTTCAAACACTAATGATTCCAAAGCATGTTTAATTCACACCACATAAAGCAGGGCATTAACTATTGAAGACAGTGAGAAGTTGCCCAATGTCACAATGCATGTCTACAGTGACTTGTTAACTCTGCTCTGCTTTAGTAAGAAGTCAACAGTTATCACTTATATCTATTTCACTGAGGCTGAGGCTTTTCAATTTGAGGGTACTGAGGGGTTTGTCTGAGTGGAGAATAAATTTGTAATGCCTGATTGGATGGAAAACAAGTTAGTCTGTTGGCAACCGTTTTTCATAAATAGAGAAAAGAGAAACAATTAACTGGTACACATTCAGTTGGTTCACTAAAATTGAATTCCGGTGTACCGAAGTTTGGTTTGGGTAAGAGAAGGACTCCAAGAATCAAAGATATAGACTGATTAGACTCATCAATATACCAATTTTCTGGAAATCTGGTAAAATTGAAAATTGAATCCATTAAGATTGATAACTAAAGCCCAAATTCCTGTCAAATTTAAATTGTCAACACATTACCAGACATTTTGGCATATGTATCATGGCTAACTATTGCTTTGTTATAAAACAAAATTGATGAAGACCATTTTTCAATTCAACCTTTATTCAATATGTTATTTTATTTCAATTCTGTTAACCAAAATTATTCTGCCTAAAATTGTATAAAGAGTGACTTTAAATACTAAACAGCAATGATCCTAGAGCATGTTTAATTCACACCACATAAAGCAGGACATTAACTATTGAAGACAGTAAGAAGTTGCCCAATGTCACAATGCATGTCTACAGTGACTTGTTAACTCTGCTCTGCTTCAGTAAGAAGTCAACAGTGATCACTTATAACTATTTCACTTTGAACTGAGGCTTTTCCATTTGAGGATACTGAGAGGTTTGTCTGGGGGGAGGATAACTTGTGTAATGCCTGATTGGTAACTAATGCAAAACAAGTTAGTTTGTTGGCAACCGTTTTTCATCAATAGGGAAAAGAGAAACTGTCACACATTCAGTTGGTTCACTATAACCCTTGTGTACTCAAGTTTGGTTTGGGTAAGAGAGGACTCCAAGAATCAAAGATGAAGACTCATCGCTATACCAATTTTCTTGAAACCTGAAACTGGAAAATTGGACCATCAAGATTGATACCTAAAGCCCAAATACCTGTCAAATTTAAATTTTCATTAGATTTTCAGACACTTATGGCAAATGTGCCATGACTAACTACTCCTTTTATAAAACAAAATTGATGAAGACCATTTTCAATTGAACCTTTATTTCAATATCATTGCATTATCTTAACATTATGGTTAAAAATTCTGTAAAGAGTGACTTTAAATTCTAAACACTAATGATTCTAAAGCATGTTTAATTCACACCACATAAAGCAGGGCATTAACTATTGAAGACAGTGAGAAGTTGCCCAATGTCACATTGCATGTCTACAGTGACTTGTTAACTCTGCTCTGCTTTAGTAAGAAGTCAACAGTTATCACATATCTATTTCACTTTGAACTGAGGCTTTTCAATTTGAGGGTACTGAGGGGTTTGTCTGAGTGGAGAATAAATTTGTAATGCCTGATTGGATGGAAAACAAGTTGGTCTGTTGGCAACCGTTTTTCATCAATAGAGAAAAGAGAAACGATTAACTGTCACACATTCAGTTGGTTCCCTATAATTGCATTCTGGTGTACTCAAGTTTGGTTGACTCAGTCATCACTATATCAATTTTCTGGAAATCTGGTAAAACTGAAAACTGGACCATCAAGATTGATACTAAAGCCCAAATTCCTGTCAAATTTAAATTTTCAATAAATTTTCAGACACTTATGGTAAATGTACCATGAGTCTGACTAACTATTCCTTTTTTAAAACAAAATTGATGAAGACCATTTACTATTCAACCTTTATTTCAATATCATTGCAAATTATTTTGGTTAAAAATTCTGTAAAGAGTGACTTTAAATTCTAAACACTAATGATTGTAAAGCATGTTTAATTCACACCACATAAAGCAGGGCATTAACTATTGAAGACAGTAAGAAGTTGCCCAATGTCACAATGCATGTCTACAGTGACTTGTTAACTCTGCTCTGCTTTAGTAAGAAGTCAACAGTTATCGCTTCTATCTATTTCACTTTGAACTGAGGCTTTTCAATTTGAGGGTACTAAGAGGTTTGTCTGAGGGGAGGATAAATTATTGTTTAATACCAGCTTGGGATTTAATGGTAAACAAGTTATGCAGGGGGCAACTGGTTTTCAAGTAGGAATTCAATTAGTCCACTATATAAAATGAATTCTGGTGTGAACTCCAGTTTGGGTAAGAGATGACTCCAAGAATAAAGAAAGTAGGCCCAACATTATACCAATTTTCCCAGAAAGCAGGGCATTAACTTTTGAAGACAGTGAGAAGTTGCCCAATGTCACAATGCATGTCTACAGTGACTTGTTAAACTCTGATGTTGCTTTAAGAAGTCAACATTTATCACTTTGAACTGAGGCTTATGAATTCGAGGACACTGAGAGGTTTGTCCGAGGGAAATATTGTGTAATGCCCGCTTGGGAACTAATGTTAAACAAGTTATGTTGGTGGTGACTATTTATCGTAAGTAGGAAAAACAGTAATAATTGACTGTCACACATTCTGTTGATCCACTACTAATTAAATACCCTTACATATTATTTGTAATAGATGCAATTTAATTGTATGAATTTGAGTCTCCCGGGTAAAATTAAATTAATTCCCGTACCAGGGTACTGATTTTTGTTTGTTTTATTGTTGTTTGTTGTTCATGTTCAGTTGTTAAATTTGTCCTCAAGTGGAGAAAAGTATATAAATGTTACAATTTTACCATGTTTTCAACAGGTGTGATTAAAAAAAAAACATATAATGCCAGTATAAAAATCTTTGCAAACATCCTGGATCAAAATTGCATATTTGAGTAGATCAAATACTTGAGTTTTGTCCAAAATATTATTGTTGGTTTACCCACAACAATTATACTTTGGTGTTAATTTGTCAAACAGCTTGTTTATAACGAGCACCTCGCATTAACACGCTTTCATCTTCACCGACATTTTAATCCTCTCACGGTCATTGGGTCATTTCTAATGCACTTATATGTATTTAGTAGGGAAGGAGGAAGTCCAGCAAATATTTTTGTGACCTTCAATAAGATTTTGAATGTTTGTGCTGAATTGTAGTATGCTATTAAACTTCCTGTGTCATCCACCAAATCTTCACCTGAACTGTTTCTACTGAGAACATTACCGCGTATTCACCACTATTAACCACCTCAAACGGTGGTTGACGGTGATGTTCACTCGCATCACCCCGCATTCATCTTCATCCAATCTGTTTCTACTGGGGCTGTAACTGCGTATTCCTCCAACATCCCCTCAAATTAACTCTAATCCTTCTAATTCACCAGCAACCGTTTGATTAGTAGAAACCCGCTCAATCAACTATTAACCACCTCAAACGGTGGTTGACGGTGATGTTCACTCGCATCACCCCGCATTCATCTTCATCCAATCTGTTTCTACTGGGGCTGTAACTGCGTATTCCTCTAACATCCCCTCAAATTAACTCTAATTCACCGGCAACCGTTTGCTCAGTAGAAACATACTCTACTGTCTATGGTAGAAACACGCTCAATCATAGCAAATTAAATTTATCCAGAATCCCCACCTTGAACACAGAACACAATCAACAATTTGAACAGATCTCACGCTGTGAAAATTTAATATTTTATTCCACTGGTCCCTATCCTATTTCCTCTTCTATATAGCCAAGAAAAACATCTCCAAAGTTTCGCTTACTCAACAAATCAATCGTTGTATTTGTTAAATTGTCAACTCATAAACACCCGGTGTTACTGAAAATAGACTGCATTAGACCAGATACAGAGATGAAATTTCATCTGATATGGGAGTTGAAATCATTCTAAGAAATTGTGTTAATTTTACAAATGACAAACTTCTATGCAGTCAGATAGTCCCCAGTTAAGTGATGCAGTGTACACAGATGCAGACAGACAAGTTGTCTGCTTAGTGCCAGAAGTAGGTAAGTGAAATAGCTGCCATGTATTAGATGAGTACAATACTAGTATACAGTGTGTAGATTGCCAAATGTTCACAGGGCAGCTATTTGAACTTACCCACTTCTGGTACTACAGGGTGTATCAAAATGATTGGTACCGGGCTATGTGACATTTTCAAAAATATATCAAAAATATAAAATTGCTAATTAATATAGTTTTTTTACTATAAATAGAAAGCGGCATATGTTAACTTATTAATCTATTAATCTGAAGTTGATAGGTTGATGCATCTGGGAGCTATTGTCATTTAAACGAAGATCGACGTAATCATGGTTTGACTTACACAACACAAGATGAATAGGTTCACTGCTTGAAAAGTGTAAAAACACCTACTTTCCTTTAGAATCATGTAACTTCTGAATAGAATGTGCTATCTTTATGATCTAAAATTCTTAGAGAAGATAAAACTTCTATAATTACAAATAGTTAAACAATTAACCCCAAACTGGCACAAAAAATAGTAAAAAAATTTGGCAAAAAATGAAAAGTCTTCGGTACCAATCATTTTGATACACCCTGTAAGCATGCAGTTGAAGCTTGCAACAACTACAACTCACCTAGAATCAACCAAGTCTAAATTCAAACCAATTTGGGCTATTCTAATTGAAATCCACACACCCCCTATGGAAGACATGACCTTAATCTCCCACACAGAGTGGTGTAGATTCAAATGGAGGTACATATTTCAGAACCCCCATTTTAAATTCTCACTCCCTGTGTGGAAGATTAAGGTCATGTCTTCCATAGGGGGTGATGGATTTCAACTGGAATAGCCCTATCTTCTAGCCAAATGGAATCGTCAATCTGAAGGAGTTGGAGAATACAGAAACAATAATAAGATGTTTCCTAACTATTTGGATTTGTATGTGAATTTTATTTTTACAAATTTATATGAAAATACTTATGAACATTTGATTTTCAAATTCAGAGTAGTATGATTTAAAAAATGTTACCAATCATATTAACAATCAAAGAGCACTTGCCCAGAACAGAATGAGAGTTAAGATTTATATTGCAAAGGTATATATTTCATGTAAGCTTATAAGCTTCTGAATGGTCAGTCTTGTGGTCAGTTTTGTAGCTTAAAATAGCCGTAAGCTGTCTGCCCGTCCACTTATCTAAAACCATCTACTACAATATTTTCTCAAGAGATATTGGATTATGCCTCTGGTAAAAAAATAGGATTAAAATAAACATCCTTCACCGTGTACTTTCTGTTGTGCGACACACTACGCCTGAAATGGCACAATCAGACGACTCCACTTACATGACTATATCCTCCAACCGGTGTGTGATTCAATTTTGATGCACAGACAATTGAGTCCCGTGTCAAAACAAAGTGTTAACAAGCACATTGACTTGATTTGATTAGGTATTTGATTAGGTACATCTGATGATTGGGTCCACATGGAAAATCTTTACTAAGTCTAGTCACAAAATGGCACAGTTAACTTTGAACTAGTTGTTATTTCTGTGCAATTCAATTCCAATTTAGTTAGTGTTTGTAAAAAGGGGCTTTATTATTAGTTGAGCAGTCTTTATAGTGCTTTACTCAATATTTGAAACACAGACATTCCAAGGTTCATTATAGGGCATTTAACCATGTTAACTCTCTCCACACGGTTGACGACCACAGACGACAAGTTTCAATTTAAAAAAAAAAATCACAAAATTCAGAATTGTAAATTTTTATGACCATATTTGGAATCAGCATGAAAAATGCATTAAAATGAGTACAAACAAGCCTAGTATTGGTTCAGTGGTTCTTGAGATAACTTTTGATATTTTGAGAAAAAAACAAACATCTACTACAATATTTTCTGAAGAGATATTGGATTATGCTTCATTCTTCACCGTGTACTTTCTATTGTGCAACACACTACGCCTCAAATAGCGCAATCAAATGACTCCACTTACACAACTACATCCTCCAACCGGTGCGTGATTCAATTTTGATGCACAGACAATTGAGTCCCGTGTCAAAACAAAGTGTTAACAAGCACATTGACTTGATTTGATTAGGTATTTGATTAGGTACATCTGATGATTGGGTCCACATGGAAAATCTTTATTAAGTCTAGTCACAAAATGGCACAGTTAACTTTGAACTAGTTGTTATTTCTGTGCAATTCAATTCCAATTTAGTTAGTGTTTGTAAAAAGGGGCTTTAGTTAGTTGAGCAGTCCTTATAGTGCTTTACTCGCTTCTAACATTCAGGGATGCCAGTTTTCAGGCAATTGCCTGATCAGTTTCCTACTTTTTGTTACTCCAAATTTCTGCACTCTGCACTTTCATTTATTTTCAGCCTGTTTAAAGCTTTATAGCCCTAATTTGTGCTCTTTTGTTTACAGGCCACTGGCATCCCTGAAAGCACATGTATGTGAGGGGGCACTTTTTGCTATTTTTTCCCAATAAAAAGGTCCAAACTGGGAAAAAAGTGACAAAATGTCCACTTTTGGTGATAAGGCATTCAAAAGGGCAATTGTTAAGGGGTTTAGACCTACTTTTTACAACAAAAAAAAGAAAAAAAGCAACAACTGTGCAACACATTCTGGAAGAGGTTCATTTGGATAGTTCAATGTTCAATTTGTAGCCAAGTTCTACAAAACATATCCATGTACAAAGTACTCACATTTTATGGAGATTCGATGTTTCGAAACCTACTTGTCTAGTTTCCTAATCATGAGTGATGACTTGATCCAGAAAAAATGGTGGTGTTTCTAGAAGATGTAGTGTTTCTAGAATTGTTCTGGATCAAATGGTCATAACTTCATCTTCTAGAAACACCACCAGTGTTGCTGGATCAAGTCATCACTCATGATTAGGAAACCAGACAAGTAGGTTTTGAAACATAACTTAAGTCTCCATAAAATGTGAGTACTTTGTACATAGATATGTTTTATAGAACTTAGCTACAAATTGTACAACACACTTTTCGTTCAAAAATGATCCACTTTTTAAAAACCCTGCACCCCCAAAAAGTAACAAATTGAGACACATGTTGACACTCTTATCTTTCATAAACACCAGGAACTGTAATTACGCATACAAAAGCTGTGAGGGTATTGTCTTTAGGGTACATTATGACAAATGGTATGAATATTTCCTACTGGGATTACCATTCCAAAATAGAGTAAATACTTGTTTCCTTCCTTCCTTTTATGATATGATATATTTACCCTGAAACATTTGTAACAGTGAATATTTTAGTGATGAATGAATATGATTTTCAAGCTATCCGTATATATTTTTTAATAAGCAAATTGATGAAATGTGCACAAAATGTTCTTTTTCTAAAAACACATTAAATGTGTGTAACTGCTCTCCGGATTAAAGAAAATTGAACAAATATATATTTATAAAGACTTTAATAACATGGGAATACTTGTGTTTGGTTTTTCTTGATGTTGCTACAAATTATTGACATGATTCAATTGTATATTGCAAGATACATACAGAAAACACTTTTCTGAAAAAAAGTTAATGTCTAGAAATAATTGCACCCTAGTTCTAAGGTCTTATAATTGCATCCATTTCAAACTAATTCCTCACTCAATAACAGTACTTACACAATTTAGGTCTGCAATTATTTTATTCTGAAATGCTAATTGAATTCATGAAGAAATCAAATAATTGTAAATTATTGGATTACAAGATTAAACATGTGTAAATTGCTATTTTTGTTGTAATGATGGTAAATTCACCATTCACCTTTAACCACATTTTCTCAGAATTTACAGAATACACAGCATGCATTAACATTAATTTTTTTCTATTCAAATCTGGTTTTAATCTGAGTTGATAGAATTTTTATTTTGTTCAGTGTTTTATTATGTATTTGAAAAAAATATGAACATTAACCTGCCTATAGTTTAATCATGTACCAAATGGATGGGAATATTATTTTTTTTTCCACAAGCAAAAAGTAAACCGAGCTTGAGACATTTTGTTCATTATCAATTTTTTATCTATCATTTGTACTACGGTACATTTCAATGGAACATTCCAATTTCCACTGAAGGAAGTACAGCTCAAGAGGTCAACAAAATATTATGGATTTACACACAGCTGATCAGTGGGGTCATGAGGGGACATCCCCCTGGGTTTTGCAACATACACCACCCCACACACACCCCTACATGTGCTCGCCTCCAAACGTGCACACAGTTTATGACTATACAAATGCAGACGTCTGAAACCGCATTCAATCGACAAACTGAGGACGTTTTTCGCCATTTTTTGTGTGTATGTGTTTGAATATCAGATGCAATTTTACCTAGCGACCGCGGACAGTATATTTAATGCATGGACGTATCTAGCAAATGCATAATACATGCAATTATGGTTGTTTGCAGACCTCCGAAACCGAGGACGGTCCCCTTTTGCAGAGTGGTGGCCTACGGTTTAAATGTGAAATGTCATGTGCGTGTCCACGTTTGTTGGTAAACACAGACATATACACCCCCTACACCCCTGTGTCTATTTTGGGGGCAACAATTGTCAAATTTTAGGCAAGGTTTCAGATCCCCAATCCCCCTCTGGAAAACATGGTGCTGCCCTGTAACTGATATGTCAAAATACTGATTATCAACCTGAACAATTCTTTTAGTAATACAAAGCATGCTGCAGGATGAAGATTCAAAGTTCTGTTAAAAATGATAATACTATCTAAATCATCCATGTTGTATAGGAAATACAAAATAATGAATACTTATGAAAATACTTTTACTCTCAAAAATACAAACTAAAATCTCCAATTACTGTACTAAAAGGCTCTTAGTCCTTTTATTCTTTATTTTGTGTAAACATTCCATGACATCCCCATGAAACAGATCTATTTTATATCATTTTATGTTAAATGAAATTTCTCCTTCATATCTTCTGTCGGTAGATAAACAATTAGGAGGTGGACTGGTTCCCTCGAGGGCTATGCTTATCCCTAGCTAGGCTGATGTTGTCTGAAGTAAGGTGGTTCAAAATTTCATCAAATTTGATTTATTTTGTCTAATAAGTTAAAAATCCCATATTTTAACACCTATATTCAAAATCTGCATTCAATTGAGTACAAACATGCCTAGTATTGGTTCTATTTCAGAAGATATCATTATCATTTTTTAAGCAGAACTTTGAATCTACATCCTGCAGCATGCTATGTGTTCACTAAACTTAACTCTCTTCACGCGGGTATCGACTGCAGACAACAAGTTTCAAATTTTGTTTTAAAAATTCAAAAATTTCATAAATGTAAATTTTCATGACCATATTTGGAATCAGCATGAAAAATGCATTAAAATCAGTACAAACAAGCCTAGTATTGGTACAGTGGTTCTTAGATAGCTCTTGATATTTTGTGATTATATCTCAAAACTTAGGACTTTTTATGTTAAAGCCTATGGCCAGCACGCAGAGCATTAATAGCCTGGAGGACAGTATTCTATGAATGAGCTAGAAATAATGTGTGTGTCACTGTGTAAATTAAAATCAATGAGTAACCATAACAAAATCAGTAGTTTTTATTTTTATCATCATGCCTCCTACACATTAAAAAGGTCATGTTAGCAATGCTTTCAAATCATCAGGAAATAACTCAGTATCTGTGACAAATTGAAATATATTAAAGCAAATAAAAATATTTCTGTATCAATTTCATTTTGTTCTGATCTTTTCAAAGTATTTTACATTTTTAAGGTGTTACGATCATTCTCTATCTTGTTTCTTCTTGATCGCTGTGTTCTCACTTTATATAGCTCTTCCGTCTTTTCCCTAACTCATAAATTTCTCCTAAATTGTGAGAAATTTGGACCCAATGGACAACTTTGATAATAGTAAGGTTTGCACTTGCAATAATGTTGTTCTCCCCAAATTGCATTGGGCGAAGGAAGTTTTTGATAATCAAACAACTAATCACTGATTTTTGAAAGCAGGAGGAAACCGGAGATCCCAGAGAAAACCTGTGAGAGCAAGCATGGAATCGGGATAAACCAAGTCCTACAGTCCTTGGGCATGGTCGGGGCTTGAACCCAGAACCTCAGTTAGTGCAAGGCGCCAACTCGCTCTCCCAAGTACCACTGCTAAATTAAACACATCAAAAGAAATAAGTCCCCCTCTGAACATGTCGTCATAACATTGTAAGGTTTCGTTTTGTACCAATAAAACTAACTTTGAAATAATTATATGACTGTTTACTAAGTGCTGTGTGAAAATAAGAGATTTCCATGACTTCAGGGCTGAAGGAGCCTAAATTGAAGGCAAAAACTGCCCTTTTCAAAGTCACAAAGTAGGCCTATGCTTGTCACAAAAGTTGATTCATGGCTTGTTACTAATGGAAAACCCCATGTGTTTGAGTGCAGTTTAAAATCCTCACCAAGTGAACATTTACTGTAATGTGTATCGATTCTTGATCATTTAGCCATGCAAATCCCCTTGGTGCAGAGTTCGCACAGTGAGTTGCAAGAGTTTTACTTTACGATGTTATGACGAAGGGGGACTTATTTCTTTTGATGTGTTTATAAGAAAAAGAAAAATCTGAGAGATGACACTACCATGATTACTGTACTAAGGACGTCCCTAAGATAAAAAGGGCCGAGAGACAACAAGTGACTACCTGACAGCATACAGTAGATGAAAATTTCCATAATACCACCATCATTTTAAATGTCACTAAATGTATCAGCAATCGATTAGATCCCTTGGTGCAACTTGAATTAAATTCATACAAAAACTTTACAATTGAGATCATTCTCCTGTGTTCAGTGTAAAGGCCCGGTCACACTGTGACGAATAGGGGTGAACGGCAAGCGACGTTAAGCTGCGAATTGCAATTTTGAATTTACCGCCACTCATCGTGGGTTGCCTTAGTTGTCGCTGACGAATCCGTCAGCGACCGCAGACGGCCGAAATTATTCGTCAGGAAATTTTCAACATGTTGAAAATTTTGTGACGACAAAAAGGTAGTTGTGATTCCGTTCAAATTTCGTTGGAGACCGCGACCCTCATTTCTTTGGCGTTTCCATACCGTGCGAAGCCGTCTCTAGTCGTTTTGAGGTCGTCACAATTTCGATTTGGTAGTCGTTGTCAGCGACCATTGACGAATAAACAACGGTAAGCGGCGTCACATCTCGAACCCTGACGACACGTTGCGGCAAGCAACGAAATTGTAACGATCTTGGTGCGACAGTGACTTTTTGTCCGGAGAGTGACGGATATTGTTTGCGAGTATCGTTTGCGAGTACCTGCGGCATTGAAACGGTGGTCTGCGATGGGTTACGATTTTTAAACGATGGTCAACGATTTGAAACTTTTTGTGCGATTCATGAAATAGATACATGCATTTGTAGGATTGTAGAAATTAATCAAGTCTTTTTTTATGGTCGTTGACAACGACTACCAACGAAATTGTGACGACCTCAAAGCGACTAGAGACGGCTTCGCACGGTATGGAAACGTCAAAGAAATGAGGGTTGCGGTCTCCAACGAAATTTGAACGGAATCACAACTACTTTTTTGTCGTCACAAAATTTTCAACATGTTGAAAATTTCCCGACGAATAATTTCGACCGTCTCTTGCGGTCGCTAACGGATTCTCAGCGACAACTAACGGCAATTCCAGATGAGTGACGGTAAATTCTAATCAAGTCTTTTTGTGCGATGTTTGACGTTTTATTGACGTCAGTTCGATTTCAATAGACTACCCGGCACGATGCAATTTTAAAGTTCATATAAAAAGAAAATTATATCAATAATAATCAAAAATATTAATATTTCTGATTATTATTGATATTGTTATTGATATTGATGTTAATATTTGTGATTATAATTGATACTGATATTAACATTTTTTATTATTATTGATATTGATGATAATATTTTTGATAATTATTGATATATTGATATTGATATAATAATTTTAATTATTATTAATATTGATTTTAATATTTTGATTCCTATTGATATTTATATTAATTATTGATATATTATTGATATAGATATTAATAGTTTGGATTATTATTGATATTAATTTTTACTATTTTTGATTATTATTGATATGTGTAATATTTTTGATTATTATTGATATTGATGTTAATAATCCTGATTATTATTGATATAGATATTAATAGTTTGGATTATTATTGATATCGATTTTACCATTTTTGATTATTGTTGATATTGATGTTAATATTTTTGATTATTATTGATATTGATATTTTTGAGTGGATGATCAAAACGTTGTGAAGAGTGGGAACGCCAGAGGGGACTATACGACCCGCACACACACAGGCTTTGATGTCGGCTGCTGAGTCACGTCATCATCACCGCAATCCACCGTCAGCTGCCGTTCCTTGCCGCAAGCAAATCCGCTGCCAGCCGTCTGACCTCGTTGCTGGTTGTCGGGCTCCGTCAAGACTTCGTCACTCACCGCCCAGACAACGTCCGGTTTTGGTCGCTAGTCTCCGTTTCCTGCCGCAGCCTTTCGTCCCTTGCCGTCGTGTTGTCGCTAAAGGTCGTTCCCACTCGTCAGCGAATCTTGTTTTTCCTCTTTTTGTCGTCGCTTTGCTGTCAACATTTTGTGATTTTCACGTTCGTCACCTTTCATTGCTTATCGTCTGTCATAGTGTGACCGGGCCTTAACTACCACTAAAGCAATAGCGATAGCATAGGCTCTTCCTTTTAGTCGAGACTGAAATATAAATTTTGCATTGTCGCATTCCCCATGTGAATAAACTCCACTTTTTATAACCACGAATGCATGATTTTTATACATGTTGGCACAATCTCGTAAGTTTATGTAATGTCTCATTTTATTAAAATACTTTCTGATAAACTATTGTAGCCATGGGCTATTCCAGTTGAAATCCATACCCACTATGGAAGACATGACCTCAAACTTTCACACAAGGAGTGTGAATTTCAAATGAGCCCGCAAATGAGTTACCTGAATGGGTGACTACATTTGAAATCTACACCCCCTGTGTGGTAGATTAAGGGAGTGTTCATTAATACTTTGGTAGGGGGGGGCTGGTCTTCCTCCAATTTTTCGCTTGAAAACTTTTTTGACCCCCCTCGATGGACCGCTAAACTTTTTGACCCCCTCTTTTGACAGACAAAACTTTTTTGACCCCCCCTTATCGTAAACACATAACAAACATTATACTTAATAATAATAGTGTTGTTTCCAGTGGTGTGATATCGTGGTCACATTTGGTCAAATATGAGATTAATTTGGTCACGCAAATGTACACAGGTATCAGTTTTGGCCCCCAAATACCCTGGCACCTGGGCCTGTGCCCACTCTGCCCTATGGTAAATCTACCTGTGGGCCTATGTGTACAAAATAATTTTGCAATGAGAAATATAGTAAACCGAAGTGTGCAGTTTACGTGCAAAGAAATCCAATTTCTCCGATGTAGCATGTTGCTGAATTTTTATGTTATATTAATTAATATATAGATATGTGTACACTAAGTGCCATCATTTTATCAAACAGAAGTGTTGAAAATCCAAACTTGCCCATGTTAAAAGTGATAAAGAGGGTCTCAATGCGCGCGAAGCGCGCAAAAATTTTGGATTTTAAAGCGGAAAACTTTTTGGCCCCCCCCCTTTCCTACTACCTAAAACTTTTAGGTCCCCCCCTCTTTAAGGTCCAAAACTTTTTTGGGCCCCTCCCTTTGTACCAGCCCCCCCCACCAAAGTATTTCTGAACACTCCCTAAGGTCATGTCTTCCATAGGGGTGTATGGATATCAACTGGAACAGCCCAATCGTAGTCGGCAAATTGAACCAGTCTGCCGATGATATCAATCAATTAGTGATAATTCAATGGGCTCTTATCATACATGAAGATTCTATTAATTATACTTAGAATTATTGAAGTAGATTTGTATAGTTTTATGTATACAAATATGCTATTATACAACAGATGCATTCATGAATTTTGTTTGGGAAACTTCAGACTGAGTGGGTTCTGGGTTCTAATGGATTATGCATAAAATCTGAATATCAATAAATAAGATGAATGAATGCAAGAAGCTCATGAGATCTTTGTTATCACATTCAACTGATGCCATGTTACCCCATACCCTGAGGGGCCACTCAAGTTTCATAGGGCCAGTTTCTCGAAGCATGGCTAGCGATCATGCTTCCTAAGCCATCAGGCTTAAGCTCAATAGTCCAATATACCAGTGCTTGTAATTTATTCATAACCTCATTAATAAACGCGATGCGTGCGATCCAATCATATTTTATTATTTGTGAAAACGCTAACGCAAATCGAGGTCATTAATATCTCACAATTGACCGCAAAATGCGTAATTGTTCCAATGTCGCATACAATTGACTTCTGCGTGCGCCGTATTAAAGCGTCCAACGAACTGCTTGGCGCTGGCTGCGTATTTGGATTGCGGCGCTACCATATTTGCACAGATTCTGATATGCACTTTTGTTATTGGTCGTTTTGTTTTAGCCTGATCGATTTTGGGAAAGGAAGATGTAAAATTGTTTATTTTACAAACTTTTCAGGAAAATTTTGTGTTATTTTGTAAAGTTAAAAGATCAAAGTGACGGTTATGAATGAGGTTAATAACTTTGCATCGGTTAGATGTCGGGTATTGTGAAAAATCTAAACATTTTGCTTTGGACCTCGGAATATCCTCGGTTCCAAAGGCAAAATGTTTAGATTTTTCACAATGCCCTCCAAATAACCGATGCGCAGTTATTATGCCCATAAACAGGAATTCAACACAGTTTCACAACAATCCCCCCCTCCTTAATCGTATATGAAATTTACCCCTAAGCAGGATTTTTTATCTGAAAGGTACCACCTTTACAGCATTTTGATATCATGCCCCTTTATCACATGTTTTTATAATTTTTTTATGTTCATAATGCTTTGGTGACGAGGCCTGATATAAATCAGAAAATACAACCTTTGAAAAACACACTGTAGGTCAGCCCTCGAATTAACCCACGGCACCGACGGCATATTGCCGTGGGTGCCCACCCCCATTGCCGCAATGCCCTCAAAATATGTCCTTTACCGACGGCAGTCACTTGCCGTGCCCCTAAATGAAGTTGCCGTGGGTGCCCTAGCTGGTCAGCCCTGCCCCTTCATTATAAAATCATTAACAAGTACTGGTTAAATCCCCGCAAAATTGTGGAAAATTAGATCGAAAATATTGAACACACGATCGCTATTTTGAGCATCGTAACCCAGCTATCAATTACAGTATACACAATAGTTTGTTGTGAATTAATATTCATTACCCCTACGTATTACGTAAGCTTAGATATTCAGCCAATCACATCGGCTTTTATACATTATCTGGTTGCTAGAAATGACTTCATTTTCTCGATTGGTCACAGAAACACCTTCAGCGTACTATCGACCAATCAGAAATGCTGTTAGTAACTAAGCAGCTAAGCTTCCTTGACCTCGTGTCGTGAACAAAATCTGAGCGCTGGGCAAATCAATTAATCTCTCGATTTGCAAACATTGACTTCCCATTGCACACCGATGGCGATACCCTTCCGGTATCGTCTTATCTTGTACACGCCAGCCCATCTCTAGATATTTTGTGCACGAAATAGTTTTTATACCGGCGAATTTGATCAATATTATAACCAAAGTTACAGCTGTTTCATCGCTGTTTCGAGTCAGTTTTGCAGCTCAGAACTAGGGATCGCAAAATTTAAGTAAATTAAACTGTTGATTTTTTATTGCTTTGTATTATTTTAGTGTAAAGTTGAGTCTTATTTTATTCGAATTTTATTTTGGTGTCGAATTCAGCTGACGGCAATGCATCTATTCGCTTTTGCCTTGGTGCCCTTCTCAAATTTTCAACAGTTGCCTTGATGCCCTTTTGAAATATTACAAATTGCCGTGCTGCCTTGCCTTTTCAGTGAAAATCCACGGCAATTATCAACTTGCCCTAAAAAAGTTGCCGTGCCCCTTCAGATCCTTAATTCGAGGGCTGCTGTAGTTACACTAAAATGACCCCTAAACGCACCAACTAGAAGTTAAAAACGACCCATTTTCTAGTAAAAGAGGCATTTTAACCCCTAAACACGATTCACATTATTTTTTTCTGCATGGTCAGACACTATGAAACTCTGCTGAATTGAAATATGAAGTAGGCAAAATAGTATAAAGAGTATAAAAATTACTGTACTTAAAAAAAAGAAAAACTTTGTTAACTTTGTGACAATGCACAATATTAAGCATTGTATATACCATATTCTCTCTGATAAACAGAGGTGTAGCTAGGGGTTGTGGCGCCCGGGGCTAAGGATACATAGTGATACCCCTCGCCCCCACCCAAAAGTCTTGAAACAATTGCACCTGGAGCGCGAGAAAATTTGCACAAATACCACTAATTAATTTTGGTTATAATGGAGTTGAATTTTGGTCATAAATTGATCTAAATGGATAGTTGTGTTGACTTTCATCGCTTGAAGGGACATAGAATTGATGCTGAATTGGTCAATTTGGCGCCCCTAAAGTGGCGCCAGACATGTTGCCCCCCGCCCCCCCCTAGTTACACCACTGCTGATAAATGCCTCCAGATGTGACATTTTCAAATGGGGTGAGGTTGAGGGTTTAAAAGTGAATTTTGGATGAAAAAAATTGTGTCATGTACGTAAGCTTAAAAATGGGCAAAATACAGATCACTTCTGGTTAACATCCCGTTTTACTAACTGGGTCCGCCACTGTGGTGATCATGACACCCAACAAATGCCAGTGTTAAGCTTACCTACATTGATACAATGGTATGGCAATTTCTGCATTTTGGTCACTTTTACTTTTAAAAATATAGGTGGGGGTATTTATTAGATGGGCATTTATTAAGAATACAGTGCTTGACATCCTAAACTTTTTTTCAATCTTATATTCTCCCTGTTCTTTGTATTATGAAGAATAGCAACTGTTTCAACTATATAGGATATGTCTGCAGTTGTACACTGTGTATCCTGTGATGTGTCCTCAGTTGGCGGTTAATGCAAATACACCCCTACACACCCAATATTTTCTCAACATTTTGTAAAATTCATCACATGTAAAAATACTCAGATATATTATTTTCAAAGGTTTTAACCTACTTTGATCAGATAACATCTCAAATATTAACAACAAGAAGCACGTAAAAGATGAAGCAAAAAAACTGACAAACTTGCAATTTCATTTCCGTAGTTCACTCTCTTGTCTTTAGCTAAAGGCATAAAATGGATCAAATTGACGTCTTTCTTACAGCCCGAGGGTTGTACCAGAAATCAACAAAATGAAAATAGTGTCAATTATGTATGGCGATTTCATCAGGATGATAAAGTGATGAAATTTGTCTTTTTTCTTGTGTATTTTTTATAAGACGTTTTTGCAAATATTTAGAGTATTATGAGAGAAGTATATGCCACAAACTTTGTTTTGTTTGTTTGTGTTTGTTTTCTCACATGTGTGCTTATTTGTCTGAATTTTGTAACTTAAATTATCTAAAGGGGTACGGTGTCACAGACTTCATTGCTTTACTTCTTGTCTCTATTTCATTATGGTCTTGTATATACTTTGTTAATTTTGATTTGATTTGAAAGAATTATATTGCACTGCATTTGTAGACAATTTATCTGGCACTGACACGTAAGAGTTCAAAAACTATAGGGTTCAGTAAAATACCAAACTATATACCGTATTTCGTCAAATAGTTGACCCCACCACTTTTTTCAACCAAGATGTTTCAAAAATGCAGATATCTTGTGTAGTAAGCTTACTAAGTTGTCCACATGGTCAATAATAGCGTGTTTCTAGTTCATAGTTCATCATTTTAGCGTGAGTTTTAAGTTTACCTAATGATTTTAACAGGAATTCTCATTCTAAAATTGACCTTGAATAAACGCCCCCCCCCTTGGGAAAATGTACGCCCGAGCGTTTATTTGACTGAAAAATATGGTACCATAGGATTCAGTAAAATACTAAAAAAAGCATACCATACTCCTCCTTTTTTTTTTAGCAATGTCCCTTATATCATACCTTTCACTCTTTTACAGTATGAGAGTATATAGCTATACAAACAAGCTATTTTGTTTTTCATAGTTTTTAAAAACAAAAGTGCATTATTTTGTGCATGGATGACTTACCATTCTCAAGCTTGCCATTCTCCTTCTTCTTCTTCTCCGGACTATTAGGATCCTCCTCCTCATCCTCCTCTGGTATAACTCCATTAACCATTCCTCCAGAATGACGATTTGGACTATAAAACTTCCCTGTCAATGGGGGCGGTCTTCTCTCAGAATGGGGATCCGATATGGATCGCCCCCTCCGTAGGATCCTCCTACTTGCCATTCCTAGATGAAGAGCCAGTGTTAAATCCTTAGAGGTCAGGTTTCACAAACCTGTAATATGAAAATAAGAAAAATGGGTCAGATTTGAAAAGGTGGGTCAGATTTGATAAGATGGGTCAGATTTGACATGGTGGGTCAAGAAGAAAGGTGGGTCAGATTTGACACGGTGGGTCAGGAAGAAAGGTGGGTCAGATTTGACAAGGTGGGTCAGGAAGAAAAATGGGTCAAATTTGAGAAATATTTTTATGTCAAACATGTCTATTACTTTTGAAGATTATTGAAAAGGTAATGTTTGTTGCTGGTAACATATGGCCTCCATGGCACCTCAGAAATGTTGCTTTAAATCCCTTACATGGCTTCTAACGAGGGCTCTGATTATATGTAAGGATGAATGAATTTACATGTAATATCTCTCAAGTGTCACACTTCTTTTATGTTCATAACCTTGCAGGGAATATCCTTTACAAGAGTTTGGTAAGAAAAATCCACACCCAATCCACATCCCAAATGACATCTTCTTCTGTGTCATGGCGAATAACATGTAGAAGTCCAGAATCAGATATGATTCTGAACTTTTACATGTTGACTTGTCTGGCTTATATTGTGCATGTTAAATAAAGTATAGACAAAGTATATGACTTAAAAGGGCATTTCGTGATCCACAGCCACATCCCCCATTTTTCTCAAAACAAGTTGAGATTTTTATACCACTAGAAACCTCTGGCTACAATGTTTATGTACCAAAACAAAATTCTTGCAGATTAATTTGTGGTCTATGGAGCAGTGTAATACACATAATCATGCATAACTCGCAAACACAAAATCGGAATCAACTGAAATTTTGGGAATTTTGGGAATTTTTCGTGGATATCTACTGAAAAATGCCATAATAAGAGGATGCTAGGATCACGAAATCCTTCTTTCAATAATTTGTGATACTTCTGGCGAGTTGTCACAAGACAGTTCTCAAAACGACTGCCTGATCAGGAAGTACTGCCGAATCAGGCAGCATGTTGCTGACTCAGGCAACACAGGCTGACTTCACAGGCTTTGGTGACCCTTCCGAATTTGACAGACTAAGGACTAAATTGTTCATGGTGATTTTATAAAAGATCGGTGGAAATTTTACTTTGACAGCACACAATTCTTCAAGGTGACATGAATCCATTTTTACAGTCACAGAAACTAAATCTTCACCGAATATAAGTTTACCGTCATGTAATGTGTATTTTGTTGATACGCTATACTTTAAGATATTCAAGGAAACCTAGAACCTGACTCTGCACATCGCAACACAATCAAAGAAGCATTTATTTCACTGTAAATTGTTGCACAAAATGATGAGATATATTTGACTGACTATGACTACAGACATACAAAAGAACGGTTAAACGGTTTCCTTTCTTGGAATAAATGTTATCATGGTTGAACCAGGGAAATGATCTACTTACACTTCCCTGGTTTCCCATTAGCCCGAAGCATTACATGAAGGTCCCCAGGTTTGGACCTACCTACATTTTTCCAGGATGTAATGTACAAAAACCTCTGGACAGACAGATCTATCATTTATGTATGATGAGCAATAAACAGGATGCATGTTTCTATTATGATATTGTATCATACATTCATTAAGTGGTGGCAGAAGCCCGGGGGGGGTACTCAGTACAAATGACCATACGGGGACGTGCCGCAAACATGGGTAGCATTTTCGGCCTTCTGGTATATCACTGACCAATTTTTCAAAGCCTATTTTGGTATATGAATGGGTCCTTTTTTCAAAATTTTCTCAATTTTTTTCAAAAAACAGCCCAATTTTTCCTTAATCTAGCCAAAATTTTCAAAATTTTCCCAAAATTTTGGGAAAATTTGTAAAAACTAAGGCAATTTTGGTTAAATTCGGCCGAAAATTTTGATATGATACTTTTGGTATATCAATGGGTCAAAATTTCTTGAAAAATTGGTATATTTATGGGTCCACTTCCAAAATCTCAGTGGCACATCCCTACCAAAACCAAACTTGAGTACACCCCCAGGGGCAGAAGATTTATGAGGGAGGGGGTGCATATTTTGTGTCAGTTTTACTGGGACATTTTACCAAACATGTTCAATTTCAGACTATTTCCAGGTCCATGGCATTACTTGTTAATTAATTTGAGTCTCAAGTCTCACAAAGTGTCACAAAAATGTGGACCAGTGTAACATTAAAATTTTACAATTTGAGTTTATAGATTTCAAGCCCAAATAGCCCTTGAAAATTTGGGCTTATTTTGATCACATCCAAACTGTACATTAGATTCACCTAATTTGTAGATAAATTTTTTATAAAAGTCATAAAACTATAAATTCCAGTCAGTTTTACAAAAAATCCAATGTTGTATTTAGAAGAAATATGCTTTTCAATAACCATCAAATTCTGATGGGTACCGATCATTTTGATACAGCCTGCTTTCACAGAATCACTTTCAAAAACTTTCAAAGTTGAATTTCAATGATATACAAAACCAGTATACCATAAAATTCAATGAAATTCAGATTTTGTCATTTTTGGATCAGACAGGCATCTACACCCTGTAAATGACAACCCGATAGCAATCTAATAATAGATAACATAAGACATTCCACCCGAAGCAGGAATAACAAGAATTACAATAAAAATGCGCAACCATTTTCCAATGCAAGGAAACTTACACGACAATTTCTGTGCATGATGTATAACAAGTGGTTAGACCAAGAAAGCCTGATCTGCAATAGCTGCCAGGTGTCATCTTTGTTAGATCTGTACACTATAGAATACAGGATTTGTCAAATGTCTATAGGGCAGCTATTGCAGAAAGGGGCTTCTTGCACAGATACATCAATAAAAAGCTTATGCATCTCATAGCAACTAGTAGGTGAAGTGAAGTATGCTTTTGGGATGTAACATGCTATAGTCGCCAACGGCATACATATTTTGCTATATAGAAGAGGTACACTTAAAGTGACTAGTTGCGTGTTCAACAAGATACTCTTTTCAACCATGTTTCAAGTCACTTTGATTTAACATCGAAGTAGCTGTGGACCTCATGTCCCATCCTGTATAAATTTCATATGTGACCAGCTCCAACAAAACCCGGAACAAGTCGCCAGACATGTTTTTGAGTTATAGGCCTTTAATGATGACATTCCCATAAAAAAATCAAATTAACTGTGGGACTAAGTGGACTTTCAAATCCTTGAAAGTGCTTATTAAAACGAGGTATATTTAATCAATAAATAACAGTTGTACTGTGATAACCGCTATTCAATCCTGCTGTGTAAAGCAGGAAACTAATTGCCCCAATACTCAGGATAACAATTTGCCAAAAATATCAAGGTATCATTTACAAATTATCCATATCTTGAAAAGTATTGATGCTATGTATATAGTTTTGGTATTATTTTAAAGCTTTATTGTCTGATGCTTATATTTTTATTCAAATCATGAAATGTCAAAAATGTGACTTGTTCCTGGTTTTGTCAGAGCAGGTCATATATGATTCACATACACACACCTATGTGTAACATACCACTGGCAACCGTGGACAATGATGCTCCACTTGGATTTTCCCTTATCCAATTATGGACACCCTTGTTTGAGTAGCAGTCCACTGTTGAAATTTTTACCAAAAATGGCCAGTGACCCTTAATCAGGCTTTGCCCCAATTGAACGACTTACGCTTCGCTTCTGTATGTGACCAAAATAATGTGCATCTTCCCTTTGGTCTGTTTTTAGGCAAACATTAGCTTCATTCTGGCCCATTTTACTATCTAAACTCAAAGAGTACCAACTTTGCTTGTTGCTCATGGAGGGCAGATAGTTTACCTCAGGATGCATCTGGAAAACTTCAGTTTAAAGTACTTGGTAGTTTGTGTTCTGCATGTAACATATTGTGCCAAAAATGCACAAACCTCTGTAACACTCAAGCTTAAAGATGCAAATTATTGTTTGATTTTGGGTTTTTGCCATACGCCGCCAGAGGTACACTCTTTTGCCCCCATGAGGGGCAAACCAAAACGGCAGATTTACCATAGTGTTACACATGGAGCAATTTTGAGTTGGTACTTATTTATAGGTATAATTAGTGCCACCAACAAGGGGGGGTTAAGGGGGTGCATTACCCCCTGGCTCTGGGGTTCTAGGGGGCCCATAAAATAAAGAAAACATAAATTAATGGGCCCATAAAAGCAAAGAAAAGACACCTCAGGAGGCCTGTGCATTTATTTTACCCCTGGGCCCATAATGGCTCTCGGTGGCACTGGGTATAATCTTTGTTAAAACTTCACAAATTTGAGCATAGTAACAATGATAGCAGGGTAGCCAGCAGGGTAATTTTACAATTTCGTCCTCCTTGAAAATGTTGTCCATTTTACCCAGAAAACACAAAACAATTTTACAGAAAATGTTTTATTGTCAGGTTATGTAAAGGGTATAAAACATTTTAATAACATTCCAAAAACATTTTTGAAAACTTGATGCAAAACATTTCAACATAATGTGATTTAAGAGTCGCAAATATTTTGCAATAACATTTTATACAACATTTTGAAAATGACGTTGTAGTGTTTTGTTCACAAAAACATTTTCAAAACGTTTTCATGACCTTGATATTTAAATATTTAAAAACCTGAGATTTAAATATTATGAAAATGTTTGAATAAAACCAAAACATGTTTATAACATGCTTATAACATTTTAAAAACATTTTAGGGGGCTATCATTTTCTTCTGAAGGGGGTTCCAAATTGACAAAAAGTCGGCATCAATAAAAGTGTGACCCTCTATTTCAGCAACAAAAATTTTATGACCCCCACCACCGATACACCTTACCCCTAAACAGGCTAAAATTGTATTGAAATCAGTCTTTTTGAATACAATAAACACACTATCTGTGGTTATCTTGTGACTCCCTACATTTTGGTCATCAAGAATTTTATGACCCTGCCCTATTTTTTCTTTCCAAAAATTTATGACCCCACATATATTTGGACCCCCCTTCGAAGAAAATGATAGCCCCTTAGTGTTTGCTGGAGTACGCAGGATCATCCTCAATTTTGAAGCCAATTTTTATAGCCACACAATTTTGATCCTTTCACATGGAGAGATCAATGAACACAGTTTTGACATGAAGATGATATTGACAACTTCATTTGGCTTGTCAAGTCAATTCTTATTCAATAATCTTATTCCGTTCAGAGCAATGAAGAAAGTCATGCATGCGATCTATAGTATATGAGGCTCTATGGAATTGAATACTTCCAGTTTAGTTAGGGACTCGTCAGTGTTTACGCCAAGGGGGGAAATAAGGAATTCACAATTTTTCGGATGAAACATCCTCATTCCCCTGACCCTATGGCCCAAATTTCACAGGGGAAATATGGCATGACCCACACATATGTGCTGTGTGTGTGTCTGCCTATTTAGTACCCTGCACTTGTTAAGGCCAAGGAAAGTCGATTTTGAGTTTCCCGTCACCCGCCCTCACTTCATTTTCTGACCCTCACTTGAATTCATTATTGTGATTTTCCAAAAAATACCAATGAAAACTGGTTATATTTGCAAAAAAATTATGAATATCCCTTTATTTTTGTGGAAAAATCAAAATCAAAACATACATTTTGCTGTCAACCTTGCAGACTCTTTGTAATATACTTTTGAATCTCATTTGGGCTAAACATCCATCTTCAAGTGAGTGAGCGGCAAATAACAACACATTTTACATGCGTGTTGGTCATATAATGAAAGGCAGACAAATAATGAATAATGAATAATGAAAAAGTTACCTCACTTGTTTTCAGAAATTATGTGACGGGAAACTCAAAATTGACTGTTAGGGGCCTAATGCTTGGTAGTGACAGCCCTACGGGGAGCCAGGGGACAAATACCCCAGTCAGAACTCTTGCTCCCATTGCTTTCAGTAAAAACCCAAAATTACAAAAGTTTCAACTTTTTGCAGCAATTTTGCTGAAAACTGGTTCACTTTACCCCCCTTCACTAGGATCCACAACATGCTCAACTATCAGGGCACAGTTCTTTAGCCCCAATACAGTTGCACATTCATTGAATGACCTTTGAAAATTTGGGTACACAAACTCATACTCAGCGAATCGAGGTCAAATTTTGCTCTATGATTGTTTAATTGAGGTTATTGAACTATGGCATAATGGCATTGGGATGAGGCTATTGTGGTCCATAGTGCTTGGTGCCACCACTGATGCTCAGTGATGAGAGACAAAAGCTGTAAGCAACCTAAGCAAATGTCTCTGATACGGAGGTGAATCTCTTCTAATATGCATTTTCTTCCATTTTTTCTTTTCAACCAAGGTCCAAGATTCCCTGAAGAAATGCTTGTGACCCACATGGCGTGACACAGTTTGCATGGTGTAGGACATAGGAGTAGATACTGGGGGATGGGGGATAAATCCCCAATATTTTCCAGGGGGTGGTAAATACAATCACCCCCCCCCCCCCCTGTTGATGCCTGTATGTGGGTTTCTGACCAAATTAACCTCATATTTGGCTATCTATTTTAACCCAAAAGTGCCAATGCTTGCATGCTTCATGTGCATTTATTCCACTTTTGTACCATATTTCACCAATTTAGCTTCAACATGGTACCACTAACTGTGTGGGATACCAAGAGCCAGCCAATGAATTCTAGTTTCTCAACCTTTGTTAATTTGACAAAATTTCAAACAGTGGGTCTGTAGATAATAATATCATCATAGCTTTATGCAATAATTTAATTTTCAATAATTTTTTGTTGTATATTGCTATCATGTACATACAAGCATCCAAGTTATAATAATAATCTAAACATAACATACCTACCAGCAGAATCCACAAAATACAAACCATACTTAATTATACACAAACTCAGCTTTTGAACTAATACTAATTTCATGTAATATCTCAATGGACGTCTCAAAGGACAAACAGTCCAAGTCACTTATGATCAGCCTCAACAAAGATTCCTATTGCAAAGACCATCTATAGTAATAGTAAATCATTATATTTTTTTACAGTGGCGTAGCATCATAGGGGCACAGGGGGTTACGTGCCCCCCAATCGATTGCAAAATTTAGAAAATCCCATAGGAAAATTGCCAAAAAAATGGCCTGTGGCCTCCAATCAGACTCAGTACCCCCAATCATGGTCGGTGACAACCCATACGATGACCCACACTACGCCACTGTTTTTTTAGAATTAATAACTTTTTCACTTACCTGCATAAACAGTCAGAGCTTCAACACAGAATTACACAATGGGCCTCGCAATCCCACATAAAGTACAAACAGTCCAAGTTACTTCTAATCACACTCTATAAATATTCCAAATGGCAAGTTCTACCAGTATAAACCATTCCACTCAGTTCAGTATAAGACACTTGCCCACTCACCTGCACTGTTATAGAGTTTCAACACAAACGATAAACTGGGTATTGCAATCACAAAAGTACAAACAGCCTCAGTCACTTATAATCCAAATTGAAATCCAAAACACCATATCCACAGGCTAGATGCGCAAACCATATTTACACACTTCAAACTCACCTGCCACGCGATTTGATAGAATAAACGGTGTTATGGTCCTGCTATCAATTGCATCAAAGAAAAGGCGTTCAACGACAGGTGCGATTTCACGATTTGAGTTAAAAAAGGTCATGGCCATTGGCTATGCCTGGCGTCAAGTGTGTCATTGTCGCCGGTAAAAACTGTTTCTGTTAACATAAGCTAACGAACAAGTATTGAGCTGTTGGAGATAGGTGTCTAAGTCAGTGCTTGGTAAGCTTCTGCTTGGCAAGCAAGCGCTAGTACTAAACCATGTAAGTGTGTGTCGCTTCACTACGTGCAAGTGTCTGTGTGTGTTGAGGAAATCACAATGAACTCAGTGCGACTGTCGCTCTGGTCTTGGCAGTATTGAATGCACTGAGCAGTAGCTAGCACATAGATATATATGACATGTGTACAGTAAAGCTGAAATTTGCAGGGGATTGTAGTATAATATGATGAGTACTACTGGTGATTTAAATAGATGTGTTAATTTTGTAGCCTGTATGAGTATCGATTGTTTGACTAGCAAATTCAAAATATTTCAAACACTTTTCTAAGGTTTTAAAACACTTTGTGTTTTCTTATATATTACCACCGTTTGACATGTAAAATGTGTTTAATTTGGAGTTTACAAAAATGTTTTGCAGCTATAAAGTAAAAGATCAAAAATAAGTTTTTTGTTTGTTTAAGAGAATGTGATGATTGATTATAATGAAGGTGATGGATGAAATAAATAAACAAGCAAGCAAGCAAGCAAGCAAGCAAGCAAGCAAGCAAGCAAGCAAGCAAGCAAGCAAGCAAAGAAACAAACAAACAAACAAACAAACAAATAAATAAATAAATAAATATGTCAAGGAAGCCAATAATTATATCTAGGTGTTGAAGTTCTTGACCAACAATACATCTCCAACAATATATCAAAACAAAAGTTTTGGGCATTTTTGATTTTCCTCTCGAGAAAAATCATGCTCATGGGGCGGAAATGACACCACTTATATCAAACTTTGGAATCTCCTTTTAAAGAACCCATGCCATTGTATGGCAGCTCTATTTTTCACAATATTTGAGTGCAAACACTGCTAGGGCATGCTCCCCGCAGACCTAGTCAGACCTCTAAAACTCCCTCAAATGTCAAATATTGTGTTACTTTAATTCACTTGCAGAGGATACTAGAAAATGTAAAACTAAGATTTATGAGATTGTCCGATTAACCAAATCACCGACAGTACCTTTTAATTATTCAGTATACAAAGCAAATTGATTCATAAGCTTGGTGTAAATTGATCAATTAATTATTCATCAAAATACTTAGGTGAAAGCTTCCTATTAAGGTAACCATGCATGTAAACTGTTCAAATTTGCGTAGTTGTTAATTAAAACATAAGATTTAATTCCCATTATTTAATTATGTATAACATGTCTCTACTATTGATAAGTGATGAGGTTTAAGCACACTTATATGATGATACAATTGGAACATTAAGTGATTGTCATGTTTGAATAAATCTTGAAATATGATGTCAGAAAATAAGCATGTAATTTCTTAAACCTACTTGTTTTCTACATTATTATTATTGTCTTGGATTGTATTTAACGTATCAGTTCCTTTGTTTTTGAGTTCTTGTAAAATTTCACCTTTGTTATTTTGTAATTTTAAAAACAAGTGAGCATTTTCCCCCCAAATATTTTCTTGCCCCCCAGTTTCCCCCATTTTTGAGGCAAAAACCCCAAAATCACATAAATTAAAGCCATAATGTGTCATTTGCTTCACAGCGACACCCTCAATTTTACTTGGATTTCTACTTTTTGCAAAATTATAATGCCCAGTGGTGTACTAAAATACCACGTAAAAAACTAAGCCTGAAGTGCTTTAATAGCTTTTAATAACAGTAAATGTAACTTTTATATTAAAACCGGTCGACCGGTTTTATTCAGAGTTCATCGATCGACTGCTCATTAACATCTCCCGTGGATGTCAGGTTATGTGTACACACGTCGAGCGCGATGCTCCGTGCAGTATTACATGCATACGATCGGCGAGCGTAGTACACGCATTGTAGGCGCTGGAATGAAATCGCAATTTTCTTCATTATACCTCATTTGTTTGGCTCGAAATTAAAAGGGGATAATGTGATCAGTGAAAGTAAAAATTTAAATAGGAATCTATTCTTTATGCAAATCACACATTATTGCTTTAAGAAAACTTAATTATTCAATAACATCCCTCAAGCAAGTTAGGACACACATCCTTATTTTTTTGTTGGGATTTCAGGAGGGAGCTCTTTGTACATGAATTCATCCAAAGGCAAAGGAGCCTGTCTGCATCATAAGGTGAATCTTTATGGTATTCACCCTAAATAGTGCTCCTCCCCTAATAAGTGCTCCCTATAGAATTTTCCAAGTGCTCCCCTTCAATAGACCTCTACAACTAAATTCCTTCAATTGTCTGAATAAACTACTTTATAAAATCACCACCATTGATTTTATTTTATTAGGCTGTGTCATTTATCTTAAAAAAAACCCACAATGATCAAAATCAACAAAAAATTCTATATCCTAACAATATTTGGCCAAAACAAAAAGGTGCTAAATATGTTGGTCCAGAAAAGACTACATTTGCTGTGAGAAATGAATATTTGTTGTATTTTGGCCTACTCTGGCCCCTCCCAAACTAATCAGGAAGCAATGCTACGATATCATAGCTACATGTGTGACTGATTTTCCTCTCCAATACCTTGTTTTCTTGGCCTAATTTGTTTTTAAACTATTCTTGTTCGATTTTCCAAAGCAATTTGTACAGGAAAAGCTGAAAGAGATAACAGAGCGTATTCTTTAGGGATCTGCAAACCTATGGAACTCGGTGCATTTATGAAATGCTTTCCTGTATATTGTATAAATAGTATGGAAGAGAAGGTCGATGTCCTCATGCGTTTATTACGCTAATCTTTTAAAGGGACATCAACGATCAGTATCCACACATTCTGCACAATTTTCAGATTATTTACATATTTATCAATGCATATCCATAACGGTGGCATGTCCAGGGGGGTGGCTTAAAAATCATGTAAAATCAGCCATTTTTTGGAGATTTTAGCCATTAAGTCCCCTCTCCTGCATAACTCTGAAAGGCCCTCTGAGCCCCCCGAGTAAAAGATCATGGACACGCCAGTTACTCCTCATCACTCGTCAGTCTTGGCTGTCTATCCTACGGAGGGGACATTTATCACCCAGTAAGTTTTGAAAAGTAGGGTGTTAACCTCCATCTGTTTCCAAACCATCCTGGTGTTCAAATGGACCCCCCACAGAAACAAACTTTATAAGAGAGACTTTTTTGGGTTATGCAGGGTGGGTGCAGGGTTGTAATACCCAAACAAATCAAATCAACATGATCAATAGCCCTACTCTTGGATATGACAATAATTACTTTTATTGAACTTTTAAGTTCATACCCTTGTTGATACCCTAATCTTCAAATCAAAATCAAGTGCTTGACTTTGAACCCTTATACTAGACAACTGTCACATCATCACACGCTACACTACAGGTACAGGTGTATACTGAAATGATAGGCATTGATCAAGGCCCCCGAACAAAGTCCCAAAATGCTATAAAATTGATCAAACTTGTCAACGACAGTTTCTACAATTTGCCTACTGGAAAATCCCCTAATATTTGATGAGGAAATGTGTCAGTTTTCAGTGCGGTAAGTTTTTACTCTTAAAAATGTTTATTATAAATTTTAGGTCATATAGGCCTATTTAAAAAAAAAAAGAGTAAACGCGTATACAGTAGAGATATCATGTAATATTTCATATTTAAGTTTGTTAAAAACAAATTGATAGCACACGCAAACAATCGCTTATGACTTCTGCATCATTATCTTATCTTAGTATTTATGTGTCGGGGTGAGTCAGTGAGACACATGTCGGCAAATGCAAATTTGTGGCATAGACCAACATATGAATAATTTATGTAAAAACTGTAAATGTGACACGATCTGGTCCATGGGGGCCAAAGGCGGCAAATTTGAAACTGAGATAAAGGTAAAAATGTGGAGTAAAAAACAATAAAATACATAAGAAAATAGACATCAAAGAACTTCATAACTTTAGAACCAAGTATGCTAGACCTTTGGTGTTTTCAGTAAATGATAGCCTATTGTATGTATAATGTAATAATTACAGTAACTCAATTTTCAAAAATGCCTCCTTTGGCCCCAATGGACCAGATTGTGTCACAAATATCCTTCTATTTTATTAAAAAAACATGTGCATTAATATCTTCTTATCAAGTGTACACGTTTTTTTGTGAAAGTTGTGAATAATAATGGCAAATAAAGAAACTTGCACATGCCTATAAAGTAGCAAGAAAAAAAAGATAAGAAATGCATGTCACACTCAGCCCCCCACCCCTAACCCACATTGCATTCATCCCCAAAATACATATTGGCTAACAAGCCTGGTCACACCATAGACCCTATCCCTTATCTATGGTCACGCTCACTAAAACTTTTCAACCTGCAACTGGATTGTCATACAGGATGATTCAAAAAGAAGTATACTCATGTTTATGATGCTTTTGTACAATCTGCAAGGGCTGTAAATGAGAATATAATTGTAAAGAGCACATGCTGAATGTCTAAATTAAAAAAACAATTGACTATGTCCATTCTTTGTTTTGCATTTGAATATTGTGCTCCGGGATTGTGCTATACAGATATGACCACAGCTGATCATGTACTAGACTGTCTATTTGAATACAAGTATCAGGAGCATAGCCATGCGCGTGCGCAGAATCTAGTCTCAATTCTAATGTAAATCGGGACAAACCGTATTGTCAATTTAGTCCCAAACCAATTCGCCCACATGCCAATTTGAACCCTGTATAATTGATGTACAAAAAACGTTGGCCAAATTTAACTTTTTCGTGATTTTCTCCATATTTAGATGCCTTGATGTCTTGCATTTGGTCACAAACCATTTCGTTGTACTTTGTGCACTCAACCCTCTATCTTTTTAACCAAATGTCCTAGAGAGTCGTGCCATATGTCGAACTTTTCCTGTGGTCATAAGGAACAAAAAAGTCATGGTCGCATATCTATAGGATCATTGGTTAATAAGATATAGCCACTTTTTTAATTTTGTGCACTTAACCCTCTATCTTTTTAACCAAATATCCTAGAGAGTCGTGCGATATGTCAAACTTTTCCTCTGGTCATTAGGAACAAAAAAGTCAATGGTCGCATGTCTGTAGGATCATTGGTTAATGAGATATAGTCACTTTTTTATTTTGTCCACTTAATCCTCTATCTTTTTAACCAAATATCCTAGAGAGTCGTGCCATATGTCGAACTTTTCCTCTGGTCATTAGGAACAAAAAGTCAGTGGTCGCATATCTGTAGGATCATTGGTTAATGAGATATAGTCACTTTTTATTTTGTGCACTTAACCCTCTATTTTTTTAACCAAATATCCTAGAGAGTCGTGCCATATGTCGAACTTTTCCTCTGGTCATAAGGAACAAAAAAGGCAGTGGTCGCATATCTATAGGATCATTGGTTAATAAGATATAGTCACTTTTTTAATTTTGTGCACTTAACCCTCTATCTTTTTAACCAAATGTCCTAGAGAGTCGTGCCATTCGCCAAACATTTCCTGTGATAATTTTTTTCAGGAATATTTTGTTTTTTCTAATTTAGACATTCAGATTCTACTCTTTCCAATGATAATATTCTCATTCACAGTGGATTCCTGATAGAGTTTGAACAGATGAGAGAGTTTACTACAGTTCGACTCAGCCTAACCAGTTTCTACCTAACCAGTTTTTAATTTAGTCTAATGCCAGATGCAAACTAGTCTTTTTAATTTGGTCTTCAATTATAGATGTCCCCACTTCTGGTTTGGGTCAAAGGTCACTTTCAGTTTGCATAATAATTAGGTGGTGGGCATGACATTTCATGAGGTGGATATGGCTAATTAGCATATCTGAATATGCACAAGATGGGTGTGGCTAATGGATCAAGCAAGGGGTGGCTAGTTTTCCACCTTATGAGGATCGTGTGACTTCCATATTCCTGAATGTTTGAAATAAAAATAAAATGTCATTGAATTAAAATGTCATTTCCACCATCGATGCATTTTGATGCAATTAGTGTATTTTGACATAATTGAAACATTTGATGTGTGTCTGGTAGGGGTGTGTGGGGTGTACAACAGACAGTGACTAAAATAAACTAGTAATATAAAGATGATTAGGCCTAAATATCAAATATCTCATTGGCTCATTCCACTGCTCATTTAGTCATTCACTGCTCATTTGGTCAACTTTACTGGCCATTAACTCATTTCCCTACTTATTTGACTTAATGATCAAGTATCATGTCTGTAGTTGTTTTTGCTTGAATGTCTGCTCCTTTATACACATATCTGTAAAATAAGGGTATTCAAAGAACAAAACAAAATAAATGAACTCTTAGCGATAATACCAAGTTTGACTCCGATACATCTCATAGAAGGGTGGATACAAAGTTTCAATTTCGGGTAATTGTTTTATTTTTAAAATTTCTTTATGCAACATTTATATCAACATTAACGAAAAAAAAGATATTTACAACTACCGAGCATCATCTTACATGCAAGCTTTCATTTCAATATCGTGCAGGTTTTCAAATTTGAACAAAACCTAATTAGATGTTTTGAAAGAAACAGATTGTTTAAAAAGAACGAAACGGAGTTCACTGGAACACAATATGAAGCCCATTGACAGTGTTAACCACCAGTGCGCATTGTGGTGAATTATCTTTCTTTCAAACTTGGAATGAAGTGAATTGAGGCATGCGTTATGTAATCACTCATTTCTTCACAATCAGTCAACCGATTCCAGTAAAATTAACGTATAAGATGCAGAATAAGATGGGCTACATATTGATTTTTAGATTTTTGGATTTTGGTGTCTATTTCTCGACTTATGTCCTAATTCATTCGGCCCATATTTTTTCTGGGACACCCTGTATATATAAAGGTCATGTAAACATTTTAAAATGTTTTGTATAAAAACACACTACAACAATATTTCAAAAATGTTTTCCAAATGTTATTGTAAAATTGCAAACATTTTTTGCCAAATATTTTGTTGACACTTTTAAAAATAACATTATATTAGAATATTTGCAGTAAGTTGTCAACAAATATTTTTGAATGTTATGAAAACTTTGTTATACCATTTATATGTCTTTTATATATATAACCCAACATTTAAACGTTTTCTGGCCTTTTCTAACCTTTTGCGAATGATGTCAAAAACGTTTTGTGTTTGCTGGGTAATTAGCATATCTGAATATATGCTTATTTATTAGCCACACCCTCCTCATGAATATGCAAACCGGAAGTGACCTTTGACATAAACTGTTGCGCAAACTGCATGCATGTAATTCTATATCAATACACAATGTTACGAGTCTCATTTTTTCACAAATATAAGCCAAACAAGTTAATAAAATCCTGAACAAATCATGTATCCGAACTAGGGTTGTTGTCGACAAGGCTGTTGTCGACAATATTGTCGACAAAGCAATTTTTCCCAGCTTTCCCGATTGTTGACAAGCATGGGCTAATTATCGACAAAGACTAGTCATTAAAAATATTAGAGATAAGCTTAAGATTACAATTATTGACCATGAAATAACTTCTAGGTATATAAAAAGAAAGTAATAATTGAGTAACTTTACAATGATAGGGTGGATCAATAGACTTCATTTTGTAATGGCGAGTTACCGATATGATTATGATTATATGATTATGTGTATTTGACAGTAATATTTTGATGTACGAGGGGCAGTCAGTATGTTTTAAGAGTGGACTCGTGACGTCATATGTGGATTGTTTTCATGGCATTTCTCAATGATTACATAAACACTGTACCTTTGTCTTTCAAACAACACATGTAAAAATTATATCATACACATGATTACGTAACAGCATTAGCATAAAATCAATATACTAGGGACACTGCCAAATCACGCAAAAAGGCGGGCCTTTTAAATTACAGCAAAGACACGTGTTTACAATGTCCAAGAACAGAAAAAGTACAAGGGGCATAAGGCTAGTTTTTGGCAGGAATAAACATTAGGTCCTCAGTTTGCATTTGGTAAAATATGAAACTTGTCATTAAACTGTGGTGGAAATGGGACGTCTGGAAACTTCAACAACTTTAGGGCTTGAATGGAAGCAAAATTATTCTGCAAAAATGGCGTTAATGAAAAAGTAGTTATTACAAATGAAATTAATTATCTCCAAAATGAAACAGACTAAAATATAATGACTGGTCACGTGTGAGAGTTAGTACTCAGTGCGATGATAACTGGTGCAAATCAAACAATAATCTCATGCATGCGTAGGTAGGATGACCGATACAACATGGTGGAAATGCACGAAAATGGCAAAATTCCATGTAAATAGGGCCTAAAATATTACAAAATGCTATGAAAATTTGAATTTAAATATTTATATGAATTTTTATGGATGTTCTCAACCTGAAATGAACAGAAAAGTTTTAAAAATAAATTTCTTATTAAAACGATGGCCTCTCTCTCTGTACCACTACTTTTTGTATAAATGTAACAATGGTAGAATAACAGTTATATTTTAATCACAGTTCAAATATTTTCTAGGGAGACTCCGTTTTAATTTTTGGAGATTAGTCAACAGAACTGGCCAAAAAAAAATTAAATTTCCACGTTTGCTATTTTTGGCAATATCAAGATTTGTATAGAAAGAAAAGCCTTGTTTTTGTCAAAAATAAGACATATTTGACCATGCATTTTAAACAAACTAAAACCTTTACAGCCCAACAAACATGGTTTAATGAACTGGTAGTTTGTGTTCTATTGCTGTTCCAAAAGGCAGCATCCTCCATTCTTTATTTCCCGAGAAAATATAAAAAATACAACAATACCTCATTTCAGCCTCTTATTTCACTTAACAAAAACGACTCAATTTCACCAGTGACTCTAGACCATTGATTGTATGCTAATGCTATTACGTAATCATGTGTGTGATATAATTTTGGCATGTGTTGTTTGAAAGACAAAGGTACAGTGTTTATGTAATCATTGAGAAATGCCATGAAAACAATCCACATATGACGTCACGAGTCCACTCTTAAAACATACTGACTGCCCCTCGTAAATAAACAACGCATAATGTGGTCTCTGAACTTAATATTTGGACTTTATTGATGTATTGCTTTGTCGACAACTTGTCAACATCGGATCTTGAGATTTGATGATTGTCGACAATGAAAATTCTACTTGACAACAACCCTAATCCGAACCAATAACTAACACTTAACCCATAAGCACTGATAGATACAAAATGAAGGGTCCCTCCAGTAGTATATAAAATGGGTATTCTGGACCAGTAGCCAGCACAAACCCATCGTCAATCCCAACTACAGTCTTGTGTGCACTTTGTCAAGGTTTTTTATGGTCTGAAAAAAATTATGAACAACATTGAAGACAGCAAAGCTGTGCCTTAATTTTAACTGTTAACTGTTCTCATTCATATGAAATTAACTAAAAACAAATACCTGTATCTCTTTTTAGATCTTGATGGGTGCTAGTTTAACTTATCATGAGTGCTTAGGGCATGGAGCAAGTGGAACAGTCTATAGATGCACATGGAAGTCTAAAGAATTTGGCACCATTGAAGCTGCTGCAAAGAAGATCAGATTTGATGGAGAAATCACAGGCCAACAAAAACGTGAGATTGACTTCCTCAAGAAACTTGATCACAAGAATATCATCAGGTATTATGATACCGTTATAGAAAAAGAACATGTGGTTATTGTAACTGAATTTGCTGCTAAAGGATCTTTGTATGACTATCTCAAAGATAAAGACACACTTCCAGAAAATCTTCTTCATCAATGGATTTTTGACTTAGCCCGTGGTGTTGACTACCTCAAGAAAAATGATGTGGCACATCGCGATTTGAAATCGCCCAATTGTATCATAACTGCTGATGGTGTCTTAAAGATCTGTGACTTTGGAATAGCAAAAGACCTTACCAGTACCAAAACAACCGAAAGTACCAAAGGAAGTGTAAGATGGCAACCACCCGAGCTTTTTATGGACTTGCAACTATCCCCAAAGGCTGATATATTTGCTTTTGGAATCATCGTCTGGGAAATGGTATCATGTGAGAGACCATACAAAGGTATGAGAAATGAGACGGTGACCTACCAGGTTATGGTAAATGGTCTTCGCCCCAAGATTCCTGATGATTGTCCCCAATTCTTGAGGGAGCTGATGGAGAAATGCTGGCATCAAGATCGCACCCAGAGACCAGAAAGCAGTGAAGTTGTGAGATGTGTTTTGAAAGAATTCAGATCTACTTTGAGGAAAGGTTTCATGCAGGATCTCACAGAAGATGATGGTAGGTACTCTTATCCCAATCAAAGATCTCAACAGTTTCTGAGCTAACTATCCACCCACCCATCATTTTAGACAGGGAGTTTGATCAAACAATAGGCAAAATGAATGTCCAACATAGGCCAAATTTCCTTTATAGCAGTTTATTCAACTTGGAAGTAGATCAAATTCCAAAAAGAATGCCATCAACACATACTTGATCTCACTAAATCACTAGCAATCGACCCAACTGTGCGTTTTTTTAGGCATGGGCCTACAGTCAATTACGTCAATTTATCCTTTTCTCTCCTCCTTTCCTCCCTTTTCTCTTCTATTTGCACAGCCGCCATCGGCACTGTGCATTCTTTTTACCGCGTTCTTTCTTCTTCTTCTGTCAACATTATGATCAGCCATCGTAGCCACATGCTTTCAGGCATGTTGACCATACTTGGTCAGTAGAACCGTTTGGTGGTGCCACAGATGTCACATGATCAACTTCTGGTCAAATGTCATCCACTTCCGGTCAATGGTCAAAACTTGGATTTTCACTAAAAATGCTTCTTCTTCCACAGATTACATAGCATCGTAACGTCACTTGCACACAGGCATCATCTATGGCCAGTGTCTAAAAGTTGTTAACAGAATTGGGATCAAAGGTCAATAAGGGATCACTTCCGGTAAAAGTCTGAAAATTTGTAAAAAATATTCAAAAAATCACTGTCTTTACAAATTACATAGCAGAGAGTCGCCATTAGCACACATGCATCGCTACTAGCTAGGGTCTTTAGGATGCCTACAGTTTTGGGGTCAAAGGTCATTAAGGGCTTACTTCCGGTCAAAAATCAAAATTATCAAAAATTAAAAAAAATTGTTTATCTCAAAATGTAAACAGACCAGAGTAATATAATCATCATACATGAATCAGTGTTACCTGATGTATGTATGGTATTTTTATTTTGGGGTCAAAGGTCATTAAGGGGTCACTTCCTGTTTTTAGCTAAATAATTTTAAGAATTTTTATCTCGACAACTAAACATAGTAGACTTTTTTAATTAAAATTGGAACAATGCATTTTGTCGATTGTACATAAGGTTTTTTTTCATTGAGGTCAAAGGTCATTAAGGGGTCAAAACGTCGGTTACACGTCGCTAGTCATAAGGGTCGCTAGTCATAAGGTTCATAAGTCATAAGGGTCGCTAGTCATAACGTGTAGTTTCCTATACCATGAGTTCGCTAGTCATAAATAAAACAAAGGGTTAAATAGTCATAAGAAAAAGGGTTCATTAGTCATAAGGTCCGCTAGTCATAATAAAAAAAAAAAGGTTCGCTAGTCAAAATAGAAAAAGAGGACCGCTAGTTATAATAGAAAAAAAGGCTCGCTAGTCATAATAGAAAAAAGGACCGCTAGTCATAATAGAAAAAAAGGCTCGCTAGTCATAATAGAAAAAGAGGACCGCTAGTCATAATGCAAAAAGAGGTTCGCTAGTCATAATAAAAAAAAGGACCGCTAGTCATAATGAAAAAAATCACGGCCGCTAGTCATAATATAACAAAAGGACCGCCAGTCATAATAGAGAAACACGTTCGCTAGTCATAATATATATTTAGGACCGCTAGTCATAATAAAAAAGGACCGCTAGTCATAATAAAAAGGACCGCTAACCATAATACAATAGAAGGTTCGCTAGTCATAATAAAAAAATTATCGTTTGTCATGAAAAGAAAAGGGTCTGCTAAGCCAGAGAATTAGAACTAGAGCTGTTTGATGATCTCTGCATGCTCTTTGACCTCAACTATTATACAAATATTATTATTCTCAATTAGGTAGCTTTTTTATTTTGTAAAAACAATTTGATAACATTAAATGTCGGGTTATACAAAGGTCATGAATTTTAAAAAAATATTTGTATGAAAACACACTACAACAATATTTTTTAAATGATTATTAAATGTTATTGTAAAATATTTTTTGCAAACATTTTTTGCAAAATATTTTGTCAACACTTGAATAAAATTATGTTAGAATATTTGCAGTAATCAAAAAATATTTTTGAATGTTATGAAAACGTTTTATACCCTTTATATAACCCGACAGTTAAACGTTTTCCGGTCACCTTTTTCGGGGTCCTCCGAGGTCACCCAGGGGTCATCTGAGGTTAAATTACTAAAAGTGTCGTATGTGAATGAAACTTGGTGGGGACAATCAACATTTAGAGTCAAATTTTGGGAATTTCATTCTGCGGTCATCCGGGGTCACCCAGGGGCCATCTGAGGTCAAATTACTAAAAACTGTCATAGGGGAATAAAACTTTGTGGGTACAGGCAACATTTAGAGTCAAATTTTTGAAATGTCATTTTGGGTCACCCAGGGGTCATCTGAGGTCAAATTACTAAAAACTGTTGTATGATCACAAAACTTGGTAAAGGAGACGATCCTGTATAAACAGTGATCGGAGTGCCCATCTCTCTTTCATTGGCGATTGGGCCAGACTCCTCCATGTAATGTTGCTATAGGGGATCGCTACACCTCCTCTACAGCGAGTCTGTTACCTTCCCAGCCGGTACCCATTTAAACACCTGGGTGGAGAGGAGTAATCGAGATAAAGTGACTAACTCAAGGGCACAACACGATGGCGTCGCCGGGGCTCGAACCCGCAACCTTCCGATTATGAGTCAGTGCCCGTTCCGCTAGGCCAACGTGCTCCCTGCAAAACTTGGTGGGTATAGTTAACATGTAGAGTCAAACTTTTAGAAGGTCATTTTGGAGTCAGCCGGGGTCACCCTGGGGTCACCTGATGTCAAATTACTACAAACTGTCGTATGGGCATTTATAGCCAAATTTTTGGAAATTCATTTTGGGTTCATCCGGGGTCAGCCAGGGGTCATCTGAGGCCAAATCTAAAAACATTCGTATGGGAATGAAACCTGTAAGTACAGTCAGCATTTAAAACAAATTTTTGGATGGTCATTTTGGGGTCATCCGGGGTCACCCAGGGTTTATCTGATGTAAATTACTCAAAATTGTCGTATGGGCATGAAACTTGGTGGGTACAGTCAACATTTAGAGTGAAATTTTTGGAAGGTCATTTCAGGGTCATCTAAAAATCCGCCTTGTTTTTTATTGAAATCGGCCAAAAAAAAATTTCTGCACAGGGTCGTTCCTATACAGTTGAATGGACATGAAAAGAGTGTATTGCACGAGTATAACGTGTGATGTAAATTTCGTGTTAGTTGAGGCTAGAAATGTAATGAATCAAAGAATGACCACGGACTCCATAGTGGTCCAGAATTCAAACCCCTCAAATGACGCAATTAATTGCGGTCTTCTGAAGATAGCAATACTAATTGCACTGACCTAAGTGGACACCAAATGATCACTGACCACAAAGTGACCACGCAAGAATGTTCCTTACCAAATGACTCAAAATCCCAGAATAACCACCGGCTCAACAGTGGTCTAGAATAAAATATACAAACCCCACATAATTAGTAGGCCTATATACTAGTAGCTAGTAATAATAAATTAAATAATAATTGTCTTCAGTTGATAACAAAATTATATAAATAATTACTCATGTTCCAGTATTAGATTTAATATTTACAAAATAAAACACATTTTATAATCAATGTCTTCAAAATAGTATAGTAAAAAGGAAATGGCTTCAGTTTACAATAATGTAGGCCTATGATATTGATTACTATCTTTTGTAGATAGCAATAAGAAATTACATAATTACTGTTGGTTCATGATATCTGGGGGTATGGGTGGGGTAGTGGACAGTAATAATAAATTTGATAATTCTGACCCCAAACTTACCCCCAAAGGTTATCACTGGTCCAAAAATCATGCACCCTGACACCCAGAGGACCCTAAATTACCCCTCTCTACAAAGCGACCGCAATTGGCTTGTTTTCAAAGTGACTTAAAAATGATACATGACGCCAGTGATTCTCACTGGCAACAAAGTTACATCAAAATGTCCCGTTAACTAAAAATTACCCATTCCTTACCCCCAAATGACCGCCGACCCCAATTCCAAGAAAGACCGACTCCATAGTGGCCCACAATGAATTCAGGTCCTAAAATTACACAATTTAATACTGTCCCGCATTATTTGCAATGCCTCATTTCCATTGCCACTCGCGGATTAGGATTCTGGAACATTGATTTTAAGGGATCGGATTGCATCGCAGTATTTTCATGGTACCTGAGAGCACATTGAAACATTGATACTTTGTATATTTTTTTTAAATGTATTAATATTTATCAGCCCTCGAAGTAAACGTTATAAATCTAATGATATGTACTCAAAGTGTAAGCATCTAGCTAGAAGAAAAGGCGTCATCATTTGAAAATGTTGACCTTTCGTAATGAAGATAATAGATTTTTTGCCATAGGCCTATGACTAACTTCGGGACTGTTAAATATCCATTTTTAATAACTTGCCATAAAATTTGTATTATATCGCGAATTTCAAAAAATCTAAATAATTTGTTATCAGAAGAACATTCCGCGTATTCAGAATGCAATTTCACTCTGATGTCATACGGTCGAGCGGTTTTGCCGGCTCTCTCCGACCATCATGCCGGGCCATCATGCAGCTCGCCGCCTGATATCTATGATATTCAACGTAAATAGCGCCCTCTGTTGTCTGCAACTGGAGCAATTTCTAAAAAATATTCAAATTAGGGACCGTTCACAAACATTTGTTAAGGGAGCAGGGCTGTCAACTTTTTGGAATTGCTTGGCGTGAGACACTAGTGGCAGACCTAGAGCAGTAAAAAACGCCGCTCTGGCGCAGGGGGTGTCTGAGGAGGATGTGCCCCTGAGGCGTATTAAGAAACTTTTGCAAAATGAAGACCTAATTGAAGCGATTTAGTGGGCCATTTTGGCACTATAATAGTGTGTAAAAATTTTGTAAAAGTGGTAAATTTGTGTTGGACCATGAAGCCTTTTGTGGACAAGTTTTCCCTATTTGTAGGCCTATATATTGTGTTAAACATTCATTGTCAAATGTCGAAAGTAAAAACAAAAATGGGCGCTTGTTTTTTCACTCATGAGGGGGGTGTCTGAGAGGGCGTCCCCACCTGAGAAGTTGGAAAATTTTGCAAAATGAAGACCTAATTGAAGCGATTTGGTACTTGGACCATTCTGGCACTATTTATTTTTAGTATGTAAAATTTTAGTTTGAAAAAGCCGAAAATTTATGAAATGACGATCCATGAAGCCTTTCATGGACAAGTTTTCCCTATTATTGTAGGCCTATATATTGTCTTAAACATACATCCTGCAATGGCAAATGCCGAAAGTAGAAACGAAATGGGCACTTGCTTATTCACTTCACGAGAGGGTCTGAGGATGGTGTCCCCCGGATTAAATCCACCCTCAGAAGTTGGAAAATTTGCAAAATGAAGACCTAACTGAAGCGATTTGGTGGACAATTTTGGCACTAATAGTGTGTAAAATTTTAGTTTTAAAAAGCAGAAAATTTATGAAATGACGATACATGAAGCCTTTCGTGGACAAGTTTTCCCTTTTATTGTAGGGCCTATATATTGTGTTACACATTATATACATTGGCAAATGTCGAAAGTAGAAACAAAATTGCTACTTGTTTGGCCCTTTACAGACCTCAAAATTTCAGCCCCCCACTTTTTCCCAGAAAATTGTCATTTTTCAGGCCCCCCTTAGTAGGGTCAAAATTTTCGGGGTCCCCTTTTGCATCAGCGCGCCCCCCCTCCAAAAAGTGTTTGTGAACGGTCCCTTAATTCATGTTATATTAAGATATGTGCCTTAAAATAAAGTATATCATTAAGGGGGACCACAGGTCGTTTTTAGGTGGAATTTTGAATGGCCTTGTTTATAGACTATTAATAATAGAAGTATGGCTTGTTATATATCAATGTAACACACAAGGATTGAAGTTTCAGAAAATTATATTTTTTTGTGCGTGTCGATATGCATATGCAAATGAGGCGAGGTCAAAGGTCAAATATGTTCAAATGAGGCATAGGAAAAATGTGAATTTTGCCCCAAAAAATAATGATTAAGGAGAACATTTAACTTACTATTTACTATCCAGATATGTTATATAGGTATAGCTTTGCAACTTAATGGAGAGACATTTTAAATGTTTTGCTTTCTGTTGCCATGGCAACCGTTTGGTGAAAAAAAACTGATTTTTTCATCTGGATTTGACTTTGAAGACCTATAAATCAAAAAGTAAAGCAAATATCAACAAAAGCTCCCATTAAGTTGTAGAGCATTACAAATAGAACATGTGTGCCAAATTTCATGGTCATAGACCTATGGGAAGTGGAAAAGTTTTTGGGGCAAAATTCTGACATCGCTTGAATTACCATTTTGAGATATTAGCATTTTTAGTCTAGAAACACTAAATAATTTTTTTAATTCACATTTTAGAAACATTTACATTTAAATATTGATATTTGTATTGATTTATATTTTTCCCAAATTACTAAAACAGTTTACACCATAAATTGCTGTTTACTTTGCTGTAAATAATATTATTATGAAATTCCTTAACTATCGCAGCTTGAAAAACAATAAAATACAAAAGAAATGATTTATATAGTAATAACATAAGAACGAGCTGCTATTTCTAGTACTTTTCCGTGACTTATCATCTTGTCTTGTTATTGCAATAATAATATCCGATTGTAACCAAACAAAGACCAAATTAAAGCTCAGGAATAGTACAATTTACCTCTGACAAAATCTCCATTTTTACAAGGGTTTGGGAAGTTGACCTGTGGCCCCCCTTAAAAGCGTTAATACTAGTATTTTTATTAGTTGAAAACCGAAGTGAGGTATGGGGCTGGCTGGGGGTGCTACGGTATGTTAAAAAAAAGGACCACTAAGGCGACGAAAAAAGAAAACCTGTTCCAGGGGGGGACGGACCTTTGAAGTAGGGTCGGTCGGTCGGGCTATTTTTTTTTTTTTTTTTTGGGGGGGGGGGGAATGACCCACAAAATCACCAAAATATGTTAATATTTGCAATTTGGGAAAATAAAAAAAAAGTGTTCATGAAATTGTCGGAATTTGGTCGGTATTCATTTTGAGCAAATTGAGTTACTGTATGCTTGTGATTATGTTTCAGGCGATCTTTCATTTCCACCAAAAATTTATGATAAATCTTACTTCCCGACGTAGATATTGAAATTGTGATTTGGACGAATCGCGTCTAAGTGCGATTAATGAATTTGACCAAAAGACGAATCGTATATTTAGCTGTACAAATCAGGTTGATAAATTGTATAGTATAGCTGAAAACTCCGAATTTTCTATATTACATGTCATATACTGTTATTTTTTATACCAATGGGTAGCTATAGGTATCGTCTATCCAGTGATGCCAAAATAAGTACAAACATTCCCAACACGATATCGCTATGGCGTAATTATGTCAGAGCGCCGTCGCAAAATTGGCGAATTTATACACAAAATATAGGCCAATATTGTTATATCTACTCTAAAATTCTTGATTTCAACCGGAGTTTTCACTAAATATTACGGGGATGACTAATTATAACTAAGTTTAGAATCTAAAGCCTTAGGACAACCAGCAATTTTTACATAAAATCCCCAAATCAAGGATGAGTGCCACTCTGGATGAGTGCTATAGTTTACACGTAGTTGAATGCAGACGTCCCCGTATGTAACTCTTTGCGCAGCAGTTGGCACTTTTTGGATTTAGCATAAAGCCGAATAGCTGTAAATACCTGTTTTGAAGGATATATCGATTGTTTCAGAACATGCAAGTATTGCAAATAATTAGTGCACATTCACTTCTTTTATATACATTTCACATGAGTGCTCACGAATGTTCTCATATTTTAGAAGGGCCGATGGAATGGTACCAATATTTTTAAACACCGTTTACTCAGAACAGCGATTTTGCGGATTCGTCACTCTGCCGTATTCATAATGATTTGTACAGGAAATTTTTTTTCCCAATTTGTTCAAAATCTGGGTCGGTCGGGCCCGTAACAGGGTTTTTTTTTTCGTCATTTAACCGCTGAAATGTGGATATCTAAATAGTTTGCTCCGGCCCGCACGGCTGCAAAGAAGCACTAACCGCCAAATATGGATATCCAAGAATCTTAAGCTATAAATTAATAGCCCCCGAAAGAGGGCAGGCCTTCAAGAATGGGGGAAATTATGGGGTAAAAAGTAAAAAAAAAAGCATTAAGGTTATGGTTTAGGGTTAGGATCTAGGGTAACCTTAATGTAACATTGACTAAAATTAACCATATTTACATTTAAAACCCCTTTTACTAATTATAACTTATGTTTATAATAAGAATGAGGATGGGGTGACATACGGAGAGGAGAGGAGAGGAGAGGAGAGGAGAGGAGAGGAGAGGAGAGGAGAGGAGAGGAGAGGAGAGGAGAGGAGAGGAGAGGGAGGAGAGGAGAGGAGGGAAGGGAAGGGAAGGGGAGGGTAGGGGAGGGGACGAGAGGAGAGGAGCAGTTTTTAGCGTCATAGGGGCACGGGGGCACGTGCCCCCAATCGATCTGAAATGTTAAAAAATCCCATAGGAAAATTGCCGAAAAACGGCTTGTGCCCCCCAATCAGACCCGGTGCCCCAATCATGGTCGGTGCAACCACCACCCCCCCCACCCCCAATGTGATGACCCACGCTACGCCACTGGAGAGGAGAGGAGAGGAGAGGAGAGGAGAGGAGAGGAGAGAAGAGGAGAGGAGTCTACCTAGCCTACCCCTCTCCCTTTCTCGATCCCCCCTTCCTATCCTACACCCATATAACCCATGGCGACGTCCGTCTCAATCTCGCTCTCTAGTTCTTACTTTTTATTAAGGCTCCTTTTTTATTATGACTAGTGGTCCTTTTTTTATTATGACTAGCGGTCCTAAATTTATATTATGACTAGCGAACGTGTTTCTCTATTATGACTGGCGGTCCTTTTGTTATATTATGACTAGCGGCCGTGAATTTTTTCATTATGACTAGCGGTCCTTTTTTTTTTATTATGACTAGCGAACCTCTTTTTGCATTATGACTAGCGGTCCTCTTTTTCTATTATGACTAGCGACCTTTTTTTTCTATTATGACTAGCGGTCCTCTTTTTGTATTATGACTAGCGAACATTTTTTTCTATTATGACTAGCGGTCCTTTTTTTATATTATGATTATTTTATTATATTATGATTAGTGAACCTTATGACTGACGACCCTTATGACTAGCGACCCTTATGACCGACGACCCTTATGACTAGCGACCCTTATGACTAGCGGGTGTTCACCAAAACGTCAATCATAAATTTAAAAAAAATCAAAATCCATGGATAAGTTCCGATTAAGCTGAAATTCACCAGGAATATTCCTTATGACATCCTAAGCACTATGTAATATTTTTGCGGGGTCAAAGGTAATTAAGGGATCACTTCCGGTTCTCACAGATTCGGGGTCATAACTCATTTGTCACTGCTGGCTGTGCATGCTTTCATGATCGCAGGCATAATCAGATCTCGTTTTTTCTTTTTCCCCTTTTCTTTTCTTCTCTCCTTTCCTCATTTTTTGGGGGGAGGGGTGGGCCCCCTTGAATCCGCGCCTGATCCATACACCCTTATGGAAGTCATGAGCTTAATCTTCCACACATTGAGTGTGACTTTCAAATGGGAGTTACCTGAATGGGTGACTCCATCCATTTGAAATCTACACCCCATGTGTAGGCGATTCAGTTGAGCCCCCGTCCAGATTGTGGACTTTGTGGTACATCACCTGATTATTTGGTGGCCATGGTATGGTGGTACCCATAGGCCATGCGGAATTGCATGTGCACATATATATTGAATTTAATAAAATAGCCCAAGCTCACTGTTCATGCAAACCTGCGCCAAATTTGGGGTCACAAAATAGAGTTAAGAAGAAATATATTCACAACAGTGGTGTCAGTCATTCATTCACTCCCTGGATTCACCCATCAATCGATTCCTTTCAAATAATTCATTATAATTATATAGTATTTCAGTTGCTGTTCACTTCACATTTCAGGGTTGGAGTGGAAGTTGAAGCATGAGATTGATTCTAGGGGAAAACTTCATTTTGTGGCTAGTGACCATCTTGCTATCTGTAGAAGACACAATGTGGAGGTGCATCATGTGAGCAGGGAAGAGACATATCTCCTGTACACCCTGACATCTGATGAGTGGAGAGGAGGTGTGAGACCAGAGGGTGTAGCAGTGAGTGAGTCTGTGCCAGCTTGCATATTGGTGATATGCGACTCAGTCCCCTGTGTGTATCAGTTCCCATGCCAAGAAGCATCAACCTATGTAAAGAAATATCAGATTCATGATGGGAATGAGCATCCATACTGTATTGCAGCTAATGTCAATACAGCTGTGATAGGTTTAGATGATAGGAAAGCATTGGTAGTTTGTAGTTTGCCAGGGTTTACACAGCAAAGGATTGTAGACCTTAGTTTCCATCCATATGATCTCACTATCAGTACAGATTACTTGCTGGTAATGGGACTTGATGAGATGGTAATCAAAGCAATGGGAGATATGGGTCAGGATCTGTGTAGAATAAAACCACCTGATGGTTGGAGATTTCATGCTGTATCCTATAGGAATGATGCAAGGCAGCTATATGCTGTGTGTTATCATAGGGGGGATAGGAAGGGGCGTGTATACAAATACACCTGGGAAGGGCATGGCACACCAGAGTATCACAACACTGGATGTGTCATTGATGATTTGGGTGAGGTGTGTTGGAGTAGGTTGTCAGTCACATCAGATGGGACACTTGCAGTATCAATATTTTCCACTGATAAAACAAAAATATTTAGTTTGGAATAAGGGAATCATATTTTTCCAAAAAGGACAAATACAAAACAAATTAATAAACAAGGTATAAGCTTATCTATTTCTGTTTAAATAATTTAAATATTCAATGAATAGAAAGTACTTGAACCATAAATCATGACACACCAATCAATCAATCAATCAATCAATCAAACAATCAATCAATCAATCAATCAATAAATAAATAAATAAATAAATAAATAAATAAATAAATAAATAAATAAATAAATAACATTAGCCAGGTATGATAGCAAAACTATGATTCATCTTCAAAAATGCTGTTGATATTTTTTGTGCAAATTGCTGCATTCCTGTGCACAGGGGCACAGCTAGGAGGGCAAGGGGGCCTTTGCTGCTGTGTTGGAGAGTTTTTGTTGTTGTTGAGTTGGGTTTTTTTACGTTTGCAATATTATTTTGGTGGATTTTATTTAATCATAGTAAAATATGTTACATCATGTTCTGCACTAAATTTAGAAACACTTAAAAGTAACTTTTCCCAAACTCTATGTGAAATAAATCCTTAGGCCTACCCTTAGCACTTAAGGTTACAGTTAATGTTGGCATTCACTAAAGCAAAAATTCCAACTTCTGAATCTATCTTTCATTGGTTTTTGCTTCATAACGTGGTGATTCCTCTATCATTTGCTGTCCCTGATAATTCAAATTAACCCTAATGCACCCCAGGTCTAAACTTACCACTTAAGATGTTCACTAAAGCAAAAATGGCAACTTTTGAATCTGTATCTTTCATTGGTTTTTGCTTCATAACTTGGTGATTCCTGTATCATTTGCTATCAATGATATCTCAAATTAACCCTAATGCACCTCAGGTCTAAACTTACCACTTAAGATGTTCACTAAAGCAAAAATGGCAACTTTTGAATCTGTATCTTTCATTGGTTTTTGCTTCATAACTTGGTGATTCCTGTATCATTTGCTATCAATGATATCTCAAATTAACCCTAATGCACCTCAGGTCTAAACTTACCACTTAAGACGTTCACTAAAGCAAAAATGGCAACTTTTGAATCTGTATCTTTCATTGGTTTTTGCTTCATAACTTGGTGATTCCTCTATCATTTGCTGTCACTGATATCTCAAATTAACCCTAATGCGCCTCAGGTCTAAACTTACCACTTAAGACGTTCACTAAAGCAAAAATGGCAACTTTTGAATCTGTATCTTTCATTGGTTTTTGCTTCATAACTTGGTGATTCCTGTATCATTTGTTGTCACTGATATCTCAAATTAACCCTAATGCACCTCAGGTCTAAACTTACCACTTAAGACGTTCACTAAAGCAAAAATGGCAACTTTTGAATCTGTATCTTTCATTGATTTTTGCTTCATAACTTGGTGATTCCTCTATCATTTGTTGTCACTGATATCTCAAATTAACCCTAATGCACCTCAGGTCTAAACTTACCACTTAAGACGTTCACTAAAGCAAAAATGGCAACTTTTGAATCTGTATCTTTCATTGGTTTTTGCTTCATAACTTGGTGATTCCTGTATCATTTGCTGTCACTGATATCTCAAATTAACCCTAATGCCCTTCAGGTCTAAACTTAACACTTAAGACGTTCACTAAAGCAAAAATGGCAACTTTTGAATCTGTATCTTTCATTGGTTTTTGCTTCATAACTTGGTGATTCCTCTATCATTTGTTGTCACTGATATCTCAAATTAACCCTAATGCACCTCAGGTCTAAACTTACCACTTAAGACGTTCACTAAAGCAAAAATTGCAACTTTTGAATCTGTATCTTTCATTGGTTTTTGCTTCATAACTTGGTGATTCCTGTATCATTTGCTGTCACTGATATCTCAAATTAACCCTAATGCCCTTCAGGTCTAAACTTAACACTTAAGACGTTCACTAAAGCAAAAATGGCAACTTTTGAATCTGTATCTTTCATTGGTTTTTGCTTCATAACTTGGTGATTCCTCTATCATTTGTTGTCACTGATATCTCAAATTAACCCTAATGCACCTCAGGTCTAAACTTACCACTTAAGACGTTCACTAAAGCAAAAATTGCAACTTTTGAATCTGTATCTTTCATTGGTTTTTGCTTCATAACTTGGTGATTCCTCTATCATTTGCTGTCACTGATATCTCAAATTAACCCTAATGCACCTCAGGTCTAAACTTACCACTTAAGACGCCTCACTAAAGCAAAAATTGCAACTTTTGAATCTGTATCTTTCATTGGTTTTTGCTTCATAACTTGGTGATTCCTCTATCATTTGTTGTCACTGATATCTCAAATTAACCCTAATGCACCTCAGGTCTAAACTTACCACTTAAGACGTTCACTAAAGCAAACATTGCAACTTTTGAATCTGTATCTTTCATTGGTTTTTGCTTCATAACTTGGTGATTCCTCTATCATTTGCTGTCACTGATATCTCAAATTAACCCTAATGTACCTCAGGTCTAAACTTACCACTTAAGACGTTCACTAAAGCAAAAATTGCAACTTTTGAATCTGTATCTTTCATTGGTTTTGCTTCATAACTTGGTGATTCCTGTATCATTTGCTGTCACTGATATCTCAAATTAACCCTAATGCCCCTCAGGTCTAAACTTACCACTTAAGACGTTCACTAAAGCAAAAATGGCAACTTTTGAATCTGTATCTTTCATTGGTTTTTGCTTCATAACTTGGTGATTCCTGTATCATTTGCTGTCAATGATATCTCAAATTAACCCTAATGCACCTCAGGTCTAACTTACCACTTAAGACGTTCACTAAAGCAAAAATTGCAACTTTTGAATCTGTATCTTTCATTGGTTTTTGCTTCATAACTTGGTGATTCCTGTATCATTTGCTGTCACTGATATCTCAAATTAACCCTAATGCACCTCAGGTCTAAACTTACAACTTAAGACATTCACTAAAGCAAAAATTGCAACTTTTGATCTGTATCTTTCATTGGTTTTTGCTTCATAACTTGGTGATTCCTGTATCATTTGCTGTTACTGATATCTCAAATTAACCCTAATGCACCTCAGGTCTAAGCTTAGCACTTAAGATGTTCACTAAAGCAAAAATGGCAACTTTTGAATCTGTATCTTCCATTGGTTTTTGCTTCATAACTTGGTGGTTCCTTTATCATTTGTTGTCACTGATATCTCAAATTAACCCTAATGCCCCTCAGGTCTAAACTTACCACTTAAGACGTTCACTAAAGCAAAAATTGCAACTTTTGAATCTGTATCTTTCATTGGTTTTTGCTTCATAACTTGGTGATTCCTCTATCATTTGCTGTCACTGATATCTCAAATTAACCCTAATGCACCTCAGGTCTAAACTTACCACTTAAGACGTTCACTAAAGCAAAAATTGCAACTTTTGAATCTGTATCTTTCATTGGTTTTTGCTTCATAACTTGGTGATTCCTCTATCATTTGCTGTCAATGATATCTCAAATTAACCCTAATGCACCTCGGGTCTAAACTTAACACTTAAGACATTCACTAAAGCAAAAATTGCAACTTTTGAATCTGTATCTTTCATTGGTTTTTGCTTCATAACTTGGTGATTCCTCTATCATTTGCTGTCAATGATATCTCAAATTAACCCTAATGCACCTCAGGTCTAAACTTACCACTTAAGACGTTCACTAAAGCAAAAATTGCAACTTTTGAATCTGTATCTTTCATTGGTTTTTGCTTCATAACTTGGTGATTCCTGTATCATTTGTTGTCAATGATATCTCAAATTAACCCTAATGCCCCTCAGGTCTAAACTTAACACTTAAGATGTTCACTAAAGCAAAAATGGCAACTTTTGAATCTGTATCTTTCATTGGTTTTTGCTTCATAACTTGGTGATTCCTGTATCATTTGCTGTCACTGATATCTCAAATTAACCCTAATGCACCTCAGGTCTAAACTTACCACTTAAGATGTTCACTAAAACAAAAATTGCAACATTTGAATCTGTATCTTCCATTGGTTTTAGCTTCATAACTTGATGATTCCTGTTTCATTTGCTGTCACTGATATCTCAAATTAACCCTAATGCACCTCAGGTCTAAACTTACCACTTAAGACATTCACTAAAGCAAAAATTGCAACTTTTGAATCTGTATCTTTCATTGGTTTTTGCTTCATAACTTGGTGATTCCTCTATCATTTGCTGTCAATGATATCTCAAATTAACCCTAATGTACCTCAGGTCTAAACTTACCACTTAAGATGTTCACTAAAGCAAAAATTGCAACTTATGAATCTGTATCTTCCATTGGTTTTTGCTTCATAACTTGGTGATTCCTGTATCATTTGTTGTCACTGACATCTCAAATTAACCCTAATGCACCTCAGGTCTAAACTTACCACTTAAGATGTTCACTAAAGCAAAAATTGCAACTTTTGAATCTGTATCTTTCATTGGTTTTTGCTTCATAACTTGGTGATTCCTTTATCATTTGCTGTCATTGATATCTCAAATTAACCCTAATGCCCCTCAGGTCTAAACTTACCACTTCAGATGTTCACTAAAGCAAAAATGGCAACTTTTGAATCTGTATCTTTCATTGATTTTTGCTTCATAACTTGGTGATTCCTCTATCATTTGCTGTCACTGATATCTCAAATTAACCCTAATGCACCTCAGGTCTAAACTTACCACTTAAGACGTTCACTAAAGCAAAAATGGCAACTTTTGAATCTGTATCTTTCATTGGTTTTAGCTTCATAACTTGGTGATTCCTGTATCATTCGCTCTCACTGATATCTCAAATTAACCCTAATGCACCTCGGGTCTAAACTTACCACTTAAGACGTTCACTAAAGCAAAAATGGCAACTTTTGAATCTGTATCTTTCATTGGTTTTAGCTTCATAACTTGGTGATTCCTCTATCATTTGTTGTCAATGATATCTCAAATTAACCCTAATGTACCTCAGGTCTAAACTTACCACTTAAGATGTTCACTAAAGCAAAAATGGCAACTTATGAATCTGTATCTTTCATTGGTTTTTGCTTCATAACTTGGTGATTCCTCTATCATTTGCTGTCACTGATATCTCAAATTAACCCTAATGTACCTCAGGTCTAAACTTACCACTTAAGACGTTCACTAAAGCAAAAATTGCAACTTTTGAATCTGTATCTTTCATTGGTTTTTGCTTCATAACTTGGTGATTCCTGTATCATTTGCTGTCACTGATATCTCAAATTAACCCTAATGCACCTCAGGTCTAAGCTTAGCACTTAAGATGTTCACTAAAGCAAAAATTGCAACTTTTGAATATGTATCTTCCATTGGTTTTTGCTTCATAACTTGGTGATTCCTGTATCATTTGCTCTCACTGATATCTCAAATTAACCCTAATGCACCTCAGGTCTAAGCTTACCACTTACGATGTTCACTAAAGCAAAAATTGCAACTTATGAATCTGTATCTTTCATTGGTTTTTGCTTCATAACTTGGTGATTCCTCTATCATTTGTTGTCACTGCTATCTCAAATTAACCCTAATGTACCTCAGGTCTAAACTTACCACTTAAGATGTTCACTAAAGCAAAAATGGCAACTTATGAATCTGTATCTTTCATTGGTTTTTTCTTCATAACTTGGTGATTCCTGTATCATTTGCTCTCACTGATATCTCAAATTAACCCTAATGTACCTCAGGCCTAAACTTACCACTTAAGATGTTCACTAAAGCAAAAATGGCAACTTTTGAATCTGTATCTTTCATTGGTTTTTGCTTCATAACTTGGTGATTCCTGTATCATTTGTTGTCACTGATATCTACTGTTGTCACTGATATCTCAAATTAAAGAAAACACACAGACTGCCATTATGGTCAGCTTGATTTTCTAAATCGACCCTCACTTTGGCTCAAAGGTCATATATTCATGAACTGCTACCTTACTGCTGTGCTGTACCTTTTATCTTTGTAAGTTTTACTAAAGTTTTAGTTCAAAACTAAAAAAAAACTGTTTTCAAATATGCAACAGAATCTTGTACTTTGTTTTGTCAATTGTAGAATTGGAATAAGAAAAGTTGTTTTCATTGATATGCAACACAGTATCATTTCTATCTTTGTAACTTCTATAGGTCTAAACTTAGAAAATTTATTTTTAATGCATCTTGTACTTCGTATAGTGCTTTATCAATTGTAGAACTGGAATAAGAAAAGTTGTTTTCGTCGATATGCAACACAGTATCCTTTGTGGCTTTGTAACTTTTAGTTCTAAACTAAGAAAAGCTATTTCAAATATGCAACAGAATCTAGTACTTGCCACTTGGTACAGTGCTTTATCAATTATAAAACTGGAATAAGAAAAGTTGTTTTCATTGATATGCAACACAGTATTCTTTGTATCTTTGTAACTTTTAGATGAGCTGTTTTCAAATATGCCTGGAAAATATGTTATACTTTGTATATTTTTGCTTCATAGATTGTAGAACTAGAATCAGAAAAGTTGTTTTCACTGATACCATATGTATGCAATAGATCATATTTTGTAACTCTTGTACTTTGTATATTGTAGAACTGGAATAAGAAAAGTTGTTTTAAATCGATATGCAACACAGTATCCTTTGTGGCTTTGTAACTTTTAGTTCTAAACTAAGAAAAGTTGTTTCAAATATGCAACAGAATCTAGTACTTGCCACTTGGTACAGTGCTTTATCAATTATAAAACTGGAATAAGAAAAGTTGTTTTCATTGATATGCAACACAGTAGGCTATTCTTTGTATCTTTGTAACTTTTAGATGAGCTGTTTTCAAATATGCCTGGAAAATATGTTATACTTTGTATATTTTTGCTTCATAGATTGTAGAACTAGAATTAGAAAAGTTGTTTTCACTGATACCATATGTATGCAATAGATCACATTTTGTAACTAGGTCTAAACTATGAAAAGACATTTTCAATCTGTATATTGCACTTTGTAACTCTGTATAAGGCATGTAACATAGAACAAGAATAAGACAGCTCAACCATATACCAGGTGCACTGATTAGCTGAAATGTGCTCCAAATATGCTGAGTTGTCCTGTTTCTTTAATAAACCTGGGGAATGGATTAAGGTCCAAAATCCGTGGGCACACATTTGAGCACACATCTGCTCTCAGCTCAATTGGTCTTGTGGATCTTGAAATTTATAGCAAAAAAAAAATGCAAATTTGGATTTGAACACAAAACCTGTAAAACTGCTAGTTTAGTATTCACCATTGGTCCTCTGAGAAGTTCTTGTCCATTTACAATTGTGGTGTGACCAAGTAAAATCAGTCTGAAGTCGGGCATATTCAATTTTGAATTTTTAACATGATTGTATTAAGTATTTGCAAAGCTACATTTTGTAAAAACCGCCATTGAAATTGAACATTTAGTTCCAAAGATTTAAACAGTGGAAGTTTTTCCCAACATATTATGCAACAAATGAAATTATTGTCTTTATTTGGCTATATCTGAAATATATCCAACTTCTGACTGATTTTGCTTGATCACATCTATTTTGTACTGAACCAAGTATGCATTTAAACCAACCAAAGTACCCCAGTGTTATGAGATAATACAATGTTAGAATCTCATATGACATGTATATATGATGTCCTAATAATTGTGTGAAAATCCAAATATTGCCTATTTTGTACCGAACAAAGTATACGCTTAAACCAACCAAAGTACCCCAGGTTGATGTGTTATGAGACAAACACACAATGTTAGAACCTCATATGACATGTATATATGATGTAGGCCTACTAATAATTGTGTGAAAATCCAAATCTTGCCTATTTTGTACCGAACAAACAAAGTATACGCTTAAACCATCCAAAGTACCCCAGCCTGATGTGTTATAAGATAAATGCAATGTTAGAACCTCTTATGACATGCATACACATCCAATTTCTCACTGGATGTACTCTGGAGCTACTCCGGATTACCCCCAGGGCTACTCTGTAGCGGTGCACCGTAACGCGAGTCAAAAATCCGTGGACTACTCCTATCCGGTTTTCCACGGTGTACCTCCCGTAGAGACAGCCTATAGCGGAGTACCTCTAGAGGTACTCCGTAAAAATATGCGTGATGATCTGTTGCCAGATTGAATGCTATTTTCTCAATTTAGCTTTATTGTATGCTTTTATTAGGATATATTAGAGATTTTTGTTCTTTCTTTCTTTTTTTCTCTTCAAATATATGTTAATAGTATAATAATAGAAAATAGTAAACAAGTAAATAGGCCTATAAACAAGTTCAGAAATAAGCAAGTGAAATTAATGAAGTAAATAACTGACTAAATAAATTAATCAATGAATAAACAAGTAAATAAAATAATAGGTAGGCATAATTAAATTAACAAGTAAAAACTACACAAATAAGAAAGTAAATAAGTAAACATGTATAGGCCTATTAGGCCTAAATAAAAATTTAAAAAAAAAGAATAGTACTCGTAGGCCTAGGCCTATGAAAAATAATCAATATTAGAATGATAATAATTATCATTAACTTGGTTGTTATTTAGCTTTTTAATTTGATTACCTGTTTGCTTACATGTTTTTTCATTTGTTTGAGTAGGCCTGCATTTGTATGTTTTTAAGCATTTTTCTTTGCATTTATACTTGAATGATTGGTCATTTATTTTAGGACCCCACTTTTATTCATTTGTTTTACGCTTTTATTAAATTTATTATTAGTTTTATATTTATTATTTACGTGTATTATATTATACTTATTTACTTTTTAATTGTTTAGTAACTTATTTAAATATTTACTTTTTAATATTAAGTGACCAATCATTCAAGTATAATAATAAGCAAAGAAAAATGTTTAAAAAACAAACAAATGCAGGCCTACTCAAAACAAACGAAAAAACACATATCAAACAGGTAAGTCAAAGTAAAAGATGAATAACAACCGAGAAAATATGAAAACTGCAAGTAACATCAATGAAAGTTAAAAGACTAGGGCCTAGCCAAAACATGTAAAACATCAAAACTGTATTGCAAGTAGGCCTAGTAGCATATTAATATAGGCCTAGGCCTAGGCTACGACTTGCAACAGTAAAGTAATGTGGTGCAAAATGTTAGGAAAACAGCGTAAAAATAAGAAATTCAATAAGTATAAATTATGAATGCATTTTAACTGTGGGTCCAATAATAAACTCTAAATAAACAAACAACATGGGAAAGTAGAACCGCGAACCGCAGTATGCACACTTTCTTTAAAATACAGAAAAACAACGACAACGTCATGCAAGCATCTCACGTTTAGCAAAACTAAAAACATAACAAGAAACACAAAATTAAATAATGATTGAAAATGATTTTAAAAACAAATTGAGAAGAAGTCGTACTGTCATTAAACAAAATAACAAGTTTCTACAAAGGAAACAAAACCAGTAAAAAGAAACAAAATGATAGTCCGTGTCTCCGTGTGGCTGAAAAGCGATTCATGACGCCCTATGCAAGCGTGCAAACATGGTCAATCAATTAATCAAAACAACAAACGTTCGCTTTGCTAAAAATAGCTAGGCAGCGCGCACTAGTACGCTGCCGATTCTGCGTTCGGTGAGTTGTTTACCGCTGCCGTCAATGACCCGTTTGGCTGCGGTTGTACACCGAGCTGACTTCGGTGTTACTCCAGGGTTGACTCGTGGCTGACAGCTATCAGATGTACTTCAGAGTAGCTTCTTAAGAGTACCTTTGGAGTAGCTCCGATATGGCGTATCCAGAAGTTGGCACTAGTGTAGCACCGGAGTTGGCTTCTAGACAGACAATGGATGGAGTAACAGCGAAGTAGCTCTGATATGGTGCATCCACTATGGGTTTGCTAAGGTGTAGCTACTTCGAAGTAGCTTCAGAGTAGCTCTATTAAGGTGTAGCTTCAGGGCTACACCTGGTGTAGCCGCGAAGGTAATCTGCCGCGGGGGTAAACCGTGAATGAGAATCTGGATGTGTATATGATGTCCTAATAATTGTGTGAAAATCCAAATCTTGCCTATTTTGTACCGAACAAAGTATACGCTTAAACCAACCAAAGTACCCCAGGCTGATGTGTTATGAGACAAACACACAATGTTAGAACCTCATATGACATGTATATATGATGTCCTAATAACTGTGTGAAAATCCAAATCTTGCCTATTTTGTACTGAACAAAGTATACGCTTAAACCAACCAAAGTACCCCAGGCTGATGTGTTATGAGACAAACACACAATGTTAGAACCTCATATGACATGTATATATGATGTCCTAATAATTGTGTGAAAATCTAAATCTTGCCTATTTTGTACCGAACAAAGTATACGCTGAAACCAACCAAAGTACCCCAGGCTGATGTGTTATAAGATAAATGTACGATGTTAGAACCTCCTACGAAATTGAAGCCTATGTAAACATTATGTTTAGTAGATCTAGACCAGGCTATGTCAATGTATCTTTGTATAATATAATAGGCTATATCAATGTATATCTTTGTATGTATAGAATTTGAAATGATCATCTTGTGTGATCTCATGAGACAAGAATTTACACAAATTCAATTATTGTGTAAATGGTTTGGTTTTATTTTTGTATAATTTCTTTAGTATAAAAAAACAGGAAAAACATTTATTTATATAAAAATCAGTGGCCTCAAGGCAACAGTGCTATCCCAGCAAACACAAAAATGTTCTTAAAACATTCATTCAAAATATTTGAATAATATTTAAATGTCGGGTTATATAGGTCATGAAATATGATTTTAAAACATTATTAATGTTCAGAATGTTTTGCATAAAACGTTTTTACACCCTTTATATAACCTGACATTTAAACGTTTTCATTTTGTGTTTGCTGGGATATAAAATCCTATTGTATATATAGGATTGGTAAGAAAAGTCTGAATTTTATTTCGACTTAATCACTATTGATTTCAGTGCCAAGAATAGTGTAAACAGGTACAGTCACTATTTGATTAAGACTTACAAAGTCACTTTTAACTGATGATGAGGAGCATCAATAAGACTTATTCCCGGGACTTATTCACTATTGAATTCAGTGCCAAGAATAGTGTAAACAGGTACAGTCACTATTTGATTAAGACTTCCAAAGTCACTTTCAACTGATGCTGAGGAGCAACATTCTTAGCATCTGATTTGATTATTTTCACCACTGATTTAACAAACATTTGCATGAATATTTTGTAAATTAAATATACTTCAGTGGTTTCACAAATCATGAAAAAATTTCTTACCAACTTGGTACATGTATATTTTTAACAATCAAGAACTTTGGTCTGCTGCACATGTACTGAAAGGCGTGACCTGCAATGACATTATAGATAAAACTTGAGTCAGCGATAAATCTTGTAGATAACATACTATTCAAATAATTATATCATAGATATAAAATGCATTGTAAATAATCCATCACTGAAATAAATGAGCTTACATTAATTGTAAACCATTTGTTATTGTTGTTGTTGTTTATTTGTTTTCAAATAAACTCTTTGAGAAATGTTTGAGTAATTACTTGTCTCTTCTCTATCACAAAATTGTGAAAATAAATACAATAAATAATGTCTTACTTAGAGCAGTGCATTGTAAAAGCTCCCTACACTCTAATTTTTGGATACTTGATGTTAAAAGAATGAATACACTTTTAACACCTTATTGTAACACTTTTTGAACATCTTTCATATGTAATACCTTTTTGGACAATTCCATTCATGATTAGAACACAATAAATTCAAATCTGTTTGTGTTCTAAATACCTGTGTTAAATTTGGGAATACCTTGGAAGCATCAGACATATTTGAACACTGGTGTTCTAGAGCATCCAAAATGGTTCACTTTGAACCATGGGGAATGCAAATATATAAAAAAGCAGTGTTCAAATTGGTGTTCCATATGAAAGGTGTTCTAAAGTGTTACAAAAAGGGTGCTCATTATTTAAAAAAATTTCCAAACAATTTACTCAAGTAAATTCCAATTCAGCCTTCTCTCAATGCATCACTCCCATTTTCGCCACAAAGCTTTACAGGTGGTTCTTGATGGAACTTTGGTCTTTTGTACTTAAAGGCATGATCAGTACTTGGCAAAATCAGAAAATCTTTTTTTTTTTTTTTTACAAAACATACTCTGTAAGTACTACAACCGGAAGTGACCTAACGAGGATCATAAGTGTTTGATGTTTTAGTCAATTGCAGTGAAAAACCAAACTCTGGAACCATAAACCTAATTCCAAATCCTAACCTACTTAACCATAAATCAAGGTGAAGGTGTTCCCACCTGCAGTGACCTGGTGATACAAAAGTCTGCAAAATCATGCATCAGGTCATATCAGTCAATCTTATCCTCTTAGTTCCTCCAGGGATGTGAGTTCTACTCTCACATCCCTGGTTCCTCCTACTTTTGATATTGTCAGGTTTTGTTTTGGGCCTCGGAATTTATCCTCGGGAGCTACCGCTCCCTCGGAAAAATACCTCGGCCCAAAACAAAACCCTCTTGATTTCACACAATGATATAGATGGTGCACAGTTATTTAGAGAATAAACGATAGGAATTTTTATTTTGCCTATCCTCTACCGTGTGATAGACGACAGGCAGGTCCAATATTTATTGTTTATTCTCATTCTTAGTCAGTTAAAGATTATTTTAATAACTGTAAACTATTTTTAAAGCAAAAATTAAGTTACCGTCATAAAAACTCCCCCTTTTCTAAAATGAACGAAACTTGTTTACAACTTCACATCTTTTGTTGCGCGTACTGCTAGCGCGTGCAAGTATTCCGCACAAAACACGATACATATTCGCACCTCTCTGAGCGTGTTACGCGTTATCAACACTTATGATGACGTGGGGTCGTCTACAGCCTGATAGACGACACCCAAAATCATGCGATTGTCCAATCAGATTATGTGTCAGTAGTAAGGTAGACTACTTGTGTCTACTAATAGACCACTCCCACTGACTAAGAATATTGTCTAAGACGTGTCTTCAGTTTGTGTCTTGTAGATTGATATGATTTGCAGGAAGAAAATTGTCTCAATTGAGCAAATGTGTCATAGCTTATTGTCTTAGTTCAGCAGGCCAGACATAATTATGCATCTATTTTTGAAGTTTCTTTTTCTATTTCAGTCTATAATATCGAATTGATTAATTCGAATTAAACAATTCATCGAGTGACCATGGGCAGCGCCATTAGACATGTTACAAGACTACCAAGTGACAGGTGATGGACTGTACCCACACAATTGAATAGGCACTTGTTTGATAATTTTCATCACGGTTACTCAAAACTTACATAGCTAATTTATTACACATCTGCCTTTTTAATATGTTATGAAAAACTTAATTTTAAAAATATCTACCGAAATATCCATCAACGGATAGTCTTGTTATGCTCTCAAAAAATCTGAAAAATCCAAAATTTTGGTCTAAAACATGCCCAAGGTTACTGCTGTCCCATTCAAAAGTACAGGAAGACCACCTACAGCGTTGAGGTCAACTTTCTAGACTTCCTGTCTACTGGCAGTAATGGCTACTACCCAGTGCTAACATCAATGAATTGTTTAATTCGAATTAATCAATTCGATATTATAGACTGTATTTGCAAGACACCATTGTCAAAACCTTGCCAAGACACAGTTACAGTATATATTTCTAGAATACCACAATAGCAAATCATTGTTCATATTTGAAATGCATATCTGTATTTTCTTTCAATAAATACTACTTCAATCTCAGTCTCAGAATATAATGCTATCGTATTCCTTGTCTTGGCATAATACTTTTGCAATCTTGAATGAAATGCTGCATCTGAATTTGATATACGATATGATTATGATATTGTTATTGCCCTAAGGTTTGTACATAAAGACACTATTATTAGCTATAAGGTGTGTGAAATCTATGCGCTGTGTGGATCTATCAGCCACTTCATGGACAAAGTTCCATATTTGTCTAATGATTCAAACCAACGCAAAAACAAAAACAAATTTAAAAGGTATGCGCACAGGGCACTGTTTTGGTTTTGAGTGGCACCATTTAAAACCAGCCATAATTTTGTAATTGTTGCTATTAACAAAATGGCTCTTTGGCACAAAGCAGGGACGTAGCAAGGTCGAAAAATGTGGGGCGGCCATCGCAAATATGGGGCGGCCAAATTACAAATCTATGCCCATATTGAAATAAAGATACAAAGAAAAACATAACAAATTTCTCAAAAAAGTGGGGCGGCCATGGCATCCCGGCCGCCCGCTTGCTACAGCCATGCCACAAAGCTTAGCACAAAATCTTACCAGTAAAATGATATTTTTTTTTTTTTTCATTATTGAATGTGTGTATGCACTGATCTCATTACTACATCAGTCACATTGGCAATGCTCAACGTATCACAGTCTGAAATCTCAGCTTAAGCCAATTATCAACTTATTTGTTATTTTTCTTGAAGCCATTTTATTTAAACATGAATTCAATTTGCTTAAAACACTTCATCTAATTGAAAAGAAAATGTTTCTTTCTTTTTATATACAGAGTGCATTCATGACACTGTACCTCACACATCGTGCTTCTCTCTACCCACACCCTGAGCTACCAGGGGTCGTAACAAGTGGGTATCCCCCAACTTGGGCTTTTCCCTCAGTTTCCCCAAGTAAGAACAATAAATCCACCATTTTGAGCAAAAACCTTTTTGGACCCCAGTCCCCTGATTAATTTTGTCATACATGTCTCATTCAGGTACTTTCTCCTGAAGAAAGCAGAGCTACTCCTGATTAAAACTTGATAGTTCCAAACTTGTCAGACAGCCAACCCACTAAAAGCTAATTTGTCATATCCCTTACAATTTACCCTGACATAATTTTCTTGGGTTCCATTCTCTTCCTGCAACAAGTTTTCTCCTTTGCTTCACTATTTTGACAACAAATAAACAATTTCTACCAGCTACCAAGCTAAAGTCCGATTCATACTCCACATCGCAGTGTGATGCGATGCTTTCAAGAGATCGCAGCATAGCGCGATGAAAATGAAAATGTACATTTTAATTTCATCACACGATGCTGCGATGTTTGAAAAGCATGTGGGGTCTGCATCTCCTTTTATGGTCATTCTGCCGACCTTGATTTTCCAGCAGCCAATCACAAGCCTGCACGGCTGCATTGCTGCAGCGCGATGTAAAAAAGTTGAGAAAAATCCAACTCCATCGCAGACTGAAATTTCCACCGTGCAATGAGAATTTTCACCGCCAAGCTTGTAAAAACCTGGCTCCAGTTTTCAGTTTTGAAACACTGAGTCTGAATCGGACTTAAGACAACAAAACTAGTTTACTTGCATGCGCATCTTCCTCCACAGACCCTACTCAATCAGTGGTTACAATCTGAATCTATGCCTTGAAAATATTATATAATTACACACTTGAGGGGTTTTCTAGTCTAGACTCACCTCTATTCCCAAAAATTCATATATACAATATTATGCACCTTACACTACAATATATTAATAATAGATAACTCCATCTCAAATCCCTGGAAGAAATTATCAGCTTCTCAGGATGGTGTCAAAACGATATGATACCTGCTTCTACAAAACAAGGAACAATTTTACTTTTAGATATTTTGATATCGGTATAAAGATTAGAAAATAAGCTTTCAAATGTCAGTTTTGACTACTTTTAAAGATGTGGTACAATTTGTCAAGGGTTTTCATATTATCAGTGCTGTACGTCAAATGGTGCAATTCTGAGAAATAAATTAATTCATATTTCTAATAAACAGCACTGAATGGGGAATCAGGCAACTGTTGGTTAAATTATCATCCATCTGTTTCTTAAATGCCCTGTTTCAATTTTCAAATAGTATTGATACTTCATCCAAAATTAAAATTAATTTCAGAAATTTGAAAAATTAAAAAAAAAAGATATTTCAATGCCCTAAAGACCCATTTCAAAAGTAAGATTAGGGACATGTTCCCTGTTTTGTGCTAACAGATCACGTTCTCCATCCCCTAATAGTCTAATGTGTGATATTGTATCAACATACGATATAGAATTGACAAGCTTATGGTCAGGTTTTACACCTCTATTGCTGGTCAAATCAGTGATATTAATGATGCATGGTGGCCAGCAAATGTGACACAATGTTAGTTGAGTTGATGATGATATAAACTTGATAGTTGTTTTGATTGTGTTTATATTTGCAATACCTACACGATTGACAGGCAGGGGTGACATTAGGGGAAATTCTGGGATAATGTATGTGGGTCCGGGGAAGAGGGTACTTCCCAGGTGAAATGTATGGGTATGTGTCATCCTAATGGTTCTGTTTTTCACAATAAATCTATAGACATGGATCTATGTTTTGAAAAATTATCCAAAAACTGCAAACATTTGGTTATCAAAATGCCTTAAATATGGTTTCATGTTCCAAAAAAAACAGATTCCTAAAAGAACAAACAACTCTGTTAAATATCTCAACCCCTCCAAGGATGTGGTAATGAAGTAGAGGATCTATGGGGGATGTTTCCATGGTTGGGCTTTCAAATTTGTCACTAAATTTGTGCCTACAACCCTTAAATACATTATATTTTGAGGGTTTTTCACTGACCACTGTGGCCAAAGATACATCTTATTTGACAGCAATTACGGATGCAGCTTAATTATATATAGGTAAAGTCTCCTAGTCTACCAATAACCATTGCAACCAGGATCAGCTCCTGGACTTAAGTACGGGTAAAGCTGGGTAAACTGAGACAATAGGCAGCTAGTTCCTTATCCAGGGGAATTTCAAGCTAGCGCAATAGAGGTTATCCACTTCACTCATGTGTGACTTCTAACAAAAGACGCTGATTCCCGTAGTATTCCTCATTCAAAACAATTCAATGCACGACCTCGGAGTTACCTGCCTGACTTTGGCGGGCTATTTTGAAACAGTCGTGGTTGCACAATGTGCAATGCACATGCAGGTATATCTTTTGAAAGTCCTAAACAAGGTATAGCAGTCGTTGATAGGATATGCAGCTTATAGAACACGGATAACCTCTATTATTTCCCCAGAACATTTTTCAACATCAACAGGGTTCGAACTCAGGACCTCTCTGATACTCTACCAACTGTACTTACTTGATGGGTTGGCATCAAACACTATAAATCCACTAAATTTATCTTTTAAATTTTATTCATTCATTCACCGATTACCTTTTCATTCACCTAGTTGCTGATTTGTATGATTATTTTGTTTTTACAATTACATCCAGTGAGGTCGTTACAAAGGGGAAAATCACAATTATTGGAAATCATTATCCCAAATTCAACCCAAAAGCATAGGCCTATACAAAGAAACACATCTTGCACCTTGGTGCTTGGTTCAAGAAAATGAATAAGACACCAAAGATTGCATTACATGATATCATGAATGCACTACTTCATAAAGGCTCATTACTTCTGCATCATTTGGAAGTAATTAATAGAAAAAACAATTACACTATAAAATAAAGGTCACAACAGTTTTTGTCACTCAGCTGTGAAAGTAATAAACAGAATATTGCACAAAAAGCAGTGCTTCATGTACCGCATAGACAAACTCATATGCAAATGCTATGTGGGTATTATTTCATTCATACACACAGTGTTGTGTGAATATTAGGTTTTCCTTAAGGGATCTGGAATGAGTGTTTTGAGTGTTTCAACAGTATTTTTTGTGGGACATGAGAGCAAATCAGACATATCAAATTTTCATTTTTTGAAATTCACGATATAATACAAATTTTATGACAAATTATTAAAATTTGATATTTTTCACATTTTTGATATATAACAGTCCTCAAAGTAAATTTTCTCAATCTAATGATATATTCTTAAAGTGTATGTAGCTGGGAGGAAAAGCCGATGATCAATTGAAAATTTTGACCTTTCATATTGAAGATATGGATTTTTTCCCAAAAAGACTTTTTTGTTGGTATTTTGGGAAAAAAATCCATATCTTCAATGCGAAATGTCAAAATTTTCAATTGATCGTCAGCTTTTCATCCCACCTATATACACTTTAAGTATAAATTATCAGATTTATAAAGTTTACTTGGAATACTGTTAAATATCAAAAATATCAATTTTTAATCATTTGCCATAAAATGTGTATTACATTGCAAATTTCAAAAAATCTAAATTATTTGATATCAGAAGGACATTCTTCATATTCAGAATGCAATTCGATATGTCTGATGTGCTGTAATGTCACACAATAAATACTGTCCAAACTTTCATACCCCTTCCCTTAAAAGTGGTAAAGTAATTCCCTTCAAATTATTCTCTTCATTAATAATAATATACTTTTTGATGCCATATGAAACAAGTGGAAAACAAAGCTATGAATGTCTGGCCAACTTCTTTCTGCATATTAGTTTATTTTCAAATGAAACGCTATAATTAGATGGGCCTAATCACTTGAATCATGTGTATTAAACTGGAAAGACTTAAAACCTCTGCAGTACCAGTGTATAACACTCTATTTATTACTTTACTATGGTCCACAGCTCCACATGCGGACATTTCATTGGCTTAAGGGCCATACAGACACAGAGTATTTGACAAAGAATATTTGATATAACATGTCGTCATTATCTATTCCCATTCAATTTCCAGCAATGTTTAATTTCTAACCAATGTTTGATGACATAACATACAATTTATAAGTTATTGATAGTATCGATAAATGAAGTTAAACATTACTGGAAATAGAATGGGAATAGATTAAATATTATGTAGACATATTGCATTGAATATTAAACATCCACTGAAAAGTCTGCAGTGGCCCTTATTTGCTTTGTTCACTCATATCTCTGGTTAACTGTAGCATGACACGCATTTATGGCTGTTTTGAAAAGGTCTTTTTTACCAAGAACAAAGGTTTCATGGAATTTCAACTTGAAGCCCGATAATAGGCATAGATCAAGGTCAAATATGTTAGGAAACTATATCACAGGTATACAGCAGTCGACAATTTACCTATGAGGAAAATTCACCAAATACATGACGAGTAAATTTGTCAGTTTTCAGCAGGGTAAGTTTTTGCTAAAATGCAAACTCAAATTTCATGTTAATATTTTGTAATTTATAGCAAAATTTATATAAATGAATATCATACACATGCAATTTACTTATGACAATATTACAATATTGGCATCATTATCTCATTTACCTATTGTGTGTGTGTGTGTGTGTCAATGTGAATCAATGGAGCCATCTACGTGTTGGAGGCATTGTGCCACTATCATTGAGCATGTTGATAATGAGCACCTCGCATTACCACGCTCTCACCTTCACCATGTTCACCCTTAAGCAGTATTCAGACTTTTTTATTATGCATTACAATATTGTATGTAACATATATCGTTATTTAATCTATTGCCATTCTATTTCCAGTAATGTTTAAGTTCTAACGAATGTTTGATGACTGAAAAATCGATAATATATTTCTGCTAGATATTGTATGTAACATATTATCGATTTTTCGTCATCAAACATTCATTAGAACTTAAACATTACTGGAAATAGAATGGCAATAGATTAAATAACGTATATAAACTCCTCAACAAAAGTTTGGAAAGTTTTTTCAAGCATCTGTATCTCAAATTATTTGCGACATATTCATATTGTGTTCCACATCACTGGATAGCTACAATACTCCCCTTTACAATGACATCCCATTTGAAACAATAACATTTTTCACGGCTGAGTACAAGCCTTGTGAATGTAGTGGGGTCTCAAAATGAATTTACCAAATTGACCAATATTCTGTGCAGCAAGCTGCAATCCCATAACTTCACAATCTGGGACCTAATGCAATCCTCCAAGATGACACCGCTCGCCCCACATAGCCACGGCACGGTAGTCAGCGACTACTACAGAATATGGGAGTAGAGTCAAATGGCCTGCCATCAGGCCAGACCGAGGGGCGGACCTCAACCCGATTGAACACTTGTGGGACTAGCTTGATCGTGCTGTGCGTGCCAGAGAAGCCCATATGCACAGGCCTGCTTGTTGAATCCTTGTTGAAGAATGGAATTCCATCCCACAGTAACGATGTAACCAGGTCGGTGAGCAGCATGAGGAGAAGGTGCCTGACTATTGTGGCTGCCTGTGGTTTTTCCATCCGCTATTGAGGTTAGTGGCTAGCGTTGTTTGCGCACAGAATAATGGTCAATTTGGCAAATTCTGTTTGAGACCCCACTACATTCACTAGACGCGTACTCAGCTGTGAAAAATGTTATTGTTTCAAGTGGGGTGTCATTGTAAAGGGGAGCATTGTAGCTATCCAGTGATGTGCAACACAATATGAATATGTCACAAATAATTGGAGATACAGATGCTTAAAAAAACTTTCCAAACTTTTGTTGAGGAGTTAATGTTACATACAATATTGTACGTACAATACTCGGAGTCTGTGGAGCGCTTTATTCTTAATCCTCTCACCGCCATTGGGTCATTATCTACTGTGCTATAAATGCAGGGTAACAATCTAATATAGTGACATTTTCAGGGCCTTCTTCAGTTCTGAATGGGTGGGGGGAATCTGGAGCTATTTGGGAGAAAAATGCACCTCTGCCTCCCCTTTGCACTCAAAAAACCCAATTATATTATGGCCAGGAATACTGTGGTTGCCTTGTTCTCTGGTGGTTACAGAATGTGCATTTGCATTTGGCAAATTACAGCCATGATGTAAACCTCCAATTCCATGTGTTAATTATTATTTGAGAATTGCACTTATCTCATATTTTTCTCATATCATATTCTTTACAGAGAAACAAATCCAATAATGGATGCATTTGGACGTCAAGTTCGCATACAAATACAACAAGGTGATATTATTAATGCAGACACCGAATCGTTGGTGAGATTTATCTACCCTGGTACTGATGACCTTGATGGATTATTGGATGCGGCTGGAGATACCGTCAAAAAAGAGTATACCAAAGAAAAAGCAAGAGGAGGACTGTATGTGAATCGAGGTGTCGTATGTACGTCTGCAGGGAACATAGGGCAAAACAAAAGGCTATTCCACGTAGAGGTTCGGCCGGATGAAGGTACCGCAAAATTTAGAACTGCTTTGCATACAACGCTAAGGTCCGCAGATCGTCAAAATCTAAGATCCATTGCATTCCCTGGATTAGCATTATGCCATGATGAGTTCCTATATGCATATTTGGGAGTAGTATACGAGTTTGAAGACTGTGAAAATCCAAAATGTTTGCAGTTAATCAGAACAGTGATTCCAGCAAAAAGACCGGTGTTTGAAATGGATGATGCTGTTCAGATGAAGATGATTCAGATGGTGAAATATGTAGACCTAAGTAAAAAGAAAATTGAGAATACCTATTTCCAGAATAAACAAGGTAAGGGTGACTTTGGCAGCATACTTTTTAGAATAAATTTAATGTAATACCACATGAGGTATTACACCCATTTCCATGTATACATTTTCTGCATGCAGAAATTATCCAGTCCAGCATTAAATTCCTGCATACGAACGTTCACCAATTCAAGTTCAAAACTTTCAAAACAATGCAGAGTTACACTAATCCGCTTATAAATTTTCTTATTAACTAACTTTCAGAAATACATCGATCTACTTGCATTTAACTCAGCAAAAATACAAGTGGACTGGTTAAATTCTGCATGGGGAAATACATACAGTTCTGTGTAATACTGCATACATCAAAATCGTTCCATTTATATACCTGGGTGAGGACAAACTGGGGTAGTTGTCTAGGTCTGAAGCATCATTCACATCAATATGTAACACTTACGCACTGTAGATACTCTCTATTTTTTCTCAGGAATTAAGGCAAATTTATTATGATTTATCAGATATTGAAAAGTGCTGAAACTTTTGGGTGATTCGCTCATTAAAAATAAATTTTGAGCATATCTCACCTCAAGCAAAAAAAGGCATATAACAGAAAAGTAAAAAAACCAATTTTTTTAAAAATATTTCAGCAAAAGATGCTGCAAAGCCTAAGACACATGTAGCAGACATTCTACCAATGACTTCAGAAGACAAGGAAACAAACCAAGATGCCAGCAATGTAAAGGATTCACAAACAAACACTGAGAAACAAGGTAACAGAAGGCACATAATAATATCATGCAGTATAAGTCCATCCTCTTTAGGCAAATGGCTGCAAGTGAAAAGAGCCTCTTTAAGGTAAAGTGGATGGAGTATACATTAATTGCAATATTCCTCCAACTTATCATAAAACATGAGACCCTTGGCTTTTCAGAACTATTTACCTCCAAACAATCCAGATCCTTGAATCACATGTGATAGAATGTAGCCTAATATGGAATATTATGATGGCTATAGGAAACCTTGCTGGAAATCGCATCTTCTTCACCGTGTTCACCTTCACGTATAGTTGTGGGTTACAATTGTGTATACTTTGGATATAAACACACACTGCGGCAAAGTAAAAGAATTTCTCTAAAGCACTCCCAGGTCAATCCCTACAAACTCCTGCCAAAGAAAGAATGTATCATTAGGTCACTCACGGTAGAACAAATCCTTATACGGATTATGTTGCAAACATCACAGCAATCTATAGATATCAAGTGTTCTTTGTGGAAGTTACGAAAAACATGACGACATGTACAATAAAAATACCTACATATTTAGAAAATCATTTTGTGTTGAACATGGTAAGCAGTTTTTAAAAACAGGTATAATTTCAGCCAAACTTCAAAAATAGCAACTTTTATCAGATATTGTGTAATTTCGCTAAAGAATCTGTAAAGAAGGTCCCACTCCTAAAAACTAAAATTCATACAAATTCTAATATGGTTATGTGCTTCTGAGGAGTGAGGCCCTGTGGCCTTATGAAACAGTTCTGTAAAGCAATGTAGTGGTATCAAGTCCAATTAATTAATTACAAATTCTAATATGTATATGTATGTTTATTTCTTCACATTTCAGGTTTGTTGTGGAAGTGGAAGCATCGGATTAATTCTTTGGGAACACTTTTTGTGGCTAGTGACCATCTGGCCATTAGTAGGGGTGGGCAAATAACAAAAAAATATTAAGACCATATTGGCCATTTTGGCTGGTGAGACTGAATCTGGAAAGCTTTTTAGCATAAAATGAATTTTTATACTGGTTTCAGTGGTATTTTTCAAAATGGCTGCCAAAAACTGTCAATATTTTGCCAAAGTATACTATAGTCTTGATCAGTATGAAACAGAATATACTTTGTAACTTTGTGTAACGTCTAGGATTGAACTAAGAAAAGCTTTTTCAAATATGCAACAGAATCTTTTAATTTGTAGAGTTCTTTATCAAACTTGAACTAGAAAAGCTTTTTGCATTTATACCATATACTGCAACTAAAATTAATATACAGTGAGCACATTCATGTTCACGAATCATGACCTCACAGCCAAAGTGAGGGTCGATTTCAAAACTCAAGGTAACCATGACCACAACGATGTTAATTAATTGTGTAGTGAAATAATTACCCAATACCATTTGGATACTACCCAATACCATTGGGTAAAAGCAATATATCACCCAACAAATGGACAAAACTACCCAATAATGTGGTAAACTAATTTCCTATTAAACACCATTAGACAATTACACAATACCATGATTGGGTAAAGGCAATAATGAAAATTAGTGGGTTTTTAGCGGGTTCGCCGTCGGACAAGTTTAGAACTGTCAAGCTTTCGTCAGGAGTAGCTCTGACTTCTTCAGGACAAAGTACCTAAGAATGAGACATGTAGACCGCCCCTTGTCTACTGATGACTCTGAAAAGAGTCGTTCACTGAAGACTGCCCTTGTCAACAGAGAACAAGCAGATCTCGCCTATCTGCTAATATAAAGGTTTTGGTGGCTCTGAAAAGAGCCGTTTGCTGAAGACTGCCCTTGTCATCAAAGAACAAGCAGATCTCGCCTATCTGCTGATATAAAGGTTTTGGTGGCTCTGAAAAGAGCCGTTTGCTGAAGACTGCCCTTGTCTACAGAAACAAGCAGATCTCGCCTATCTGCTGAATTTGTAAGTTTTGGTGGCTCTGAAAAGAGCCGTTTGCTGAAGATTGCCCCTTGTCAACAGAAACAAGCAGATCTCGCCTATCTGCTGATTTTGTAAGTTTTGGTGGCTCTGAAAAGAGCCGTTCACTGAAGACTGCCCCTTGTCAACAGAAAACAAGCAGACCTCGCCTATCTGCTAAATTAAAGGTTTGTTCGCTCTGAGGAAGAGCTGTTCAATGAAGACTGCCCCTTGTCAACAGAGAACATGTAGACTGCATATACTGTAATAGAAGTATACGGCTTACCAGGAACCGTTTGGCCACTCATGGACCGATTCCACAATAATGAAAACTTCAATAGGTACTTTGCTGTCACTGAAATCACAAATTAAAGAAAACATCCTTGTGGTCATTATGGTGACCTTGATTTTCGAAATCGACCCTCACTTTGGCAGTGAGGTCATGATTCTTGAGCTGATACCTCACTTATTGTGCTGACTGTACTTTATATCGTTGAGCTTCGAATCAACAAAAATAATGTTGGCACACTCTGGTATAGTAAATGTAAATCACAACCCCTCTCTCCAGTTCAACATGTTCAATGTTGATGAAAGCACTTTTACTATCGGGTTCTTCAGTCTCCTCAACATCAGAGGATGATTTAAGCACTTCCCACCACGCCACTGTGTTGACTTGCGGTTAGCAGTCAAGTTAGCTCAATCGATAAGGCGTTCGACTATGGTGCGAGAGGTTTCGAGTTCGAACCCTGGTGGTGCCTAGTATGCTCTCGTGGAAAAATTGAGTTAGCTTGAAATTCCCTTGGACAAGGAACTCACTGCTAATTTGTCTCGTTGTAACCCGTACGAAACTCGGGGAGCTGATCCTGGTTGCGATGGTTATTTGTGGAATGTCTAGGGTGTGCGCTCTTGAAGCTGCAAAGTCCCTGAATTGTTGTTTAATGGTTTATGGAATGATGTGGGGCCATAGTGGTCAGCGACAACCTGTAAAGTGTGCTGAGGCTTGTGGATCAACGTCTAGGCGTTGTGCCTGTGCGTAGCGCACTATAAATCACCGCTTTTTTTTTTTTTTTTTTTTTTTTTTAGCACAGCTGTGTGAGTGAACATGACACCACTGCTCGCACATTGCATTGACGGGCATGGATTTGAACTGATATATTTACAATAAAAACGCATTCAAAATGCTAGTCGATTTCACATTTTATGTTACCTACAGAAGGTGTGAATTATCCTTTATACATACATCACTTTTGTTCTGAAATCGACCAAGTAATAATGACACACGCACAATTCTTTTGCACAGAATTCAATGGGATTTGAAAAGTAAAGTGGCAGTTGAAACTCTAGTGATAACACGTTTGCAGTGCATGATGGGGCTTCCTTAAATCATCCTCTGCCTCAACATTGATTGTGGGGAAATGGGGGAGGGAAGGGGAGAAGGGGAATGTTTGTACTTCTCGTCAACCATAGTTATACTAATTTCAACATATTGTCAAGGTGTGCCAACTATTGTGTTTCCTTGATTGTAGGTCTAAAGTAAGAAAATCTGTTTTCAAATATGCAACAGAATCTTGTACTTTGTATAGTGTTTTATCAATTATAGAACTGGAATAAGAAAAGTTGTTTTCATTGATAAGCAACACAGTATCCTTTGTATTGTTGTAATTTATATAAAGTCTGCACAAAAAGTAACTCAGCTGTTATAAATACGCCTATAGATTCAGAACAAATAATTGTTTTCACAATATTTCAACATAGAGAAGGATGATTTATTTACGCATTTTGATACCCCATTTGTCAAATTTCGTTCAATATTAACAACACAGTAGTGCTTTTACAGAAAAATACCCGAATTTAAAAGTTGCAGTTTACAGCGATCAATGGTTATAATGCCAGCACTGTCAACACGTAAAGCCCGCCATTATCTTCGCGCTTACTTCAAATCAATACAAATAACTGTAACTTTTAAATTGGGGTATTTTTCTTTCAAAACACTGCTGTATTGTCAATATTGAACAAAATTGGACAAATGGGGTATTAAAATGCGCGTAAATAAATCATCACTTCTTTTTATGTTAAAATATTGTGAAAACAATTATTAGTTCTGAATCTATAAGCGTATATATAACAGCTGAGTTACTTTTTGTGCAGACTTTAGATCTAAACTAAGAAAAGCTGTTTTCAAATATGCAACAGAAAATGTATAATGCTTTGTCAATTGCAGAACTGGTATAAGAAATGTTGATTTCATTGATATGCAACACAGTATCTATACAGGGTCAGTCAAAAAAAGTGCAATAGAGAAAAGAATCTATTTTTATTTAAGAACCGAGCTGAACCTTTTAGGTTTCAAAACATTTTATAAATAACATATCCATTAGTGATCTTGTTTGTCCAAGAGACATTTAAAATTGAATGTCAGCCCCACTCTGTGTAAGGTAGATTTGGAACCACTGCCATTTTCTTAACCTCATTGGCATTGAAATAAAATGGAGCACCCAAAGTGTTCAATGCCCTTGGTCTTGTTTAAGGAGAAGAAACATAATTTGTTGTTATTTTCATTTCCCCTTTACTTTAAAGATGTTTATTCTCTATCAAAATCATATAAATTTGTAGGCAGGTTTTTCAAATGTCGAAATGAAATTCGCAAAGTAGAGTGAATTACAAATATTCAGTGAGTTGGACATATTGGAATTTAAAAAACTGGAGTTGGAGTCGAGTGAGGTATGACGGACTTAAAGTAATGTTGGAAAGTTTGTTTGAACAGAAAAAAGAGGGCATGGTGGCTCAGTGGTTACGGCCTTGGACTCATAATCCGAGAGCTTGCTCAACGTGCGTGGGTTCAATTCCCCATCCCACCATGTTGCGTCCTTGGGCAAGGCGCTTTGCCTCGCTTGCCTCACCCCACCCAGGTGCAATGGGAAGCTGTTAGGGGTAGTCACAGTTGTTGTACTGATGGACCCTGCGCCACTTGTAGGCTGCAAACGTGGTTCTGACATATTCTAATGACGGCGGAATGTAAATGCTTTGGGGCTGTTTACTGCATAAAGCCCTATATAAATATCTACATTTCTTTATTTTTTTTAATTAAAATAACGCAAAAATAACCTTATTTAAGTTAAAGTCAGTTTCAGAGCTGGTGCCTTTATCGTGGATTTGTGTGCGCTCATTCAAAATACATTTGTTCACAGAAGGTGACTATTGAGTGTGGCATTTATAGAAGCTTTCAATAATGGGAAAGTTTAATTAGGTTCTTGCATAAATATCGATTCTTTGTTCTATTGCACTTTTTTTTTGACTCACCCTGTATATCTTTGTAACTTAAATAAACCTAAAAATAGAAAAGGTTCCTTGAAGATATTCATCAGGACTATTCATGATAGATTCTTATTTGTAAATTCATATAACTAATTCAATAAAATTCATCCACATTCAACTAGTCCAATAAAAAAGAGAGTAATAAATATAAGAGGTGGATTAAGGAGGTGATCACCATTATAAAGCAGGGCAAAACCATGAATAGAGACGAGGGGCAATACAGCTTGAATCACATTTTTGACCATCTGATAACTGAAGAAAAATCAACTCCGATGTTCAACCTGAAATCTCGGCATAGCCAATGATCAATCTTGAAGCCATTTTATTCCAACTTGAATTCAATTTACTTATAAGTAAATTGAATTCAAGTTGGATTTTTCTTTTTCTATTAGTGAAGTGTTTAAAAACACTGTCATACCCCTTACAACTTCCTTTGGTCACAATTTACTTGGATACCATTCTTCACTTACAAAGTTTTCTCCTTTCTATTTCTACCAGCTACCACCAAGGCCACAAATCAAAGCAAAAGAAGAACATGAAGGAAAAAAATCAGCTAACAAATGCTCACCATTGGGGCAGGTTTAACTTAGTAATTGCCATGTTATTTTGGTCATAGATATTAAACATGTTAAAGAATCTACATTGCACTAAATGATTAAGACATCTTGAATATCACTTGGTGGCATTATGTGCAATAACATTTTGAGTCATGCTGGGAGGGTAATCTACACATAGAGCATTTTGGTGCACATCAATTCATACTTGTGAAATGTAGATTCAAATCATGAAGAAAATGAAACAGATATCCCTACAGAATTTGTTATGAACTTCCAAAGGGTTACTTCTTCAAAGGATTTTTTATTAGAGAAACAATGCTTTTGAGTAAAAAACCTTTCAGTTACAACCCTTTTATAATAGACAACCCTTTTTGCAGTGAATGTGTACACAAAACTTTTAGGCCTTTCAGACTTCCCTAGAGTTGTGAATTCAAATATAAAAAACCTATAGAATGAAAACTGTAGAAAAAACAACAACAACAAAAACAATCCCTCAGATTAGTCAGTGTTCCCTCAAAATATAGGCCAATTTATGGATCAAAATATGGTCATATTATCAAGAAAAACCTCCCAAATTACTGAATAAGTTGGTTCTCATGATAGACCTAACTGCTCCACTTATGACAAACCCCGATTCAAACGTACATCAATCCACACAAATTCAGATTCCAAAGCATTGTGCAGATGACCCATTACTTCCTAATAACATGAATGATATTACATCCCTGCCATCCCTGTATCTCCTGCGCACATGTAATGATAATGAAGTGATACAAATTCAATGTCTTTTTAATTAAAATGAAGTGAAGGGGGGACTTGCATGTGTAATGCACTTTTATAAGCTGTTATACTATACTTAATTGGGATATACATTTACAGGCAACACAAAATGTTACTGTGTAACACTATGCGCTTGCCAAATCCATGCATGTGGCCTCAGCACACTTTAAAATAATTGATTCTGTAGAAGCGATCATTTGTGCACAATTATTTTTTCACATTGGAAGGATTTTACACATTTATTCTCCAGGAAGTCTGAAAGCATAAAGAGTGACACATGATGACCTGTTTCACACATGATTACACAAAAAAGAAGATATTTTCAGTCATGTTGATCATCAACATGACTGAAAATATCTTTTTGTGTAAGTGCTTTAGTAATTTAGGAAGAACAAATTAATATATTTGTCTTGGGCCAGCTCATGGGTAAAGGTTTGGCTAGGTATTTATGATTGATGTACATTGGCGGTTTATACTCCCCTCATCATGACAATATTGAAAAGAGAAATCCTTGTCAAAGATATCCAGTGAAGGGGATGAACGCTGATGGCACAAATCGCACCACATAATATCGAGGGCAGAATTCAATTTTTACCATTCTGAACTCCCCAATGTCGTTTCATGGGTCCTGTGGGTAAAAATATAAATTTCCCAGTGGACATCATGGTTTAAGGAATTTTTTCATTTTTATACTATTTTTAGCCCAGTTTGGTGTTTATCAAGCAAGTTGCATGTAGAACATTTGGTATTTTACACTACTTTTGATTTTTTTTAAAGTATCAAATTTGCTTTATCTCTTCAAGAAACCCTACCAATGATATCACAGTCATGGTGGCAATCTAAATGTCATTCTGCAAAAGTTTTGAAAGGCTGGGAAATTTGTTGTTCTTTAGTCTGACCAAGATCCAAGATAGTCTGTTGAAACCCCAGCAATGATATCATAACCATGCTGACAATCCAAACTTACTTCTGCAAAGGCTATGAAAGGCTATTAAATGTGTGCTTCTTTAATCCGACCAAGATCCAAGATACACTGCTGAAACCCCACCAACATGACCAAGGATATCATAATCATGGTGACAATCCAAACTTGATTCTACAAAGGCTAGGAAATTTGTGGTTTTTAGTCTGACCAAGATCCAAGATAGTTTGTTGAAACCCCAGCAATGATATCATAATCGTGCTGACAATCCAAACTTACTTCTGCAAAAGCAATGAAAGGCTATTAAATGTGTGACCAAGATCCAAGATACACTGCTGAAACCCCACCAACATGACCAAGGATATCATAATCATGGTGACAATCCAAACCTGATTCTGCAAAGGTTATGAAATTTGCTGGGGAAATTTGTGCTTCTTCAGTCTTACCAAGATCCAAGATAGCCCGCTGAATCCCCACCAATGATACTATAATCATGGTGACATAACAATCCAAATTTACTTCTACAAATTCGGCTTGAAAGGCTAGAGGGGAGCTTACTTTCTTGTGTCTTCTATACTATCCATCATTATACCCTAGGCCCTGCATAACGAAATTCAACAATATCCAAAGCAATATCCTCACTACAATCATGACAATAGGCCCAAAAACAGACCTCCCATCCCACATAATCACAAATTGACACGAAAGCTTCATTCCATGAAGTATTTCTCTTGCATTTGATCATCTTCTACTCTTCCCTAGAAAAAAATCATAATACCAAATCTAAACACCATGACGGGAATTCACCATATAGCTCCATATCACGTCCAGCTCACATTGGGCGCCCCATTCCTTTTTTAAAGGAATTTTTACTTAATCTAACCAAGATCCAAGATAGCCCAATAATTGCAAAATATAAGAGCCTAAGTCGTATTTAAACTTTCAAGTGAATAACACATAAACATTCTATTGATGATTGAATAAATGTCTTCCAATTTTCGCTATGCATGTGTACTCGCTATTACTACAATCTTATCTGATCTACCAGTAAAATCAAGATTAAAGATTTAAAGCATGCATGTTTAACTCAATATTATGTACCATGCATATGCCCTCAAGAAATACAATGGTAGGAGATAATGTGATGTGATCAAGCAAAATGAGTTGTTTGATGCTGAAACCAATTTCCAGTAATGACTGAAAGAAGCAGAGGAATTCTTTTGTTGCTTACTGCTTTTGGCAACACAGAAAATGAGCAAAAATTCCTAGAAAATGAGCAAAAAAGTAATGAAAAAAAAAAAAAAAGGAAAATTTATTATGTGCTACAAACGACTCGTTTTGCGGCTTGATTACACTGCATATTACTCCTGGATATTACTCCTTATCATAACAACTTGTTCTATATTTTTGACCTTTAAACCAAATCATTACAAACCAATGACTATCAAATTGCAAATTCTGGTGTTTTTTTTTTTTTGAGGGGGTTGATAAAAGAAAAGTACACGATAATTTGTCCTACATGTTCCGCTTGATCTGTCTTGTAAATTTATCAATTAAACAAAACAACCATAGCCTGACCTGTTCTATTTCTTACGGGAGAGACAAGTATTTTAAATCTTGAAGCAAATAACATCTATTGTTAATAATTACAAGACCCAAATGCAATTAAATCACTCTACATGTATGTTATGCCTAGAGGAGACTCTTGTGTTCGTTTAGGGGCAGGGACATGCTTATGAGTCTTTGTGTGGATTCCGAAATTGTTTAAAACCACCTTTTTAAGAACTTTCAACATATTTTTGCATCAGATAATCATTGATGCTACTGTATAATTTACATCTGAAGGCTACAATTTGCACCAGTTTCAGATCAAATTTCTCGAAATTTGAGCAGAAATCTTCATAAAGTTGATGTGAAGAGCAGATGTGTGCTATGATGGAACATACACTCCAAGAATGTTTAACCCACTTTTACGTTACAAGACCGATTTCATTATGTACCATTTACGCAACAAATGTTTTTCACAAAAATGAGCTTTATGGAGAACACTATCAACAGCTATACTTCATCTTTTACATTATCATTCACATGACCATTAATTTAGACGTCAATTGTTTTTTTAACAGCCCATTAAACTTGAACATAGGATTCCCAAACATGTGAACATTTTATGTTAGTAAAATACTAGAAATAACGTGTATGTTGATTTTATCCATATTTTTATATCAATCCTCCGACATAGAGCCTATAACTTTGTTTCACTGGATCATAAAAAATATTAAGGCAAAATTGACAGAAATTAATTTGTATCGATTCTATGAGAGTATATATTGTCAAAATTGGTAAGTGTTTAAGTAGTGCATTATACAAACACATGCAGAATTCATTTAAGTATTCACTATTATTATACCTCAGCAATAAGATAAAATTCAATTATTGAATCCAAAATTCAATTACTTCACTCTTTTCTTTATTCTTAGAATACATTGATTTGAATGTTATTTTAAAAGCAACTTTTTATGGGAAAGAATTTGAATGTGTTTGGATTATATTTGAAACAGGTGAATTGCTTTATCCATAGGTTATGAATCTCATACTTTGAGAATAAAAATGAATTTAGATACCTATAAAAAATTACTTTGTTTGCTGTAACAGGCCTGAAGAAAGTAACATGCACCCCTTGTAAATTAATGTGAGCTTAAATTTGATCAAGAGTGCAAAATTGTTGCCTACTGAAAATGAACACAGTGTTAAAGTGTTAAAAATAAGTTTGAAATATATAAAAGAAGAGGATGGTTATATATGTGTCTGGTCAATGACTACCTGAAGTTTTGGTCTACAGCCCTCTATTTACTTCCTAACCCTATGTCTAAACCCAAACCAATCCTTAAATTGTATAGGGTACTATAGATTAAAACAATTGAACCAAATCCCCTATGGAGTCTACTGGTGTCAATGTGTTCCATTAACACAAAATAAGTTAATCACGCAAGGGAAAAGGGATGATTACTGAATTTCATTAATTGCGCTGCAATCTACACACGATGCTCTAAATCTAGATTAATGTGATCTATTTGGGTTTATATAGTCCTAAATTAATCCACACATGCAACAATTCAAGTCTTATTATAGAGCCACCCGGTAGCAGCAAGTGTACATCTGCTCTAATATGTACCATTACCTTACACATAATAATCCGGACTACATCCAGTTTTCAGCAGACCAGACATGACAAATCTAAAAGCACCTGTGTGAACAACCACAATGCCTTACAGCCCTTTGCATGACTGCCTGCTGTCCACACATATCACACATAGGTTGAGATGGCAAGCAACTTTATAATATGTTGCTTGCTCATCCAAAGTTTGTCGATTCCAGCATACACAGAAAACTGTAAGTGGGTCACCGGTACTCACGTATGCGAGTCTTTACTCCGTCCCTGTGGTGACACCCTTGACAACTAAAGTAGATCAAGTGACACACCTGTAATATGTCACGGTGACCTACTAAGTTCAGTTTCGAGTCACTGTGACACATGTACAATGGGTCACATGACATGCTATTCACATCAAGTGAGTCTGTCACCCATTGTCATAGGTCACATGACTCGCTTCAACTGACAAATAAGTCCCATCAACTCGCTTACATAGGTCAGACTGACCTATTTAGATCAGACTGGTCATCGGTACATGAGTTTTTCATCCGTCCCTGTAGTGACACCCTTGACAACCAAAGTAGGTCAAGTGACACACCTGTATTATGTCACGGTGACCTACTAAGTTGTTCAGTTTCGAGTCACAGTACACTGTCATAGGTCACATGACTCGCTTCAACTGCCAAATGAGTCCCATCAACTCGCTTATATAGGTCAGACTGACCTATTTGCACAGGTCAGACTGGTCATCGGTACTCACGTATGCGAGTTTTTCTTCCGTCCCTGTAGTGACACCCTTGGCAACTAAAGTAGGCCAAGTGACACACCTGTAATATGTCACAATGACCTACTAAATTCAGATTTTGACAGTGTTTTTGTCCTGATATCAGTTGATTTGGACTAGTATATCTAAAAGGTAAGTTTATTTAAGATTAATAAAAGTTGTAAGCTATAAGTTGAACGTAGCTTCAGCCGTTTGCTGCATGTTTTGATGATGCAATGCACATTGTAAAATGGGTCACATGACATGTTATTTACATCAAGTGAGTCTATGCAGATTTCAGAGGTTCGCACCCACTGTCATAGGCCATATAACTAAGTGAGTCAATCTACCTACTTGATACAAGTAGGTATATTGACTCACTTGTATTTTAATTACAAGTGAGGCAATCTACCTACTTGATACACGTGGGTCAGATATCGAGCTTGACCCAGCAACTATACGGAACTGAGTCCGTTTACCCATTTACGTTCGTGATTGGAATGACCCACCACAAGCGCAAATGAGTCAAACGACTCATTTTGACTCGATTTTGACTCACTTGCACTTAATACCAGTGAGTCACATAAGTAAGTCAGTTGACCCATTGCCATATTTCAGATGAGTCACGGTAATTCATGATCTGGGTCATTTCACCCATCTAGGTAAGTTAAATAGAAGTGATTCATGTCAAATGTGTCAAGTGACCCACTTGTGACCCAGAAAAATTTTCTGTGCAGACTGTGCAGAAATAGTATGATCCCAGGGTTTTCTGCAGGAATTGTTGGTAAAACTAATGTTGATGACCAGATAGGAATTTGTATGATTTTATAGTGAAAGAATAAAATCATTTACATAAAATGTAAATAAAAACAGATACTACATATAGAATGAATGATTGGCAGAATAAATAAATAAATAAATAAATAAATAAATAAATAAATAAATAAATAAATAAATAAATAAATAAATAAATAAATAAATAAGCTCTTCATATACTAGCTTCATTTCAATGAGCAATGACCAATTCTCTTTAAATTGCAAAACTTGTGCAAAAAGTTACTATTTTAGCCCGTTTTGTCATACGGTTGTAAATTCAACGTACTATGACTTTGCTAAAAGAGCACTTACAAATCGATATGAAGCTTTTGTTCTGAATGATTTTTATTCTAAAGGATTCTTTCTCCAAAGAGTTGTTATGATGTTCAGGAAAACAAAATCAGGAATAAATGCCTTTCACAAACAATGTGCTGGCCCATAAACCTTTTGGACTATATAGCCTACTTCCATAGAACCGTGAAGAGGAATCATGACAACAGATTATTCCATGCCTCCTGGACTTGGTCAACTATGTAGCCTATATATTTAATTCCTCATGGCCTAACTATGCTAACTTAGCCCATGAAGAATGCGTAGACACACATGTTGCCGCAAAGGGTACCAGTTTTGTTGCCCCCAAGTAAAATAAAAATCATGGAAAAACCAATGTGTTGGGACAAATGTTGCTAAGCTAATTTTAAGCAAATTTTCAGACTCCCTGTCCCACCCCTGGAAAAACTTCTGGTGCATGATATCACTGTTAAGTGGGTATCTATGGCAGCCCTGGCTGCTCTACTTGCAACAAACCATAGACTCTGAATACATTCAGAGTCTATGGACAAACCCTGTTTCAAAACTACATCAATCCACACCAATTCAGATTCCAAAGCATTCTGTGGATGCCCCATTACTTCCTAATAATATCACATCCCCCTGTCGTCACTGTATCTCCTGTGCACATGTGTAAATGATAAATAAAGTGATACGCATTCAATGTATTTTTAATTAAAACGAAGTGAAGGGGGAAATTGCATGTGTAATATACTTTTATAAGCTGTTATACTATACTTCACAATCATGATTAGGATATACAGCTAAATCCATGCACATGGCCTCAGCACACTTTACAATAATTGATCTGTAGAAGCTATAAATTTGCGTAGATAAAGCAAAATGAGTTGTTTGATGCTGAAACCAATTTCCAGTAATGACTGAAAGAAACACAGGAATTGTTTTGTTGTTTATTGTTTTTGGTAACATAAAATAATATATATCTCTAAATCCATACCTCCAATTTTTTTAGATTTCAGATAATTATTTCCTAGAAAATAGGCAAAAATGTTAATGAAAAAATTAAATTTATTTCACGCTTACAAATGATTCATTTTGCCTCACTGCACTACACAGCACATCCTCATCATAACCAGGATAACTTGCTTTATATTTTTGACCCTTAATCCAAATCATTACAAGCCACTGACTATAGAATGGTTTTTTTTATAAAACAAGGCCCAGATTATTTGGCCTACATGTTCTGCTTTATCAATTAAACAAAACAACCATTGCCTGACCTGTTCTATTTCTTTCGGGAGAGACAAGTATTTTAAATCTTAAACATGTATTGTTAATAATTACAAGACCCAAATGCAATTAAATCACTCCGGCGCTCAGCATGCATGTTACGCCTATAGGAGGCTCTTGTGTTCCTTTAGGGGCAGGGACATGCTAATATATGATTTAAAGTCTCCATGTGGATTCCGAAATTGTGTAAAACCGTCTTTTTAAGAACTTCAACATATTTTTGCAGCAGATAATCGTTGATGCTACTGCATTATTTACATCTAAAGGCTACAATTTGTACCAGTGTCAGATCAAATTTCTCGAAACTTGCGCAGATATCTTCATAAATTTGATGCGGAGAAGAGCAGATGTGTGATATGATAGAACATACACTCCGAGAATGTTTAACCCATTTTTACATTGCTAGACCGATTTCATTAAGTGCCATTTATGAAACTAATGTTTTTTCACAAAAATGAGTTGTATGTAGAACAATTTCAACAGCTATACTTCTTATTCTTATTTAGAAATTAAACTTAGCAAAGGATGAACATTTCATGTTATTAAAACAATAGAAATAACATGTATGTTGATTTTAGCCATATTCTTAATATTAATCCTCCGACATATATCTTCTTTCACTGAATCATATAAAATATTGAGGTGAAATTGACAGAACTTAATTTGTATTGATTCTTTGAGAGTATATTGCCAAAATAGGTAAGTGTTTTTAGTACATTATACAAACACATGCAGAATTCATTAAGTATTCAACATTATCATACCCCAGAAATAAGGTGAAATTCAATTATTAAATCCAGAATTCAATTACTTCACTCTTTTCTTTGTTCTTAGAATAAATTGATTTGAATGTTATTTTAAAAGTAACTTTTTATGGGAAAGAATATGAATTTGTTTGGATTATATTTGTCACAGGTGAATTACTTGGGTGTCTACAAAACTATGACTTAAGACCTAAGACCCAAAAGCTAAGACCCTGTCTACAAAACTATAAGACCTATAAAACCAAGACCCTATCTACAAAACTAAGACCTATAAAACTAAGACCCTGTCTAAAAAACTAAGACCTATAATGATAGGGTCTTAGTTTTTTAGTTTTGTAGACAGGGTCTTTGTTTTTGGGTCTTTTTTATCTTCATGTATTTTTATTATCAAAACAAAGAAATCACAAGAAATCACACCCCCCCCCCCCAATAATTTTGGTGCCTATGGAAAATTACCATTGGGCCCCCAATAATTTTGGCCAGGCACCATTGCCCCCCCCAATATTTGACATCTTCCGGAGCCTCTGAATTAGCATTACATTGTGCCCCTTGTGAATTAATGTGAGCTTAAATTTTATCAAGATCGTAAAATTGTTGCCTACTGAAAATGAACAAAGTACAATGGTTATTAACTTTTGAGAATAGCAAAATAATCCCTAATTTTATTAATTGTGTTAATTTCATTAAAAAGAACAGAGAAACAGAATATTATATTGCCAAAAGGCATGATAAGCTCTCCTCTCATTATAAAAAGTGGAGATTTGACTTGTAATCTATTTTATATATTTTATGTTTGTGAGCCAGGACTGACTATTATTGTATATTATATTTCAAATGTTGTGCATCATTTTGTATCTTTTGTTTGATTTTCTTTGATTTTGTCATTTGATTGTGTTTTTTGTTGATTTTGATGATTTAAAAAAATAATAAAAGCACAGGGCATCTCGGTGCCTTGTGGAAAAGATAAAAAAAAAACTTTTGAGAATAGCAACAAATATTATCTAATTTTGTCATGGAATCCTTGGAAAGTGTCAAATGACTACCTGAAGTTTTGTTCTATAGCCCTCTACTTCCTAATCCTAGCCCTCTTCCTTCCTAACTTCCCAAAACCAATTTTTAAAATTGTATAGGGTACTCAATTTAACCAAATCCCCTGTGGAGTCTACTGGTGTCAATGTGTTCCATTGCCACAAAATAAGTTAATCACGCAAGGGAAAAGGGATGATTTTCATTAATTGCGCGGCAATCACACAATGCTCTAAATCTAGATTAATGTGATCTATTTGGGTTTATATAGTCCCAAATTAACCCACATATGCAACAATTCAAGCCTTATCCACAGTGCCTTATCATAGAACCATTAGGTAGCAGCATAACATATGCTCCAAAATGTACTATTTTACCTGACTAATTCAGTCTACATTCAGTTTTCAGCAGACCAGACATGACTAATCTAAAAGTATCCATGTGAACAACCATGATGCCTTACTCACAGCCCTTTGCATGACTGCATGCTGCCTATACATATCACACATAATAGGTTGCGATGGGAAGCAACTTTGTATGTTGCTGGCTCATCCAAAGTTTGGTGATTCCAGCTTAGACTGTACAGAAATATGATCCCAGGGTTTTCCTGCAGCTGCTTGAATTGCTAGTAAAACTAATGCCTGATATGAATGTTTATGAGTTTAGGTGAAAGATTAAATGTATCACTTTGTAAATACAGAAAATGTAAATAAAACAGATATTACATATAGAATGAATGAATGAAAGAATAAATAAATAAATAAATTAATAAATTATAATATAAATAAATAATTGTCCAAAACTCTAGCCTATTTGGGCAAAAATTTCTGAATTTTGCCAACTCCCAGATGTCACATTGCCCCATCCCTGCCCCACAGGGCTACAACAAAAGTCCTGGTGCAACTGCTGGGAGTACCTAATGAACAATTACTTATACTTTTGTGGCATCAAGTCTGAATGAGAAGTGGACAAATTGAGCTTATCCTGGATGTCATTGTGGTCCATTACTCTGTGACACATTACCATAGTAACACACACTTTTAATGTCTTAATCATACTTTTTATTTGTGGCATTGCCCAGCAAACACAAAAACGTTTTAAAAACGTTTTTAATAAGTTATATTTTGGCTTTTGGTTTACATAAAAACGTTTTAATAACATTAAAATGTCGGGTTATATAAAGGTCATGAAAACGTTTTAAAATGTTTTGTATGAAAACACACTACAACAATATTTTTAAAATGTTTTCAAAAATGTTATTGTAAACTATTTTTGCAAACATTTTTTGCCAAATATTTTGTCAACACTTAAATAACATTATGTTAAAATATTTGCACCCAGCAAACACAGAAATGTTCTTAAAATGGTTTTTTCAAAACGTTTTAATAACATTTAAATGTCGGGTTATATAAAGGTCATGAAAACGTTTTTAAAACGTTATTGCAAATATTTTGGGCAAACATTTTTTCTCAAAATATTTTTTCAACTCCCAAAATAACATTCTGTTTAGAATGTTTTGTATCAAGTTTTCAAAAATGTTTTTGGAATGTTATTAAAACGTTTTATACCCTTTATATAACCCGACATTTAAACGTTTTCTCTAAAACATTTTTTGTTTGCTGAGCAATTAATTAAAAAAAAATGATTTTTAATGTTATGAAAACGTTTTATACCCTTAATATACCCTTTATATAACCCGACATTTAAACGTTTTCTGACAACCTTTTATAACCTTTTGCGAATGATGTCGAAAACGTTTTGTGTTTGCTGGGTTGAGACTAAAGATGAAATGGACAAAATGTGGCTTAAGGGGTTGTTTGGAATGACAGGTGAGTCAGGGGTCAAAAACAAAATTTTTACCTTTTTGACCTCAGCACATGTGTATGTATGATCTGCCATACAAAAATTAAAAAACAATACCTCAAAGTATCATTTTTAATGTTTTTTGTCATAATCACGCTTTTCTACAAATTTCATCTGTTTGTACCGGGGCGTGTCTGTTGCCAGGTAGGCCTACATGACAGCATAGACACACGTTACAACCTTGAATAATAATACAGAATTGTGACGTTATATTCTTCTTAACCTATCTTAGAACTGCCTATTATTTCAATTGTTATACTGTTCTGGTTGGTTTATTGCATATACTGTATAGAAATTATGCAATATGACGTCGAGCATGACAGAGTCATCTTCATTCAAATAAAATTCAGGTACCCGTAAGGTACCACGGAGCAATTCGCACGATAATACAATAAAACAGATGAAAGGTATGAATGGTTGTGGAATCGAATTGCAGACCTGTCCCTCTGTCACCTTAGAACTGGATCTCTTGAGGCAATGGTAGGTAATAAACCAATCGGAACGGTATAACAATTGAAATAACAGCATGTCTTGGTCTCAATTCAAGATGTGCAATTTGGACACACCTACTGTTGGCTGATTTATACTTCAACAGTTCCTCAAAGCGATATCAGAAAAGCCACTATCTCATTGTTCATTGGCCCGCAGTATACGCTCGCCCTGGGCACTCAACTTTAGAATTTATGGGTATATGTGCCTACAAGCGCGCGAAGTAGGCGCATATCAGTACAAAACGTTGGGGTTAAAATAAAAAAAAAAAAGGGTCATTATGTACAATCAAAATGATAAAGGGGTCATTGGGTATAATATTTTGAAAACTGAAGGTGCCTGGTCATCGGGTATAGTCGGCTTCAAAAGAGGGGCATATATTGACAGGCACATACCGTCACCTCTAAAGTTGATGCCCCGGTGCTCGTGATTATATTTTGTTCATGGCTCGGCTTTTAAAACTCCCACACATCACAATAAGGCTATTGAAAAGTGTATAGAATAGCTAATAGCTGCGATTAGTCGGACCCGAGCGACAATATAGTAAACACATCGAGTTTATAACACAACTGACAGTAGTCGTGAATTATGGAGGGTTTCATTGAACTTCTACCAGCAAAATATGGAATAATACTAACACAAGACACCAATCGAGATGATGATACCAGCCATAATGGAAGGCTTGTATTTGACCTTCTTATGAATCCAATTTCGTGGCGAGAAGTTAAAAAGGTAATGTATATTTCAAGAAATTTGGGTTCAAAAATTCCGTCTCAGCTCTTATCATCAATTCCGTAAATATGGCGATAGAGGCACAACTTGACAATAAACTGAACTATTTAAACGTAAAGGACGCACTGGATACACATAAATTTGTGTTTCCTTGCTGGCGGAATAGTTGCAAAACTCTTTTTGTCAAAAAAAGTTGGACAATTTATGAATTATGATTGGCAAAATAGCGAAAGGAAATAGACTTTTCCAACCATGTAAAACTACACTGGGTTGTTGACATGGTCGACATACATTAAGGCATACGCATGTTCCTAAAGTAGGAGGTAAGTACTATAATTAATTGTTTAAAGTGCTCAACATACCAGAAAAAAGTCATAGAGTCATCAGAGTACAGGGACTTTGTGAAATACTGGGTACAAAAAAAAAAAAGTGCGTGAGCCGATATGCAACATCAAATATAAAAGCCGATTTACATAATTTCCCATGACCTTACAGAAGTGATCGTGCTCAAATATAAAACTATAGAGTTTGGTCCTTGATATGCACCATCAATTGTGTACTTGTGATCAATATTGCTAGGCAAACAATCACAGCAAACATGCCAAAATCCTCCCATTTCTCCTCCATTTACCCACATACAAACCCATCCCTTAAGGGGGATGTCATTTTCTTCGGTGGGGGAGGTGGTCATGAATATGCCGGTGACTGGAGAAAAAATTTTATGACCCTCCCTATCGCGGAATTTTTTTTATGACCCCCCCCCTTCCGCCTACACAGACTCAAGACAAATTATTCATTGCTGGAACAAAGGTGAGGAGTGCAACAAAACTTTAGAGCGATGAAAGTGTGTGGAATGCATTAAAATTTGATCGTGTGTGTAACTAAGGCGCGCGCAGCGTGCAAAAATTTTACATTATATAATGAAAGATTGTGCACACATTTTGATTGTTCAATTAAAAGAAAATTTTGAGTCACCAGCCCTTAATATTTCTATAACCCCCTTATTTTGGGAGTTAAAAAATTATAACCCCCCTATATTTGGTCTAAAAATTCTATGACCCCTCCAGTATATTCATGACCCCTTCCCTTCCGAAGAACATGACAGCCCCCTAACCTGGATATCATTGGGGTCCATTTCATTGTGACACATTACCCCGGTACCATAGTAACACACCCTTCTAATATCAAACTCATATTTTTTGTTTGTGGCATTGAGACTTAAGATGAAATGGATAAAATGTGCTCTGAAATGTGGCTTAACCTGGATGTCATTGCGGTCCATTTCTCTGAGACATATTACCATAGCAACACACCCTTTAAATATCCAATTCATAATAATTTTATTTGTGGCATTGAGACTAAAGATCTACATGGAATGGATAAAATGTGGCTTAACTTGGATGTCAATGTGGTCCATTTCTTTGTGACATAATACCATAGTAACACACCCTTTTAATGTTGAATTCATACTTTTTTATTTGTGGCATTGAGACTAAAGATGAAATGGATAAAATGAGGCTTAACCTGGATGTCAATGTGGTCCATTTCTTTGTGACACATTACCATAGTAACACACCCTTCTAATATCGAACTCATACTTTTTTTGTGGCATTGAGACTAAAGATGAAATGGATGAAATGAGGCTTAATCTGGATGTCAATGTGGTCCATTTCTCTTTGACATATCACCACAGCAACACATCCTTCTAAATATTGAAAGCACTAATGCAATTTGACTCAACACTTAAAAATTTTAATAAGGGCCTCAATGTGAGGTACAAAACAAATCTGACCATCTGCCTTTAAATTTCATTTATAAGATAGAATTAGAGAAATGAAAGCAAGTATGCTGATTTAATTAAACATCTTGCATAGAATAGCAGAGAAACATTTTACATTACTATATATTGCAGTGCCTTGCACATGATATTTATAAACTACACTCCTTAGCAATCAATGTTGCGCCATTTCCTGTTAACATTAGAGACGGTTTTCAAAGTAATTAAAATTGTAAATTTCAATTAAACCATCATTTTAATCCAATGCATTTTGCGAGTCAATAACCTCAGTGCTTTTAAACTACCAATGTTATTACATGTCTGTGTACTAACCATTTTCCATTGTGTATCACGCTTTAAACAAATTTCAAGTTTAGGCTTTTTAAGACATACAATTTCTGTCACAATTTCTGTCAAGTTATTCTTTCACAAAAATGATTAAATAATATTAGAAATAACTGTCAGTAAGGTTTTATATCAATTGTAAGCTGAGATAATGAGGTAAAAGGAAAGAAAAACACTACTTATATCTTATATATCTTATATCTCTGTATTCATGGTATTAGGTTTATCTGGATTGTCAATTAAAACTGTTTGATGGGAAATTATTTATTTGATCAAATTCCTTTATTTTAGAGCATAATATAATAACTGAATTATAGTTATTTTCAATGTTGCAATCAAGTGAAAACAAGTTTAAGCAACTGCTTAAGGACCCATCCAATGTACATTCATTGACTACTTTAATATTGTCCTCAAGTTTTTTTAAATGGTCCATCATGTCTGGCAAATTTATAAAAATGGTTCAAATACCTACTCATGCTGATCAAACATACTACACTATTTCCCATACTTCCCCAAACACCTCCCTATACCATTAACATACATCCTTTTGACTCTACTAAACCCTGACTGACAGATGATATATAGGCCTGTCTATAATTATAATGAGGGGTATCTTGACAACCTTGTATACATTGAGGGAAGGGGAAAGGATTTATACAAGGGGGAAATCCTTCATTTCTCAAACACCTCTGTAGTCATGTGCAGCTGGTGAAGAACCTCCTAAGGTTTTGAACATTCACATGGCATAAACCTTCAAATTTCTTCTAAGTGCTCTTGAAAGTTTATCAAAACTCCCTAAATATGTTGGAGGTTTGAGATGGCACAAACCTCCTAGTTTCCTCTAAGTGCACTAATGAACTCTAAATTTCTGTTGGAGTGTCAAACCTCTAAGTGTATCTACACAGGTAAAAACCCTGACTGAACCATCAAGGGTTCTGAACCTTTGAGTTTCCCTTGGAGTGTCAAACCTCTAAGTGCATCGAGACAGGCAAAAACCCCTGACTGAACCTTCCGATCCTCTGAGTTTCCTCTCAAGTGTTTGCCTCTGTGTGAACACCTCTCAAACCACTTAACCTAAATAACCTTAGATATCTTAGTATGGTTGTCAAAGGAGGTTGAAAACGATGACCAATTTGTATTGAAAACAAGCAGCACTTGTTAAAAGAGATATGACAGGTTCAAAGCTAACAGCCACTATGTAATCATGATCTGCATTTAATATTTTGATCCAAACACAAGAAATTAATTCTTATGTCAATTTTCAGATGGTATTCCATATCTTACATCAGCAAGACTATGACTAGACTGTGATCACTGTCATACTTGATAATTAGTAAACAACCAAATAAAAAATACCTTTAAAAATCCATCATTCCAGACCGCCATGGTTACAAATGAACAAAAAGAAGTTTCCGTATGGATAGCCGGAAAAAGAAAACTATTTTGGATTTGATAGAAACTGATTGCAAATTTATTATATTCTGCATTTTAATCATGTCAAAGACCAACTTCTCACTTGCATTTGTAAGGGTACTTCAAAGTTGCTGACTTGCACAGGGCAGAATGCCACATAAATATAAACATACACATTTATGCTGGATGACCACATTTAAGGATATGATGTACTTGCATGGACCTCTATTTCATATAGGCCTATGGTAAATATACACTCTAAAAAGTTTACTCAAGGTTTAGTTAAAAAGGGAACTGTATTCCTCAAGTAAGCTTGTAAGCAGATTTCAGTTATACCTTATATACAATAGTTTGCACAAATTTCAATAATTTTTTGCACAATTTTACTCAACAGAGGTAAGTAGTTACCTTTCTTATAAATGTTGAGCAGTTTATTTAGCGTGTACTCATAATTATCTGGAAGTGAACTTGGTGTAACAACTCAATTCAATGTTCTTTCTGCTCATAATTTGAAGGAAATTCTTAGTTGATATACTTCCCTTCAAGACAAGGTTGTCAAAAAGGAGTAAGACATGTTTTCATATGACCATGTTGAGTGATTTAACCCGTTTTCTTTAAGCTTTTGGAATCTTATGTATGGAATTTTGCTATAGCAATTTCTGAAGTTTTCAAGCCTTTGTATCGGAGCAAGGAATAAGAATTCCCAATTTCTTATTTCTCGACCCAAGGGCTGAGAGCAAAGTTGTACAATTAATTTGTTGGGAGTGGCCTTTCTTTTCCTTGTTATTTTTCCTCAATCCTGTTTCTTTCTTTGCTCTTCATATATGCCAGCATTCTTATATAAGCTTTCAAGGCTTGACTTAAGCATTTTGCTTGAGCCTGGTCCCATCAGGACCCAAGCGTGTGTCCACCCAGACCTACCAGTTAAACAAACAAACAAACAAACAAGTTCAGGTCCTATTTTATCTTTCCTAGTTTAGTATCATTGCACCAGATCGTATTGTCCCGTAAATGATTTGTCGGTCCTCGCATGTGTGTTGTGTTGTCAAATAAGGACACAAACATATGTGAGGAAAATATTATGCACATATCTTTCAGCGATCAATCTCAATCCTAATGTTATAAAGCTTGGACAGACAACTTGAACCCTTTTCATGCATGTGATGAAATCAAAACTAACTCAGTTAAATGTTGGAAAATTGATTTACAAAATCATACAGACAAAATAAATGTGTATTTTGTTTATCAAATATGTATGCAACCCTATAAACAGTGCTGCAGTCCCAAATATGTTTAACAAACCCCTGTTTAAACTGCCATGATGCATGGCCTGATGGCATCCTTAGCAATTATTGCTGAAGAGAAAAATTTGGACAAGATAATTAAGTGTAGAGAGTCATTTCTTATGGTCCTGGATCATTGGTATGGGACAAAACATACAACAAGCTGTTATATGTGGATGCCAATGCAATACCAGAGATGTTCTGTTGTCATGGTGAAACATAGGGCACCACATCCAATTTGGTCCTATAGAACTATCAGTGCCCGATTAGGTACCGATGACTCTTAACATCACTCCCTGGAGATGTAATACATTGTATCAAGCGTAATAATTAACATTTGCATAGTGTTATTGGTTTTCATTTAAATAAAAACAAATGCACTGTACAAATATTCAGGGTACGATAAAAAGTGTCATCGGTACCTTTTCGGGCACTGATAGCATTATACATGTTATAGGACCCAAAAAGATGTTGTGTCTAAAGGGGTTTCCCCATTAACAATCATGCCTGGTTTCAATTAAATGAATCCTGGTTACAGACCTGCTGGCATCCAAGTGAACACAAAAATGTTTTTTTAAAACATTATAAATGTGTTATAAATGAGTTTTGCTTTTGGTCAAAACATTTTAACAACATTTAAATGCATGGTTATTTAAGGGGGTACTACACCCCTGGCCAATTTTGTGCCTATTCTCAAAAATTATAGCGCATTGGTGACAAGTAAGATATGTATATTATAGGGGCAAGGACTACAACTACTGCCCTGAAAATTCAGGAACTCAAGGCAAGTAGTTATTGATTTATTGATCAAATATTGGTTTTCCCTCATTTTTGACTGTAACTCCACAACTGTGGTCTGTATTGAAATAAAATGTCCAGTGCAGTAGTTGTAGTCCTTGCCCCTTAAATGTTTTATATGAAAAACACTACCGCAACATCTTGTGAAAGTGTTATTGGCAAACATTTTTGCAAAACATTATGTTAGCATATTTTGCATTAAGTTTTTCCAAAATGTTTAATGAAATGTTAATAAACGTTTTTATTCCCTATATGTAAGCCAACATTTAATGTTTTCTATAAAACATTTGTGTTTACTGGGATCATATAAACTGTCACTTTGATTTCCTTACTTCAAATGGTATGATGGTTAGCATAAAAATACGGTATATTGTTATAAAGCTAGCAAAGACAATCTGACCCCTATTTCAACATGTTCAAGTAGCCCCACACAAACCTCAGCTTGGTGTATCTCTGTTATGATTGAAAATACACACTTGTTATAAAGATAAACATACAACACCTAACAATAGATTGATACTGATATCATAATATTACATCTATTTGTTTTCATGCAGGATACAGTGGTTTGTATCTGATGACACAGTTAGTATCCAGAGGATAGATTGATACTGATGTGTGGTCACATATCATAATATTACATGTGTTTGTTTTCATGCAGGATACAGTGGTTTGTATCTGATGACAGAGTTAGTATCCAGAGGATAGATTGATACTGATGCATGGCCACATATCATAATATTACATGTGTTTGTTTTCATGCAGGATACAGCGGTTTGTATCTGATGACATAGTTAGTATCCAGAGGCAAAAATATGTACATCTTTTCTCTGGAAATGAAAATTTTCAGGATTTACTAAATAATAACCTTAACACTGAAATAATGTCACACGTTTCACAATGTACTCTACAGTGTTCTCTACCGGATTAGCATATATCTTCCATAGTAAGCAGTCCTTTGGACTTATGTTAAATTGTCACCTTTTTGTTGGTCTTTGGGTACATAGTTTGCTAAAATTAGCAAAAGAAAGCATTTTATGGCCACGATTGGCCAATAGTCACTATAGCTTCCTTTGTAATGTTTGCTTCAAGAAAATTGCAGACTTATTACAAAAATATTGGATCATTTGGTGACTACACAATGCAAATTGTATACGTTGGAAAATACATGGTCTAGCAGATGATGGCATGCCTGCTTTCACTGCCAGGTACACGTACACATATCCAGAATAGATGGAATAAGCCAAATTTTCACATGTGAGACAACCTTTTAATAAAAATTTAGTATCACATCTTTGGCACACAATTCCCTACACATGGACAGAGTAACAGATTGTAACATTCCTACCTACACTCTCTGTTATAGTGGAATGGAAAGTGATTGCATAAACAAGTACAATAGCAAGATGTGTCTTGCCTGTATCATTTGTGACACAACACGAATGAGTGAAACACAGGTGGGAAGTGGAAAGGAGAAGGATTATGGGATATTAAAGGAAGTGTCCGGCAATCACAACATTAGGTCTTATATGTTAGAAAAATAATTACCAAGCACGAATCACATGGTTTTATTTCAATCAAACTCATATTAACCATAAAAACGAATAAAAACAGCCGCCTCTCAACACGCGATATTCAAAATTCCCGCGCCGAAATGTTCTAGAGCAGTGACGTCATGGTTATTTGTGCTCATTTGTCGACAGGCTTCATTGAACTATTGGGACGTCACTGCTCTAGACAATTCCGGCGCGGGAATTTTGAATATCGCGTGTTGAGAGATGGCTGTTTTTATTCGTTTTTATTGTTAATATGAGTTTGTTTGAAATAAAACCTTGTGATTCGTGCTTGATAATTATTTTTCTAACATATAAGGCTTAATGTTGTGATTACCGGACACTTCCTTTAACAGTTCATCACAGACACTAATCAGATTTCACTTTGACATGGGGATGAGGTTTGGAAAAATTTCTTGAAGCATAGTGAATTATAGTGAATGCAGCACCTTTTGGAAACAGAATCATTTTATGGTCCAAATGTGTGCGAAAACAGAATAATTTTATGGTCCAAATGTGTGCGAAGCTCGAGATGTTTTTTGGCATATTGAAGCCTAACTGGTAAAATATGGTGCAAAAGTGGAATACATGCATGTGAAGCACTCAAAAATTGGCACTTTTTAGGCTAAAATGGTCAAAATATATTGTTAATTTGTTCAGCAACCCACATACAGGCATCAACACTCTCTTAAATTGTCCAATTGAAATATGTCAACCGTTTAACGATTGATGATAGGAATCAATCTAAATAGATTGAAAACTAGATTGAAATGTTTTTTGTTTTCACTCTAACTCTCTTTGTAGACTGATTTCACTATCTAATCAAGTGTTAATTACTCCTAATGTACTGCTAAATGACATGTGTTGCACATGTTTGGAATGAGATTTCAAACAGTTTTAGAGTGACCATTTTCAATCTTTTTTTTCAACTGGAAAGGACTTTCTACTGAAAATTCAATCAAAAAAGATTTGCCCCCAACTTTAATCGCTAAAAGATTGTAAAAGAAAAGAAATTGTGAAAAATTCAAATCACCCGACTGAATATCAGTCGAAAACGATTTGTCCCTAATTCGGGATGGTGAGATTGAAAATTCGATCTTTTTGATTGAATATTCAATTCAATCAGGCAATTTAAGAGAGCATTGGGAGGATAATTCCCCTGTCAAAATATTGCGGGGATTTATCCCTAGCCCCCCCCCATCCCCATGATCTATGCCAATCAGTGATATACAGATGTTTACCCCCTAGCTAGCAACCTGTGTTGTACCCCCAAATGAGCATGCAAAATACAATCATGCAGCAAAATAGCCTTGTATTAGTTGACATACATCAATCCATCTTCTTCTCAGGTAAATTTATCTTATAACAGGGTCTTTTCCTCATTTCCTCCATGATATCCTCCACGTCCTACTTTCTTACTCCGGCCCTGTTAATTTCTCAATGCTATATGTAGGGAAATATCCCTGTTTTAGTTGTCACTCAATTAATCATCTGCACAGGTAGAATTATCTTATGAAAAGAGCCTTTTCCACACTTCCTCCAAAATATCCTCCATGTCCTACTTTGTCAAAACATCCTTCACATCCTCTGGGGTGGGGTGGGGGGTTACTCAGATTTATATAGGGTAGGGGTGTGAGATTATGAAGTCCAAACCCTTGGGCTTCAGAAGTGAACAGCATACCAACTAGGGGTCTTTGAACTGATTAACAGCCTCTCAACAGGGCACCTCAAGAACTCCTGAGGGAAGTCAAAGAGGGGGTCTTAGGAACTGACAACCTCATTAATGTTTCAACTTGGAGATCAAAAATACTAAAATAGAACCAAGTTAAAGGTAACACTAACCAAGCCTTTTAATCTGCGTTGTTTTTTCGTATTTTGCACTTGAGTTCCGCGGTATACCGATATTGCACGTCTGTCATTGTCTGTACGGGTCACGGGTGTCAAGGCCAGCGAACTCTTGTAATCGTTAGGGCCCACCACAATGATCGAATGTGATCGTATCTATCAAAGCGGAATGTCTGTACATTCTCAAGCTTAAAGAACGAGCCTAAACCTGACCTATCAGGAGAGCAATGTGGAATGAATAGCAGAGCTTTTGAGCGACCCTTTGGCATTGAATGTATAAGCTCGAGAACGACTGTGGAGATGTGAAATGGGGGTCTTGGCCGCAGCACATTATATAACACCAAAGTGCTGAGTACCCCCCGGCACATCCTACTTTCTCACTCCCTGTTAATATTTCCCCTTTCCCTTGTATCCTATTCTATTTTCTCATTCCTATTAATATTTCTCCTTCCTCTCTCATCCACATAACTTTACACTCTCACAATTCTTTCTAAACAAATTCAATACAACATAATTATACTTTTAAGGGTACTACACCCTTGCCCAATTTTTGCCTATTTTGCATTTTTCTCAAAAATTATAGCGCATTGGTGACAAGTAAAATATGTATATTGTAGGGGCATGGACTGCAACTACTGCACTGGAAATTCTATTTCAGCAGTGACAACAGTTGTGGAGTTACAGTAAAAAATGAGGGAAAACCAATATTTGATCAATAAATCAATAACTTCTTGCCTTGAGTTGCTGAATTTTCAGTGTAGTAGTTGTAGTCCTTGCCCCTATAATATACATATCTTACTTGTCACCAATGCTCTATAATTTTTGAAAAAAATTCAAAAATAGGCACAAAATTGGCCAGGGGTGTAGTACCCCCTTAAATAGATATTCATAGAAATATTACCAGAAATAGACTCCTACATCTCTCTCCTCCAGTGATGAAGTAATTCCAGTCAAGTTATAAGTCCTGAGATAAGTAATTCCAGTCAAATTATAAGTCCTTAGATAAGTAATTCCAGTCAAGTTATAAGTCCTGAGATAAGTAATTCCAGTCAAGTTATAAGTCCTTAGATAAGTAATTCCAGTCAAGTTATAAGTCCTTAGATAAGTAATTCCAGTCAAGTTATAAGTCCTGAGATAAGTAATTCCAGTCAAGTTATAAGTCCTTAGATAAGTAATTCCAGTCAAGTTATAAGTCCTTAGATAAGTAATTCCAGTCAAGTTATAAGTCCTTAGATAAGTAATTCCAGTCAAGTTATAAGTCCTTAGATAAGTAATTCCAGTCAAGTTATAAGTCCTGAGATAAGTAATTCCAGTCAAGTTATAAGTCCTTAGATAAGTAATTCCAGTCAAGTTATAAGTCCTTAGAGCAGATTGATATCCAATAACAAGACAATCCTCTTGGGCCTCAATGACCAATCGGACAGGCGTTTTGTTTGACTGGATTCTATTAAACAGGTCTGTTATTAAAATCCATGCACTGCTTGTCTGTCTGAACCACTAGCAGCAGTGATAAATATGTTCAAGTCAGCGTGTACATAAGACGTGAGATATATAACAAGGTTGAGTCGTGTTGAGCTGGGTCTCGGCATGCACTATCTGAGCAAGCACTAGCTATATAGTTAGCAAGTGTCTCTGTCAGTGTGGGCTTTGCCAAAACTCGGTGCATGCCAGTTTCTATTAATAGTATAGCATAGATTCCGTTGGATGAACACTAATCTTTACCATGCTTACTACATGTTTTAAAGTCAAATCTGTTACCTAAATCAGTGGCGTACCGTGGCCGCCCCAACCCTGGGGGGCTGAAGAAAATTCAATTTTGCCGCCCCTTCCATTCAACAGCCCGATAAGGTTGACCCAATTTTTTTCTTGGTCGTTGAAAAAGTGAAGAGCAAAAAAAAAAAGGGATTCTAGGCACTAGCGTCCTAAGCTCAACACATTTTCATGTATAGTACCATTTTTTTCAAAATTTCCGCCTTTTTTTATTTACTTATTCTTTTGTCGCCTTTCGCTTTTTGCCGCCCTGTTTTTGCCGCCTTCTTCTTCCGCCCCTTCATTTCGGGCCGCCCCTGCTTTTACCCTGGGGCTGGCGCCTAAAGCCCCCCAAAATACGCCAGCATGTAAATACCTTCATTTTGGTATAAGTAATATTTAAGCACTTAATAATAACAAACTTACACATTTTCTTTTAATTTCACTAATTTCAAGTTTATTAAACAGACCTTGACATTGAAGCAAAATCTTTATACACAAATATATTTCATAATAATACATTTGCAAGTAAATGAACATTGTGAAAAATTCGACAGTTCAAAAATTTCCACCTGTCAATACAGGTCAATTACCCCTCACTTATGTTATTATACACTTATTACGGGGTGCGCATGTAACACCAATGCGTCTCCATCGTCGCGGACAAACTCACAAGGAACATCAACAGTGAGGTGTTTAGTGTGGAAACAAAGTTGTCAGTTAGCATCTTTATTAGATTTTACTGTATGTTACATCCAGGAGTAGAGATATTTTGTATCATGTATTTTCAACTGCAAGAAAGTTGTATCTGTATTTTTGCAATTTTGCATTTTTGTATGTCAGTTAGGTTTTTTTCTTTCTTTTAAACTGTTTAATTATTTAATCCAAAATTATTGAATTTCTTTAAGAGGTGCTAATGGTCTTTACTTATATTTTCATAATGCATTTTTGCAGCATTAATAAACTAAATTTTACTAAAATATTAGTTAAAACTCACTGACCTGTAGAAATGTGTTTAGGCTTTAGATAAAATATAGGCTATGCAAAATCAAATTCTTAATTCCTTTTGTTTCCATTTTTCCAGATTATTATTTACTTAACAAATGTCATGTTATGTTTTTATGCCAACACCAGAGGCAGCCTCTAAATCAGTCCATATGGACTTGTGAGCATGATATCTTGAAACTGGTATGGCATATTGTGGTATGACTTGGTGGAGGGTTGGCAATTGGCTATTTTCAAATTCCATAAATATGCTAATTAGAAGAGAAGAGAAGAAAAGAAAAGTTAAACTGTTATCAATAAGTAAAATGTTAGCTCATTAGCAGCAAGTATGTGCTTAGCAGAGTAATAATTAGCAATAGCGCCGCACTATGGCCACAGAACTTGATACCCTAATTGACATCCTACTTGTACGTATTAGATACAGAAAATTATCTTCAAATCAAAGTTAAGTGCTTGACTTTGATCCCTTATCCTGGTCCCATATAGGCCTACTATACAGACAACAATCACATCATCAGCACACTACACTATATATGTCTATTTGCAATATGAAATGATCAAAGTCCAGCAAATGGTATGACAACTATCATAACTATCTAACTTGTCTTTGACAGTCACAACAATTTACCGGCTGGAATTTCCCCAAATAAGTGATGAGCAAACTTGTCACTTTTCAGTAATAGGGTAAGTTTTTGCTTAAATATCTATGATTTCTACATATTTCATGTTAATATTTCAAGCAAACTTTGTAAAAAATAAATTGGAACATGTTATAAACAGTCACCTATGACTTCTATCTCAGTTCCTTATCTTAATATTTTGTGTATCAACACCAAACATATGTTTCTCTTAAGAAACATTCATAACCTCATTAATATACGCGAAGCCTGTAATCCAATCAAAAGAAATTGATTGCCTGACCGCGCACTAATTGCGAGGTCATTAATAACTCGCATAATGACTCGGACGCGCAACAATGACTTCTCTGGCGGCGTGCAGCGTGTATTAGCTACGAGTTATGGCAACTTTTGCCCACGCCGATGCCGTCGCCGCTTCTGTGATTGGTAGCTCTTGTTGTCGGCGCGAATGTTATATTCGCCTGGTTGATTTTTTTGTAGGGTAGGTTACAACAATGATTAAAACTGGTTATATTTAACAGCGTTTTATGGCATAAAATAACATAAAATGCCATTTTGATTTGTTCAAATATTAGATACGACGGTAATGAATGACAATAATAACTTTGCACCATCTATTTTGAGGTCATTGTGTGAAATTGTAGGTTTTGTTTTGGGCCTCGGTATTTCCTCGGAAAAATACCTCAGCCCAAAACAAAACCCTCCGATTTCACACAATGACCTCAAAATAGATGGTGCGCAGTTATTATTGTCTAATTATCCTATACCTCAATCATGTCAATGCTTATTAAGCTTTGTGGTATAGATTGGGACAAGATATATAATTGTTGAACTATATTGCATGACACACCCCTATAGGCAAATGTGATAAAAAACAAAAAGTTGTGGTTACCAAATGAATATGTGGTTTATTTTTTTATTTTGTGTCAGAGGTCATTAGGGGTCACTTCCGGTAAAAAATGATGCCACTTGAACACATTGTTATTACCCAGTGTCTATGTGGTGTACACAGATATGGGGTCAAAGGTTTTCAATATATGATAACCTAATGTTTGTTAGAAGTAATAATTATAGTAACTCAATTTTCAAAATGCCTCCTTTGGCCTCATGGACCAGATTATGTCACGTATTTTCAGAATTTGTTACTACTGGTAATTACTAAGCACACTGTTACCAAATTACCAATAACAGTATTTAGGATGAAATTTTGTATTGCTTTTTGTCTGGAATAATAAAAGTGTGTGCAGTAACTTAACCTGCTTCTTTCTACTTATTATGTATTTCACAGTCTCAGAATACTATTAAGTATTGTGCCCTTTGTTACCAAATGAGCAATATTACTAGTGTTTGGTATGGGATTTTGAATTGCTGTTGCCTGACAAAAAAAAAACCCATAAGTGTACACACCTTCCCTGCTCTTTTCTCCTTGTTAGGTCAAAAACTTCAATTTGGTGACCACTCTCTGGCTAGTAAGGTTTGACTATGAGGTCGTAATGTCAAAGTAATGTTAAATTTGAAATCCTTGTGGTCGACCTATCCAAAAAAGTGTCTTTGTACAGGATTTTAGGTCCTCTGGTTCAAAACTAAATTTTGGATTTCTGGGTGAAAATGATGCCGTAATGTTAAACTAGCTGACCACAGTGCAACCTCCCTGAGAGATGAAAAGGTGGTCTATCCTTGGCAAAGATACACATAAAAAAATTAATTAATACCGCATTCCATTAGGTTTTTAGCCTGAGAAGGTTAAGGGCTTTTAGACGAACTATTAAGATTAAGAATTAAGATGGCCTAATCACTGCGCATCATCAATACATGCATGGTGTTGCCATTGATAGATATTGACTCTGTGGGAAGGCTTGAAAATGAGGGAGTTTCGTAAAATTCTTTTATTTCAAAAACGGAGCGGTCAATTGTCAAAATTCAATACGTAAAGTATGTGATATGTTCCTCAACATCATCAGTTATTTAGTTACGTTTGGTTATGTGTTAAAGCACCCAAACAAATCAGTTCCCGACGATACAGTTCTTTCAGGGACACCCTGTATATTGGTGAAAAAATGCCCAGTTGTAGCAAATTTTCTCCCTCAGATTAAAGATTGGGCATGCACTCATTCCCCACTTCCCGGATCAAAATACATGGTGGTCCCACTGCATTACCATGATTACAATGTCACTGCTATCAACTCATTGCACTACATAAATCATTATAATACCAAATCTAAACACCATGCCATGGAATTCACCATATCACGTCCAAGCTCACATTGGGCGCCCCATTCCTTTTTTAAAGGAATTTTTATTATCAATGTCTTACCTCTGAATCCATATTAGGGATGTAAGTATTTTCTTGTAAGATCACTATCTTCCTCTTGTAAATATGATCTGTAATTAGGAATAGAATTTATTATTATTAAGTTGTAAGAAACTACTCTAAGTAACATTTAAGAAATAAAAATAAATATTAAGATTGATAAAACATAATTTATTCGCAAAACTAAAAAAAATTATAAGAGTGGATATTCATACGTAGTGGTAGAAACAACTAGAGCTAAATTGCGCATACACATATACGCGACCTTAGCAATAGCTAATTAACTAGGCCCATGGCTAATTAGCCCAGCTAGCTATCTAGCATAAACAGCCAGCAGTAGTATAATATGCTGATTTTACTGAGAGGTCTTTTTTGAAATGCACTGTAATTTGAAATTGACCATAGGGACAATGGGAGCAAGGTTAATTTGTTAGCTCACCTATAGCATATGTGAGTTCAAAAGGTCCAGCAGTTTGGTGTAATTCATTGGAATATACATGTTTAACTACAACAGAAGTTTATAGTATCATATAGCCAAGTAAAATAAAAACCATGTTTCAAGTCCGGTCTTTGTAAAAAAGGAGGAAGAGGTGGCTTTTTATTTTATATTTTCCTGGCAAAATTGGTGTCAATACCCATAATTTGAGCTGGCCTCTTTTTATTTTTTGTTCTGAGGATATAGGCCGGCTCCTCTAATTTTCATAAAACCTTCCAAAGTGTTTCTTGTATATTAGCAAGGCTATAGAAATATTTCTGCTTCCTAGCTATATTTTTGAAAAGTTATAACTGAATAAATATATAATTGAAGAAACCTCAAAAAGGAAGCGGAGGGTACATGAAACATGTTTATTTTTTATTTGGCCTTATAATTATTAATTATATTACATAATTATTTTCCAGTTGTGAAATCATTTTGTTAACCAAAATTATTCAATATTCATGTAAATATTTCTGTGCAACTTTGGTCATGCGCTATTAGAGTGCGACTTCCTAAGGTATTTTTCTACATACCGGAAGTAATATCTGCATGACCTTTGACCCCAATGACCTTTGACCCCAATGGATGAATACAATGTGTAATGTTATCATGCTATATTATAATGACTTAGCATTTTTAGTAACAGAACAGAAAATCACATCAGCCATAATGATCTTCGTATGACCTTTGACCTCAAGGCTAATGCATGTGTCAAGTGACATCATCTTGCTGTGTAATTCGTGTAAGGAGTAGCAGTTTTAGTAAAAATAACAGGAAATAACTTTTTTTTTTTTTTTTACCTTTCCATAACCTTTGACCTTGAGTTGGTCATGTGACATTTGTGCCACCAGCTATTGGTCCTGATGACCAAGTAACATTGTTGTACCATATATATTTGCGACTAGCAGCAACATTTTAGGGTATTTGGTCATATACCGGGAGTATCCCCTTAATGACCTTTGACCCCAATTCTGGACAATAACTTTTAGACACTGGGTATAGCTGATGCATGTACCCAAGTGCCATCAGCGTGCTGTATAATTTGTGGAAGAAGTAGCATTTTTAGTGAAATCACGTTTTTGGCCATTGACCGGAAGTGGATGACCTTTGACCTGAAGTTGACCATGTTTCATTTGTCCCCCCACCTAATGGTCCTAATGACCAACTATGGTCAACATGGCTCAAAGCATATGGCTACAGTGGCTCATTATAAGATTGACAGAAAGAAAGAAAGAAAGAAAGAAAGAAAGAAACAAAGAAAGAACTTGACAGAAACAGACCTTAGCAATTTTGCAAATTGCTAAGGAACAATTTTGCAAATTGCTAAGGAACAATTTTGCAAATTGCTAAGGAATGAATAATGAGTTTAACTTCAACACTACACCAATTTTGCTCACCTGGAACGTTTTCACTAGTTCAACTAGCAAACTAGTGAAAACATTCCAGGTGATCAAAAAATAGTGTAGTGAGTGCTGAAGTTAAACTTTTATTCATAAAAAAGTTGTGCACGGATCAATTGGATCAAAAGAAAAGTAAAAAGAAGATAAAAAAAGGAAAGAAAAGAAAAGAAAAAAAGGAGAGGAGAGGAGAGGAGAGGAGAGGAGAGGAGAGGAGAGGAGAGGAGAGAAGAGAAGAGAAGAAAAGCTAAACTGTTATCAATAAGTAAAATGTTAGTTCATTAGCAGCAAGTATGTGCTTAGCAGAGTAATAATTAGCAATAGCGCCGCACTATGGCCACAGAACTTGATACCCTAATTGACATCCTACTTGTACATGTTTTAGATACAGAAAATTATCTTCAAATCAAAGTTAAGTGCTTGACTTTGATCCCTTATCCTGGTCCCATATATGCCTACTATACAGACAACAATCACATCATCAGCACACTACACTATATATGTCTATTTGCAATATGAAATGATCAAAGTCCAGCAAATGGTATGACAACTATCATGACTATCTAACTTGTCTTTGACAGTCTCGTCAATTTACCGGCTGGAATTTCCCCAAATACGTGATGAGCAAACTTGTCACTTTTCAGTAATAGGGTAAGTTTTTGCTTAAATATCTATGATTTCTACATATTTCATGTTAATATTTCAAGCAAACTTTTATTGGAACATGTTATAAACAGTCACCTATGACTTCTATCTCAGTTCCTTATCTTAATATTTTGTATATCAACACAAAACATATGTTTCTCTTAAGAAACATCCTATACCTCAATCATGTCAATGCTTATTAAGCTTTGTGGTATAGATTGGGACAAGATATAATTGTTGAACTATATTGCATGACACACCCCTATAGGCAAATGTGATAAAAAACAAAATGTTGTGGTTACCCAATGAATATGTGGTATATTTTTTTATTTTGGGTCAGAGGTCATTAGGGGTCACTTCCGGTAAAAAATGATGCCACTTGAACACATTGTTATTACCCAGTGTCTATGTGGTGTACACAGATATGGAGTCAAAGGTTTTCAGTATATGATAACCTAATGTTTGTTAGAAGTAATAATTATAGTAACTCAATTTTCAAAATGCTTCCTTTGGCCTCATGGACCAGATTATGTCACATATTTTCAGAATTTGTTAATACTGGTAATTACTAAGCACACTGTTACCAAATTACCAATAACAGTATTTAGGATGAAATTTTGTATTGCTTTTGTCTGGAATAATAAAAAGTGTGTGCAGTAACTTAACCTGCTTCTTTCTACTTATTATGTATTTCACAGTCTCAGAATACTATTAAGTATTGTGCCCTTTGTTACCAAATGAGCAATATTACTAGTGTTTGGTATGGGATTTTGAATTGCTGCACAGTGTCAACACCCTGTATAATAAATATTTTTTTCCATACAGCTCAATACTCCGTTGAAATCAATATTCTATTATTGACACATATAAAGAAAGTTTACATAATGCATTGTGTTATAGGACGTACACCTGGAACTTAACTGAATGGGCTAAACGCGTTCCTTTATACCTATAAAGTATAATTGTCATTCTCAAAATTAAATATATCTCAATTTTTACATTGGATTTCAAGTTGTTTACTTTAAAAATGCAGTAAAAGATATCCACAGCAAGCTGCAAGGCCCGCTATTTACTGTACTGCTTTTCGAGTGAGTGTACTGGAAACAAAACCCTGGTTTTACCTTTTTTTTTGTAATAGAAACATCATATGGGGTACTAGAGCATGCACAAATTGTAATAATGTGTAGAATATAGAAATGCTGTGGTATCTCATATGATAGTCATGGTATGCTTAGCCTGAGTCACTCGGCGTATCTCGAACAAAATCGCGATGCGTAGCTGTTAAAAAACGAGAGGATTCGCTGTACTATCACGGCAAGTTTTAACACGAAGATATAGGGATGATGACGATGTGTGCTGTTGCCTGAAAAAAAAACCCAGAAGTGTACACACCTTCAATTGAAGTTAGGTCAAAAACTTCAATTTGGTGACCACTCTCTGGCTAGTAAGGTTTGACGATTGATTCGACTTCTATGGACCATTTAGAAAAAAATAGCCCCCATGTCCCTCCCAAAAATCCCGGCATTTTTCGCTAGAGGCCAAAATCCAAAATGGCCGCCACCACCATTTTGAAAATTTCAGTTTTGAACCAGAGCACCTATATAATCATGCACAAAGACACTTTTTCGGATATGTCGAGTGCAAGGATTCCGATTCTGACATTTGTGAAGGGCCTACAGTAAATATCTAGAGATTATTTTGCTCAGAGAAAGGGTTAGATATTTTAGAGCTAAACATAGTTTTTAAAGTTCTTTGTTTCAAACTAGGCAAACTATTTAGACTTGCAGGCAGTGAGCTTAAAAGTTGTTTCAGGTATATCAGGAGTTTGGATTACAACTTGAAGCCATATTATAACATTTTCATACAAAATAGATTAGTATTTCTTTGCCATAAAATGTTAGATTTACTGTCAGATATATCCCCTTTTAATTTTGAGCCAAACAACTAAGGCAAAGCAAAGAAAATGGGAATTTACTACCAGCGCTGATGACGCAAATACGGATCACTCCTTTGGACGTGTTATGGTACGATTCTTTGTTGTGTAGATCACCGTCCCGTACGCCAAGTACGTACTGTGTTATGAACATCGCGTATGCGTTTGACTAATATTTCCATCGTAAACGATGGTTCCTGCATTTTATTCAAAATCTCAGATTTTGACAAAACTACAGCACCTAGGATCTTGATTTTTACAGGGTATGTTGGTTTAATAAAGTACAATATAATCATGTAAAAAACAGAATTTTGACAAATATTGAGGGCGTCCTCCTCAGCAAATGTAATAATATGGCTTTAACGAGCATCAGCATAGGCAGATGATTGTTTCAACTTAGGAAGTTTGTTTAGAATGAAATTGTGACAAAAGAAATTTTGAATTTTGAATAATGACATTGAGTTGATTAAGGTTATACAAAGAAACGTATAAAAAACGTATAAAAGACGTATAAAGTTGTTCTCTAAAACGCGTTTTCTCAGCAATGAAATATCGCAGTGAGTCAAATGTTGGTGCATGGATGTATCTTTACATTATTTTTGTGTGTTTATCCAATTTTTTAGAATCCGTTTGAAAATCCTTCGTTTAAATCATTTTTACGCACCATGTTCACAAGATCAAACACGCGTTCCATGCATTTTTTTTTCAAATTTTCGCTCCGTATAAAACCACGCCGAGTGATTGTCTTCTCCTTTTTTGCATTGTACTACAAATCGACCAAAGAAATAATGTTGCCATGGGGAAGAACCAATTACAGTACCGATTAAATTTTATTAGCCAGTTTTTGGGAACAATTTTCGAGAATCTTGTACCACAAAACACTGTTATGTAACATTATCGATATCTGGATTGTGGAACGTTAATTTTGATTTCTAACTGCCTACATTATTTCTCCAATGTCTGTCGCTTACTTTACCATTTGAATTTCACTCCAAATTTAAGCTACTTTTGCCAAAAACGAGGTTTTTCGCCATCGATACCTCCGACATTTACAGCGGTAATGAGCGTGTTTATCATAAGAGCCTGTTTACGCACTATTCTATAATAGTCAGTTTGAGATCAATCGATTTCATATGTCCCTTCAGTTGCTCAATCGGTTAGCGCTACCGGACTTATACGCTCGACTCTATAATACTATACTTTTGAGCTGGAAAATTTGGTACGTGTTCGAGTCCCTCACGTGGTCCATTCCATTTATTTTATTTTATTTTTCTCTCACTTTTTTCCTTTTTCTTGTTCGTTGCTTTCTTTCTGACTGCAGCGATTGATTGTTTTTTTTTACCCGTTTTTTTTTCATTATATCATTCAGGTATTTTTAGGCTATTCTAGTCTAATAGGCGCGGCCTATGAATAGGCCCCCTATATTTTTACAAATTCGATTAACAAAATATTGGTTGTTGGTTTTGTTATTGTTGTTGTAGTTATTGTTGTAGGCCTATATATTGCATAATCAGGGTATAAATAGGCCTACTAGGCCTATTATAGCATGGGAAGCATTGATTTATTTCACGACAGATATCATTCAGGATAATTTTAAAAATTGAAAATTTAGAAAATCCAAAGGAAAATTGCGTAAAAGCGGCTGCCCACAATCACCCCCCCCATCAGCCCATATGGTCCTATCATGGTCGCCCCTCCCTATCCCTGCAACATATAGGATGACTCACGAGCAGCGGTTTGTCCGTGGTCGGCCCTAGTTCAGATTGATACACTATTGTACGCGTGAGTTCATTCTTTTCTGCATGGCTGTTTCCATTATTAACTTACGCCCCTCTGGAATCAAGCCTTGAAAATCAATTGCATTTAACCTTAAACTTTTAGAAGATTTATTATTACAGATTCGAAAGATGCCCAAAGCTAAGCCAAACCGAAGTGGTAGAGGCAGAGGTGGTAGTAGCCGGGGCAGAGGTGGTAGTAGCCAGGGCAGAGGTGGTAGTAGCCAGGGCAGAGGTGGTAGTAGCAAAGGCAGAGGTGGTAGTAGCAGAGGCAGAGGTGGTAGTAGCCCGGGTATTAGAAGGAGCAAACGTTTGACTAGGCAACCCCAAACAAGCTTACCAGTTGATGCAGCCACAGCTACCACATCAGCGGCCATCATAGATGCGACAGCCAGATTAGAGGGAACAAAAAATCCTGGTGAGTCACCGGTGAATACAATTTCAAACACAAATGCATCCTAGGATCCAGTATCCAATCAAGAAATGTCAAATGTTTCTAGAAATGGAATCATCATTAGCCAGAACGCATATAAACAACCAGGCTAATCACAATTTGCCAACAGTACAAATAGGTAGAGTGACACATTATGTTCAATGCCCAGTTCAGAGTCCCACTCCAATCATTAATCAGGGTGCTCAAAACCTGCCAGCAGGGCAAATAAGTGGGGTAGCTCATTTCGTTCCAAATCCCACTCATTGAATTTGGAGTAGGAAATAAGTGGTCAAGCTCTTAACTTTCAGATTCCTAATCAAGTTGTGCAGTAAGTGAATGATGGAGATATGGCACAACATTAAATGTGATAAATCCGGAAAATTCAATTCCATTGTATAGAGCCCAGGTCGATCTAGGTCATAAGTTGGGGGCTCCATTTGGTCAATTTGTATATATCCATGAACAAAAATAGGAACTTCGTTTGTCTGGATTGAAATGCCAGTCTTGTGTAAGCATTAAAAGTAGTGTCAACCATGTGCTAAGATAACAATGTTTTTTGTGTCCAACTTTTAAACTTGATGGGAAATCTAATATAAGATGTAAATCAAGTATAAGATGTTTTTATTGTCAACTCCTCTTTCCATGGTTTTTAGGTTTCAACAAGATGCCAGTTGTGCGTGAAGAGTTGCATAGCTTTGATTTCACCAAGGATTACAACAATGTCATTTACCAGGATGTCATTACCACAGACTACTATCGCAAGGAACGTCCTTACAGATTGCTAGGCACTCCGGGTATCAGCACTGTCACCATGACCTTTGCATTGCCCGCTGCTGAGAACAAAGAAAAGATTATTCTCAATTTAAACCACTGTAGCACAACATCAAAGGGCATTGTTAACATAGCTGTTAATGGCGTCACTGTCATTCAAAAACACATAGCTCCGATTTGGAACTTCAAAAGAGAAACATTCCATTTAGCAGCAGCTAATTTCAAGCCAGAGTCAAATGTTTTGACCATTCAGCTCGATTCTGAAAGTCCTGCTGTATACTGGCTCTCTGATGCTGAGATCTCTACTGAGAGTCAGGTTGAAAAAGGTACTCTCTAAATGTAAGAATGAAAATTTCACTCGAAACTTGGAGTGATTTCATTCTCACTCTATTCGAGTGGTTATTCATTCTTTTAAGAGTGAAAAAATCTTCTACTCTTGTAAATCCAGAATCACTCCTTACAGAGTGATCCCAAATTACCGCTCAATATCAGAGTGAAATCACATTCACTCTTTGCGGAGTGATTCCACAGTCCGTGTAGCCAATCAGCAAACCAGATTTTAGCGATACATGCCACAGAAAATTGTGATTATTCATTCGGTTGTAGCATCGATCGATAAATAGTTTTGTTAAATTTGAAGGTAAGGGCAGAGCACCTTTGTTTCATAACCACTAAGATATAGGACATTTTTTTATTTTAGCTATAGCTCCCTCCCCAGAAGTATTGAATTATATTTGTACTTGTTCAAGTTGGTCAAATCTTAATAATACCAATGTATTGCTCTCCTCATAAGGATTCAGAAAAAGTATAGTTTGACCTGTCTCCGACATACAGTTTTCGAAAAAAAAGTTCAACGATCAAATTTGTGGGTCCTTAGGCATCTGCAGTTGATAAATGCTCCAATTTTAATCCAACTGGTCTCAAATTGTTCCTTTGGCAAAATGAATCAAAATGAGAAAAATTGCATTGTTTTGAAATAGGTCAAGGTCACCAGGGCTCAATGGATTTTGATCTTTTTTACTATGTTACCAAGGTAATAAACCATCTGAGATATGGCAAACTACTGTATTCTTATTTTAAAATGTTCTTGCATGTGGAGTAATATAAGACCATTTTGATCAAAATCAGATAATTTTTCAATTTTGTCCCCTTTCGAATCCAAATTTTGACATTTGACCTTTTACCCTATAACTCAAGAACTGTATATTGGAGGTAGGTCAAACTATACTTTTCTGAATTCTTATGACGAGAGATATACAATGGTATGGTTATTTTTTTATTAAGATTTGACCAACTTTAAAATTTCACCACTGCCTTTTTAAGAACTTTCAACATATTTTTGCATCAGATAATCATTGATGCTACTGTATAATTTACATCTGAAGGCTACAATTTGCACCAGTTTCAGATCAAATTTCTCGAAATTTGAGCAGAAATCTTCATAAAGTTGATGTGAAGAGCAGATGTGTGATATGATGGAACATACACTCCAAGAATGTTTAAGGGATATAGCTGTCAAGGTGACACTCTCCGTCGAGTTTTTCGATAAATTCATTAATTTCTCAAAAAGTAAAAATAGCAGTTTAACAAATAATAGTTCAAATGAAAGCCATTATTGGGGGCATAATTATCGTATCATTAAAATAGGTCTGACACCAATTAAAACATGTGTTTTGATGTCCCAAGTTCATAGTAAGATATGCTCACGCTCTTTTTTACAGATGGCCTGGAATTTCATATTTCGTTTGCAGCGATTGCCCAAAAATAGGTGGTATGCTTATGAAAAGCGTTTCCGCTTGGAATGTAGATAGTTATTGTTGCTATTACTGTTCGCGATTTTAATTTATGCATTCTTTAGCCGACAATTTTCAATGCATTTTACACACTCAAAATGTCGTCACAGAATACTGATATTTTAAACAGTATCCGCTTTTTAAACGAAACTACTGTCCACATTAGTTCCCAAGACTTTGATGAAAACATAGATACCAAATCAGACTGCATGTGACGAACAGATTTTAAACTAGAATTGAAAGAACCAGCGTATGCCCTTTGAAAGTGCTGTTTTGTAATAAATCGCGTTGTGATAAAAAGAGGGAATTTTGGACATCCTTTTGGCTGTTTTTTATACCAAGGAAATGCGTGACCTACCCCAAACTTCTCATGTAGCCTTGACTTAATGTCCGTGACTGTTTGATATTATTGAATTTAGACGATTTGAACTATTTACTTACATTTAACCCGATGTTTGGCCAGAGAATGTTGTATTATATTCCTAAGATGGCGACAGCTACAGACTCACTTTAAACCAGTAAAAAGGACACGCTTTCTGCTCAGATGTTTCAGAGTTTGAGACCATATATTCACGGTTTTCCTATTACAATTCAAACCTATGACAAATTTGGCTGGTTTGCGATATGCGATTTTTCATCCTGATGTGGTAGTGATGTCAGTACAGTGAGCATTTAATTGGGCACAGCCAAATAATTACTAGCGTTCGGTCAAAGCGCGGTGTACACATGCACACGCTTAATACGCCACATAGATGCGCGAGCGAAACAGCTGCTTCAACGCGTTGACGTTGACTGTCACATCAGGGTGAAAAATGGTAGGCCTACATGTATGACTATAAAACCTCAAACACACGCCCCTGATAAAGGTTGGCAAATGAAGGAGGCGGCAGTTTAGCTTAATATGCGAGTGCAAGCGCCGCCCTAACCGTGGAAGGTTTCCGCATACCGAATATAGGTTTATATCGTGGCCTCTAAGGCCTCATGGTTTATTTTTCGAAAAGAAAGCATAATCAATTGAGAAGGGAATGGATATTGCCATAATAATATCAAAGTTAATACTTGTCGTCCATAACAAGAAGGAATGCATCACGATTGTATAATATCCAGCTTTGGTATTTCATTTGATTACACTAAACATATGAAGCTTTATCTTTACTAGATTTATGCACTGAACATTTGCAGAAATATTTATAAAATAAATAAATAACATGAATCCATATAAGATTTATATAGTGCACCAGAGGATACAAAGCGCTGTAATTTCGCTGCTACTACTAGTGAATTATCAGAATCAGATATCATCAACTATGCCGATTGTAGCCGATTAGATTGTAACATCCACTTATTATCTCAGCAGTTCCCCAAAGTCCATTGGATGAAGAAAGATGTGAGCGGTATGAATTAATAAGTGTCGCCTCCTGGAAATATCCTAGATCACCAGCTTGGATGATAAAATATTATCTAGAAACACGCATCTGTTTTTCAAGGTCTCCCTTTCATCTATTGACCTTAAAGAAAGGATTAAAATTATTGAATAGAGTCCATGACCTGACGCAACGCGTTATTAATGAGTAGCTATTAGGGACAGTCATGATGTTATGGTTGAGCGAGCAACGTATGACCACTACACAGGTCAATGGCCTGATTGCGATCTGGCGGGTTTTTTAAAAGCACGGTCCCTGAACTACGGTGTACCATGAGGGACATGCAAACTCAAATATTTTTTTTACAAACTCTAATAATTTTTTTACAATCTCAAATAACTTTCTACAAACGCAAATAATTTTTTACAAACTTGAAATATTTTTTTGCAAACTTTCGACTTTCACGAGAGAGCACGACTCCCAGCGAGACTCAGGGAGATTGAGTCTATGCGCGATGCGATATGATTTTTTTTTAAAAGAAGGGTCTTAGACCGCTCGGCCACACGACTTGTTGGTATCCATCTTGAATTTTTTTTTACATATAATCGCAACCTCAACATAGGCTTACCACGTGGCAAGCAAAGGCAGAAAACGTACCATATTTTGGAATTTTATTTGCTTAAAAACATTAATGTGTATTAATAGCGCCCAATTGTTGTTAAGGAGGCTGTGTACTCTCAGACATGCATATAGTAAAAGTGCAATAACTTTGTAATTATTCGCACAAGACATATAAAAGTATACATTTTTATGAAGGCAAGACATCAATAAATCTTAATATAAATACAGATTTGGGGTAAAAACAACAATTCTGAAGAAAATCACAATAAAGTGAGTTTTTGGCAATATTTGTTAGGTACATCATAACAAAAAAACACTCTTTCCAAAATATTTTATTTTGTTTTTAGCTCAAACTTGAGGCTCCATTCCAAAAACGGTTTTTATATTTTTTATATCAATTGGCCTTATATTTTGAGATATTGACCATATAAGACATCAAATTGAACTTTTTAAAATTCACAAACGCCTATTTGCACAAAATGATGCCTAAAATCAGAAATAGACCAAAATATAAAAAAATGAGAAAACCGTTTCTTGAGTCAATCGTGCTTTTTACGATGATCATATTTGCTTACCTATAGATGCTGTATTTATTGAGTTATCGTGTACCTAAATCGTCATTTTACCGAGAAAATGAACATTTAAATAATGGCCGTTGAAGTTTAAAGTGGTCACATTTTGCACTTTCATCGAATTTCACAGGAGAATGCGGCAGTTTTCGTTTTTGTACCTTATATTACGTGAACATCGGGTAAATCCACAGCCCCTTGAGAAGTTTGAGCGAAATCCATTCATAACTTGATATTTAAATCGGGGAAAGAACTTGAAAAACCCACATTTTATCAGCTAAAACGGAGCCATTTGACCACTAGGTTTTTGTGAAATCAGTGCTTCCGTGGTGTTTCCATAAGATGCGCCAAGCATGCAGATAAGCGTCGGCAGATGCGTAAGCGTATTTGTGCGTTAACAAATTGCGCGATGCGTTGTTGCGCGCGTGTACCCTGCTGGTTCAACAAAGATTTTCTTTCCTTTTCAATTTCAAACACGAGTGGAATAGTGAAATAAAATCCTTAAAATATTGCAGTTGGAGTTTACAAATCTGGATTTTCATTCCTTTTATTTATAAAAAACATAACAAAGTGCAAACATAAAAAAACCTCAATTTTATGAAAGAAACAATGTCTAGAGTACACAGCCGCGTTAAGAGGCGCACCATTTGATTTCCAAGGGGCATGGGAGTTTTTGAAAAACTTCACCACTAGTGAGACTTAAAAAACAACTTCGCCCACTAGTGAGATGGAATTTTTTTTTTTTTTTTCTTTTTAGTAAAACAAATTTCTCCCACCCAACTTTGTATAAAGGTATACATTATAATTGAAAATAAATAAATAAATAAATAAAAAAAGGCGGTGAAAATAAATCCTCCCTTTGGAGGCGATAAAAAAATACAAAAAAAATTCTGCCTGACCCAAACTCCCATGCACACCTGAGAATCTAATGGTGCGTCCCCTGCGTGATCTAAATACAGAAATCCGACAATAAATGGGCCTCTACATGCACAATACATTATATTAAAGTTTGCAACAACAAAAATTAAAGTTTGTAATAATTATTTGAGTTTGAAAAAAATCATTTGAGTTTGTAAAAAATTATCAAAGTTTGCAAAAATTATTTTAAGTTAGCATGTTCCTCATGGTACAACGTACTGAACATACCATATCCGTGGGCATATGACCGAAATTGCCTAGCAATTGATGTCTCATGTCAACACAGTCTATAGTGTGATTAGAACATTATTGTCTGGTGATCATTATAGTATGATCAGTACGAAAAATCCAGATTTTCAAAAATTAAAAGAACCACAGCTGAAGTTATGAAAGGGTTGAAAGACTACAATATTATGGCATAAACAAGAATATGTTCGATTGGTCTTTATTCCTATAGGCTGTACCCTTAACCCACTTTTATGTTACAAGACCAATTTCATTATGTACCATTTACGCAACAAATGTTTTTCACAAAAATGAGCTTTATGGAGAACACTTATCAACAGCTATACTTCATCTTTTACATTATCATTCACATGACCATTAATTTAGAAGTCAATTGTTTTTTTAACAGCCCATTAAACTTGAACATAGGATTCCCAAACAAGTGAACATTTTATGTTAGTAAAATACTAGAAATAACGTGTATGTTGATTTTATCCATATTTTTATATCAATCCTCCGACATAGGGCCTATAACTTTGTTTCACTGGATCATAAAAAATATTAAGGCGAAATTGACAGAAATTAATTTGTATCGATTCTATGAGAGTATATATTGCCAAAATTGGTAAGTGTTTAAGTAGTGCATTATACAAACACATGCAGAATTCATTTAAGTATTCACTATTATTATACCTCAGCAATAAGATAAAATTCAATTATTGAATCCAAAATTCAATTACTTCACTCTTTTCTTTGTTCTTAGAATAGATTGATTTGAATGTTATTTTAAAAGTAACTTTTTATGGGAAAGAATTTGAATGTGTTTGGATTATATTTGAAACAGGTGAATTGCTTTATACATAAGTCATGAATTTCAGATTTGATGAGAATAAAAATGCATTCAGATGAATACAAACAAGGCCTTAAAATTAGTTTGTTTGCCATAACAGGCCTGAAGAAATTAGCATGCGCCCCTTGTGAATTAACGTGAGCTTAAATTTTATCAAGAGTAAAATTGTTGGCTACTGAAAATGAACAAAGTACCATGGTTGTTAACTTTTGAGCATAGCAAAAAATATGATTTAATTTAGTCAAGGAATCCTTCTTAAAGTGTTAAAATAAGTTTGAAAGATATAAAAGACGAGGATGGTTATATATGTGTCTGGTCAATGACTACCTGAAGTTTTGTTCTATAGCCCTCTATCTACTTCCTAACCCTATGTCTAAACCCAAACCAATCCTTAAATTGTATAGGGTACTATAGATTAAAACAATTGAACCAAATCCCCTATGGAGTCTACTGGTGTCAATGTGTTCCATTAACACAAAATAAGTTAATCACGCAAGGGAAAAGGGATGATTACTGATTTTCATTAATTGCCCGGCAATCTACACACGATGCTCTAAATCTAGATTAATGTGATCTATTTGGGTTTATATAATCCCAAATTAATCCACACATGCAACAATTCAAGTCTTATTATAGAACCATCCGGTAGCAGCAAGTATACATCTGCTCTAAAATGTACCATTACCTGACACACAATAATCCGGACTACATCCAGTTTTCAGCAGACCATGAAGGTAGTAGAGAAGGAGTGAGTTCGCGTTAAGCTCATTACGTAAATCCTATTGTAAACACAATAGAGACAGATATACCTTTGATCTAATGATCATCGCCGATAATTTCTGGAATGACTCCGCCTCATGGGGGTTCATATTTAGTAACAAGTAAATCACGATGCGCAAAACATGTATTATGGATGCGCATACATTTACTTAGCTGTTGAACTTGAATATTAATTCATATTTCATTTAATATATGTTTTTTACGATTAATATGTTGAAACATGTTGTTCCAGAATGTTTCTAAACAGTTTATTATGGAATGGTGCAGTTCACAACATTTTTAGGACGGGTAAAATTGTTTTAACCACTGTTTTAAAAATACAAAGATCTTATTAAAATAAATTGCGCATTGTTAAGTTGAGGAATTCTCCCATCAAACGAGATGTATCGCAGTGTTGCCCGGTACTGCCCGGGCTGGTCCGATTTTATTTGTTTACCCAAAACTTTAACAATTGTTCCTCCCCCGAGGTTTCAAAATAAACCGCGCCCTGAGCCCTCTTTTAAACTAGCCAATAAAAGAGATGTAAAGCATAATGTGCATCATTTTCATCAAGTTAGAATGACTTATGCTGTTTCAGCATATTTATAGCGCACACAAGTGTGCGACGATGCATGTATACAACACAAAAGATTATAAGTGCTAATCGAGTTACATAATCAAAACGTTGATCTGGAAACCTCAAAGGGCGGCAATTATGATTGTACAATAGAATGCGTGCGAGCTTTCTCCTTCTCTACTACCTCCATGAGCAGACCAGACATGACTAATCTAAAAGCACCTGTGTGAACAACCACAATGCCTTACTCACAGCCCTTTGCATGACTGCATGCTGTCCATACATATCACACATAATAGGTTGAGATGGCAAGCAACTTAATATGTTGCTTGCTCATCCAAAGTTTGTTGATTCCAGCATAGACTGTACAGAAATAGTATAATCCGAGGGTTTTCTGCAGGAATTGTTGGTAAAACTAATGTTGATGACCAGATAGGTATTTGTATGATTTTATAGTGAAAGAATAAATAAATCATTTACATAAAATGTAAATAAAAACAGATACTACATATAGAATGAATGATTGGCAGAATAAATAAATAAATAAATAAATAAATAAATAAATAAATAAATAAATAAATAAATAAATAAATAAGCTCTTCATATACTAGCTTCATTTCAATGAGCAATGACCAATTCTCTTTAAATTGCAAAACTTGTGCAAAAAGTTACTATTTTAGCCCGTTTTGTCATACGGTTGTAAATTCAACGTACTATGACTTTGCTAAAAGAGCGCTTAGGCGAAAAAAAGAAAACCTGTTCTACGGGCGGACGGACCTTTCAAGTTTTTTTTTAAATGACCAAAAAATCACTAAAATCTGTAAATAATTTGCAATTTGAGAAGATACAAAAAAAAAATTTCCTGAAATTTTCAAAATTTGGGTCAGCATTCATTTGTACAGGAAAATTTTTTCCCCAATTTGTTCAAAATCTGGGTCGGTCGGGCCCGTAGAACTGGATTTTCTTTTTTCGTCGCCTTACAAATTGATATGAAGCTTTTGTTCTGAATGATTTTTATTCTAAAGGATTCTTTCTCCAAAGAGTTGTTATGATGTTCAGGAAAACAAAATCCGGAATAAATGCCTTTCACAAACAATGTGCTAGCCCATAAACCTTTTGGACTATATAGCCTACTTCCATAGAACCGTGAAGAGGAGTCATGACAACAGATTATTCCATGCCTCCTGGACTTGGTCAACTATGTAGCTTATATTCAATTCGTCATGGCCTAACTATGCTAACTTAGCCCATGAAGAATGCATAGACAGACATGTTGCTACGAAGGGTACCAGGCTCTGTTTCCCCCAACTAAAACAAAAATCATGGAAAATCCAATGTGTTGGGACAATATGTTGCTAAGCTAATTTTAAGCAAATTTTCAGACTCCCTGTCCCACCCCTGGAAAAAACTTCTGGTGCATGATATCACTGTTAAGTGGGTATCTATGGCAGCCCTGTCTGCTCTACTTGCGACAAACCATAATATGGACAAATCCTGTTTCAAAACTACATCAATCCACACCAATTCAGATTCCAAAGCATTCTGTCGATGCCCCATTACTTCCTAATAATATTACATCCCTGTCGTCACTGTATCTCCTGTGCACATGTATAATGATAAATAAAGTGATACAAATTCAATGTATTTTTAATTAAAACGAAATGAAGGGGGAAATTGCATGTGTAATATACTTTTATAAGCTGTTATACTATACTTCACAATCATGATTAGGATATACAGTTACAGATAACACACAATGTTGCTGATGTAACACTATGCTTGCCAAATCCATGCACATGGCCTCAGCACACTTTACAATAATTGATCTGTAGAAGCTATAAATTTGCGCAGATAAAGCAAAATGAGTTGTTTGATGCTGAAACCAATTTCCAGTAATGACTGAAAGAAACACAGGAATTGTTTTGTTGTTTATTGTTTTGGCAACATAAAATAATTATATCTCTAAATCCATAACTCCAATTTTTTTTAGATTTCAGGTAATTATTTCCTAGAAAATAGGCAAAAATGTTAATGAAAAAATTAAATTTATTTCACAAATGATTTATTTTGCCTCACTACACTACACAGCACATCCTCATCATAACCAGGATAATTTGCTTTATATTTTTGACCCTTAATCCAAATAATTACAAGCCACTGACTATAGAATTGCACATTTTCATGGTGTTTTTTTTTTTAATAAAAAAAAGGCCCAGATTATTTGGCCTCATGTTCCGCTTGATCCATCTTGTAAATTTATCAATTAAACAAAACAACCATTGCCTGACCTGTTCTATTTCTTACGGGAGAGACAAGTATTTCAAATCTTGAAGCAAATACCATCTATTGTTAATAATCTATTGCTAGAAAATAGGCAAAAATGTTAATGAAAAAATTAAATTTATTTCACAAATGATTTATTTTGCCTCACTACACTACACAGCACATCCTCATCATAACCAGGATAATTTGCTTTATATTTTTGACCCTTAATCCAAATAATTACAAGCCACTGACTATAGAATTGCACATTTTCATGGTGTTTGTTTTTTTTTTTATAAAAAAAGGCCCAGATTATTTGGCCTCATGTTCCGCTTGATCCATCTTGTAAATTTATCAATTAAACAAAACAACCATTGCCTGACCTGTTCTATTTCTTACGGGAGAGACAAGTATTTCAAATCTTGAAGCAAATACCATCTATTGTTAATAATTACAAGACCCAAATGCAATTAAATCACTCCAGCGCTCAACAAGCATGTTACGCCTATAGGAGGCTTTTGTGTTCCTTTAGGGGCAGGGGCATGCTAATATATGATTTAAAGTCTCCATGTGGATTCCGAAATTGTGTAAAACCGTCTTTTTAAGAACTTCAACATATTTTTGCAGCAGATAATCATTGATGCTACTGTATAATTTACATCTAAAGGCTACAATTTGTACCAGTGTCAGATCAAATTTCTCGAAACTTGCGCAGATATCTTCATAAATTTGATGCGGAGAAGAGCAGATGTGTGATATGATGGAACATACACTCCGAGAATGTTTAACCCATTTTTACATTGCTAGACCGATTTCATTAAGTGCCATTTACGAAACTAATGTTTTTTCACAAAAATGAGTTGTATGGAGAACAATTTCAACAGCTATACTTCTTATTCTTATTTAGAAATTAAACTTAGCAAAGGATGAACATTTCATGTTATTAAAACAATAGAAATAACATGTATGTTGATTTTAGCCATATTCTTAATATCAATCCTCCGACATATATCTTCTTTCACTGAATCCTATAAAATATTGAGGTGAAATTGACAGAACTTAATTTGTATTGATTCTTTGAGAGTATATTGCCAAAATAGGTAAGTGTTTTTAGTATATTATACAAACACATGCGGAATTCATTAAGTATTCAACATTATCATACCCCAGAAATAAGGTGAAATTCAATATTATTAAATCCAGAATTCAATTACTTCACTCTTTTCTTTGTTCTTAGAATAAATTGATTTGAATGTTATTTTAAAAGTAACTTTTTATGGGAAAGAATTTAAATTTGTTTGGATTATATTTGAAACAGGTGAATTACTTGGGTGTCCACAAAACTGCGACCTAAGACCTAAGACCCAAAAGCTTAGACCCTGTCTACAAAACTAAGACCTTTAAAACTAGGCCCCTGTCTAAAAAACTAAGACCTATAATGATATAATGTTTTGTAGACAGGGTCTTTGTTTTTGGGTCTTTTTTAATCTTCATGTATTTTTATTATCAAAACAAAGAAATCACAGAAAAATCACAAGAAAGCACATGAAAAAAAAGCAGCATACAAAATAGATTACAGTGGTACAACTAAAACATTGTACATGTGAAAAATGTTTGTTTTTGGGTCTTAGGTCTTGATAAGAATAAAACTGAATTTAGATACCTATAAAGAATTCCTTAAAATTACTTTGTTTCCTGTAACAGAACGTCACAGGCTATTCGAAAAGAGCAGGGGATCATCCCGGTACTGTTGACTGTGCTTCAAAAATACACTCATCTACTCTAGGTTACACTTACAGAGTAAAAAATAAGTACAGCTTGTCTGTACGCAGTGCGATAATACTCATACAATGAGGGAGGCACTAGAAGAACAGGCCTGAAGAAATTAGCATGACATTGTGCCCCTTGTGAATTAATGTGAGCTTAAATTTTATCAAGAGCGTAACATTGTTGCCTACTGAAAATGAACAAAGTACAATGGTTGTTAACTTTTGAGAATAGCAACAAATATTATCTAATTTTGTCATGGAATCCTTGTTAAAGTGTCAAATGACTACCTGAAGTTTTGTTCTATACGCTGGCGAAGTTACGTAATTAATCGGATTAATTACCATAGCAATAGGTGAAAACAGTTTTGAACATATCACACTGCACTACAAGCAGGTTACACTCATCACCTGTGTATGTCTGCAATCATAGATTGAAAACAATACTGGTCTTTTCAAAGATACTAATCTTACAGGTGCAAGTGATCAGCATGATATGGTTCAATGCAGAGGTACCACCGTGAATGTATCAGTGCAGTGCGGTATATTCAAAAATTGTTTAAACCTATTGCTATGGTAGTTTATCCGATTATTACATAACTTCGCCAGCGTATAGCCCTCTACTTCCTAACCCTGTGTCTTAACCCAAAACCTATTTTAAAAATTGTATAGGGTACTCAATTTAACCAAATCCCCTGTGGAGTCTACTGGTGTCAATGTGTTCCATTACCACAAAATAAGTTAATCACGCAAGGGAAAAGGGATGATTTTTATTAATTGCACGGCAATCACACAATGCTCTAAATCTAGGTTAATATGATCTATTTGGGTTTATATAGTCCCAAATTAACACACATATGCAACAATTCAAGCCTTATCCACAGTGCCTTATCATAGAACCATTAGGTAGCAGCATAACATATGCTCCAAAATGTACTATCTTACCTGACAAACTAATTCAGTCTACATTCAGTTTTCAGCAGACCAGACATGACTAATCTAAAAGTATCCATGTGAACAACCATGATGCCTTACTCACAGCCCTTTGCATGACTGCATGCTGCCTATACATATCACACATAATAGGTTGCGATGGGAAGCAACTTTGTATGTTGCTGGCTCATCCAAAGTTTGGTGATTCCAGCATAGACTGTACAGAAATAGTCAATGATCCCAGGGTTTTCCTGCGCTGCTTGAATTGCTACAGTAGTAAAAATAATGCCTGATATGAATGTTTATGAGTTTAGGTGAAAGATTTTAAATGTATCACTTTTTAAATACAGAAAATGTAAATAAAACATATTACATATAGAATGAATGAATGAATGAAAGAATAAATAAATAAATAAATTATAATATAAATAAATAATTGTCCAGAACTCTAGCCTATTTGGACAAACATTTCTTAATTTTGCCAACTCCCAGATTTCACTTTGCCCCCTCCCCGCCCCACAGGGCTACAACAAAAGTCCTGGTGCAACTGCTGGGAGTACCTAATGAACAATTACTTACACTTTTGTGGCATCAAGTCTGAATGAGAAGTGGCCAAATTTAGCTTATCCTGAATGTCATTGTGGTCCATTTCTCTGTGACACATTACCATAGTAACACACACTTTTAATGTCTTAATCATACTTTTTATTTGTGGCATTGAGATTAAAGATCAAATGGACAAATTGTGGCTTAAAGGGGATGTCATTTTCTTCGGCGGGGGTCATGAATATGTCGGTGAGCGGAGAAATTTTTTTATGACCCTCCCTATCATGGGCAAAAATTTTTTACAACCCCCCCATCTTGGGTCGAAAATTTTTATGACCCCCTTCCGCCTACACAGATTTAAGACAAATTATTCATTGCTGGAACAAAGGTGAGGAGCGAAGAAAGTGTGCAGAATGCGTTAAAGTTTGATCGTGTGTGTAACTAAGGCGCACTATATATTTTGCCTTATATAAGGAAAGATTGTGCACACATTTTGATTGTTCAATTAAAAGAAAATTTTGAGTCACCAGCCCTTAATATTTCTATAACCTCCCTATTTTGGGTGTTAAAAAATTATAACCCCCCTATATTTGGTCTAAAAATTCTATGACCCCCCAGTATATTCATGACCTCTCCCCTTCCGAATGACAGCCCCCTAACCTGGATGTCATTGGGGTCCATTTCATTGTGACACATTACCATAATATCAAACTCATATTTTTTGTTTGTGGCATTGAGACTAATGATGAAATGGCTAAAATGAGGCTTAACCTGGATGTCATTGTAGTCCATTTCCCTGTCATAGTAACACTATCATAGTAACACATCCTTCTCATTTTGAAACCGCTAGTGTAATTTAACTCAATACTTGGGAATTAGATTATTTTGATACATGCATCAGCGTGAGGTATAAAACACAATATAAAAATTCTATCCAGCCACCTTTAATTTTCATTTTATAAAATAGAATTAGAGAAATGAAAGCAAGTATGCTGATTTAATTAAACATATTCCATAGCATAGCAGAGAAACATTTTACATTCTGAAATGCCTTGCACATGATATTTATAAACTACACTCCTTACCAATCAATGTTGAGCCATTTCCTGTTCACATTGCAGACGGTTTTCAATGTAATTAAAATTGTAAATTTCAATTAAACTATCATTTTAATCCAATGCGTTTTGCGAGTCAATAACCTCAGTGCTTTTAAACTACCCATGCTATTCAGTATCAAAGTTACGTAATGTTACTATGTCAACTGGATCACGCTCTTGAGTAATGAACCACGATCAAAACAATCACCACACAAAGTATATGGCACTCGAAGGCATACCAACATAGCGTGATCCGGTAACCAAGAGGATTATGTAACCACTTCGATGCTGAATTACATGTCTGCATTTGAATTTGGATTTGGAAGATACCTTCTCTTAAATAACAGTATTGCGAACCACCAGCATACATAACTCGATGTAGAGAGTCTTTCCTATTCATAAGAAATATTGCAATTACACACCTTATTGCCTTTTAACAATAACCATTGACACTAGCACATATCAGAGAAGATGTAAGAAAAGGATGGAGAACAGAATTATATCCTTGAGATAATCCCGTAGGTAATCATGTTGCACCTATCATAGTCCTTTATTCTCAAGTGGTGGGTTAACCAACAGTTAACAATGAGAGGAAATTCCTGAACCTAGTTCAGTTGGGGATGGTTTGAAGTGACCGCCAATTATGACCATTTGATATTTAATACCAGCAATGTGAAAAAAAAGAAGAAATAATGTAGTGCCAAAATAATGTACCCTTTTACGAAGGAGCAAAGTTTAACAAGTTATAACTCCGCTACTGAAGTACGAATGTCAGCGGCGAATGTCAGGTTATTATTTCCCAGTCTTTAAAAAAAATTGCAGGCAGAGGTGGGAATCGATCTCGGTACCTCCCGGTTAAACAGCACTGTGAAAGACCACTAGACCAACTAAATATCTGTTGTGAGATGTGTGACATTAATCTTTGATATTGCTTAATGGAACAAATCGCGGAATTAAATCAGTAATAAAAGAAATAGATTCTTATATAGCGGTCAAATTAGATAAAAGGGGAAATATTTGTCCCTGCTCGAAAGAAAATATAGGTTAGAAAATTATCAAATAAATTTAAATTACAAATAATTGAGATTTTATATTTCTTTCTTTCACGAGGCGACATTATCACAGACAAACACTGTATAAGCTAAAAACTCGACGATCATCACTAGATGCTGTCATTTAGCTCAATGGTAGAGCATCAGACTGCTGATATCAATATCGTTGGTTCGAGTCCTCCTGCGAGAAATGGTTATATTTGTGATTTTAATGCTACGCTAAAATTTGTTCAATTTTTTCGTTTATTTATTTATTTATTTATTTATTTATTTATTTATTTATTTATTTATTTATATATTTATTTATTTGTTTTGTTTATTTATGTAAATAATTTGATATATTTGAAAGAGGTATTTGAGCAATTTTATAATCCTATGGGGTCATTTTGAACCCCCACCCTCCCAACTTGCCAAACGCACAACACCTATGAGTTTGCATCATACATGTCATCATTAGTCACGATTATGCACTTTCAGTTTCCCACGCGTTTGAACGGGAATTGGATTGCGTACTTTTTCGATGTCTAGTGAGCAAATTTTTTCATTATTTTGAGAAAATGATGTCAAATTTTCTATTCTATATTGTTTGGTAATAATGTCTTTTGCCAATAGTATGTTTAAAGTTGTAATTTTGTGTTTTTGATCGCAAAGATCGGATATTTTCGTTCCCGATTCAATTCTGAACCCTTCGCAAGGGTGCCGATTTCGACAGAACTTTGACGATAATTTTGCCTTTTTGGACACTTAACATGCTTTCGATCCTTAATTTTGTTTCAACCGAGTCTTAAATTATCAAGCACAATACAGTTGGTACCACATTTATATACATTGATGAAATTTTAAAGATTTTTTTTCAAGTTTCTAACTAACCGGCGCAAATCGTTAAGTGTGTATTTCCCATTGACATCCAAAATGGCGTAAGCCAGTCCTCAATATACATAGGTACGGCGTATATAGGACTGGCTAGCGAAGTCTATGTCATCATCATAAAATTTGAAATTCAGGTCCCACAAAAATACAGTAATTGTGCAAAAGAGGACATAAATAATTTCTTTCTGCAACCATAATGGGCCGCAATATATCACTAACCGCATAGTCCGAGGCAAGGTTCATTATTGTCAGGGTTAGGGTCTTAGGGTTAGGGTCTTATGGTTAGGGTTAGGGGTTAGGGTTAGGGGTTAGGGTTAGGGGTTAGGGTTAGGGTTAGGGTTAGGGTTAGGGTAAGGGTTAGGGTTAGGGTTAGGGATTAGGGTTAGGGTTAGGATTATATTCGTATTTATTATACTAGTAATAGTATATTGTGTGTATGCAGTTTATTCCGTAATCAATAAGTATCATAAACAAACACCTTTCTGGCACAACGAATCATAGCACAGTCGTGTAGGCATTAGACTATGGATACAAAGGTTGTGGGTTCGAACCCCAGGTAAACCGTTATAGAATTTTAATTCTATCGATTTCTTTTTATTTTATTAAGGGATCTAAAATGAGCGTTTATTGGGTTTCGACAGTATTTTTTGTGGGACATGAGAGCACCTCGGACCTATCGAATTGCATTCTGAATACGAAGCATGTCTTTCTGACATCAAATAATTTTCATTTTTGAAAATCACAATATAATACAAATTTTATGACAAATTATAAAAATTTGATATTTTTCAAATTTTTGATATATAACAGTCCTCGAAGTAAATTATATAAATCTAATGATATATTCTTAAAGTGTATGTAGCAGGGAGGAAAAGCCGACGGTCAATTGAAAATTTTGACCTTTCATATTGAAGATATGGATTTTTTCCCAAAAGACCTAATTTTTTTTTGGTGTTTTGGGACTAAAGGTCAAAATTTTCAATTGGTCGTCGGCTTTTCATCCCACCTACATACACTTTAAGTATAAATCATCAGATTTATAAAGTTTACTTCAAGTACTGTTAAATATCAAAAATATCAATTTTTAATGATTTGCCATAAAATGTGTATTAAATTGCTAATTTCAAAAATCAAAATTATTTGATATCAGAATGACATTCTTCGTATTCAGAATGCAATTCGATATGTCTGATGTGCTCTGATGTCCCAAAATAAATACTGTCCAAACGTTCATACCCCAGCCCTTAAGTAAGAGGAAATAATAATGGTAATAAACTCGTGTTATATCTAGCCTCATAGGCCTATTAATTACATGTATGTACTCTGTGTTATCGCATTGTGGCCCATTAGGCTGAGTTCACATAGAAGTATACGGTATACGGTATTAGCTATATGAAATACGCTCATTCGATCAGGCTGAGTTCATATAGGAGTATACTATGTGAACTCAGCCTGATCGAATGAGCGTATTTCAGTATAGCGGATATCGAGTATGTCAGTTTACCCATTTTCTTCGTCTTATCAAATGCTTGTAACTTTACTTCTTGGGGTCACATTGCATTCAATGAGGTGTCATAATGTGCAGTATTAGATAGTGCATCTATAACAAAAAAAAGGAATTTACCCACATATGGTTTAGGTTTTTAAAATTAGGGACGATATCGCTGCACTAAAATCGAACACATACGATTCCCACTATACTAAACTATACGCAGGTATACGGCCTTTTCGAATAGCTCTTATGTGACCCGGTACTATGAAATTACCTTGCTCGATTAAGCTATACTATCTGGCGTGCACCGGCAAAAGCGTGCATCGATACCCGAATAGTATACTTCTATGCGATCGTAGCCTTATGTGACCCGGTACTATGAAATTGCCTTGCTCGATTTGAGCTATCTGCGTGCACCTGCAAAAGCGTGCACCGTATACCCGAATAGTATACTTCTATGTGAACGCAGCCTTATGGTTGCAGAAAGAAATAACGCACGCCGGCAACTAGACTACTATAAAAAAAAATAGTATCAAATCTTTCCTGCTCAATCAATATAATACTTGCAAATAGATCATAGTTTACTAATCTAATCCTGTAATATAGACCTGTTATATCACCTGTATTTGCATGTAGAGTCTATACATGGTTTGTTATGGTAGGGATTAGTGTCCGATCTCTGTAATGTAATGTAAATGAAGCATATTGATATGCAGGAAGAATCGATCAGGCGCTATCTATTAGGGAAAGATAAACACTATTCAAAATATCAATAGACAAGAAGAAAGGGATGTAGAGATTTGTAATTGAGTCATGCATGATTTATCAGAAGGTTCTTTCCAATTCCCAAACGTAATGTGAGTACCAACCATTTTCCATTGTGTATCACGCTTTAAACAAATTTCAAGTTTAGGCTTTTTAAGACATACAATTTCTGTCAAAATTTATTTTAGTTATTCTTTCACAAAAATGATTAAATAATATTAGAAATAACTGTCAGTGTGGTTTTATATCAATTGTAAGCTGAGATAATGAGGTAAAATGAAAGAAACACTGCTTATTATCTTATGTTTTATTAAAAATTGTTTGATGCGAATTCGATTATTTTATTGAATTCCTTATGTTTAAGAATTTAATATATTACTATAATATTTTTTTTATTTTTCCAGTGTTTTTTTTCTTCTGGTTTATCTACCTTTGCATGCCATGTTTCCATTGCAATTTCATGTTTAATTGTGCTTCCTATGCAAAAAAGGCATGGTTGAACTATGGTTAACCATGGTCAACCATGGTTCAACCATGGGTTTTGACCATGGTCAAACCATGGTCAACCATGCTTTTGAAAAATGGCACCACGGCCAGAGACCATGGTCAACCATGGTTAAAACTTAGCATGTTTGACCATGGTTGAACCATTGTCAACCATAGTTCAACAACCAGGGTTTTGACCATGGTCAACCATGTTTTTGACCATGGTCAACCATGTTTTTGACCATAGTCAACCATGTTTTTGACCATGGTCAACCATGTTTTTGACCATGGTCAACCATGGTCAACCATGTTTTTGAAAAATGGCACCACGGCCAGAGACCATGGTCAACCATGGTCTATCTAAAGTGACCATGGTCAACCATGGTCAAAAATTTGCATGTTTGACCATGGTTAAGAAACAATAGCAATCAAGGAAGAAACAATAGAAAGAAACAATAGCAATCAAGCTTAAACTTTAAATTAGCACCCGATAGAGGGCAGGGCCTGAAGAATGAGGGAAATTATAGTAAATATTTAACGGAATAAACTGCATAATCATATTATTTAGATTTATTCCGTTAAAAATCTTATTTTAACTTCTATGGTGTCAAATATTTATTCACAACGTTGTAAATACGCATTAAATACGATTAATAACAACAGAGGGCACTTTTTCTCATTCACTACCCAGAGTCAACCATGGTCAGGTGAGGTGATGACCATGGCTGACAATGCTCAGCCATGCTAAAGCATGGTCGACCATGGTATACTTAAAAGTGACCATGGTCAACCATGGTCAGGTGAGGTGATGACCATGGCTGACCATGCTCAGCCATGCTAAAGCATGGTTGACCATGGTATACTTGAAGTAACCATGGTCAACCATGGTCAGGTGAGGTGATGACCATTACTGACCATGCTCACACATGCTAAAGCATGGTTGACCATGGTATACTTGAAGTGACCATGGTCAGGTGAGGTGATGACCATGGCTGACCATGCTCACCCATGCTAAAGCATGATTGACCATGGTATACTTGAAGTGACCATGGTCAACCATGGTCAAGTGAGGTGATGAACATGGCTGACCATGCTCACCCATGATAAAGCATGGTTGACCATGGTATACTTAAAAGTGACCATGGTCAACCATGGTCAAGTGAGGTGAAGACCATGGCTGACCATGCTCGGCCATGCTAAAGCATGGTCGACCATGGTATACCATGGTGACCATGGCAACCATGGTTGACCATGGTCAAGCCACCATGGCTGATCATCGCTGACCATAGTTAACCATGGTCAACCATGTTTTGACCATGGTTGACCATGGTTGACCATGCTAGCACGGTTGACATTTCGCCTAGGTAGTGTGCCATGCATGATTCTTCTTTCCCTGTATATTTTGTAATATTATTGATTGAAATTGATAACAAATTTATTAAAACATTTATTATTATATTCTGCCATATAATTGTGTTAATGACCACCTACTCCCTTGCGTCTGAATATAATATTAAGTACTTCATATTGCTGATTGGCATAGTACAGAATACCACATGCATATAAACATACACATGTATGCCGGATGATAACATTTAAGGACATGCTTTGCGTTACTGACAGTTATGGCGAATATATGCCAAATATACACTCTAAAAACTTTACTCAGGGTTTAGTTAAAAAGGTAACTGTTTTTCTCAAGCAAGCTTGTATGAAAATTTGAGTTATACCCTGGTTTACACAAATTTCAATAATATACTCAACCATGCATTTTTTTGCACAATTTTACTCAACTTACAGATAAAGTAGTTACCTTTCTAATAAATGTTCAGTAGTTTATTTACTGTGTATTCGTACCTGGAAATTAACTTGGTGTAACAACTCAATTCAATGTTCTTTCTGCTCATAATTTGAAGGAAGTTTTATTTGAATATACTTCCCTTCAAGACAAGGTTGTCAAAAAGAAGTAAGGCATGTTTTCATATGACCATGTTGAGTGATTTAACCTGTTTTCTTTAAGCTTTTTGAATCAAATGTATGAGCTTGTATGGAATTTTGCTATAGCAATTAAGCTTTCAAGTTCAGGTCCTACTTTATCTTTACTAGTTTAGCAATAATGACACAAACATTATGCACAAACATGACAAATCTGTCAGCAATCAAACTCAATTCTAATGTTATAAAGCTTGGATAGACAACTTGACCCCTTTTCATGCATGTGATGAAATCAAACTAACTCAGTTAAATTGATTTAGGGCTCATATTGAAATTCCCTTACACAGGAAGGTGTGCACCATCCTGTAGCTTTCCTGTGCTAGCCTTCTTTTGTTAAAATCCTGTGTGATTATAACACTGCAAGTAGCCACTTAAATTAGGAGCGCGTTTTCCTGGGTTGTGCGATGAGCCGATTAGTTCAATTAGTTCAACAATCAATCAAATTGCCTGTCTTTGATAAACTTTTATTATAATCCTTGTCACCAGACCACTTCAAAAGGCAAGGTGTATCACTGATGCATATAATCCATCCGTTTTATGACCGAGCTTTCCTGAGGCGCAAGCTTAGCGAGGGGAATCCTGCCTTTTTTCTGTGTGAAAGCGTGGTAGGGTATTTCAATATGAGCCCTTACAAAATCATACAGACAAAATAAATGTGTAGTTTGTTTTTGATTATGTACTATGCAGCCCTATAAACAGTGCTACAGTCCCAAACCTTTTTAACGAGCCTCTGTTTAAACTGCCACGATGGCTTCATGGGACCCTTAGCAATAATTGCTGAAATGAAAAATTTGGATAAGAGACTCATGAAAAGTACCATTTCTTATGGTCTTGGACCACTGCTATGGGACAAAACATACAACCACCACTTATGTGAATGCCAATGCAAAACCAGAGATGTTCTGTTGTCTGGGTTAGTCTAGCTTTGCTCCAAAGCCGACCTATTTTCCATCTAATAGAAAGAAAAAAAGAAAAACCATGCCATATCCCCTCTGACACACTAGTAAAGACCACTCCGTCGGTTAGTGGACTTTCGCGGTTAGTGGGGTGGGGTCATCAGTGGTCTTTCCTGCAGTGTGGCCCTGTTGTGATGTTAGGGAGCCACTGGCTCGCTTCGCTCGTGTGCCTTTGTTGCCTTCGGCAAGGGGATAGTGCAGTGGTCTGTTACTTCTGAGCACAGATGTGTTGGTGACTAAATGTCGTTTTGCCTTAGCATGCTTAGTACTGGTAGTGATATCATGTTTTACTATACATTTTCTTTACTAGTCACTTGCTTATTTTACTCGTGGATCACTGGATCTTCTTAAAGGGTACACCGAGGGCTCTGACCAAGAGCTAGGTTAGTCTAAAACTGGTTCCAGTTTCTTGGGTTCAGAGAAGCAGCCATCGAGTGCGCTTCTGCCGAGGGTCAGGGATAAGGATCGAGGTTACACTCATATTGATACACATTGGTCATGTGTCCAGAAAATTTACCCGCGAAAATAACCCTAATGTTGACTGATGGTGGTACATGTAATAAAGTGGTACATGTAATAAAGGGGTTTCTCCAGTAACAAACCTGCCTGGTTTCAATTAAATAATTCTGCTAAAATATTTTCAAAAATGTTTTCTGAATGTTATTAAAAATTTTTATTCCCTGTATGTAAGCCGACATTTACAATTACATTTTGTGTTTATTGGGATCACATAAACTGTCACTTTGATATCCCTACATCAAATGGTATGTAGGATATCATATAAATATACTATATTGATATAAATCTAGCAAAGACAACCTGACCCCTATTTCAACATGTTCAAGTAGCCCCACACAAATCTCAGCTTGGTGTATCTCTGTTATGATTGAAAATACACACTTGTTGTAAAGATAAACATACAACACCTAACAATAGATTGATACTGATGCATGGCCATATATCATAATATAACATGTGTTTGTATCTGATGACATAGTTAGTATCCAGAGGCAAAAATGTGTACATCTTTTCTCTGGAAATGAAAATTTTCAGGATTTACTAAATAATAATCTTAACACTGAAATTATGCATATGTCAATAATTTCACACGTTTCACAATGTACTCTACATATATCTTCCATAGTAAGCAGTCCTTTGGACTTCTTTTAAATTGTCACCTTTTTGTTGGTCTTTGGGTACATAGTTTGCTAAAATTAGCAAAAGAAGTGTTTTATGGCTTCCTTTGTAATGTTTGCTTCAAGAAAATTGCAGACTTATTACAAAAATATTGGATCATTTGGTGACTACACAATGCAAATTGTAAAATGGAAAATACTTGGTCTAGCAGATGACGGCATGCCTATGAGTATTGGTTTCACTGCCATGTACACATATCCAGAATAGAGGGAATAAGCCAAATTTTCACATGTGAGATAACCTTTTAATGTCTTTCTGATATCAAATAATTTTCATTTTTTGAAATTCACGATATAATACAAATTTTATGACAAATGATTAAAATTTGATATTTTTCACATTTTTTATATAACAGTCCTCGAAATAAATTTTATAAATCTAATGATATATTCTTAAAGTGTATGTAGCTGGGAGGAAAAGCTGACGATCAATTGAAAATGTTGACCTTTCATATTGAAGATATGGATTTTTTACCAAAAAGACCTATTTTATTTGGTTTTTGGGAAAAAAAAATCCATATCTTCAATACGAAAGGTCAAAATTTTCAATTGATCGTCGGCTTTTCATCCCACCTACATACACTTTAAGTACATATCATCAGATTTATAAAGTTTACTTTGAGTACTGTTAAATATCAAAAATATAAATTTGTAATCATTTGCCATAAAATGTGTATTACATTTAAGTAATTTCAAAAATCAAAATTATTTGATATCAGAAGGACATTCTTCAGTATTTAGAATGCAATTCGATATGTCTGATGTGCTCTAATGTCCCACAATAAATACTGTCCAAACGCTCATACCCCATCCCTTAATTGAAATTTAGTCCGGCGGGGGGGCACTCAACTTTGGAGGTGATGCGTATGTAGGGCTGTTAAGACCCCTTTTTCAGCATCGCTGCCACCCAAAGACCCCATATTTTTTACTTAACACATGTTTTCGCTCCAGCTCTGTCACCCAAAGACCCCTATTTTTCCATTTGATCTGTCACCCAAAGACCCTTATAAGTTCAATTTGAACAGCAACTTTCATTTATCACTGATTTTGTTACTTATTTTGAAAAAATAAAGAAATTTGAAGCCATTTAGAACTAGAAATTCGATTTTCGAGGTTTTTTTTGTGGCGCTGTTTTGGTTCTCACCCAAATATTCCATTTAAAAAAAAGGTCATGTTCTCACCCAATGACAGATAGTTGACATATATCAATCCATCTTCTTCTCAGGTAAATTGATCTTATTACAGGGTCTTTACCTCATTTCCTCCATGATATCCTCCACATCCTACTTTCTTACTCCGGCCCTGTTAATTTCTCAATGCTATATGTAGGGAAATATCCCTGTTTTAGTTGTCACTCAATTAATCATCTGCACAGGTAGAATTATCTTATGAAAAGAGCCTTTTCCACACTTCCTCCAAAATATCCTCCATGTCCTACTTTGTCAAAACATCCTTCACATCCTCCAGGGGGTGGGGGTACTCAGATTTATATAGGGTAGGGGTGTGAGATTCAAACCCTTGGGCTTCAGAACTGAACAGCATACCAACTAGGGGTCTTTGGAACTGATTAACAGCCTCTCAACAGGGCACCTCAAGAACTCCTTAGGGAAGTCAAAGAGGGGATCTTAGGAACTGACAACCTCATTACAGTACGACGGCAACTTCGTGACCTCTTTTGTTCGACAGAAAATTTATACGGGTTGGTGAACACGAGTTACGTAACGCAATGTTGAAATTTTAGTCGGCAAACACGTTTTATCAAAATAGCTTCAGAAATGGAAGACACGGGTCGTATATTGCTCCATTTATGTACCCTAACCACAGATAAGATATCAAACATTGTGTAAAGCAACAAATAACTTGTAAAAGTTGAATTAAATGGACAATAAAGAAGCTTGAACATGTCCAAAGTAGCTCGGAAAATGAGAAAAATTGCATGTCACGAACACAAAAATGTTCATATCATCAAGCAAGAAAAAGCGCCGGAATCAAAAATGGGTGTCATGTTATAGAATAACTAAAGTGAGCTTGCCTGAAAATTTCATCAATTTTGGTTGGGGTATATTCCGAGTCGTATATTGAACATGTTGAAATGTTTATCTTTGTGCGTGACTACTGTCACGCGATATATTGTAAGGCCGATGTTTTTCCTGCAAAGAAACTTGCATTGTCAATTGTTCATTGTTGGTTATTTACCTTGAAACTAATACTCCCAACGTTTAAACAATTTTAAAGTCAACATAAAGGTTTGTGTTACATTATTTGGACGGTGTTAATTCATTCCAGAAATAGAATATACGAGTGAGCCATGAGTGGGAATAACATTGCTATTATTACCGTATCTATCAAATCACTGGTATGGCTTGGTGGTAAATACCGGGGTAAATTAAATATTTGGAAGTTCGATCTTGGTTCGAACCCCGCTTAGCACCTCTCTTTGATTTTTGATTTTATTTTAACTAATTTTTTTAAATCCTAGTTTTCATATTTTTATTAAATTTGAAGTTTTGTAATTCCAAAAATTATAACAATATTTATAATATTAATAAATAACTGTCAGGATGGTTTTCACATTAGGCCTACATTTGAAGCAGGAGTAGCGAAATAAAAATGAAAGAAAACACCTGATATCTTGACCGCTTAACTGTGGTGTTCTATAATGGGGGATTAAATAAGACATCAAAGCTCTATCTGGAAAACGAACTTCTGCTGATTCCAATTAGGTGTAATCCGAGGTGTAAGTTGGACATTGTGTAAAAATGACAAATATGCCAAAATATTAGGTTTGAAATTCGTGCATCTCGTGATTTAATATGAATGCATAAAAGCTCATAAAATATGTTGTCGATAGGGGAGGGGTCTAGTCCAATTAAAAAATCGTGAAAATATGTGTTGATGTTCCTTTATTTGATAGGCCTATATATAATCTTGAACTAAAAATTACTTAAGTTTGACATGCTTTATTTGAAATTATTTCATGAAAGCTACTGAACTTAAATGCCTAAATATGAAATACTTAGCAACAAGAAATAAATCATGAAAAAGGTGGGCCTTCAAGCTGCATTCATTAGGCCTATGATTATTAAAGACAAAAGGGAGAGAAAAAAAAGAAAGAAAAACGAACTGAAAAATTCTAAGAATAACATGATGGGAATCGAACTCTCAACCTTCCGCACTGCAGACCTTCGCTCTGTCCACTAAGCCATCGCATCTTGTTCTTGCAACGGGTATTATTTTGCTATCTTATTTCTCGTTCAACATGTTCAAGTATCTCACTCATCAACAGTCTTTTTAAAACTGCGTGTACTTCAGTTAAATGAGATGATACTACCTTCTTTGACGACTACAATATTTTGTTACACAATAGAGTATTTTGCATTAATAAAATATATAACAATAGACGTTCTTAATTGCTACATTGATCAATATAACATGCATAATAGACAGCGCCGGCTGGGATCCATTTCGTGAAGCATCGTGACACTTGCAACGTGCGCTTACGACACGAGAACTCAAAGAACACAACTTTTCAACCTATGACTAGGTTGTTCCACCGCTCATTTTCGCTGAAAATTTAATACAAGCTCTGGTTAATTAATGTTTATCATAACAGAAAAGCATTACACCGGCGTTTCCTCCAAGCTGTAGATATAACCATTTTAGTGATCGTGACATGCATTTTCTCTCATTTTTTAGGCTACTTCGCGCACCAAAAGCATTCATTTTTTCCACAATAATTCAACTTTTACACGTTATTCTTTGCCTTATACTCATGTTTCATATCTTATCTATGGGCTCAATATGGAAAGGAAGGGAGGAGCGACTCGTGTATTCCATTTTTTGATGTTTTTGAAAACCCGTATTTGCCACCTGATTTTCAACATTGCGTTACGTAACAGCAGAGGTCACGCCGGTAAAAATTACCGGAAGTGAGCTAAGTTGCTGTCGTACTGATTAATGTTTTAACTGGGAGTCTTTAGAACTGAAAATGTCAAAAATGGGGGTCTTCAGAAATAATTAGCATGTCCAAGTCGAAAAACAAATGGCTGTGTGACATGCCCCGATGGCGATCGATTTTGCAACAAAGCAATTGAATGGCAATTTGGATGAATGGCATATTTAAATATTGAAACATAAAAGAACAAGTACCAAAAGTCATTTTCCTTCGTCAAGCTTACAATTTTTGCATGATCATGAGATTGAAATGAACATCGACTCGTTCAATTGCATTGAATCAGGTTGGTCAAAATTACGAAACTTTGCCTCTGAATTTTGCTTCAAAATTCATATCCCGCACGAAAAATAGGGTTTACACATGTTTCTTTTACATATATTTATCAAGAAACATCAAAAATACTAAAATAGAAGTTAAAGGTAACACTAATGCACATATCAAATGCAACTCCGGCCCCTGGGGACCCGGGGATGGTCCGGGACTTGACATCATGTGACCCGGGATTTGACTCAAAATGTATCCCGGGGAGCCGGTGTTGGCAGGACTGGTATAAGACTTGCGTCGGCCAAAACCCGGGAAAGTGGGCGGGACTTTACCCGAGCCGGGCCGGGATTATGTCGTAACTTACCCAGGGTTTTCCAACCAGTAAAATGGGCCGTGGTTTGCTAGTAAGGATGTCCACATTTATGGGTCAGGGAATCCTATCACTTGGCCGTACTTGAGCCATGGATGTGTATTAATAATCACTGAGTCGCCACATTAATGTTACTGTTCATATAAATCCATTCCAAAAACAAAATATTGGCTGTTGTTTCCAAATTTTGCCATAGTAGTTTATGTATCTGCTATTTAGCGGGGCTCTAAAGTTAACATGTTTAACCAGACCACACTGGCTTCTTGACATGCACGTGCAAACGAGAGCCTGCTATACGCTTATTTATGCCAAATGTATTGGTTTTTATTGTTTTTATTTTTAACCTCCTGGCTGCCGAGAGTAAAGTTTTAAATTATTAGGCCTACACTCAAAAACAAAACTGACCGTGATAATAAAAGAATCCATGATACTTTTGTGACATCTGTGATCGACTGCTACATGGCCATAATACTTAATAGAAGACTAGATACTATAGGTAGTGTACATGTTCTTTATAAACTCTCCAGCTGTATTTTTCTTCTTTAAAAAAATTAATTATAAGTGTATGATATAAAAATTGAATTCAATGTCTTGTGTTAATATACAGATATCAAAACTATATTATATTTTCATGTTGGAGCGTTTAACAATATCATTAATCACAAATCGTTGAAAGGATGTTTTCAATATTACCCAAAATGACAACCTCGTGAAACAAAATATTAATAACTAGTGCGCCAAACATTTGATAGATTTGATAGGGCCGGGAACTTGGGCCGAGGAATACCCGGGTTTGCATCGGTTTGCATCGGATATTCGCCCGGGGCCGGGAGTGGCTGAGAGTTTTGCTCGGTGGGTCCGGGACTGGCCAGGTGTTTACCGGGACTTGAACTTTTAAACCCAAAATCCACGGCCCACGACCCGCCATCCCGGGTCCCCAGGGGCCGGGATGCATTTGATATGTGCATAACCAAGACTTTTAATCTGCGTTGTTTTTTCGTATTTTGTACTTGAGTTCCGCGGTATACCGATATTGCACGTCTGTCATTGTCTGTACAGGGGTGTCAAGGCTAGCGAACTCTTGTAATCGTTAGGGCACCACCAAAACGATCAAATGTGATCGTATCTTCTAGCAAGAGAGCGATGTGGAATGAATAGCAGAGCTTTTGAGCAACCCTTTGGCATTGAATGTATAAGCTTGAGAATGACTGTGGAGGTGTGAAATGGGGGTCTTGGCCGCGGCATATATATATAACACCAAAGTGCTGAGTACCCCCACACCCCCCCCCCGGGCACATCCTACTTTCTCACTCCCTGTTAATATTTCCCATTTCCCTGTATCCTATTCTATTTTCTCATTCCTATTAATATTTCTCCTTCCTCTCTCATCATGATGCGCATATTTTTTTTGGGCTTTGGGGGCGCAAGCCCCCCCCGGGGTAAAAGCAGGGGGCGGCCAAAACAAAGGGGCGGTGGAAGAAGAAGGGGCGGCAAAAAGAGGGGCGGCGGAAGAAGGGGAGACAAAAAGAATTAGTAAAGAAAAAAGGCGGAAAAAATTTGAAATAGTATAAATTTTTTTGAAAAAATGGTACTATACATCAAAATGTGTTGCTTTTAGGGTGCTAGCACCTATAATCCTTTTTTTTTCCTTTTTTTTTTTGCTCTTCACTTTTTCAAACCACCGAAAAAAATTGGGTCAACCTTTTCGGGCTGTTGAGGAAGGGCGTGCATAATTGAATTTTCTTCAGCCCCGGGGTAGGAGCGGCCATGGTACGCCACTGCTCATCCACATAACTTTACACTCTCACAATTCTTTCTAAACAAATTCAATACAACATATACTTTTAAGGGTACTACACCTTGCCCAATTTTTGCCTGTTTTTGCATTTTTTTCTCAAAAATTATAAGCGCATTGGTGACAAGTAAAATATGTATATTGTAGGTGCAAGGACTGCAATTACTGCACTGGAAATTCTATTTCAGCAGTGACAACAGTTGTGGAGTTACAGTCAAAAATGAGGGAAAACCAATATTTGATCAATAAATCAATAACTTCTTGCCTTGAGTTGCTGAATTTTCAGTGTAGTAGTTCTTGCCCCTATAATATACATATCTTACTTGTCACCAATGCTCTATAATTTTGAAAAAATAGGCACAAAATTGGCCAGGGGTGTAGTACCCCCTTAAATAGATATTCATAGAAATATTACCAGAAATAGACTCCTACATCTCTCTCCTCCAGTGATGAAGTAAGTAATTCCAGTCAAGTTATAAGTCCTGAGATAAGTAATTCCAGTCAAGTTATAAGTCCTTAGAGCAGATTGATATCCAATAAAAAGACAATCCTCTTGGGCCTCAATGACCAATCGGACAGGCGTTTTGTTTGACTGGACTCTATTAAACAGGTCTGTTATTAAAATCCAAGCACTGCTTGTCTGTCTGAACCACTAGCAGCAGTGATAAATACGTTCAAGTCAGCGTGTACATAAGACGTGAGATAACAAGGTTGAGTCGTGTTGAGCTGGGTCTCGGCATGCACTATCTGAGCAAGCACTAGCTATATAGTCAGCAAGTATAACTCTGTCAGTGTGGGCTTTGCCAAACTCGGTGCATGCAAGTGTCTATTAATAGTATAGCATAGACTCCGTTGGATGAACACTAATCTTTACCATGCTTACTACATGTTTTAAAGTGAAATCTGTTACCTAAATACCTCCATTTTGGTATAAGTAATATTTAAGCACTTAATAATAACCAACTTACACATTTTCTTTTAATTTCGCTAATTTCAAGTTTATTAAACAGACCTTGACATTGAAGCAAAATCTTTATAGACAGATATATTTCATAATAATACATTTGCAAGTAAATGAACATTGTGAAAATTCTACAGTACCAAAATTTCCACCTGCCAATACAGGTCAATTACCCCTCACTTATGTTATTATACACTTATTACGGGGTGCGCATGTAACACCAATGCGTCTCCATCGTCGCGGACAAACTCGCAAGGAACATCAACATTGAGGTGTTTAGTGTGGAAACAAAGTTGTCAGTTAGCATCTTTATTAGATTTAACGGTGTGTAACATCTAGAGTATAGATATTTTGTATCATATATTTTCAATCACAAGAAAGTTTTATCTGCATTTTTGTGTTTGGAACAGTATCAAATTCATGTTTAGCCCAATTTTTCTAGTATAGTTCATCATGTTGGCCCAATTTTTCTCTGCTAATTTTTCTAGTATCATTTTAACCAAATGATGTAGCTCTTCCACATGCCATATATTTTAAAATGTCTTTGATTTTAAAATGTATTTTATGGTACACCTAAAGAAAATTTGTACTTTTTTTTATTTCATTGTATCACTTACAATTTACAATATCATTTTACACAAAAAATTACAAAAAAAATTCTTGACAAATTATCCCCCCAGCATCAATGTCTATCTTATATTATGTACTATATAATACGACACTAAACTGAAAAGGAAAGAAAACTTGATACCCTTTTATGTATCATTTTCATATTTTTGCCTGGTGATTTATTCCTGTTAAAAAGTGTTATTGTTTTAATATATACATTAGTGAATATTAATGTATTTTGCTGAAGTTATATTATTCTTTGGTCTACTTTGTCAAGAAAGTGGATCATTGTAAGTTTACTACAATGCCTTTGTTTTGGTGTTTCTTTATATTAATCTTTTTGCTTGCTTTTTTCCTGTTCTCCAAAGCTGTTCGGAAGATTTGGTGGCTCTGAAAAGAGCTGATAAAGTAAACTGCCTTTTGTCCTTCATTTGAAAGATTGATGGCCCTGAAAAGAGCCATAGACTGCCTCTTGTCTCCATGTTTCTTGTCTCTATTGTGCTAATCACACAGGTCAGCAAGTATTAAAGAATTCTTGCAGCAAGTTTAGTTCACAAGTGTTAGAAATGACTAGTCTACAATTTAGGCCAGTGAAAGTCGATTTTGAGTTTCCCGTCACCTGCCCTCACTTCATATTCTGACCCTCACTTGAATTAATTTTGGTGATTTTCCAAAAAATTCCGATAAAAACTGGTTATATTTGCAAAAAAAAATATGAATATCCCTTTATTTTTTGTGGAAAAATCAAAATCAAAACATACATTTTGCTGTCAACTTTGCAGACTCTTTTTAATAATTATACTTTTGATCTCATTTGGCATGTTTGGGCTAAACATCCATCTTCAAGAGAGTGAGTGGCAAATAACAACACATTTTACATGTGTTTTGGTCATATAATGAAAGGCAGAAAAATAAAGAATAATGAAAAAGTTACCTCATTTGTTTTAAGAAATTATGTGACACAAAACTCAAAATTGACTGTTAGTGGCCTTATCATCACTTTATTTTAAATAATACATATATTATTATTTGTCAATATTTGCAATAATAGGAAGCATAATTTACTGTGATGAGTAAATCACAAACCCTGTACTGTGACTGGTAATCAGATCAGTGACATTCACTTTTTAAGATCATTAATTTTTAATCATAACTAATTATCTGTGTGATTACTAATCAAACCATTGCCATGGTTACAGGGTACTTATTCAGCATGTTTCATATTCTTTTCTCTTTATCATAATATACAATTTCAATATTTTAATAAAGTACAAATTTTCCAACAACTAGAGATTCATTATGTTAGAGCTCCCGAAGTAATCAGGTATTTTCTTTAATTTTGTTGTTGTTGTTGTTGTTGTTGTTATAATCATTTGTGTCCTAGCAATGTGAATAAGAATGATATTGGAAGCAAAAAACAAACAAACAAAACTTATCAGCTGATATTCTCCTAGTCAACAAAATCCCTCCATCCGTTGCTCAAAAGTCAAAATTGCATAGTGTCAGGTGCGTCGCAAGTGTGACCCCATCGGTGCCTTTTTATTTTGCACTTTTGCTATTTTTTGCACTTTTTGTTCTTTTTTGCACTTTTTGCAGCCTTGATAATTTTCTGGGATCATAACTTTGGTTTTTGTCACCTTGCTAGGCACCTGCAAGGTGTTATGTAACTTGGCTAAACTCTATGTTGTAAAAAACATTCTTAGTTTTAAATCAATGAAATAAAATATCATTGATATTGATTATTTTACAGCACAAAATAAACAGCTCCGGAAGAAGTCAATTTAACTTCACTCCATTTTACTCTCTCCATTCCACTCTATTGCATTGATCACTGTATTTACACTTTCATATGTTGATATTCACTCTCTTCCCAATTCCATTTAGAGTGAATAATATTATTCTTCATGTCTACATAAAATGTGTACATCCTCTTTGCACACGCAAACCTAGCACTACTTGATTCTGTAGTAAATGCTCATGACTGAATTGGGCTCAATTCCAACTCCAATTAAGTCAGAACGCCCTAGATAGTTAAGGACATGTGAAAATCTTCAAGTTTCCTGTACAAAGTGACACGTTATCTGGCTGATGTGACAGAACTAACAAACACACGGCAATTCCCAACCTGCATTCACTTGCTTTTTTGCTGCATAAGGCAAGCACGGTGAAGTTGGTTCGAGATTAGACATTCGTTATTACGTTTTTCTGCATCAATCAAGGGTACTGGAGTAATTTAAGACAGTTTTGGACTTTCAAAAATGTTGGCTCAACAATTTCAAATATTTGACCTTCGTTATTTGGGCAAATTTTGACCTAAAACCACTTTTATGGCACAATCACGAAAGTGGAAAAGTGGAATAGTGGTTTTTAGATCAAAATCCTGTGAAATAACGAAGTCTAAAAATTGTGATTTTTTGGTCAAAAATTTTTGAATGTCTCAAATGACTCCACGACATGTGACCAGTGTAGAAAAGTGATTTTTATTTTGAAAGTTTGCGAAATACATCGAATGTCCAATTTCTAAGCTTGAATGTCTAAAAAAGCAATATTTGGGGTCTTAAATTTTTAACAATGACCAAGTAACCAAGTTCAAACCAACTATGGCTTTAGACACAAACCCACAATCAAGGCCTTTGCTCCTCTTGTGAACCAAATCACCCCTTTAATTATATAACAAACATCATCAAAAAAACACTGATACTTATAGCTAAAATCACCTGAAATGTTTGGTAAATACAAACTTCTGTGAAATCATCTATTTTCACAAGAATTTTTGTTCACGCCAGTGAACATTAAAACCATTTGAACCCACATCTCATATGCACAGTTGATCCTATAGCTATTCAAGACACATGGTATGTAACATACCAAATCTATGGTAAAGAGGCTAGGAAATAATTCCTAATATCTCATACCCTCGTTTGTATGCCTTTATCTAATCCTGCTCCCCATGACAAGGACAATTTAGCACATTTAATCTTCAGAGAAACTGCTCAGAGTAGGGAATTTTTAGCCTTTTTATTAAACATGTTTACAATTGGCTTCACGGTTATGAGTTTGATGTGATCTTTTATTAGTTTTTCAAACAAAACATCATGTACAACCAAATTTTAGGCCTGAACAGCTAAATGTGATATCATGCTAACGTATACAGATGCTTTTGAGTCATTCTCAACTTTAATTTTCACTCTTTTACAAAATTATTCACTTTTATAGCATTTTTATAGCTTTTTCGGATATAAAATATGTCTATTAATGACAAAATTGGTGGCGCTATTTAGTTATTACTCTTTCAAGCTTTTAATACAAACAACTCCTTTTATTGTTTGATAAAATATGTTTATAAAATTTCCTTGTTGCTTGTTTCACCTATTCCAGCTGTTTTAATGGCAGTGTTAATCACCTACCCCTTGCAAATAAAGAAATATGATTTAGGATAAATAGCGCCATCTATAGTTTGCATTTAGTTAATAATGAAGCCAATTCTATATACATCAAACAACCGTGGCTTATAGCAATCACATGCTGACAATACACATAACTGATTGGTTAAGCAGGTCACCATGGTCAGTATAATTAGCTATAATTTTATTTATTTAGTGATAAGGCATGGAAACCTGCAATAGGCGATTTACTTCAGAATATAACTACAGCGCACAAAATTAAGTCCATTCTCTATAGTTAATTGAACACTGTTAGTTAATTGATTGTTTATTGACTCTTGTATAACCAAGCAATGTGTGTATAAACATATCCAATGTTATAATTTCTGTTACAAAATAATAATTGGTGTTCATAAAAGCTCATATGCTGACAAAAACTAGCAAGACCATGTAGTGTAATGTGTTTACTTTAGTGAGAATAGAAAACTATTCAACAAAATAATTTGAGATGTATACCAATTAAACATGCAGTGTTCCTGAAACACATTATGCGATTTGCTTCCAAATAAAATTTCCTTTAAAAAGGAATGGGGTGTCGAATGGGAAATAGCATCTGATGGGCTGATACAGTGGACATTTTGATGTAAGTTTGTTGGTGGCTTAAAAACCTAATTTATGCAAAATGAGGTTTTTTGAAAATTATTTTCCAGAGTCAAGATGCAAGTATCATTTATGCCTCAAATCACTTATTTATTGTTAAATCAGTGCAGAGTAGGTTAGTATCTGTGGGTTAGTATAATAATATTGAAAGTTAGACCAAAGTAGAGTACTATACACCTGATCCGTGAACTTTGTCTTTTTAAAGACAAATTCTTGTTTCTATATTTTTCACACAGAGCTCGTGTAAATTTCATGAAAAGTAAATGAGTTTTGATTATGAAATAGCAAGTTACAAAAGTTTATTACAACTAGGTCACTAACTGTCACTAGCTACATAGTTCCTACTCAGTGTTCCTACTGGTGTCTGATGAAATGGGCTAAGCCGTAATTAGGTCAAGTCCTACAAATCCTGTGTATATAACCTAACACACATGTGTCCTAGTGAATAATCAGATCTTGGGTTCAAAAATAAAACAAACTTGATATCCCAACAGATGCCACGTCAAGGTGGGCATGGTCGGCTTTTTCCCAATAAGGATTTTTCCCTTGTTGTTCCCAAGTCAGAACAAAAATATCATAAACTATAGAATTACGCGGTTTATAATTAAGGCAAAATTTTACATGCACAGTACCATAGTTACTTGCACCTGTGCATATAAAACACCTCTAAATCGAGCCTTGGTGGACAAACAACAATTTGGATGATAACATAAGCCCCACATATGTGTGGGATCAAAAATCTTTAAAAAAAATCTAAACTAAATAAAAATTCCTTTAAAAAAGGAATGTGGCGCCCAATGTGAGCTGGACGGGATATGGTGAATTCCATGGTGATTAGATTTGGTATTATAATGATTTTTTAGGAAGAGTAGAAGATGATCAAATCGAGAGAAATGCTTCATGGAATGAAGCTTTCGTATCAATTTATGATTATGTGGGTGGGAGTTCTGTTTTGGGGGCCGTTGTAGTGAGGATATTGCTTTGGATATTGAATATTGTTGAATTTCGTTATCAGGGCCTAGGGTATATGATGGATAACTAGAAGACACAAATAGGTAAGCTTCCCCTAGTCATCTATACACTCATTCTTGTCACACGCATTTAATTTCGACAAAGTCATGTAAACGTAATTTCGTTTTTCACCCGACCTCCATCCAGAAACAATCCTGAAATGTTGAAAACTTGGAGACGACGCACTCATGCCAGTTTATAAGGTATAGGCTACTCTGTGTCTTTTGTAGCCAACCATGTGGCTAAGAGAGGCTAGGAAATACTTAAACTAATACAAAACAATCATACCCTCCTTTCATATCAAACAATACCAAGAAATTGACAGGCCTGTTAAATCAAGGGTAAGATCGATCGTTATTCTTCATGAAACGGGCACAGCCCATTTTTATGTTATTAATTCTGCTAAAAATTAATTAATAAATAACAAAATTACGTCATAATTATGACTTTAAGTCGGCCATAGAACTCTATTTTAATCAGACAAAATAGCCATTGGGGTTTCTTTCACTTTACCTTGCTAGGAACCCTTCCCAGCAGTTAGGCATATTACAATAAATATTATTTTTGCAAATAAACTTCTGACCTTCAACACAGTCATGTCTTCCAAATTTATTCCTCTCTCTGCTGACCAGGATTGATTTTCGTTAATTAATGTTTTGTTTTTTATCAGAGATAGTCACCACAAAGATACTGAGCTGTATTCAAGCACATAAACCATTAGTGATTTCATGTTTGGACAGTGGATGTGTTGGTCAACTATAATTAATTGGTGTTGGTTTAAGGATTAGGTGCACTGTGTGCAATCACTATATTATCAATAACCTCAATTAAACAATCATAGTGCAAAATTTGACCTTAATTTGCAAAGTATGAGTTTTTGTACTCACATTTTCAAAGGTCATTCAATGAATGCACAAATGTATTGGGGTTAAAGAACTGTGCCCTGATAGATGAGCATGTTGTAGATTCTTCACACTGTAAACAACTAGTTCATGTGCAAACATGTTCAAAACATACATAATTAGAATGGTCAAATGTCACCGTCTATCGGGTTCTAAGAGGCGGTAAACTGGTTTAAACCATACAAAGGTCACGGGTTATTTGGTGTTTTTATAAGTCCATTAATTTTGTATTTTAAACAAAGAATATACACACATCATTTTATCCGTGCATATCAGAAAACAATAATAAAATAAAATCCTAGCATATTGTGGTTTTATTTCTGAGCTGGGCATAATTTTAGCAAAACAATTAAGGAGTAAATCTAGCAAGAGTGAAATTAGAAGCTATTCACAAAGTACATGCCTATATGTGGCCCCTCCGTAGAGGGCGCCACAAAAAAAAGGAAGGGGTCATTCCTTTTGCTACTGTAGGCACCAAATTAGGTCAGTCAAGATTTTGTTTTTAGTGTGAGTGGGCATTTTTGTTTTAGTATAGTGGGCACAATTTTGTTTTTTGTTTTTTGGCTCATGTAGTGGGAAAAGTTTTTGTTTTTGTTTTTGTTTTTTAAACTGCCAGCCTCCCCAGGAAATTTAATGGGGCAGCTCGAAATAGGCCTGAGAGAAGATACACATCAAAAGGAAAACATCGAAAAGTGTATATTCTTGATTTATTCTCTTTTCTGGGAAAAAACAATGACAGATTTTAATGTTCTGCATGCTGGCCATAGGTTTCAACATAAAAAGTCCCAAGTTTTGAGATATTTTCTCAAAATATCAAGAACTACTGAACCAATACTAGGCTTGTTTGTACTCATTTTAATGCATTTTTCATGCTGATTCCAAATATGGTCATGAAGATTTACAATTCTAAAATTTTTGAAAAAAAATTCTGCAGTCGACAAAGAGTTAAAAACACCTGTACAACAAGAAATGCACCTTACAACCTGATGATGACAAAGATCACTAAACACAACATCAACGTACAGCATTACAGTAATTCTTGTCAAGTAATTACTAACGGATAGTGCCATATATAAAATTACTTTTAAACTGCAATAAACTGCAATACATGCCCAGAAACCTAATCCTGTCAAACGCCGAGTGAACGTGAAATGTTTTTCTTGGATACACTAGATGGCTGGCTATCTAGGTTAAAGTCGGCTTTTGTTTAATTCTCTGTGGCTCAATTGTTTAGAGTGTAATTAGTTACGTAGATTTGAGCCATTTGTACAAGTTAATCAAAATGTTTTGTTACTGTCTGAGGAGTATTTTTTTTGTACATATGAATGTTAAGATTATTTTGGTTTGTCATGCGTTGAGTTAAAGTAACACGGCAAAAAAGTTATTTCTTGATTCCATTTTTTAACAAATAGAAAAATAACCATAGCTTAAAGACTTGGCAACAAATGAACACATCGCAGGACACACACAAATGTATGGTTGTGTCATTAGCGCCAATCCGGTTTGAAACGTGTTGAGGGGGGGGGCTGAATCGGCCTGAATTGTCAAAAAGTGGCTGAAAAGTGGGGGTGGGGCAACGGACACATTGATGCCCATAGGTTGCATAGATGGCATGCATTTTGCTTGTAATGACCTACAATTTCTGCAAATGAGGACATACATGCAAATATAGCAGAGCAGCTGAGGACACTCTGTAACTGAGGATGTCCAGGTCCCCTCTACTTTCGAATGCATACCCAGCAAACAAAGAACATTTTAAATGTAGTACCTACCTGTATGTATCAATGTTCAAAACAAGGATTTTAACCAGAAAGCCAAGAAAGAGCTTTGATTTTGACCATTCACAGCTCTAAAGGTCCCCTTCCGGCCCGGTATGCAATCAGCTCCCAAAGACCTACCATCTCCGAATTTTGGGGGAGCATAGTTTGTTGTTTAGCATTCAATCTCGCTAGTTTACGATGCGAACCATCTGAATAACACTTCACATAGCGCTGCACATGGACATGATGGAAAACTTAATATAAACCTCGATACTATAAATAATACAGTAACAAATAACTATGTCCTGGAACCATGTATACTATAGTTTGATCACCTCGTAATCGGCAGGCTTTATAACATCACAGATTATTAAATATCAGTATATTTTATTTCAAGAATTGTCTTCTGACATCTTGCCAGAAGCATAACAAATTATTAATTCAAGTCTTATACTTGATCTACTTTCTTTAGCACGCACAATATGGAGCAGTCAGGTCAACTATATCACTCTTTTAACTTGGGTCTACTTTTTGGCATAGTGGTAATTTGGTAAAACTTTTACGGTAAAAGCCTAACAATTCCCCCGATTATGAGCCGATCAAACTATGTGTAAGAAAATATATAAAAGCAAATAGGGCCTATAAAAGCTCAATATTTAAAAATGCTCAAACAATTTCAAAATAACTATACTCACCCTAAGGAAACGAACAGCTACAATAATCCCATTATCAACCTCGTTTAGGCAACACTTGCACCACCCCCATATTCCTTGGCCCACTATTCCTTCTGCTTACAGGATCTCTCCCCAATGCACAAGCATGCATGCAATGTTACACCGACGCCTGCCTGCCTCCTTGCCTGCCAAGTTCAGTTCTTTTCCTTTCCTTCATATGTCTGTCAAAATAAAATTGGTACATACAGGAAATGGAATGAACTAAATGGGGACTAATACTTGAGTTCTGGACTACTGTAAAAATGGGAAATTTTCGCACAATTAATTTTTCGCACTTTGCTAATTTTGAACTTTTTCCCTTCTTTTCAAATTAGTGATTCTATATTTCCATACATGGACCTTTTGACTATACACAAACGAATATATTCACGTGTTGTTATTTTCACAGTAGCAGCTTGGAATGCAAAAAGCACGAAAATAAATGTAGCACAAAAATTTCTACTTTTACGGTATTCAAAAGTGCATAAATAGGATCTCAAAACTATGAATCAGACTGCATTAAAGTGCACAGTTCTTTAACCCCAGTATGTTTGTACACTTATTGAATGACCTTTGAGTACTCTGGGTACCAAAACACATACTGGTAAAAGTGGGAGTTTTGGGGCGCCCACTACGGCGGGGGCCCTTATTTGGCTTGACTTTGCAAATAGGTTCTAATTTCGGTCTTGCTAGAATTACTTGGAAACTGTTTTGCTTAAAAGTATGCCCAGCTTAGAAATAAAAACACAACTTGCTTGGTTTTGATTTTGATTTTATTACTGCTTACTAATATGCATTGAATGCAAGTTAAGTACTATATACAGCGGGAATTAACGTTTGAAATATGAAATTAATAAAAATACCTTTCAGTCTTCTAAAAACGCTTTAAGAGATGGTGCTATTACGATCGCAGAGTATGATTCAGGTGATGAGACCGGGGTGATGAGCGGCATGATTTGATGTGGCATTGATCTAAAGCTGCTTTGTCGATCAAGGAGCCAGGAATTCCATCGATAAACATTTTTTTTAAAAAGGATGGATGGTCTCTTTAATCCCTGGAAAATTTAGTGCGGTAGTGGCAATTGACATTTGTTGTGTTATTTAAAACATTTATCTTTCAAAAATCCAGAGCGTATAGGCTTGTCATCTTTGTTTGAAATACAAAATTATTGGGTTAATAAAAACACCCAATACACTGTGACTTCTGTGCGTTGCTTAAGGGCTCATATTGAAATACCCTACCACGCTTTCACACAGAAAGAAGGCAGGATTCCCCTCGCTAAGCGTGAGCCTCAGGAAAGCTTGGTCATAAAACGGATGGATTATATGCATCAGTGATACACCCTGCCTTTTGAAGTGGTCTGGTGACAAGGATTATAATAAAAGTTTATCAAATACTGGCAATTTTATTGATTGTTGAACTAATTGAACTAATCAGCTCATCGCACAACCCAGGAAAGCACGCCCTAATTTAAGTGGCTAATTGCAGTGTTATAATCACACAGGATTTTAACAAAAGAAGGCTAGCACAGAAAAGCTGCAGGATGGCGCACACCTTCCTGTGTAAGGGAATTTCAATATGAGCCCTAAACATGTTAAACAAGTTCAAATGCTGATATCCACAGCGACTTTCCATTAAATCAATAACCAGGTATGCATTACAACCGACAGTTATCATATATGTCCACTTGGAAAACAATCCTTAAGAATTAAATATGCAAACCTATATTCTAAATTAAATAATTCTGCTCCAACAACCCCTACAACATGATTTCCTAACAATCATGACAATAGTAACCGAAATGGTAACCTGATCTTTATTCATTTCCTTTTTATTTGAAACCAACCGCAAGAGATTTTACACCTCTCTCACTGCAATAAATATGCTTTACATTTCTTAATCTTTCTTTGCTTGCTATGCTAATGTTACATTATTGTTTTAAAGAAAAAAAATTATATCCAAACGGTTATACTTTAGCCCCGGGGTGGCACTTCAATATGAAATGGATATACCTGTAGGCCCGGTTGTAGGGCTGTGCAGTAAGGGGCATCCGGTGAGAGCAAGGGTCATTGCAAGGGTGAGAGCATGATTTTTGGCATTCAGTGAGACCAAAATGTACAAAATATGGGGTCATTGGGTGAGAGAGTAGATCCGTTTGGATCTAAATTATGGGGGGGATTGGGTGAGAATATGACTTTTTTAGGGTCTTTGTGTGAGAGCCTAAAGAAGCCTCGAAAATTCAATTTACAGTTCTAAATGACTTCAAATGGCTTTAAAAGAGTTAACAAAATCAGTGATAGACGAGGCTCGTTGCTGTTCAGATGGAAATAATATGGGTCTAGGTCTTTGGGTGACAGATCTAAAGGAACAATATGGGTCTTTGGGTGACACACCATGTGCTGGTAATGGGGTCATTGGGTGACAGCGATGGTGAAAAAGGGGGTCTTAACAGCTCTACATACACATCACCTCATCTCCAAAGTGGGAGTGCCCCCGAATTTCAGCACATCCCATCAAAGCTCCCATTGGGCGCCCCATTCCTTTTTTAAAGGAATTTTTATTGTGTGTAAATTTTGTGGTTCTAAGCTTCCATACACTTGATCTATACACCAGTAGCATATACAGCCCTTTTTAAATGGGCGCGTGCCCCCCGGTCAAAAGGGAATAGAAATTGGAGAAAACGAGAAGGGAAACGCCTGTGTGCATGTTAGGGGCTGTCATTTTCTACGGAAGGGGGGGTCATGAATATACTGGGGGTCATAGAATTTTTAGACCAAAATTAGGGGGTTATAATTTTTTACACCAAAAATAGGGGATTATAGAATTATTAAGGGCTGGTGACCCAAAATTTTTGCGCGCTGCATGTACATTCTTTTAACTTATGATCAAAATGTACGCACAATCTTTAGTTATATAATTTAACATTTTTGCACGCTCCGTGCACCTTCTATGCACTTACGATCAAAATTTTAATGCACGCCACGCACATTCTTCACATTAAAGTTTTGGTGCGCTCCGCACCTTAGTTCCAGCAATGAATAATTTGTTGTCAGTCTGTGTAAGTGGAAGGGGGAGGTCATAAAAATTTCGACCGAGATAGGGGGTTGGTAAAAAAATAGCCCGTGATAGGGGGGTCATAAAAAATTGACTCCGGTTGACTCCAACATATTCATACCCCTTCCGAAGAAAATGACATCCCCTTATGTTGACTAAATCTCATATTTGTCCATTTTAGCATTTAAAAAAGGCAAATTTAGGCACGTTTTGCTCGAATTTGTTCCAATATAAACCATATTGACCATTTAATTCAATACAGTGGAAACTCATTAACACGAAGTTGTGCGGAATTCGAATTTTACTTCTTGTTATCAAGAGTTTGTGTTATCCAGTTCTATTAACATGTGAAATGTATGCTTGGGAATGTAAACCATACTTCTTGTTATCAGGAACTTCATGTTAAGAGGGTTTGTGTTAACGAGTTGCCACTGTATGTCATCATGGTTATATTTACACATTTCATGATCCTTTCCTAGGGGCTGTGCAATAATTATGAGCCCTGGGGAGGGTAAAATTTTTTTGGGGGGGGGGCAAGACATTTTGGCGAGCCAAAAGGGGGGGCAGTGGCAAGCAATTTTTGGCCAGCCGAGAGGAGGGGGCAAGCTTCGGAATTTTGGCACACATTCATTGGGCGCCTTTTAAATAAAACGCTCTAAAAGGGGTTCAAGTTAGGAAAACAGTATGGCAATGCTTAAATATGCAAATTATCCTGCTCGCTGCGCTTGCAACATATATCTACACTTTTTACGGTTTGCAAATTGGGTTCCCAAAAATTTGGCATGTGGAAAGAGAGGGGGCAAGCAGTGGCATACCGTGGCCACTCCTACCCCGGGGGGCTGAAGAAAATTCAATTTTGCCGCCCCTTCCTCAACAGCCCAAAAAGGTTGACCCAATTTTTTTGCTTGGTGGTTTGAAAAAGTGAAGAGCAAAAAAAAAAAAAAAAAAAAAAGGATTATAGGCACTAGCGCCCTAAAAGCAACACATTTTGATGTATACGGGGGATGTATAGTACAATTTTTTATACTTTTTCAAAAAATTTTCCGCCCTTTTTTCTTTACTAATTCTTTTTGCAACCCCTTCTTCTCACTGCCACCCCTTCATTTTGGCCGCCCCCTGCTTTTACCCTGGGGGGCTCGTGCCCCAAAGTCCCCCAAAAATATGCGCATGGCAAGCAATTTTGGCAGGCCAAGAGGGGGGACAAGCGATTTTGGCGGGCCGTTCAGAAATTTTACCCCCCCCTCCCGTGCGCTTATAATTATTGCATAGCCCCTTAGCTCACCAAGAAATTTGCCCCCCCCCCGATTGCTGAAGTGCTATATACGCACCTGAGTAGTAGATATTTCTTAAAATTATCATCAATGTGAAAAATAATGTTGTTCTTCTATATGATGAGGCTCGTAGAAATTCTAATTTATAGGCCTATAGCAGGTTGCATTTGACTCCCCTCTAAGTGTAAATGGATCAGCCCAAACCCAAAGATGACCTCCTAAATTGGCCCTGACCTTCCCTCACAACTCACCCATCACTGCTTGCCAGTAACAGGTTCATTTCCATGTATTCTCATCTGCATGTACAGGTATGTTGGAATATACTTTGGTTGGATTATCCTTGTGGTTCTTTTGCTGATAATATTCTTTCTTTGTTCATTCAATTTCTGTGATTAGTAAAATTCAGCATTTCATCCAAATTTGAGCTATTTGTTTGGAGTATTTTAATAAGACTCAGATGTTGTGAAGCCTTATTAAATCAGAAGGCTTGATATAATGTTCAATCATGGAGGTATTTATATACCTCCATGGTTCAATCTACATGTTATTCTTTGGATGTACCAAACCAAATTTAACAAAGAATTAGCTGTGGTAGCTCAATTTGACTCTTGCTTTGTAACATTTTTGATGTTATATCAGATGGTCAATCTCCAGTTCAACTTCAAATTTTATGATTTGCTTATGTATTTTGTTTTGTTTGACATTTCCATAGAGAGAATCATATAAGTTATTAAGGTTACGGAGGGTGAAAATTCCACTCAACTTGTCTTTTGTTTTTTAATTTTTATTTATGAAGTATATGTATATATTAAACATCTCAGAGATGTAGATTGAAAAAATTGTATCAACAAAGTATTTTTGAAATTATTTTTGTGTATCAATATTGCTCTAGATATCCCACAGCACTAATTCTTTTTTAAAGACAGTTCTTGTTTTAAGGGGACACTACACTAAATCCTTCCGCATTTGGTGTAACTCATGGAAGAAAGAGAAGGTGTGAGTGTCTATCATTTTCTTTGGAGGGGGGAATCCCAAATATACATGGGGGGCCCGTGGGTTAGATTTTAAAAGGTATGCCAACATTTCCTGTCATCCTCCCCTGGCCCTGCTCCGGCCAGCCTAACTTTGCCAATGTGGAAACTTTAAATGGCCTAGATATTATGATGCAGATTTGAATGTTTCTGTAGTGTTTCCTAAGCCTTATAAAGATGCACTGTAAATGTTTGCCAAAAAATGCTCCCCCTCCCCCATTCTACCCTCCCCAGGACTCATAATTATTATGCACCTAGTTACTTTATTGTATTTTCACATGTATTTCAATGGGACATTTATTTAGTGATGTGCCCCCTTATAGTGATTATTATTCCAGTGCATGAACTGGCAACCCTATCGTTTTCATTTGATTGCTAAAATCACTGAAGCATATGCACAGTGGAGCATGAGTATTCAACCAGCACTATACTAGACAAAATCAATAAAATAAGTACTATCACCTTGGCCCTGGCAACACTAACTAACTAGCATTGTAAACAAGTTAGCACATGGTTTGAACATGATAATAGATAGTGTGGAAGTTTTGGCAGAAATTTGTCAATTTCTGCAAGTTTTGTGAAAATCAATTGATACTTCCCATGCAGTAAGGATTATCAGTAGTAATACAGGAGCACTGCACCTGGAATATTATGGGATTGTGAATTGATACTGTGAAATAGCAGAAAATGTGAGTACTTGAAACTAAATGTGTGGATATCTCAGAACTCCATTTTGGACCATTTGGCCTGATATGCTGAGATGAAATAAATTATTTTTTTTTTTTCTCGTAGCTGATTCATAAAATTTTGATATGCATGTGTTAGCTGATACTTCAAAGAAATAATGTAGGGAATAATTGTGTCAATATATTGGCACACTAAATTAATATTGTTGTTGCAAAAAAGACGACATTTACCCCATCATTTTCATTGACATTCTGTGAACATGTAAGCTTACTGTTTTAAATCAGGAGGACCCATCGAAAGAATAAATAGGTACATTATTTCATTGGTTTGTTTGTAACACATATGCGAAATCGCAATGAAATCGGACCCTCTCCCCATATTTTCCTGGCCTCTTTCCCAAAAAACCTCATGCTCATGAAATTGAACACAAATTGAAACACTTACAAAGTACATTTGTGTATGAGCTATGATGTTAAAAGTATTACAATAATAATCATTAGAGTGTCAACTTTAAGATGAAGTATGATTTTTAGGCCTGCCATGTTTATTTTTTGAAAAACACAATATTTTAGGTGGCTACGTGCAGCCAATTTGCCTACACAAGAGTTCAAAATCCTGTATAACCTTAAAGAGCAGCACTGTTCAGACCAAATTCATGTGAATGACAACACACATGGAAATAAGGCATGCAGTGCTGGTGCAACAAAGTTGTCATTCTCTCTGTGCATTGAAGTGTCATATTTTGTTTATTCATATTTTGTTTATTCATGTATTTGTTTATTCATTATTGCATGTTATATAACTTGCATATTATTTTCAACATGTTATTCAAATGATTGCTCTTAAATAAAAGTCACCATGCTTTAAAATAGTAAGCATTCAGCCACACAAATTGTGTACCCTTGTATATTAAATTTATATATTGCTGCATCCAATTGGTGTGAGCAAGCTAACTAGGGCAGTGAACTTTATATTTTACTAAACTTGGAATATATACCAAATTGTTTTATATGTTTTAAATGCTTTCTGCATCATCCTGCATGATATTATTGCTGACTGATTTTTATTATTACTGCTGATGATCATTTCTGTAATGTTTTAAATGACCAAAGATTTAGGTATGTGGACTTTTAGGAACAAAATTAGTCCATATTGATCAACATGTCCTTTGCAAAACATGATCATTGGAATATTTTTGAGCTCTTTCAGTACTGAATCCGATTGGTAAAAAAGATGGTAAAAGAGTTTAATACCAAACTTGAAAGTTTAGCTTTTTTCTCGGTTTGTCTTCTTCTGTAAAAATGTGTAACTGTGCAACCAAATTAGCTATAAACATGGGGCTGGACTGATGGGGAATGTTTTACTTTATATACAGATGATTTGAGCCTGAGCGGGGACTGGATTGGCCGGGTCACATATGTGACACGATCTGGTCCATGGGGGCAAAGGCGGCAAATTTGAAATTGAGATAAAGGCAAAAATATGGAGTAATGGCAAAAATATGGAGTAAAAAACAATAAAATACATAAGAAAATACACACCACAAAGCTTCAGAACTTTATAACCAAGTATGCTAGACCTTTGGTGTTTTCAGTATGTGATTCCTAATGTTTATATAAGGTAATTAATTAACTCAATTGTTTAAAATGCCTCCTTTGACCCCATGGAGCAGATCGCGTCACATAGAAAAATGGAGGTGTAGGGATGGCAAAAAAACATTTAACCTAATTTATCAAAATAATACCCCAAACATACAGTGCTAGGCCTATATGTTATTACATGTACCTAGATTATAAAAATCCAATTAGTTAAATTTATGAGTTCAAGTAAGGGCTCATATTGAAATACCCTACCACGTTTTCACACAGAAAGAAGGCAGGATTCCCCTCGCTAAGCGCACGCCTCAGGAAAGCTCGGTCATAAAACGGATGGATTATATGCATCAGTGATACACCCTGCCCAGGATTTTAACAAAGAAGGCTAGCACAGGAAAGCTGCAGGATGGCGCACACCTTCCTGTGTAAGGGAATTTCAATATGAGCCCTAAATGCCGGAGTCCCAACTTTGATAACAAACCTTGATATACACTGCGTTCCACCATTACAGAAATACGCAGAATCACTGAGGAGTCATCTCTTACCACTGGCACTCACCAGTATCGAGAAGAAAAGAGTCCGGAAGAATTAGTATTGAAGAAGGAGACGTAGTGGGTTTAATAGTAATTTTGTGCATATGGGAGTGCATTCATTGTTGTTGTGCATTCATGTACATGTAATGTAGACATGGTCTCCTGACCTCTTGTAATTTTTGCCTGAAAATCTCACTTTCTTGCCAAAAGTAATAACAAAAGCAGGCAGTCATGAAAGCAGGCCAGACACATGGTTGGAAACTGCCTTGAGTTTTGGCCTCATTGTGACCTTCGACCCATGGTGGGCAGCATAGGGGTATATGTGACCCAATTTAGGTTAACTCTCTCCACGCGTGTGTCGATTGCAGACGACAAATTTTTAAAAAAATCAAAATTCAAAAATTTCAGAATTGTAAATTTTCATGCCCATATTTGGAATCAGCATGAAAAATACATTTAAATGAGTACAAACAAGCCTAGTATTAGTTCAGTGGTTCTTAAGACTGCTCTTGATATTTTGAGAAAATATCTAAAAATTGGGACTTTTTATGTTGAAGCCTATGGCTAGCATATGTTGGCAAATACAAAATTAAAAAATTATAGCCAGAAATAGGTGCCGGGGGGTGGAGTCTCGGATTACTCTCCGTTGCTATGGAGAGAAATGAGTAGTTGAAAAATGACTGGTAAAAAAGACTTAAAAAGTTAATTTTAAAGATGTTTTTCTCAGTTTGTGTCTCCTTGTGCATTAATTCTGTACAAATACAACTTTGCAACCAAATCAGCTATAAAGTATGTGGATTGGACTGATAGGGAAGTTTTCACTCACATGAAAATGGAGGTGTAAGGATGGCAAAAAACTTTGGTTCCACTAATTTAGCAAAATAACACCCCAAACATACAGTGCCATGTATTATTTTCCTCGATTAAATTAAATTAGTTAATGTGAGTTCAAGTAAGTGACGGAGTCCCATATCAGCCTTGAGCCACTGTTTTGATAACAAACTTTGCTATACACTCCATTCCAACAGAAATACACAGAATCACTGAGGAGTCATCTCATACCACTCACCAGTAGTGATTAACATAGGCACAGACCAACAGAAGTATTGAACAGAAATACACAGAATCACTGAGGAGTCATCTCATACCACTCACCAGTAGTGATTAACATAGGCACAGACCAACAGAAGTATTGAACAGAAATACACAGAATCACTGAGGAGTCATCTCATACCACTCACCAGTAGTGATTAACATAGACACAAACCAACAGAAGTATTGAACAGAAATACACAGGATCACTGAGGAGTCATCTCATATCACTCACCAGTAGTGATTAACAGACACAGACCAACAGAAGACAACTTGAAGTATCAAGAAGAGTCAGGACGGGAGTTAGGAAGAATTAATGTAACAGGGATGATTTTAGATGGGGTCGACGATCAATCGTAGGGGCAAGGATTCTGTAAAATTATAAACGTGTACTGATGACGATGATGCAACACAAATAACTGAAAAGACGAATTAAGTATCACTAGCAGAATCACAGTGTTCCTTTTTAAATGATTTATTCACAAACGAGATAGTATAATCACATGTAGGGCCTAGTACAATGATGACACAGACAAAGGTGGAGGTGCTGACTGGTTGGAAGTCATAGATGGAGTGAGGAGAGCACATGTCTAGTCCACATGGTAAAGAACATATTATGGGATGGGATTACCATGGTTACCAGGTCAAACTTGCAAGGGTAGCACAATTTGGGGATAGGCAGGAAGTGGTCAAGGTTAGTGGTCAAGGATGGTGATGTAATGTTAGGTATGGGAAGCAGTTAGGGTCAAAATGGGAAACAAAGACACATGGGGTATAGGAGGCAACACAAGACAAAAACATGAAATATTATGACCGTTACATTAATTAACCTTTCTATATTACATTCTATTCCAACAGAAATACACAGAATCACTGAGGAGTCATCTCATACCACTCACCAGTAGTGATTAACATAGGCACAGACCAACAGAAGTATTGAACAGAAATACACAGAATCACTGAGGAGTCATCTCATACCACTTACCAGTAGTGACAAATCAACAGAAAACAAGGTAACGAGAAGAAAAGAGTAATTGGAGAAGAAGAGTGTCATAGCGAACCATCAACAAGAACTATAGGTGCTAGGTAAATTTGGTCACAGTCCAGGTATAAAAATAAAACCTAAAATGAAAAGCATGAATCCTTTGACAAGACATTCAATTCTATTCTATTCTATTCTATTCTATTCTATTCTATTCTATTCTATTCTTTTCTATTCTATTCTATTCTATAATAATAAGTGTACTCTCTGGGTGTACTCTACTTTTGAGATACTATGCATAATTTTGCAGTGCTGTCATTCAATCCCTGTGCTGCTGATTGCAGTGCTTTTATGTAGTGCATCTGATCAGAGTGCATTATGCAGTGTCCCTGATCCTAGTGCATACTCATAGTGCCACTGAGTGTGTATGCAATGCAAGTGACAAAAATTGCACTGTTTGCCTTCAAATTGCACAAAATTTATTGCCAGTTTGGATTGTTCTAAGAAGTCTTTGGATGAGATTTTTTTATCCTGGGTTCTGCAACGAAGTGCAACTGCCTTTTGCTGTGTGTCGGGAGTCCGAGCCTTGATCCACTATTTTGATAACAAACCTTGCTATACATTCCATTCCAACAGAAGTACACAGGATCACTGCGAAATCATCTCATACCACTCACCAGTAGTGATTAACATAGGCACAAACCAACAGAAGACAACTTGAAGTATCAAGAAGAGTCAGGAAGAATTAAGTATTGAAGGAGAGTGTATAGCGAACCATCAACACTAGCTAAAACTATAGGTGCTAGGTAAGTTTGGAATAAATCTGAAAAGCATGAATCCTTGACAAGATATTAAGTGTCCTGTATTTTTAAGGTGCTGTGCATAATTTTGCAGCACTTGCTGTTATTAAATCCCTGTGCTGCTGATTCCAGTGCTTTACTATGCAGTGCATCCAATCGAAGTGCATAATCATGCATTGTCCCTGATTGTAAAGTGTATACTCAGCTAGTGCCGCTGATGTGCATACAATGCAAGTGGCAAAAATTGCACTGTTTTCTTTCAAATTCCACAAAATTGTTTGCTAAAGGATTAGAATTTCGCTAGGTTTGGATTGTACTTAGAAATCTTTGGATGAGATTTTTTTATCCTAGGTTCTGCAATGAAGTACAACTGCCTTTTGGTGTGTGTGTTGTACTATAAATTTTAAAATCTATGGTTGTACATATGCAAGAAGTCACAAACAATGGAAAGAACACTAGGTGGAATAATTCTGGTATACCCTGCACACAAGTATAACCCTAAAAAATAGGGTGCGCAGGGTTGAAACCAGAATTGTATTGAAAACACAGGGTGTGCAGGGTAAACCAGTATTGTACCAATGTGGGAATGCAACTTATTTATTAATTGTGCTATTATGAACTGTGATATGTTGTGATGTATATAACAAACATTCATCTCAAAGTGACCATAAATGCCTCATTTACCTCAAAGTGACCATAGATGCCTCATTTACCTCAAAGTGACCATAGATGCCTCATTTACCTGCATTTACCTGCAGAACAGCGAGTGCAGCTTATTAGTTTCATGGCTATTCCAGTTGAAATCCATACACCCACTATGGAAGACATGACCCTAATCTCCCTCACAGGGAGTGTAGTTTTCAAATGGATTCATCCAATCAGGTAACCCACATTCACATTCCCTGTATGGAAGATTAACTAGGTCATGTCTCCCATGGGGGGAGGGGGTGTATGGATTCAACTGGAATATAATAGCCCAATGCTATTATGAAGTCAAGTGTGTGTATGTGGTATCATTTAATCATTTATATACTTAGTATGGTGGTTTGAAGACAAAGGTACCTTAATTAATGTGGTCAAACTAATTTATATATAGGTAAAAAGAAAGCTTCCAAAACAGGGGCGTAGCCAGGGGAACTGCCCCCTCACAGAAAATTTTCAGGGCAAAAAATTGACAAATGGGGACAAAACTTGGGCTTTGCCCCCATCGCCCTAAAATCTTGGCTATGCTACTTTTTCAAACATTATTGACCCACCCTTAATTGAATATCTTATCATGCACTAATAAATTTCATAAAATGTACTTATGCATGGAGAAAGTTGACTACTCAGGAATCTTTGACACACCCTTGTTAATTGAACAATAAGTAACAGAAACATTCCACCATTCAAGTACCGTAGATCATTTTGAGCTATTTTGGTAATTATATATTTTGTAGAATATTTTTATAACTTTCGCTCTGGTTATAATTACAGTGATGGGATCCAGAGGCAAGGAAATCAACCAGACTGGGAATAAAGAACTACAGGATATGGCACATACAAATGATAAGCCACACAAATGCAGATATTGTGACAAGTGCTTTAGCCAGGCTGGTAACAAGAAGCAACATGAAATGATACACACAGGTAGTAAACCACATAAATGCAGATATTGTGACAAGTGCTTTAGCAAAGCCAGTGACAAGAAGCGACATGAAATGATACACACAGGTGATAAACCTCACATATGCAGATATTGTGACAAGTGTTTTAGCCGGGGTGGCGACAAGAAGCAACATGAAATGATACACACAGGCGATAAACCACATAGATGCAGATATTGTGACAAGTGCTTTAGCCAGGCTGGAGAAAAGAAGCAACATGAACTGACACACACAGGTGATAAACCACACAAATGCAGATATTGTGACAAGTGCTTTAGCCAGGCTGGTAACAAGAAGCAACATGAAATGATACACACAGGTGATAAACCACACAAATGCAGATATTGTGGCAAGTGCTTTAGCCAGGCTGGAGAAAAGAAGCGACATGAAATGATGCACACAGGTGATAAACCACACAAATGCAGATATTGTGGCAAGTGTTTTAGCCGGGGTAGCGACAAGAAGCGACATGAAATGACACACACAGGTAGTAAACCACATAAATGCAGATATTGTGACAAGTGCTGTAGCCGGACTGGTGACAAGAAGCAACATGAAATGATACACACAGGTAGTAAACCACATAAATGCAGATATTGTGACAAGAGCTTTGCGCAGGTTAACCTGAAGAATCAACATGAAATGGCACATACAGGTGATACACCACATAAATGCAGATATTGTGACAAGTGCTTTAGCCAGGCTGGTAACAAGAAGCAACATGAAATGATACACACAGGTAGTAAACCACATAAATGCAGATATTGTGACAAGGGCTTTAGCAAAGCCAGTGACAAGAAGCGACATGAAATTATACACACAGGTGATAAACCTCACATATGCAGATATTGTGACAAGTGCTTTAGCCGGGCTGATCAGAAGAAACGACATGAAATGATGCACACAGGTGATAAACCACACAAATGCAGATATTGTGACAAGTGCTTTAGCTGGGCTGATCAGAAGAAACAACATGAAATGATGCACACATGTGATAACCACATAAATGCAGATATTGTGACAAGTGCTTCAGCCAGGCTGGGCACATGAATCAACATGAAATGATGCACACAGGTTATAAACCACACAAATGCAGATATTGTGGCAAGTGCTTTACCCGGGATGGTGACAAGAAGAAACATGAAATGACGCACACAGGCGATAAACCACACAAATGCAGATATTGTGACAAGTGCTTTAGCCATGCTGGTGACAAGAACAGACATGAAATGACACACACAGGTGATAAACCACACAAATGCAGATATTGTGGCAAGTGCTTTAGCCATGCTGGTAACAAGAAGCAACATGAAATGATGCACACAGGTTATAAACCACACAAATGCAGATATTGTGACAAGAGCTTTAGCCAGGCTGGAGAAAAGAAGCGACATGAAATGATGCACACAGGTGATAAACCACACAAATACTGATATTGTGACAAGTGCTTTAGCGAGGCTAGTAAAAAGAAGCTACATGAAATGACACATGCAGACCTGTAGTATGATAAAGCACCCAAGTGCAGATATTGTGACATTATAAAGTGCTTTAGCCTTGCACTGCTGATAACAAGAAGTGACATTGCAAATAATGCGGATGAAACAATACCCTTATGTCACATACATTGTACATCTTGTTTATAATAAAATCTGTTAACTCAAAAGTTCTTGATAAGATAACACATACATGCCTCTTATATATTCAAGTATATTGGAAACGTATTGCCAACTCTCGTGTAAATGTACGAAAGTTGCTTGTGCAAGGGCTGCCTCATGTTAGATTTTGAGACAACATTTGCAGAGGAATCTAGAAACTTGACAAAACTGTTAATCGGTATTGAGTTGAGTTTAAGATTGTTTGTGTTCATCACATGAACAAAGTTGGTCCCGGGAGCAATCTCAAGCAAGTCCTCCAGAGTTGACAATTTAAACTATATTTTAAATGGCAAAAGGCAGCGATTGCATACGACTTTCTTGCACTAGGCTCATATATGTTTTAAGGGCGCTATCAGCGATTCCTACAACAAAGTACAAATATTTGAAATTTGAAGCAGTAGTGATGGATATGTTACTTTAGGTATTTGTTTTCAAATGAAAATGTAACACAAGGAAGAAAACTTCCTGGTTGAAAGGTTAAAACATTATGAAGCTCCATTAAATGCTTTGTTTATCCTTAAAGCCATAATAATAGGATTTTAGTCAAATTTTAATTATGTTATTCTTTGCCCAATATAAAACACTTTTTGGCTTTAAGGTAGTTACGTACTGGCCTTATCAATTGCACGATATGTTAGCACATCTATATGCATTATAAAAAAATGCAAAATTGTTGATTTTTCAGTAGATTTAGCAAATCATTGAGTGCATTCAGTGAGGTTCCACCGTATATAAATATCTGTGGATTTCTTAATTTGTTTTAAGAATTGACTTCATACATGTATTATTATTATGTAGTATGTATTATTATTGTATTATTATTATTATTGTACTTTTGTACTGTATTCATTCCATTAACCGTCCACTGCCCAGGGTGCTTAACAAAGGGTTCCTACGGTCCTTGAAAGTCCTTGAATTTGAAAACACCTTTTCAAGGCCTTGAAAGTCCTGGAAATTTGCACCAGGTCCTTGAAAGTCCTTGAAAATTGGAATTTTACCTATATTATAATTTGGACAAAATTTAGGGGGAGTGGAGAGGTGCCATCACTTTCGTTATTACACAGCTTTTTGTGTTTTGTTAAGTCCTTGAAATCATGCTTTGGACCTTGAAAGTCCTTGAAAAGTCCTTGAATTTTAAAGGCTTCAAAGTGTGGGAACCCTGTTAACAAAAAATTTTGGATGCACGCTTATTTTTTACACTGTTTACATAATTGTATATGTAATAAATGGCCCAAATTAAAGTATGCTAGATTTTATGTGTACATGTAGATGGTTCTGTGTTTGATCCATGTGTAGTTGGATGCACAAATTGATGGTGGATCATGTGTAGAAAAGTCACTGGTTGGGCGCTTATAAGGCCATGGATGATTAATGTACTGAATACGGTATTTGACGATACTGCTCTACCACAACAAAAATAATATTTTAAGGTTTCTGGAAAAAATGTTAGTTTTTACTCTCAGATATGTGCCCTTATAATTTTGTGCTGACCAAATAATGAGAGAAAAAAACCCTCATGGCAGCACCGCGTCATGAATGCGTTTATCGGCAGATCTGATTGGCTGCATCAAATGTTAGGATCCCGAGATATAACTGATTTTTGTCACAAAATGATACAGCATTTAAGGCCTTGTGTTTCGCAGGGTATTTCAGTTTACATGTATAAAGTGAATTAATTACAATTAATAATTGAGTCAAAATCAGAAAAAAGCAAACAAATTGAGGGTGCCCTCTCAGCAAAACTTTTAAAAGATACATACGATGCATGGCTTCAGGCTAATATAAATCCCAATTTCGAAGCCATAACTCTAAATACAACCCTTGAAAAATTGGTGAGCATGTGTGACTGTTATGAGTCAATGTTAAGTCTTTTCTATTACCTGTAATACTTGTATCTGTTTACATTATTACTTCAGCACTTTTGTTATGTTGTAATTTTTTTAGATAAAGTATACCCTGTTTTGCCAAATATTTTCTTTTTGTTTTCCAGTTTTCTTTGTCTATTGTTCCGGTTTTTGTTTTAGTGCCTTGAGCGCTCTTAATTGAGTTGATATGTGCCTTGTTGCTATTATTATTATTATTATTATTATTATTATTATTATTATTATTATTATTATTATTATATTATTATTATTATTAAATGAAACATAGCTAAATCCTAATCCTATAATTAGTACTAACTGGTAATAAAATTTTTTAATATTTTTGCAATTTGAGGGAAGGGCCAGAAATAGTTTACAAATCTAGAAATCTTAACAATATTGCAGTCACAAAATTCAAAGTCAACTGAATACTCTTCCTGGGGGGGAGGAGCACTCACTACTTGACTTGCTACGCACCAGTGTCCAAGAAAAACATCTAAGGGCGTGTTCACACTATGCCTGTTTTTCCCTGGGTCCGGGTACAACCCGGGTTAGACCCGGGATGGTTATAAGTGTGAACAGGAAAAAACCTATAAAAAAAAACGACCCGGGTCAATTTTTTTCAACCTAGGAAAGAGTAGGTTAAAACCCGGGTCAAGCCCGGGTTTGACCCGGGTCAATTGCAGTGTGAACAGAAATTCACTGTTTGACCCGCATTACTAGAAGTAAACGCAACCATTATCACTCCCTTTCTATTGTTTCTGTCTGCACTGGGAAAAGAATGATTCAGTTCTTTGGCAATAAAATCAATAAACATCTATTCCTGAGATAAGAAAGTTATTTTCATGCAAACAAATTACTAGTATTATCGAATCAAGAAGTAACAATTATTTTTGTGAGTTTTTAACCCAAAACAGCTACAAGAAGCAACTAGATAAATTACATAAGGTGGAATTTAGAAAATAAAATTTAAAAATTAACATAATTAGGCCGGGAGCCTGATATATATACCGGTAATAGTCAATGACAGAATATGTATACGCCTGCATCATCAGTAGGCTTAGGTAAAATAATCAACCCAGGTCAATTTTCTTCATGAGAGTGGCTATACATGTAGTGTGAACAGAAATTTTTTGAACCCGGATTAACTCGGGTCCCGGGTAAATAATTCATATGTGAACATGACCTAAAAGGGTATGTTTTTCACCACACAGCATCGTCGACGTCTTTTTGAAAAAGGGGTACTTTTTCAGAAGGCATCGCTTTTTCAGCCAAATCCGTAGACGTTTAGGTTCAACTAGTAATAGGCCTATTATTGTTTGAGTGAGTTTGCACTAATTTGATAAAAATCACCACTTTTTAATTGATTCTTGTTTCCTTTGTGCATGTTTTCTTTAGTATCCATAGGTCTGTAACATCAAAAAGACACCAAGGGTATCAAATTAGCTCATTTTCCTGTTTACGCCACTTAGGGTATAAATTAGATATTTCTCAGTTGACGCCATTTAGGTATGGTTTTTGCCTGTGCTACGCCATTTAGGGTAGGATTTTGCATGTGTTTCGCCATTGAGGGGTGCAATTTGGTTATGTGAAAATTCGCTCTCTGCATTTCAGAGATGGTCGGACGTGGGTGGGTAGCACTTTTGTGTGAGAGTGACCCCCCCCCCCCGGATACTCTTTAGCCTTGATTAATCTGTCCGTGATTTTGTTAACTCTCTTCCTAAAGCCGTAGCTGATGGGTGCAACAGGGGGGGTGCAGGGGATGCAATAGTGCACCACCCCCACCCCCATACCAATCAAAAAAATGTCTATTTTTTCTGCAAAAACATTGAAAATCAGCCCTTTTTTGAAGTAAAAACTTCACAAAAGGCTCCATTTTTTAGGAAAAATGTTTGATTGTTTGTAAGTAAGCAAAGAGAAGAAACACAGTTCAAGGAACAAGCTCATCATAAAAAGTATGAAATAAGGCTCCTACGGTGACAGCGCTGGTGTTCTACCAATGAATAACTTCTCCTTTCCTTTTTAGCTCTCTGTTTGCTTGTCCTCCAAAACTTTTTCAGAATTAGGTCGATCAGTTGGGATTTTTTTTAATGACTCACTACTGTATAGGCCCAGGGAACTTCTATTATTATCAGGAATTGCCTGTCACACATGATCGCACACAAGGTCGTAGGCAATCGGTCGGACCTCATCTGCCCAGAACATATTGACCCAGGTCAGCATACCGCCATATCCTTCCTGACATGCTTAGTAGCCAAGTCCGTAGAAGAGTGGATCCACACACTATGTACACAAATATACATTTGGCCACATTTTATTATACGAAGAGTACGAGTGTAGTAAACGGGTAACAAATATTCTCTAGCAAATCGGTTATACGATGGAACTGGTAGGCATATTATAAATTCGGGATATTAAATATCTTCCTGACCAGCCAGATCTGCGCATGGTCAAAGACGAGGATAGACGAGCAGACCGACACAAACTGGCTTAGTCTCCACATCAGCCAGTTTGGTTCCGCCCCTCCACAGGGAGCGTAAAATGTGTAGGAGACTCGGTCGGACCTCATCTCTCCCCATCGATTGTGACCTATAATCCCTGACATTGCCCTTATGAACTCACATCCGCATTATAGGCCCAGACCTGTAGGCAAGGAACATCGGTCATGTGGAAAGATAAATCAATACATCAATTCATACGCAAGATACACCACATAGAAATGGATTCAATAGAACGACTGCATACTTACAGGCCCCAGGTTACAGGCATAAGACGAAAAGTTTATTGGAAACATTGATGCAGGAATAGACAGTTAAAAATGTTATAACAAGTTTACATTAATGATTTTATTCTTAAGAAAATGTTGTTAGCCAAATTTAGCTTTCAAATGAAATTTAGACACGTACAAATTAATAAAAACCCATTAAAATTATAAACTAAAAACTTAAAAATAATTTAGGTCGGTCGGTGGACAAGCAAACAATTTTTTGGGGTGGGGGTGGGTGGGTTGTTATGCGCAATACTCAAGAATCGCAAAATGTAAAGTTCACACATCAGTAGCACTTGTGGATCACTCAAGCATTTCTTTGGGACATCGTGAAATTCCCTTAATTTCTTGGGGATAAATTTGGGGTAAACTTAGGGATTGGAACCCTCAAGAGCGTTCACACAACAGATTTCCCAAAAAGCACTGTGTGAACATGCCTATTGCCTCTATTTCAATTGGACTAAACATGACTCCATCACCCAGGAGGATCCGTTGACATTTTCAGAATTATTTTTCTAGATCTTGGAATTTATTTCTATAATTGGAAATTGAGCCTTTAAATCCTTTCCAAATTATTTATAGATTAATAGTACAGCATATCCATTGGAATGTATAATGTGACTCAAACATGAATCAGTTACAAATCAACATGCCTGTAGGATGTTTTAACATCATTATGTAGTGTAAAGGTCTGACTCGATCCACAGCCTCATCACCCTTTTTTATTCATCAAAACTGAGATTTTGGTATGGTATCATAAGAAAGCTCATATTTTTCTCATTACAGACACCAGTCGTATATAGGCATACCGTGGTCGCTCCTACCCCGGGGGGCTGAAGAAAATTCAATTTTGCTGCCCCCCTCCTCAACAGCCCGAAAAGGTTGACCCAATTTTTTTTCGGTCGTTTTTAAAAAGTGAAGAGCAAAAAAAAAAAAAAAAAAACAGATTATAGGAGCTAGCGCCATAAAAGCAACACATTTTGATGTAGAGTACAATTTTTTCACAATTTTTTCCGCCCTTTTTAATTTAATTTAATTTCTGCCGCCCATTCTTCTTCTGCCGCCCTTTCGTTTTGCCGCCCCTTCTTCTTCCACCACCCCTTTGTTTTTTGGCCACCCCTGCTTTTACCCCTGGGGCTTGCGCCCCAAAGCCCCCCAAAAAATATGCGCATGCCAGTGAAATTTAACACCCAAGATATGTTTCATTTAAATAGTGTGAACAAAAACGTAGTGATATGTGGTTCTACCACACCGGAAGTGTATGTACTTTTCTATGGGGCATTGTTATACACATCTCTGCTTCTCATATCAAAACTGCTGCAGAAATGCAACTCAAAATTTGGAAACGCATTGTTTTAATGGTGGGCTTCAATCTAAGATAGGAAACAGAAAATGAAAATTCAGACCACACCTCTTTAAAACAAAACTGGCAAAAAATGGGTTTGAGATCAATTTTGCATATGGATTTATAATAGATTGTATTGGAATATTTAATAGGAGACTTTTCATCTGAACAGAATCTACTCTTTCATTATCCAATTGTTAGAATCTCAGGTTAGAATGCAGAAGAAGCAGAATATCTCAAGAATCACCTGCTCCCAATTTTGGTAGGGACTTGAACCAGAGATTATCTGTTTGAACCAAGGTAATCATAATTAATGAGCTAAGGTGAAAAAACTGTGCACGTAAAGCCTGTGAGTTGATACTCAAACTGTTGAGGTAAGCACGTATCGTCGGCAGAGTGCTACACTATCGTAAGTGAAATTTTTGGCCAAAATGAGATTTTGACGAATTATGGAAGGCCATACACATTTTAAAACAGGTTTTAAGTTTCAAAATTGCATAATTATTTTTTAATTAATAAAATACAATATCGTAAGTGCAATGCAATTTTAATTAATGCATGCAAGACTATAATCGTATGTGCCACTTACGATAGTCTTGCACGCTAATTTTTGTTTTTTCATTTGCTGCAAGACCATCGTATGTGCCACATACGCTACTTTATTGGGCCTAAACAACAAAATCATGGAATGCTACACCATCGTAAGTGCAAAACAGTCTCTAACTCATCACTGGCTGTGACGCTGACGGCTGTATGCATTGTCATCATGCTGGCTAAGTTCATAGCTCCCATGACTGGTAATAGAAACGATAAATCCGGTGTTTTTATTTTTAGATTCAATAATAAATCTTGAGAGATAACATTACGGCAAAAGGTGTCTTGCTATAATTTGTAAATATTATATGCCAAAATAAATTAACACTTGTTAAAAAACATAAAATGACAAAATATTGGATATTTGAGCCGATATTACGCATATCCTAATTTAGCAATGAATGCTACACTATCATAATGTGGCACATACGATAGTGTTGCACTCTGCACTTATTTCTATTTAAGTGCAACACTATCTTATGTGGCACATACGATAGTGTCGCACTCTACACTCATTTCTATTTGAATGTAACACTATCGTATGTGGCACTTATGACATCTAAATCAGTAAATAATTCATCGATTTATTAACTTTAACACCATTTATATAGTTTATATTATTAAAATCAAATTGCTTTACATTCCCATGTCATTTTATGGCTACTTGGAAACAAACGGCTGTGCAAAACACAAAAATGCTCCTCCTGTAAAACTGTCCAAAGTGCACTTACGATAGTGTAGCACTCTGGCGACGGTATATGGAATATACAATATGTTAAAGTGGCAAGTTTTCCCGTATTACAGGAAATAGAAAAAAATCACAGGAAAAGAGTCAAACACAAAAACACAGACAATCATGGAAAACAGCATTTTTGCTACTAAAAAAATAAAAATAAAATACATTTGAAAAATAAGAAACAATTTTTAAAAGGAAACTTTCATGAAGAATTTTATCATGATGTGTAGAAATTGTCAGAAAATGGGGTGATTTTGTATGGGAGTGCCCAAAATTTCACATCATTGACAATCAAAAATATAGCTTTTTACCCAAATTAACAGTACAAAATATAGAAAACTCATTTATTTTGCTCAAAATGCGTGCGAAGCTCGCCAAAATGTCAATTTTGAGGACTAATTGTTCAAGAAAGGGGGTCATTCAGTGTAGGTTACTGAAAAAAAAACGAGTCATCGGGTGTAGGATTTGCCAAAAATAACGGGCTATTTTCATGGGCACATGACGTATGTCAATATATGGGAGTGCCCCCCCCAGGTTGGTACCTATCAGTTGCCAGTGATTATGGACAAGATTGCCTCATCAAAATGCAACATTGTAGCTACCTTATTTGTGACACGATCTGGTCCATGGGGGCCAAAGGCGGCAAATTTGCAACTGAGATAAAGGTAAAAATATGGAGTAAAAAACAATAGAATACATAAGAAAATAGACATCAAAAAACTTCATAACTTTAGAACCAAGTATGCTAGACCTTTGGTGTTTTCAGTAAATGATAGCCTATTGTATGTATAATGTAATAAGTATAGTAACTCAATTTTCAAAAATGCCTCCTTTGGCCCCCATGGACCAGATCGTGTCACATTTATAGATGAATGTTATAAGGCAAAAAAAAAAGGTTTGTCTCAAAGCTCACGAGTGGTTTGAAAACAAATGCGAAATGCGATTTTTTTTTTTTTTTCCCGAATTTTTTTATGGTATTTGGATAAAATAATCTGAATTTCGCCATATTTTTCTGGAAAAACTAAAAATTTTTTTTTTGAAATAAAAAAAAAATCCGCATTTCTTTTTTTATCAAATTGCACGATTTTACAAATGCGCAAGCTTTTGAGACAAACCTTTTTTTTTTTTACTAATATAGGCATATATGCTCATAAGGCTATAAATCCTGGGCATTTCAAGAGGAACCATTGTTGCATATTGAAGAAGCGGCTTTTCAGAAAAAGAAAAAAAAACCTGATAGGTACCAATCATTTTGATACAGCCTGTATGCAAGAAAATGTAACTGAAATGTAAGAATCATGCATATTTTACACATTGTACAGGATATTACTGAGTCTTGCTTGATTTGTTCCTAAAAGAGAATCAAATCCAAGAGTCCTGTGAAGCATGATCTCTGGTGTACTGATTGATTTATGTCAATTTTCTTGCACTTTTAGGGGACAATTTGGCATTTTGAGCCAGAATAAATGACACATATGATTGATTTGATTACATATCTGTGATTTGATTGACTGACTGGGTGTGTGGTTGGACGATTGATTGAGTCAATCGATGTGTGAGATAAATAGATAAAAGAAATCTGTGAATTTCCTTGTTGCCTTGTTGTTGTTTTTTTGTTTTTTAATTCGGTATACAGTCGGTACTGCTCAAACCGGCTGACATACACCCACACACACAAACCACTAAAATAAAGCCATAATGTATGATTTTGGTTAAATTTTAATTTGGTTCTTCTTTGCCAAAAATTACAACATAATATAAAAACAGGGGGTGTAAATGGAGTCACTCATTCAGATAACCCCCATTTGAAATTCACACTCCATGTGTGGAAGATCAAGGTCATGTCTTCCTTATACTATAGGGGGTGTAGCTCATGTATAAAAGTTGTAAGCATCTGCATGAATTGACTTCCAAAAATGACCCTATAAGCTAGGATGTCACAAAAATATGTCAAACTAACCCTAAACAAGGATTTTACTCAAATTAAAACACCCTAAGCGAAATTTGCCTCTAAATAAGGATAGACATTGTGTGTGCCGGTGTGAGCGTCATTCTTAAAAGCTTAAAAATTAAAATGACCATACAAAGGTATACCAGGCTGCACACTCAGAAACCTCCAGAATATTAAACTTGATAAATATGTCCCCACTAATGGCAAAAAAAAAACTATCCTAAGCAAGAACCTTCCTTAAAAAACACCCCTTCTTTTAGTAAAATTAGTGTTTTGAGACCCTTATTCCGGATCCTCGTTTTACTTTTCAAAACCACCCTAAATCCATGTTTTCTTTATGCGAATGCTTACAAGTATTATTCTGTGTGGCCAAGGGGGAGGGGATGTATGGATTTCAAATGGAATAATTCATTATTGTGGCTCCAAATATAGGTCCTACAATGTATTTAGGTGCCAAAACCTAAAAACATGGCACTGCCAGTTTATTTATCAAAATCAAACTCACAAAATCTTGAAGACATTCCCTGCAGAAGAGCTGTAATGATTAAATTCATGGCATGTGTAAACACAGCTTGTAAATGTCATCTTTCCGAGCCATTGGTTAGCTGTAGCAGTTATTAGCCTTATTTTTATACCCAATTGATTTGAGTCTCAGAGCCCATGCATGTATGAATCTTCTCTGATAGGCATTGACAGTTTCCAGTGAGTAATTACAAGCTTTAAGATGGACATTTATTTTGGTTATATGTTGTCATGGCAACGTGACACATTTTTAATGGTGAGGGAAATCTAAAATATGCACTTTTGTAAGTTCATAAACATGTCATGAAGTGTACAGTGGCGTACCGTGGCCGCTCCTACCCTGGGGGGGGGCCTGAAGAAAATAAAATTTTGCCGCCCTTCCTCAATAGCCCAAACGGTTGACCCAATTTTTTTTTTCGTGGTTTGAAAAAGTGAATAGAAAAAAAAAAGGATTTTAGGCGCTAGCGCCCTAAAAACAATGTATAGTACCATTTTTTTTTACTTTTTCAAATTTTTATGCCCGTTTTTCTTTAATACTTCTTTTTGCCACCCCTTCTTCTTCCGACGCCCTTGTTTTTGTCGCCTTCTTCTTCCGCCGCCCCTTCGTTTTGGCTGCCTCCTACTTTGACCCCTCATGGCTCAAGGTCCCCAAAGCCCCCCAAAAAAAAAATATATGTGCATGGTGCAAGTAACTAAATAGAAAAACTCTGTTGTGTCTATAAATGTGATCAAATTACTGCCCTTTTCTATGTTCAAAAATTGATCAAACTGGATTTTTATCCTACATTTACCATATGATTCATTTATTTTGTCACATTGTTTCAATCACCCTGATACACACTACAAAGGAAGAGAAAGTGATTTTTAAATTTACATAGCCATCTCTGCATTATTTATACATTTGAAGGTCACTGTAGATGTCATTGAATCATCATCAGTGTCAAGATCATTATCATCATCATCCAGTGGTGTAGCCAAGACCTTAAAGAGGGGGCAAAGGGAGAGGACAAGGCAACTTTCAAGGGTGGGTGATAAAATTTGATGAAAATGGCCAAAAATGGGCTAAGAAGTACAAAAAAGGCATAAAAACCTTAAATATCAGACCATCGCCCTAGCTATGCCACTATCATCATCATTGTCATCATCATCATTGTCATCAGCATCATCATCTCCATCTCCATCTCCATCTTCTTCATCATCATCATCATCATCATCACCAACATATCATCACTGTAGGGTGCAGTGACATATTTCCCTGATATATTTTCAAGTCAAATTATGATAAAAAGAATGAATATTACTGTTAAAATCAGTCCTTTCTGAATTCTGTTTCTCCTTTAAATTAAAGACGAATTTCAACTCCGTTGACCATATGTCTTTACCCCTCCAAGTGATCAGGCTATTTACGCACTTGTACAGGTACTAGGCAACCAAATCAAATTGAATGTGTCCTTTACACACCATTGAGTCCATCCATTCCCATCAGTAAACAGTTATTTCTGTCTCCAATATAGATGTTATCATCAGCGATTCAGCACACTAGCGTATGAGGGCTGGGAAATGGCGTTTTCGAAAAAAATTGCATGTGAAAATTTGACAATTTCAGAATACTCACTCAAAGGGCAAACAAGTAAAATTTCCTTTATATTTCTTAAGAATATGATAAGGGGCATTTTCCCATATCACTACATCCACTACACTACCAGATTCCTATTGTAGCTGCTTGCACAGGTACACTGTCACCAAGGTACTTTTATTGGTGCTGTGGAGTACCAGGGGAGTACCAGTGTAGTACTAATGTATTAGTACCACTGCTGGAGGGTCCTGTGCAGTAGCAGCATTGGTACTGTTTTAGTTGCTCTGTGTGTACCAGTCAGGTACCTTGGAGATAGTGTACCTGTGCAGGTGGCTGAAATAGGAATCTTGTAGTGAACAATACTGGTCTTGTGAATATTAATGCTCTGTGTGCTAGCCATGTGCTTCTATGGAAAAAGTTCAACTTTTGAAATATTTTCTCAAAATATCAAGATAAGCTATCTTAAGAACTACTGGATCAATACTAGGCTTGTTTGTACTCAATTTAATGAAAATTTCATGCTGATTCCAAATATGGTCATGAAAATTTACATTTATGAAATTTTTGAATTAAAAAAAAAACCAAACTGGAACTTGTCGTCTGCAGTCGACACCCGTGTGAAGAGCGTTACAATAATGAGGAAATCAAATGGTTATGCTAGATTGATCTCAAATCAATTCTTGCTGGAAAAGACCTATTTTGATCAAAACCTGTAAAATTGCATTAGTTTTCCTCAATTAGCTCTTCACAACTCAACACGTTTGTCAATGTCAGTACAAATCAATTGCTACATCTACCCAACTGCACACAGTTCGAGTTTGAATTAAATAAACACACTATCTGTGGTCATCTTGCGACTCCCTACATTTTGGTCAATAAAAATTTTATAACCCCAACCCCTATTTTTCTTTCCAACAATTTATGACCCCCCCCCCCCCATTGTAAAATATTTGCTTACAAACATTTTTGCAAAATAATTTTATCAACACTTTTTAAAGTAATTTTACAAAATAACATTATGTTAGAATGTTTTGCAACAAAAACATTTTCTACCCTTCAAATACCCTTTACATAACCCAACATTAATATAACTTGATCATTAAACATTTTCTGGCAAACCTTTCCTAACGTTTTGCAAATGTTTTCAAAACATTTTTTGCTTGTTAGGATCTGGCCCGGGGATCTGGCACATGCCTAAGGTTACTTTCCACAATTCACCTGTGAATTTTAAAGGACAAAATTACAATACATACTTCTTTTTTGGCCACAGATAGCATGCACACATTTCATTTTCTACTTCCGTAAGTACATAAACCTCCAAATATACGTCCAAATTCAATTTGAGCCCCACTTGTTGTGTTTCGCAGAAAATGATTCAGATTTCGATAACGTGTATTAAATTTGCTGCGTATTTGTGCAGTGGACAATGTCAGTTTCAGCAGCAGGTGTTTGGTGTGAGGTCTAGAAAAGTGATGCTATCTTCATCAAAAGGTCAATCACAGATGTTCCCATCATGCAATGTGGAATTTAGTATGCAATAATAATACAGCCAATTTAAAGTTACAGCAATATTGTAACATTTGTTAAAATCCTGATTTTCATTATTGTAATGTACTTTATTGCAATGTTTGCACAGTATTTTTTGTGGGACATGAGAGCACACCAGACGCACCAAATTGCATTCTGCATAGGAGGATTGTCCTTCTGATATCAAATAATTTAGCTTTTTTTAAATTCACAATATAATACAAATCTTAGGGCAAATTTGTATATTTTCAGACTTTTGATTATTTAATAGTCCTCAAAGCAAACTTCATCAATCTCATGATATGTACTTAAAGGAAAAGCCGTCCGGTCCATCATATGAAAATTTGGTTTTTTTTTATAAATGTTGGATCAAATTGGATATTGGCCTATATTATCTTATATTCGAAAATCAATATCGGATATAGGATCGATGGGAAAAAGTAATTTTAGTTCTACTCTAGCTAAAAAATAACAAATTGAGTTGATCAACCCAGGGCGTAGCCAGCTTTCTTGGTCAGGAGGGCAAAATAAAATTTCGGGGGCACAGACGGAAAAAAAAATTGCACTTGCATCATATACCGGTTTTGTTTTTCAAAGAGACTGTACAGGTCTTTGAGCTTCCAAAAAGGCTCAATTGGGAAGATGTGCGCGCGTAAGCACAAACAAATTGAGTATTTTACATTCGCTCATGATTGGGATGAAAAGGGCATAGCCGCGCCCGCAAACAATTTATATTTTACACTATTTTGGCCCAAGATCGGGGTAAATCTTGGTGGAAAAGGGGTGGCTCCTTGCCCCTTTACTTTTCCTTTGCCCTCCAGATTTTCTCTTTCATTTTTTGTCAGAGGGGCACTTTTATCTTCCATTTTTTGTCAGGGGGGCACTCTGCCCCCCTTGCCACCCCACTGGCTACGCTACTGGATCAACCTCATTAATGATTGACTGACGGACATGCACTCACGATACAGACACTGGTACAAAAAGAGAATTTGTCAACACTGCTGTTTTCCTTTTCCTTGTTTTTTTGACAAATATTTCATTTTAAAAATATAAAAATTTTAATGACTTATCCTTCACTTTTATTTTTAAGTGATTTATACACAATTTATTTTATTTTTACTGGGTCACTGAATGGACCTTTAACCAGTTTAAAAGTAGGTAAATAAACAAACAGGTATTTTCATTCTAATTGTAGCATTTGAAATCAAATTAAGCTGCTCCTTTTTCATGTCCACAAAAGGCTAACAGTATTATGAACTTACTTATTTGATTTATTTTCTTCATTGTATCTTCAATTACGTCTCCCAGGTTTCATCTAATACTTCTAATCAACCACACTGGCGGTAAGCAGTGGTAAGATAATAATGAACAAGTGACCTGGTCCAATAAAAAAAACCTAATGATCCACTTTTGTTGGCTTTAGCTGAGTTTATATAAACTCGATCACCAGGCGATTGCGATTCACCACTTTTGGAAAGCGATGGACAATCACCAAATTTTGTGATGCATCGCTCACCACTTTTGCATTTATACTGTTACGAGTCGTACTTGACTCAAGGCCAAAATCACCTTTTACCCGAACTCACACGAATGCACAACACAAATACACTGTTTAAGCTAACAAAATCTAAGTCTTTAATTGAAAGCAAGTTTTGTTTGGTACAATATAATGACAACAAATACACATACACAATAATCAAATATAATCACTCTTTAACTATTTAGTACTTAGCCAGCATTCTTCTTCTTGGTGATCATAAAGTTCTTGCAATGTTCTGGACAACTGATGTAATATATATCCTTATTCACTTGTCCTGTGAAAATCAGCGAAAGTCCAGTGTACACTTGAGTTTATAAATATTCTTGCGTATGAAATCCTCACACAAATCTCCTTGCGCTGCTTTCTCCTTGCGTTAACTCCTTGCGCTGCTTTCTCCTTGCGTTAACTCCTTGCGCTGCTTTCTCCACCATCAACTCCTTGCGCTGCTTTCTCCACAATTGGTGCTATTTCCACCTTTCACACAATATCTTCAGGAAGCAGGACTGCGATGCAGTTGTCCCCACTTATTTTGACAGTTGCATTGAATCAGAATACCAGACTTCAGCAAGTCGACAGAAGAATATATTTCCTTTCTTGGAAGAAGTACGTTCTTTGACGCATTCTAGATCTTCTCCGACAACACTGGCAAATAGTAGTACTTTGACCACATAAAATATTTCTGGCTTGCAATTTCCTTTCTTTGAAAGAATTGGACTGTAAGCATATTAGCTAGCTAGCCCAGATCAACACTATCAACTGTGACCATAATTGTGTTTACCTTTTCATATATATCAAGCAGGGGGAAATCCCAAATATTAATAGCCAAATGTGGAAATTCCCAAGCCTTAATTATAGCAGTAACCTTTCTCATTACATCCCTTCCTGAGGGGAATCCCCTGACATCACTTCTCTTTACATCCTCAGGGGGGTTTCCAAATATTCCAAATTAGATATGATTCAACTTGTGTTGCTCAATTTGAGAGGGGAATTCCCCCAAAATGTCATCACTCATGTAATTTTGTAAACAAAGGTAAATCATCAAATTAAATTATTCAGGGCACATCACAATACGTATCACAGCGATAGCGATTGCAGACGACAAGTAAAATGTTCTAAATATCACAAAATACATTTCTAAAACATCCATTGCTATCAATAATTATTCCTTTAAATTAATTCATCACCGAAGTTAATAATCGAGAAAGAGAAATTAATAAGCAAAATAATAGATCCAGTTGGTTTGAAATGATTGGTTGATGCATTCACGTCAGTGTCACATGTCAAGCGACATCGCTGGGAAGTTGAGATTTTTTTAACTCGCAAAAGCGACATCATTTTTGCCTCGATCAGCGATTTGAATTGATTGATCAGCTCGACACTCTAAAAATGTAAGTAAACACTGAGAATCGTTTTTTCTGCAAAAGCGATCAAGTATAAATTTAGCTTTAGTCTCTGAGATTCAAAGCATTCTATACATCACAGCACAAGGAATTGTAGGATACTGTTCATTCCTCTCCTGATCTTCATTCATGAATACACTAATCTCAACTATGCATGGCTGCAAATGTCATTCACATCTGACCAAAATAATACTGACCGATTGCCATGCCTGCCTATTTAACCAATAATACTGTACTGACCGTACACCATGCCTGCCTATTTGACCAATAATACTGACCGATCATCTATTTGGTCAGAATTACTCACACCAACTCAGGACACTGCCCAAAATATCATCTTCACTAAAATACATTACAGAGAACAAACCATACGATTGATGAAGTCTTATAAACATCACTAGTTTCAAACCCCCTTTATCATCTGAAACCAAACTGAAAGTGGGTTAAAATCAATGTTTCTTATTTTCTTAAGACTGTAAGTGATACATAATCAACAATTTTAACCCTCTTCTATATAATATAGTGAAACTATTAGAGTCAAGCGGTAGCATGACCAGCAAGTTTTAAAAAAACCGACTGATAAAGAAGAATAAACAGATGCACCGCGGACTATATTTACACGAAACAAAACGCTATTGTTCTGTGATATTTTTCGCTGGGTACAAAATATATCTAAAACCATGCTAAATCTTATTTACTGTCCAAAGTGTAATATTTTAATAACTCATTAATTCAAAAAGTTACACCAATCTTACAGTCAATCCGATTGTTTGATAATAAAAAACATTCTTGTATTATTTCACGCTTGGTATTTCATAGCCAAAATTAGTGTAAAATCATAGCTAATCATACTGATATCCAGAATCTTTCGTCACTGCTACAGCCATACATGGCTGTCACTGTCGCACTGCTTTTTGAGATTCACTTTCAAAATATACCCTAGCATTTTCCTGGATACCCTACATACAAATTCTGGATCCCATTCAAGTTTTTCACAATTCTTTTATTCTTTCCGGACCACAGCATACATTCATATTAATAAATACTCCACTTTCACACGTCGTTATATCGGGACGTCCCGTGGCATGAAGTGGTTAAGGCCATGGACTTCTAATCCACTTATGAAGTTTTGCCCAAGTTGAAACTTCCCACCACCTTTTTATTTAATGTTTTATTAACCAATTTATTGTCATAAATTAAGAATAACACCATTTCGAACATCCATTGCTATTGTGATATTATATTTTTTTTCATCAAACAAACATGTTTGATTTTTTATTCACATTTAGGCCTAGGCCAAGGGCCTACTTTCACCATCCAGATGCTTTCACCATGCCTGACTATCATCATGATATCTTCGTCATTTAAAACACATTTATCAGTGGCTCTGTTCACAGCTCAGACTGAAATTATATTTGGAATAAATATTATAAATTATCACAAATTAAAATCACAAACAGCGAAAGCTCGCCAACAACTGCCGCTGAATATTGTTATCCAACTAGATTTCCCCACAGGGCTATAAAGAACCACAAACCGCGAAATTTGGATATATACTAGATTGCCATGCAGGGCTATAAAGAATCATACACCACGAAATATGGATATCCAACCCGTATCCAACAAGCTTAAACTATAAATTAGCTCCTGATAGATGGCAGGGCTTGATAAGGGAAATTAAAATCACAAACCGCGAAAGATCGCCGACAACCGCCGATTAATAGGGATATCCAACTAGCAGGGCCACAAAGAACCACAAACCGCGCAATTTGGATCCAACCAGATTTCCCACAGGCCTATCGGGATTATAAAGAACCACAAACCGCGAAATATGGATATCCAACAAATTAAGACCACAAACCGCGAAAAGATCAAACTGCCGCTCAATATTGATATCCAACTAGATTGCCCGCAGGGCTATAAAGAACCACAAACCGCGGAATTTCGATATGCAACTAGATTGCCCCACAGGGCTTCAAAGAACCACAAGCCACAAAATATGGATATCCAACAAGCCAGATTATAAAGAACCACAAACCACGAAATATGGATATCCAACAAATTAAGACCACAAACCGCGAAAGATCAACAACAACTGCAGCTCAATATTGATATCCAACTAGATTGCCCAAGAGGGCTATAAAGAACCACAAACAGCGAAATTTGGATATGCAACTAGATTGCCCCACATGGCTACAAAGAACCAGAAACCACGAAATATGGATATCCAACAAGCTTAAACTATAAATTAGCTCCCGATAGAGGGCAGGGCTTGATGAAAACCACAAACCACGACAGATCGCCGACAACCGCCGCTTAATAGGAATATCGAACTAGGTTGCCCCGCAAGGCTACAAAGAACCACAAACATTAAAACACGATTATATTGCCTACTCGGGGCATTTAGGCGCTTCCGTAGTATAGGCTTAAATATAATGCGCATTTACCAGAATTGCAACTTCAAACATCTATTTTTCCGTTTTATTTGTTTTATGGAGCACATCCTAACCTGATGACTTTCCAAGCTTGGAGCTGCTTGGCTACATTCATAAAAAGAAAAGAAATCTACCAAAAAATGTTGACAACGTAAAAGAAATCAGCAAGTTTTAAAAACCCACCTCGGCTCACTTTTTGAAACTTGGTCCCATTTTAAACACCAACAGCAACTCTGTTTTTTATTTTATTTCAACAGAACACAGCGTTTCCAACAAGATTACAAGCCTACGTGTTATTTGTTTAATTCAATCATTAATCATGATTATTATAAAACAAAACACAATAGGATATTGGCTTACAGTGCAAGAACAAGATAATAACCTTTCAGGTCGTTCCAGAAAGCTTACAAATTAATATCGCATCTGCACATTAAAGATACATAACACTTTGGAAATGTTTTAAATTTATATAAATATGATAAAGTTTAAATCAGTACCTTTTACAAATGGGACCAAGTTTCAAAAAGTGAGCCGAGGTGGGTTTTTTAAACTTGCTGATTTCTTTTACGTTGTCAACGCGTTTTTTTGGTAGATTTTGTTCACAGGAATTCATCAATATTTTAGGTTGTTCAGTGGCATAGTCAGGACTTTTCCAGATGGGTGGGGGCATAGGGGTAAGGGGTACCATGGTAATTTGACTATATTCAAAATCTGCAGAAATGTAGTGACCACGTTTCTTATTTAAAGGATGATGGTTCAGTTTTTTTAGATCCCAATTTGCAAACCTTTATTGGTATAATGTGATCATAGCAAGCACAAAATATTGCACATTTACACATGTCCATATAGTGTTTTTTGGAGTATTTTACTTAGTCAAAAATAAAGTCACAAAAAAAAACCCATTAAAAGTCACACACACAAAAAAAACATTAAATATTCAAACACAGTTCTCCCAAGTTGCCCAAGGCTTATACAGATATTACCCTGTTTGAAACTGGCTGTGAGATCTTTGTCGTCCACTGCCTCCACCCCACAATTCAAATGAAGTACCGGTAATGAACATGATGAAGAAATTAGATGTAACAATATTTTATCTTCCGCCATGGGAGGAATGTTTCAACCATGGTTGTATCAGTAAAAAAAGTTAGGAAAAACACAGGAACGTAATGTCAGTATATAAGAGACTATCGGCCATGTGTCGGTAAGATACTGTACTGATTTTATTGTATTTTATCAGTACTCAGGATTACTTCTTTGATTTGAGGCTTAAAACCACTAAAAATGTAATTTAACCTTAAACCAAAATAAAAATGTTTGCAAGTTTGGCCGTCAAAATAACATAATGCTCAAATCACAGAGTAAAAAAATGTTGTCACACATAATATGTAATGCTTGTGCATGTCTGTATTAGCTTGTATTCAGCATCAATACACAACCTGAATAAATACAGTTTGTCAATTACAATTAAGGTGTTTTACTACATTCTTATTCTGTCAGAGCTATTGGGCTATTCCAGTTAAAATCCGTACCCCCCCCCCCTATGGAAGACATGACCTTAATTAATCTCCCACACAGGGGATGTAGATTTCAAATGGAATCACCCATTCAGGTAATCCCATTTGCAATCATACTCCCTATGTAGACGATTAAGGTCATGTCTTCCATAGGAGGTGTATGAATTGCAACTGGAACTTTATAGCCCATTAACCATGCTAACATCTTGCTTCTAGCTTTCCACGCACATAACAGAAAAAAAGTGTTTAGTTAGAAAAATAAACAGAGAGAAGAATTAAAATTTTGTTAAATGAGTACAAATTTATGCATAATTATAATAAAATTGACCCCTGCTGGGATGTTGCTCCTGGACCCCAGAAAGGTGGGTCCCTGAACCCCATCCGTGTACGGCTTTTCTTGCCACGGCCATCACGATGCACGCTTGCATTTGAACCACTGGCGTGAAAAATTAATATTCCTTGTTCACACTATTTTATAAATACATTTTTGCGCACTTCGTGTGATATGAACCCAATGTCTATCAACTTTTGAGCCCTTTTAGTATACTAGTAAAACAGAAATTTTTGTGTGTGATGTGCGCACAGATATCTTGGAAAAATTAGGGGGCATTCATTTTCTTTGGAAGGGGGTCCCATATAGGCCTATACGGGGGAGTCATACATTTTTGGAAAGAACAATAAAATTTTTGATGACCAAAATGTAGGGAGTGATGGGAAGCACAAGATAACCACAGATATAAATGTGTTTATTTTATTCAAAAAGACTGGTTTCAATACAATTTTAGCCTGTTTCTAAAGGGATAATGTGTATCGGTGGTGGGGGATCATAAAATTTTTGTTGCCGCAATTTTATTGACGCTGACTTTTGTAAATTTGGGACCCCCCTTCCGAAGAAAATGATAGCCCCTTAGGCTAAACTTATGCTCACTTAACATTTTTTCTTTGCCACCCCGTTCACGGAATGCCACTGAATTGAACTTCTTACTTTTGGAGCCATTTTCTTAAATCTGCCACTGAACCGTACAGGACTGAGTGAAGACCTGGCATGAAACTTTTTGCGTGATATGCACGCAGATATCTGTAATTGTTTCCCCCTCCCCGGGACAAAATGTCCACTCCAGGCATGCCACTGAACTCCTTACAATTGAGATGGGGTATTTTGCTGACAGAGCCATTTTCCTTAAATCTGCCATTGTACCGTAGAGGCACGACAGAACTGAGGGGGATGTCATTTACTTCAGAAGGGGGGTCATGAATATGTCGGTGACCGGAGTCAAATGACCTCCCCTCTCGCGGGCTAAATTATTTTACAACCCCCTATCTCGGGTCGAAAATTGTTATGACCTCACCTCCTTCCGCCTAAACAGACTGAAGACAAATTATTCATTGCCGGAACTAAGACGTGCAGTGTACATAAATTTTAGTGTGAAGAAAGTGCACAGAACGCAATAAATATTGTAAAGCGAAGGAGCTAGTTAAAAGAATGTGATAGAAAACATATTTATGTAGGTTTCTTTCACCGACCTGTTCTCGAAAAAAATTCAAATTTCGATGTAAATATGCATTGTGTTTGGGCCCCGGTCTTAGTACAAGGAACTTATACGATGTCCTTATTCACAAACTGATACTATCTGCGAGCGGTCCGAATTTTGAGCCATACAAGTTTACGTGGTGAACTACCCCGGTCTAGGCGAATTTCGCTGACTAGCAAATGTGTTAACTAAGGTTTGCCTGGGATACCTACTGTACCGGTATCTGTATCTGTATTTGTCACATCGGTAGAGTCTCCTTCATCAGGTAACATCACCAACCTAGACTTAACGAGCACAACTTGGATGGATGCTTTTCATGTTAATTTTAATTTAGTTTACGTAGACTTTGGTGACTTGGTTCTTGAAGGCTTCTAACGGGACGCAAAATTTTATTAAATCCTAACCCTAACCCTAAGCCTACCCATAACACTTACCCTAACCCTAACACTTACCCTAAGCCTAACCCTTTCCTATGTGTCCCTATATGGGTTATAAAACTTTTGCGTCCCGTTATGGTTGCAGAAAAATATTAAGCTGCCCGGACTGGCTGCGCCGGTTTGCCATGGAATATACCGAGTTCTACATCGTCACTTGGTCATATTGGCAATTATAATACTGTCAAACATAACATGAAACAATAACATACCTGTTTGCATCATATTTTTTCTCCATTTCTGGTATAAAATCCGGGTATAAAATAATTATGTCCAAAAAGTCCACACCTCCACTTTTTCTTCAATATTTTGCGACAGGCTGTAGGTTTGCCACACATGGCTAATCATAGCCCGTATGTGCCATGTGATTGATTACCCTGTCCGGATTGGTCAAAAGTGCTCAAACTTTGTTGCAAGGAAATGAAGAGTAATTCTGATTGGACAATTAGTTTCCTTGGAGCTGTCAAGAGTTTAAGGGGCTTTGTTATTATTATTCACTTCATGAACAGTGTCTGAAGGAAAGCCTAGTACAAGGAACTTATACGATGTCCTCATTCACAAACTGATAATTTGAGCCATACAAGTTTACGTGGTGAACTAGGAAAGCCTGAAAAATAAGATAGAGTAAAATAAATAAAATTAAATAAAAAATAAAGTGATGGGAGTGTATAATAAAAAAAACTATAGGCCTAACTATTTCAGAGAAAATAGTGTTTTATTAAATGAGAGTTTGTCTTCTGTTTCAAGTTTAATCACTAATTAAACAGAGCATGTGTGTTGATAACAAGTTCCTTGATTCCGCCAGGCTTGGAAATAAGAGGGAGCCAAGGGCTAATTGAACTGAGCATGCGTGTCAGTATTGATCCCAGCGAAAGTGCAAAAAAAAAAGTTAAACCTGAAACTGAAGTCATATTTTTTAACTGAAAAATTGGCAAAAAATTAGAAAAATAGCAGTATTAACAAAGTTGAAGCCCTAGCTAATTTCTCTTACAGATTCATGTAAAACTGTCTAATTAATTGGGTTTCAGCAGGTGATGCACATCTATGCTTAATTTTGATGACTTTTATGATTTTCTGAATGATCAAATCGCTTAAGGGATCTAAAATGAGCGTTTATTGCGTTTCGACAGTATTTTTTGTGGGACATGAGCTGAGAGCACCTCAGACCTATCGAATTGCATTCTGAATACGAAGCATGTCTTTCTGATATCAAATAATTTTCATTTTTTGAAAATCACAATATAATACAAATTTTATGACAAACTATAAAAATTTGATATTTTTCAAATTTTTGATATATAACAGTCCTCGAAGTAAATTATATAAATCTAATGATATATTCTTAAAGTGTATGTAACAGGGAGGAAAAGCCGACGGTCAATTGAAAATTTTGACCTTTCATATTGAAGATATGGATTTTTTCCCAAAAAGACCTAATTTTTTTTTGGTGTTTTGGGGAAAAATCCATATCTTCAATACGAAAGGTCAAAATTTTCAATTGATCGTCGGCTTTTCATCCCACCTACATACACTTTAAGTATAAATCATCAGATTTATAAAGTTTACTTCAAGTACTGTTAAATATCAAAAATATCAATTTTAATGATTTGCCATAAAATGTGTATTAAATTGCGAATTTCAAAAATCAAAATTATTTGATATCAGAATGACATTCTTCGTATTCAGAATGCAATTCGATATGTCTGATGTGTTCTAATGTCCCAAAATAAATACTGTCCAAACGTTCATACCCCAGCCCTTAATGGGCCTTTAAAAACTGTACATTTTTGGAAAGAAAATGAGTAGGAATCCTATTGTAATGTTAGATTTAAACATAAATGTTCAGTTTTTGAAAACACAAAACAAAAAAATTGCGCCTTTTTTTCTTTTTGTGACAGCATGCAAAAAAACCAGTGTGGAATTTAAGATTTTTTTCAGTTAGGTTTTCATAAAGTAGAGACGTGAAATTATAGGGAAAGTTTTTCAATTTTTTCTAAATTTGCCTCATTTTTCGAAATATTGACGAAAAACAACATGTGAAAAAAGCGATTTTGTCACTCTATTCAGCGAAAAATTACACATAATTGGTGTATAATTTTTGTTTACAAAATGTATTTACAATGAGAAAACTTTGATGTGCGTGTAAAACTAAAAAAGTTTAGCTTGCATATTTATTTAGTTATCTTGTCTCAACAACAATCAATGTTGTCAAAAGTGAACTCTGACAAATTAACATTTTATCAGTGGCAGCGCCACGGTGGGGGGGGCAAATGCCCCAGCCAGAACTCTTTCCCCCCAGTAAAAAACCCAAAATTTACACTTTTTGCTGCAATATTGCGCAAAATTTGTTGATTTCCCCCCCCCCCATTTACTTTGCCCCATGCCACCCCACCTCCCCCCCCCCCCCACGAAACAAATTCCTGGTGCCGCCACTGCATTTTATTATATTGAATCTAAAATGTCTATTTAGTGGTGCGCCAAAATCAAAATTACTTTCCCAGTATTTTTCCTTCTTATCTATGAAAGACATGAAAATATGTAAATATTTTCATGTTATGGAATCAGATAGCGACGTTTGCACCGTATTTTTTGTGGGACCTGAGAGCACATCGGAGACACCAAATTGCATTCCCTTAAATTTTAGGTCATTTTGGAAAAAAAAAAAAAGTGTACCTTCAATACTGACCTTCGGTCAAAATTTTCAAATGATGGTCGGCTTTTCGTCCCAGCTACATACAATGTAAATACATATCATTTATAAAGTTTACTTCGAGGACTGTTAAATATCAAAACTATCAATTTTTAATCAATTGCCATAAAAAAAATTAAAAAAAATTATTTGATATCATCAGGACACTCCTCGTATTCAGAATGCAATTTGGTCTGTCTGATGTGCTCTCGGGTCCTACAAAAATACTGTCCAAACGTTGCTATCTGATTTATAATTCATCAGTCATGTAGCATTAATCATATCTGGTTTGGGGTTTTTTTCGCCCTGAAATTTACAGAGGGAATCCATCATATGCATTCACACTTTAAGCAGAAAATGACACAAACAAAATGCACACAGAATATTGATTTAACATGAAATGATTTTTATTTTGGCTGTTAATACAAATTTAAAAGGAATACCATAATCATTCCACACTGAAGATTACATCATAGGAAGACATGTTTGGCACCCAACTGAATCATTATTTTAATGGTTTCATGGTTGCCACGGAAAACAAACAAAATGTTATCTCATCAGAACAAAAAATATCATTAGTATAGAGGGTTATAATATTTTTACGGAAAGTTATCGTTTAACATGTTAAGGACCGTTCAAACACTTGTAAGGGGGGCTGATGCAAAAGGGGGCCCTGAAAATTTTGACCCTCCTAAGGGAGGCCCTGAAAAAATGGCCACAAATTTTTCTGGGAAAATTGAGTTTATATGCTTTTCTATGGGGTTGACCGATAATTTTCATGTCAAAAAGGGGGGGGGCCCTGAAATTTTCGAGGTCTGTAAAGGGGGGGCCCGAAAAATTTTCGCGATAAAATTTTTTTTGCATCAGGCCCCCCTACAAGTGTTTGTGAACGGTCCCTTATGGTTATGAATCATTGTTCCTTCTCAGAATATCAAGCCAGACTTCATTAGAAACCGGGATTAGAAACGTTTGCTTATAAAACTTCATATATTATTACTCGTCTTGGGCAGTGTTTCTAGAAATATATCTTTCATACTCTTATCCCACAGCAGCTGAAGGGAGTATCCCATCATGCTTTGCGGTACCATAATAGAACTGAATGTGCCATAGAAAGTGTACACAAAATCCCTCACTGCAACTTTCAATAACTTGCTTAAATCAGGGGTGCTTAGACTTTTGTTTGAAAAAATTTGACCCCTAAAGTATTGTGAAACTATCCATGGCTGACAATAAGGTATATTGGTGATCGAGATCAATGGGCAAACATGATGCATGCTGGGAATGAAAAGGGCTCAAAGCTATACATGTTTTTGTAGAATTTGTCACCCGAGATCACAAATTTGAGCCCTTTTCCTTCCCAGCATGCATCACTTTTGCCTATCGATCGCTACCTTATATCTAAGCAACTCTAACTTATTTTGTGTATAGACGAATCTAAATTCACGCATTCCTACACCTGACTAGCAGCCTTTAGTTGGGTAGTCATCGGCTACAATGCACTCAAAATGTGAAATTATTCGCCTTGGCTGAAATTTTAAACTGCATTCCATCACCCGTTTTACACCTTTCGCGAAAACACAGGTAGACAAAAGAATAACACAATACAGTTCCCTTCGACAAAACACACAGCATGGTCTATTCGTTGTTGAAGTGACATATTAATAATCGGATTAACTATACGCGGTATCTATGCATTGACGCATACTTGCGAACAAAAGGACTATATGTATGAATAGATGCGACGGGATTACCCGCGGAATTATCTCCATTATATATATTATTAGCTATTATTCGATTAACCCTCCTCGTCCTTGCATCTTCTCTAGGTGTTAGGCGGATTTTATTTGCACAATTGGACGCTCAAAACATCAGGTTGGTGCTAGCGGCTACCCAAAGATGTCCGACCAAATCCTGACCATGACTTGGCTACTTGGATTCGTCTATACATTTGCTATGGAGCAGGAGTGGGATACTCCCTTCAGCTGCTGTGCTCTTATCCTATTACACACATGAGAGTACAGTATTTAAATATTTTTTTACCTCAATGTCTAACCAAAGTACATTTTTAATAATTTAACTTATCATTATGTGTTGCTACCAACTGTCTTTCGTATATAGTTTACCTGAACATATGTTTTAATAATGTGAAAGAATGAATAAATTGCCAGTCAAATCTTGTTTCTGAACTGCTTATAAATGTTACTGTTGTATCCTATAATGATAATTAATATATTGACTAGGTAGCTGATCTAGCTCAACAAGAACTAAATACAACCAAATGAGTTACAAAGTCGGGTGCTTATCTACATGAACTGTAGTGAGCCTAAGATAAGTGTTTGCCAGGCAGGGCACTCAAGTTTGGTTTGGGTAGGAATTTGAAAGTGGACCTAGTCCTATCCATCTACCAAAATTCCCCAAGAAATTATCAAAAGTTTTTGCCACTTTTTCCAAAAATGTTGACAAATTTAGAAAATTTTGATTGCAGTTAGGCAAAATTTTGCATCAATTTTTCTGGGAAAATTTGGTAAAAATGACCTCTCCATATACCAAAATTGGCCTAGAAAAAGAGTCATTGTCCCATGTTTGCAGCCCCACCCCCTGCGTGTTTGTCATGCAGAGAAATCCATATTCTGTATTTTCTCGTAAAATAAATTCAAATATATTGACAGAGATAAGAAGACAAACAAGTGCAGAAAACCACACTGTGATCAGTTTCAAACATGATTGACTGTTACCGTCTCTAATTTTGTGGAGTAAATCACTGTACTATAATGAAAGGCAGCGATAAAAAGACTAAATCGTGTATGACGTCATCTGTCAATCAACCTCGAGCACGATTTATTTGCATGTGTTGTGATGAAATGAGTTGCTGAACGCGGCGGTAAAACCGGTGGTAAGTTAGGTCTTTATAGTAGGAAACTTTCTCTCCCGAAGGCACCCTGTCAACAATGCCTAGAGAAATTGCTTTATGCCTTGTACGTAATATTTTGCCATTTTATGCTATTCCTTTTCTCTGATCGGCACCAGATAAATCGACCTTCCTTTTACGTGCTATTAGCCAATCAAGGATGGTAGGGAATGTGATTAACAGATGACGTCAGACACGATTTAGTCTTTTTATCTCTGTCTTATATGGCCATGATGAAATGATGATCATCTTCCTACCTATTAACTTACTTTTTGACAGTAGTATTAATATTTTTAATCCGGACGATCACCCCGTTCTACCTTTTAAAACAGGAGCCATTTTATTTTGCCCGACTGAAAATGAAGAGCACCATTGACAAAAACATGTTGTTTATTAACCAGGAAATCTTGTGTATACATGTGTTTATCTATAAGTAGCATATTATAACATGTTTCTTCTGCATATCTTAAGGATGGTCAAATTAATGATCTCAAGTCGTGTTATTTGCTGAAAGAATAATAAAAACAATCTCTATAATTAATTGTACAACTTCAATTTGATGAATAACTTGTTCTCAATATTCTTTTCACCAAATGGAACTCAACTGCATAATATATGCCATTAGAGCCTTCAAAAGTTGCTAAAAAAGGATTTGCTGTCTTTTGCACCAATATCATATATTACTATATATCAAACAAAATTTGTCATCCCATACATCATTTTATCAAGAGTATATATTTCAGAGAAAAATTGAGAAAATAATACTAATAATACTATTCATCTTTTAGCAATTAATGAACCACACACTTGTAAAGCTACAAAAAAAGTTGATGTACATGTATTAAATTCATCTAGACTCCCTCACAGGATTTGGGTACAAGATTACACACAGTATGAACTGAACAGAATACGGACACTAAAAACATGTTAGATCTTGATTCAGAAATATATATCCCATACTCACAATCTTTCAAAATATAAAACTTGTCGCTCGGAGCAGTTACAACCTTCTTGCATTTCATAATAAGATAAAGAAATAACATGATCATTGGGCTATTCCAGTTGAAATCCATACACCCCCTATGGAAGACGTACCTTCTAAACAGGGAGTGTGGATTTCAAATGGGGTTACCTGAATAGGTGACTCCATTTGAAATCTACACCCTCTGTGTGGTGAGAGATTAAGGTCATGTCTTCCATAAGGGGAGTAAGGATTTCAACTGGAATAGCCCATTGATTCTATGACCACTGGCACTATTTTGTGTGTGTGAAAAATCCCAAGGCACTGCTTAAGTGGTCGCATATATTAAAACTAGAAGCATTACAGGGAGGGTATACATAATCTGATCAAAATTTGGTGGGTGCTTTTAGTATCATCACAGATTATCATTATAGGGAAGCAACATGCATTTTGCAAGCAACTTACTAAAACAACCCATGATCACCTCGCAATCAAATTTGAATTGTGCAAATCCACAGCTGGTCACCATGAAATGTAAAGCCTGTCACCCTAAAAGCACTTGTCTCACTTGAAGTTACAGGATAGTTGGTGTCATAACAATTTGTAGTTGCTGATCAGACATAATACCTAGTGGGGAGTACTTACTCATGCTAACTTGTAACATTTGTTTGGAATATCATAAACTCAATCAACTGAAATGGCAACCAAAACTACACATGGACAAACACTAAGACAAATAACACACAACTTTATATTTGAATGAATAGATTAAATATTGACTTTTTTTATTGCTTTCTTTCACACTGAAATGACCATATTATGCATAAGAAACCCACATCTATCAACTAAACTGATACAATAAACTATACATGTGAGATGACAGCAATGTCTATAAGTTGGCAACTGGTCTATTAAACAGTGTATGACCAATATGTGGATCCTGTTTTTTTCTACCGGTAGTTTGACCGAAATTCCTTTCAACATGGTAATAGGCATTTAGCATAACAATAGATACAGCTTGGAGGTTAATCCATCTCTTTTGTTATACAATAAACATATTGTATTTTGGGGAGGAATTTCTGTCAAACTGATGGAGAAATCCAGGATACACAAATTTGTTGCTCCAGAGCCTTATTGGCAGTTATATCCCTCTTTTTGATTTGGGGCAAGTTTTTAAAGAGCATGTCAACAAAATATGTGATGTGTGCGCATACTGCCAGGCAAAGAACTGCTAAACAACTGTATGGTATGATGTCACATGTCGCCTCATCTATACTTTGATCAATACCGAATAGGCAGAAATCTGTACATACAAATATATAAACCTGACCAATATAAATAAAAATCATGCATCCACCTTTGGGTGCAACACAAGAGGTCTTTTTACACAATGCAAGAAATGACATTACAAGCCGTCATTGGGTAGGAAAAACCTCTTATGTGTCATTGGCCCCTGAACATGTTAAAAACAAAACCTATGTAACCAATTGGCAGTTTTGTTTAAAACATGTTCAGGGGCCACAAGTACATGAGGTTTTCCTGCCCAACGACGAAGCATTCCTATATCAATCTGCATCATTACCAGCCTGCCAATTTGGTAATGATCAAAGTATAGTACTTGCCCTTTATAAATATTGCTATATCATCACAGACACAAGGAATAAACAAACATTGGAAGTAATGCATGTGCATCATTTAAGTGCTAACATTTTTAAACAGCATTCATGAAAAACAATGCATAGGTTTCTTCCTATTGCAGAATGATGAAACAAAACCTTACCAAATCATTTTCACAAACTATTCAGAGATTTCTTATACAGTAGAGTTATCTGTAAAATTCAATATTAGTTATATAATCTTAACCATTTACTTCCTTAAATGATACCACTGTGCATCACAATGTAAACAGACATCCATGATCATGCAGGTACTAGGTCCTACTTCACAATATAAGGTGAGCTTGGATTGGCTTAAACAAATGGGGTCATGCAGCTCCAAGCTCTATTTAGAAATATAATACCAGCCCTGATTGGCTGAAATGCGGGGTTCATGCACCTATCAGCTTTACACTAGCATATAAGAGAAGTCATGATTGGCTGAAACAAAACATTCCATGCATAGCATTGGTGAATTTCAAACTTAACACAAAGCTTTACAATCAGTCAATGAAACAAGTGGTCACTTCAGTGTAAAAGCAAACAAAGACCTTTCACTTGTGTATTAATTAATCAACAATGGGAAAACAATATGAAAGGATTGCCCTAAATTGTTGATCTCATTTTTTACTAATAATTTGTCCATTTTTTGCTACAGTTGTAACAATATAATGATAATAAAATTCCTACAGATATGATTTTGTTAATTAAAAGGTACATAATATGGAATAATATTGGTTTTCCAGTTAATGTTTACCACTCACTCTGATGTCCTAATTAAAATAAAATGAATTAAATCAACAAAACGCTTGTACTTCCTTTATATACAATATTCTAATTTGAACTTAAAGTAATGAGTTGCACATTAAAGTCAAGTTATAAAATGAAAAAAAAAAATGAAAAAAAAGTACAATTTCTTGACTTCACATGCATGTTTGGTGTAGTGATGATGATTCTAAGCGTTGTGATGTACTCGGGTACCATTGTTAATTTAATATAATAGAAAGAACACTGGCACCAGCCAAATTCCAACCTGATGCCATATTGGGCTATTCCATTTAAAATCCACCCTCCCCCTGTGGAAGATTTAGCTCAAGTCTGCCACAGAGGGAGTATCAATTTTGAATAGAATAGACAATTGGGTAACTTCCATTTGTAATACTCACTCCAGTTGTGGAAGATATAGGTAAAGCCATAATACAGGGGGAGTATGGGTTTCAAAATGATTACCTCTGACCAATTACATTTGAAAAACATACTCCGACTGTGGAAGATATTTCCAAAATCTTCCACAGGGGTAGTGTGGATTTCAACTGGAATAGCCCATTGCAAATTGGCTGATATACATAAATCTTCTAAAAATACATTTTAACTTTGTATCATTATAATACTTCATTGAAATGTGTGGATCCACACAATTCATCATACCCACAAAGTTTTAATCATATTACTTATAGTTTATATTACATTTCTTTCCCCTTCAATACTTTGCATATGCAGTCGGAGGGCCATCGTGCGCGTTTTCCGTTAAAGGTCAAATTATTAACGTACGCGACCTTTGCAAAAATGACCGTCGCACTCTTGGGTATGCTTTTTTACCTTTCCCATGGAAAGTTTCGATTTTAAATGTATCGTATTATGTGTAGCCAATCATTTTGGGCAATTTACAAATAAGCTTGTATTGAAAATATCTTCACAATTCTCTACTTGATTCCCATTTTGTCTACTTATGTTGTTAGAATTCGTGATTTTTGCGCTTGCTTTATCTTCATATTTATTTTCGTTGCTAAGGACTTCTAACCCGGATATTTTCTGTCTTAACGCTTTAATCATTCTAATTTTTAGCCAGACAAGTAATTTCAACCTTTATCTATCGATTAGTCTTTGTCCCAAATATTGAACTTAAAAATTTAAGTTGTTAAAATGGTTTAAATTGGTTACCCAGATTCGGCCCATGCAGGAAAATTAAGTAAACAACTTCATAACAATACCGCGTGACTTGACACCATGAACGAGTACACGCAGCGACTTTTGTTGCGCCTAAGCGCGCCATTCATCTGCGTTCAGTGAAATACGCGCGCGCAGTTTAACACTGCTCGAATGAACTTTCTCAATGTTGTTGTCGCATGGCCTACTGAATACTGGTATTTTTCCGTCTTGTAAAATACCCTTTTCATCCCGGCAGGTTTTTGTCTTAACCAACCAAAAATCTTGATTTTTTAATATGAGGATAATAAGCCATGTTTCTAATCATATGCAAATTCCTGATTTATGAACTCGCACCAGTTTTAAAATATAATAGTTTTGGTTACTCTTTTATCTCAATTCATGACAAAAATTTGTGTTTATGTGCCCATATCATATTCCTTGCAAAGCTACGGTACTTTTTGTGAACATATATGGAATGTTGAAAGCCTTTCTTATAGTTATTTATAAAATATATAGCTATTAGGAGTTGTAGAGAGAATTTTGGAAGCTTTTAAAACTGCAACCCAAACCAAGCAAATTTGAATTTTCGTTGTGTGCGTATTCATAGCGTACAGTTTACTAATAGCGCGTCAAAGTTGAATGGCCCTCCAACTGTATGGAGTAAGACCTTATCCAAAATTCAACAAAATAAAATTGTTTAATTCTGTGTAAGAAATTCAAACAGCATGAAATTGCATCAATACATCTAATTTACTCAATATGAAAAATATAAAGATATATGGTTGACCATAGGGGGACCTGCTTGGAAACTTGGAAGAAAGTTATATTGTAAGAAAGTTACATTTTGTGGACATGACCGTCAACATAAAAGCCGGGGATCCCCCATTTCCATAAGGCAGTATGAACTTGGTTTAGTAATTTTGTTTTACACTTTGGAAGGATAGACAAATCATTTAAAAAAAATCCTATTCAAAGTGGTCAGACTCTGCCATGTGCACGGCAAACTTTGATTTAAAGTATGCATTTCTTGGCCTTCTGCATGTAATGCATTGTGCTGAGACGAATACCTTTATAACATTCAAGCTTTAATATTTTGCAGTAAACCTTTGATGAGCAGCGCATACTACAGTGATGTTGCAAAGTCAGAGCTAACAATGTGTACGGCACAAAGTTCATTCATAAATTTCCACTCGGCAACAGCAGGTCGCCTCAGCAGCCAATCAGAGACAAGTGTGCTTCAACGCACTAGATACGCGATGTACGCTATTAAAGTAAGTTAAAATACGCTCTTGTCAAAGGTTTACTGCAAAATATTATAAAAGACGCATGTTATCAACCCATTTCAGGCTTTTGCCAATAAACACCGGAGGTACATTATTTATATGGTAGATTTATAATAACATAATCCGCTATTGGGCTATTCCAGTTGAAATCTATACACCACCTATAAAAAACATTACCTTAATCTCTCACACAGGGAGTGTGAATTTCAAATGTGGTTACCTGAATGAGTGACTCCATTTGAAATCTACACCAGTAACACCCCCTGTGTGAGAGATTAAAGCCATGGCTTCCATAGGGGGTATAAATTTGAACTGGGAGTCTAACTTCTTTCCTTAAAACCCCGTTAAATTGTTACAAATTACATAATCGACGATACCTTACTGACTTACCCTGTAATATACATGCTATGTGAGATCAAGTATGCTTTAGATAAACAAGTCCACTGTTTTTGGCCGATCTGGGACTTATTCAGCTTTATATGTACACCTCTTTATAAGAAGTAACAGTAAGAAATGTACAATGTATTTTACCTATAGAAAACCTAGAAACATTACTTGGACACACCAAAAATAGCAACTCAGTCGCTGCAAAAAAAATTTATATTGCAATCTTATATGCATTTGCACTTTAAATATTTGCATATATAAAACATTAACGATGCATATTGGAAGAAGAAAAAGGAAAACAATACCATGCTATTGCTAAGGCCACATAAAATCCAAAATTTGTTTCAAGTCCCCATAATTTTGGAAAAGTGAGGAGAGAGGGAGATTTTTTAAAACAGCAATTGACATTGCTAGCAGTTTCCAGCATCTTTGAGGAAAATGAAGTGGCCATTTTTTAATTTTAAGATTATGAGGGTCAGACCCCTTAAAGTTCCACAAAAATACTTGTAAGTGATTCATATTGACTAATAATAAACTTGTTAATCAGCATGAACATTTTATTTTACTAAAATACGAAAAACTTAAATCTAATATGAAAACTGAAAAAAATTTGTTGAATGAACTGATCCCAGAAAGTGAGAACGAAGGCGGACGTGAAACAAATTTATTTTTTATGTGGCCTAAAAAAGAAACCACCTTGCATTATTTTATTTTGGCTGAACACAGAGCAAATGATACATCTGCCGTCTATTAATTTTTTGCTTTAGTCACACTACTATTTTGGTAAATAAATTAGCATAGAAGAAAACACTGGGTACCACGAGTACATCACTGTATGATACAGAAAATTTACATGGTTGGTTGGTACCTATCAAGTATTTGAAAAACACAAACAAAAATAGTTGGTACAAAATAGTTTCAACAGCTTTCTTTTTTTTTCGCACAAAATTTGTTTGAGTCTGTTGTGAGCGACAGCTCACTGGGTAACAATTACCCCAGACCCAGGGGCCAAAAAGCCCAGTTTACACAGAGGCCAAAAGCAAACCTCAATCAGAGATTTTATATAATGAGATAAGACACTCTCTACAAACTGCCTATACCATGCTATACAGCAGTTGAAGACAGGCAATTCGAAAGCGTCGTCACCGGCAAAGTCTTACTACGATCGTGTAATGAGAAGATACCATAGAGTCCTATATACAGATCTGAGGAAGAGACGGTCCGAATTGACCTACCTTGACCTATAATTTATCAAGGAATCACATTTTTGTACCGCTCACAAAACAAAGAGTATAAGTCCGCCCACCGCTGTCAATCATTCTAATGAACAAATAAAACAAGCTCTGGCAATGCCGTAATCCTAATTATAAATGAGAAAATCACATTGTACATGTACTGTCTGCTGTACTAGATGTCTTCCAACAAGTGCCGGGGTGTCGCGGTCCTGCCTCAATTTGAAGGCCGCCTAACTAAACAACTCTGCTTGGTGTAGTTACACCCATATAGTTTGATCAGCTCATAATTGTGACACCTCGCTAGAAGCATCACAAATTATTAATTCAAATCATATACTTCCTACTTTCTTTAACATGCAAAATATAAACCAGACAGGTCAAAAATATCACTCTTAACGTGGGACTACATTTCGTCGCAGTAGTAAAAGTCTAAAAATTTCCACCAATTACACGCTGATCAAACTATTATAGTCCACAACAATTCATGAACATGAAAAAAGAAAGCTTTTGTAAACATCAATAATATATTTCTAAAAAATCCTACTTATATATTTAACAGTATATTAGTAGGCATGTCATTATCAAAAACACATTGCATTGAACATTAATTAACCGCCCTGATCTTCATTGTTCAAAAACTTGATAACAATCAGCTTTTCTTGATCATATAAGTGATGACTAATGAATGTATTGATCACAGCGGTCATGGTGGGTTAGCATATCACAGCCTCCTGTATAATAATAGTTGCTGTATTAATGTACGACTTTTTTAATCCATAGGATTGAATATACAAATTTATTTTACAAAATGCGCTAGCAAATACTTGTATCAGATACCACCCAACCATATAAACAAGGTACTATAATATGTTCAATCTGTGATAAAATATGACCTTGCCTCATGTTCCGACCCGCAAGTATTGCTTCAAAATAAAATCACTGAAGGTCACATTTTAACTGAAAGGGAACATTCTAAAAAACATGTTTATTGTTTACCTAAGCTACTACACTACTTTACAGTAAGTCGTGAACTTTTCAGTTTCTCTAGTCTCTTCATAAGATGGCCATTTTCAGTTTCCATTTCTTCTACCTTGTCCTTTAAAGTGCGGTTCTGTAATGAAATCAAGCATCAAAATTGAGAATGGTTAGGTTTATATCACTCATACAAAAACAGCTCATTGGTTGATTACCATTCAACATTTTGTCACCGTTCTGTCAAAACCTCGTAACTCCAATAGCTGCTCGGTGTTAAATATGTGCAATATAATATATTGCAATGTACAATAGCTATTGGAGTTACAAGGTTTTGACAGAATAGCAATGATTTTTCCTATAAGCCTCTTCCTGCGATAGATTTACCATCACAGTGCTTTGCCGTAGTACACATGTGTCAAGGCTGGTGAACTGCAGCTAATAAAGTTGGTGAACTGCAGCTAATAATCTGTATCTACCGACTCAACCAAGAAGAAGAAGAAGAAGGCTGTGCACTGACTCTTGGACTTGTCTGTCTTGCAGATTTAATTATGGGGTGGACCCCACAATGTGAAGTGTGTCATGGCAAAACAAGGTGTTATGCAGATTCAAAAACCTTAAATAGTATTTAGAGAATAAAGGTATTGTTTTTAGCCACTGTTGTACATCTGTCGTCACATATAACACAGGGGACATCATTATTTTAAGTAAAACAATGAGGCAAAGCCGAGTTGTTTTACGGCAAAACAGTGAATATTGGCGAGTATTTCTAGATTGAGCAGTGCAGTGTCCGAATTAAGAAAATAAAAGAGGTTGTCCCACGGACAACCAGGTTGTAATTTCTGGTTGTCCACCAAAGTTTTTGGTTGTCCGTAAGCTGCCATAATCTGAAACAACTACATGTGACCAATAAAGTGGAGTGAGTGTAGTCAATTTATGAACAATTACTCTTAAATATTTAATAATTCATCAGTTGTGTCAGGTTTGAGCACACTAACATATTGAAAAGTGACTTTTGGCTGTAGATCTTTGGTTGTCCGTCGGACAACTAGAGCATTATTTTCGGTTGTCCAGTGCGTGTTTTGGTTGTCCCGGGCGAACGGACAACCAAAATTTCGAACACTTGAGCAGTGTATCCTACCTCTCTCATAATTTTTCTTCTCTCTGCCTTCAGTTCTTCTTCATTTGCTTCAGCCTCCTCAGATGAAGCTCTATACCGTTTAACTTGACCTTCAAGTCGTAGTACCTGAAATAAATCACAGACAACAAAGTACTGATAAAAATTCTGCATAATTGTATCTTCTAATATTGATTGATTGATTGACAGATTGACTTATTTTTGCTTTAATTGCTCTGTACATAAACCAATGAGTTTAGGGACAACAGAATCTGGATTATTTCACAATATGCCAGGCAATTTATAAGTGGGTGCTTTATTTGCAGTGTGTGAAATGTGTTTTGGCAATACGACTTTTTCAGCAACTGATTGGAAATCTTTGGAAATTAGTTCAGTAAGATGTCGTGTGCAGTACACAAAAACACCCCAATAGAGGTTATCCGTGTTCTATAAGCTGCATATCCTATCAGCGACTGCTATACCTTGTTTAGGACTTTCAAAAGAAGTACCTGCATGTGCAACCATGACTGTTTCAAAATAGCCGCCAAGAGTCATGCAGGTAACTCCCAGGTCATGCATTGACTTGTTTTGAATAAGTAATACTACGGGAACCAGCGCTTTTTGTTAGAAGTCACACATGAGTAAAGTGGTTTACCTCTATTAATCACACATTGGCGACAACGCGTCCAATGAGATATTTTTTTCCTTATCGGCAACTTGGATATATCCATTTTCTTCAGAATGTGATATCGGCGATATCGATATCATTGGATAGTTGATTTTTTATTTTTATCGATATATGGACCCAACTCAACACAAAAATTGACAACCATGAGAGTTACCAAATAGCGCGGAAAAGGGATAATTTTTTACCAGTAGCGAGGACCACAAAATTGGGAAAATAGGGGTATTTAATTTGGACAGTCCGCGAAATTTGACCATGAAATCATCAAAATAGGGGGTATTTAATTTGCACTGTCCGCGAAATTTGGATAAAAGGGGTACTTGGGAAAATCCGGTAATTTTATGTCAATATTTAGTGTCACTGGAAAGGGGTGTTTGAAATTCTAGTCATTGAAAAGAGGAGTTGGAAATTCTAGTCATTGAAAACCACAAAAAGGGGTTGTTTTTGGCCAAATTTTGTCCTCGATTTTGCATAAAAAGGGGGGGGGGGTAAATTTGATGAAAAATCATTGCGAAGGGGGTCTTTACAAGATTGGGTAACTTCATGGTTGCCAACTTTTGTGTTGAGTTGGGAGGCCGGGTATATGGACAGGTAATAAATGCAAGGAATCTCTGCACTTCATTCAGAGCACAGGTTATGTCAGAGCATACCCATCTTTGTCCTTTTCTCTGTCCTGTGTCCAGTAATTTCAGCAAGAGCCAAAGCTTTTTTTACAGTTTACTTACATTGCCTTCTAATGTAGTAACCTCTTGTTCTGTCCGCTGCAGTTTAAATTTATATTCTTGGATTTGTCTTCCCATTTCTCCTGCAGATGGGTAAAATAAGGAAAACAGAGAATGTGAATAATTGGTTTTAATGACCCTTTGCACAGTCATCTCAAAATGAGGTTATACCCGCAAAGTACGTGTTGTGTCTTGTGTGTGCATACGCCTGTCAAACGCATGCTTTAATGACCGCGTACGCTTTGCAAAAGCATTCTGGCATGTTGCTAGAGAAATAAATATGCACTTTTTGCACATGTGTTTGCAGGGAGAACCTCGTATTGGTAGCAAGATGAAGGATCCGTGCAAAGTGGCGAATATTGCAACCTATACAGATGATTGAAGAGGATTTGATCTGGCAGGGCTAGATGTATCTGCTAAAATGGAAAATCAATTTGCGAAATGAAGCCGATTTCTTTGGAAAATTTAAATCATCACAATTATATGAAACCAACTGAGGATGTTTGGTGTTACCCTCTATCATACCTTTTGTTGATGATATTGTTGTATGAAGGACTTTCTTTTTTCATTTTTACTTACTATTTTACAGTAATTTTCAGTCAGTTGTTGGGCAACCTGTCACATGGGCCACTTGCTGACTGACATTTTCCCCCTTCATATTTGACATGTGCATATAAATAATGGGCTATTCCAGTTGAAATCCATACATCCCCTATGGAAGACATGACCTTAATCTCATACACAGGGGGTGTAGATTTCAAATGGAGTCACCCATTTAGGTAACCCCATTTGAAAATCCCTACTCCCTATGTGGAAGATTAAGGTCATGTCTTCCATAGGGAGTATATGGATTTCAACTGGAATAGCCTAATTTAGGATAACACTGGTAAACCAGACTCCCACTATCTTATATATCCTTCTTATCTTATAGCGGACATTAGTACTTGACATTCCTGTCGTAATCCTGCAGATAAGGGTTGTTTATTCTGTTAGTAATAGCTACCATTCATTCCCTTGCAAAGTGATGTGTATGATTCTATTCGCTTGTTTTAATGTACTTATAGAACATAATTGATAATTGACTTTGAAAACACACACAGTGATGCGTGCATATGGATCACTCAATATATCAAGTCCTACAATAACAGCTCAACACATACAGCTTGCATATCTTGAATTTGTCATCAGTTCAAATACTACCAATATGATTTACAAGACATTGTGAAAAGACACTCTAATACATACTGGATGTGGATGTGAAGGGTTCTTATTCTAAGTGTTCATAGTATAGTGGTTTTTGTATTTACTTCACATGCACAAAGTGACGATGCAGTCATCTTTTGTTCAGGTTGGAAGTCTTTCTTTTAATATCAACAATTTAATTCATAATTTGAATCTTTAATCCAATCTTTGTTATTCAAAAAGTGAAGTTTTGTGAATGATTTTCCCCTAATATAACAATATTGAAAAATGCAATGACCTTCAAATCAAAAACTGTCTGAGACAGAAAATATTTATCTTATCTATGTTAGAACAGTTGCTTCATGTGGACACACACTAAGCCTTAGCTCCTGATGCAACCAAGCTCATTGCTCAAACCGTCTAAAAGGACTACATTTAACTTCAGCATGTTGGCCTGTTGAGGTCAAAGCGCTCAGCTAAGAAAGTGCATGAAAATGTTTTTATTCCCAATTTTAATTCTTTCATAAACTTTAGAACCATATAATTTACTACCAATGTATGTTATATTTACTTCTTGCTAAAAATAAAATATATAATTAAATAAAAAATTAAACACAAAAAAATGACATCAAAATGCCGGGTAGTTGTCCATGCAGGCAGGGTACCATGCCTCATCATCACCAAGCAATGGGTTGCTAGGCAACTTACGCTCAAAGTCATCATGGTGGTGGTGGTGGTGATGGCCGCTATCCTTCTTATGTTTACCATGAGAGGAATTTTCTGATCGACACACAACAAAAGTATAGTCATCATACATGTATAGCTACTTACTACCATGCCTTGTTGTTCCTTCTGGTCATGACACCATGCAATATAGATATTGTCTTTATTTTTGAAATCTACGGTGGATTTCACTGGCTATTCCAGTTGAAATCCATACACCCCCTATGGAAGACATTACCTTAATCCATCACACACGGAGAGTTACTTTCAAATGGTTTTACCTGCATGGGCAACTCCATTTGAACTCTAAACCTCCTATGTGTCTTCCATAGGGGGTATATGGATTTCAACTGGAATAGCCCCTTCCTTGTAGATGCATTATAACTTGGTATTATAGTGAGTGCAACATCACTAAGGAAATATAGTTGAGGCTACATGTGGCGTCATACCAAAAGGGTTTGACAGTAGTTGTCATTATTCTTTGCCTAGCAGCATGAGTGCACATCCTGTTTTCTTGAGGACCTGTGCTTTTAAAACTCGCACCAATTCAGATTCAAGGTTAACTTTACTAATTCGCAATGCACTGGTCACATGCTGCTGCTCAAGCATATCACCAGACCAGTCCCTGTTTATGTGCACTGCTGCCACCTCATCTATACAATTATAAACACCTATTGATAAGTGAAACTGATCATGAAGTTACCTAAAGGTAGATGACCTGATCTACACCCTCATCTTACCAGTTTACCCCATCAAATAAATGAAGATTATGAATTATGTAAAGGTGAGCTACCTCATCCATAGCTTCAATCCATTTTTATTAGATCAGAATTGAGATTTTAGCATCAGAAGGAAGCTCATATTTTTCTCATAACCCTGAAAATATAGGTTTGATATGATGAGCGATGTTATACTTTGATGCTATGAAGAGACTGGTGGTAAACCATGTGCTATTCCACTTGAAATCCATACACCTTCTATGGAAGGCATGGTCAGGAAGTGTAGATTTCAAATAGAGTTGCCCATTCAGGTAACCCTACTTCAAACCTACACCCCTTTGTGGGAGATTTCAAATGCAATAGCTCATTATACAGATCGTTGATATATATTCTAGTATCCGAACTCCTGAAAATCAATTTAATTCAGAAATTGTTTCAATGTACTTCAAAATTTCAAACTTGTTTGGGAAAATCAGACAACCCACCTTAAAATTTAAGGGGATTAAATGCTTTCTGAAATCCACACCTGTTGCACGAACTATGGTGGGTTTTTTCAGGTAAAAGCATGTTTCAGTAGCATCCCAAGGTGCAGTACACTGGTCATTGGCAAGGCGATCGTTCATATCTATGCAGTCTCTAGAAACATCCTTTAGACACTAATGATAATACCTTCCATCAATGATCAGTACTCTGTAGGTACTGGTGTCCAGGTCCTTATTAGTTTTATGTTATCAGCATTTTTTTGCAGCAGTAGTGTAACATGCATCTTACGTAAAGCGTTGAAAAGAAACTCGAGCAGCAAATTAAAATATTTAAAAATAGCCATACACCTTGCCAGACGGTTTGGACCTGGTACCACCCGTTGTATTAGTACTGCTAGTTACATTGCAAAACGTGTGTATTTTTACATGCCATTTAAAATACCTGAAGGGATTGGCACATATTTTATGAAAAGGGCATCCTCATTTTTGCTTACAAAAAGTGAGATATATTGTACAAGTGTATATAGCCTTCCCCTGTGTCAACAACTAACTACAAAGAACCAGGCAAATAAAGCTATTTTACTTTTAAAACATGGTGGTTTTTGAAGTTTGTCAAATTGCATTGTTCCAATGTACAAAATCAAGCTAATTTTGAGTGGTACCTTGGTAAATTTCATCCTAGCTTGACACTTCTATCTAATAACACTAAACAGGGCCTCAAATTTGGTGAGAATCAGCGCAACAATTCTCTTAAACTTGGTTAACGAGAATCAGAATCAACATTGATTCTCCCCAAATCATAACCCTTCTGCATGTCATAAATATTACAACAATAAGTTGATTCTCACTTGATCCTCACTTTGGAAAAATCAATTTTGATTCAAGCAAAGTTTGAGCCCTTGCTAAATGCTAGCCACACTGTGGGGCATACGGGTACAAGATGCAGGGGACACACAACTACATGTATAGAGGTGAAGGGACATTACAATTATTGTTGTTTATAATTCAGATTTTGCTAATTGAAATTCTCTCAGTACCAGAAGTGAGATAACAGTGTTAATGGGATTCACAGAATCACAACTGGTCTGAAGTCAGTGCCAACCCCTTTGTAACATAAAATGCAGATTTTATTTGGCAGGAACATGATAAACATCTTAAATAAAACAAAACTTTGTGAAGAACTTCTGGCATAACTGAAGAGAAAGGGGTAGGGGTTCAAATGAGAACAAAAGAAGTTACTACTGACTTTGATGGAAACTTAAAAAAACAAAAAAACAAAAACAATCATCACCATTTGATTTATGATTTTGTTGAATTACAATAAAGCTGAAACTCAATATCTATGTGTGTAAAGATAATCATTCATCCAGGTGAACTTAAATATAATCAACTGGACTTACTATTTGTGAATGGGAAATTTTTCGGTCCAATCCAGATGATGCGTTCAGGATTGGACCTGAAAATTTCTCACTCAAAAACAGTTAGTCCAGTTGAATAGATTATAGTTCCAAATATTAATATTGAAAATCAATATCATTCTCAAGGTCTAAGGACTGATTTGTCACTGAAATTCTAGGGGCGGGGTTGTACGGAACCAGTGCATCTTCTACTTCAACAGAAATTAATCCAATTGGCAAGCTGCCACTTGCATTAAAACCAAAACCTTTCTCCATACTAATACCACCTTCTCCCAACCTTGTAACCAACAACCTAAGTCTGTCATGATGCACATGCACACTTACTACTACCACCACTATGCCCATCTTTGTTATGCCCATCTTTGCTATGGCCGTGGCCACCATGATGATGTCCACCATGATGGTCATGCTGGTGATGGTGGTGGTGGTCACGTTGATGTTTGTCCTTTGACCTCTTTTTGCGCTGACCTCCTGACCCTACATTGTCCTTGTCGCTACCGTGGCTACTACTATCGGAATGTTTATGTGTATGATTTGCTATGCAAATAATAGAAGAGGATGCTATCAGGATCAACTATTTGAAAAATAATTAATTTTTACTACTGTTGGATTTATTTTCTGTCAAGTTTGTTTTTGAATTTAAATATGATGCAATTTGAGTAAGAATCTTCATTAGCCTCTAATTACAATAATGATTTGACGGGAATAAATGATCATCACTATAGTATGTCTCATCTCAAGTTGAGAGTAACGCCACGTTGGATTCTGTGGCAGATTCAAAATGTGTGCACTACCCTAAGCCCACTGGACGTGTAAACACGTGTAGAAGGGCAACTTGTCTGTATGCTGGTGATGCAATCGTGTAAATGCACTGGTTCGAATCTGCCTCTGTGAAATCCAATATGGCGTTACTCTCAACTTGAGATGAGACACACTATATCTTACATATTTATTTGAATATTTTGTAAATGACAAGAAACTACTCTTTTCGTGCTCATTATCCATTCTGATTCTAAAGTTATGTTTTCTATTTTTTTACCACCTTCCCAAACCATTAGCTACTGAACTCAATTGACTTAAAATCTATTTTAAATTTCCCAAATATGATAAGTCAATAATATATACCAAAAGAGACTTGGAGACTGAAAACTTTGGACAATACTGTGGTGAGCCAAGTAACTGGTCAGGTCACAAATTGCATAACTGAATGGATGACTTGACACAAATTTGATTTATTGCCAAAAGCAGTGCCACTACCATGACCATGTAAGTGATGAATTATCACTGGCAAAATTCTAATAAAGAATTGGGACAGCTAATTTGGTAATACAAAGACATTGATAACTTATTGTACATCTAAAGTTTATTCATTATATAAATAAAGACATTTTATGGCGGAATGTGCTCAAATTTCAAGGCTGAATGTGCTCAAATTGTAACATAATGGATTTATATCTAGATTTAAATTACAAGTCGACAAAAGTCCAAGACAAGTTTGATTGAAGCATTCATATGTTAGGTCTCAACAGAGACTACTAATACTTGTGGTCTATGGTGGCTCCTTAAGTTTGACAATCTTCCACGTGCATAGGTGATAATCTTGGGTGGGGAAAAAACTACAAGGTGAATAGTATATATAACTGGCATCCATTGGAACTGATGAAACCACACTACGAGTGCAAAATCAAGGTAAACAAATCATTGGGAGTGATTACAAAAAATAACCGGTCATGTTAGTAGAAATCAAAAAATATTGTTTGGTCAATTGAACCAAATAATTAATTAATCTTAATCATTCCGAAACAATGACAGGACTTACTGACGACCAGCGATTCTTTTCGCGTTATTTTCACGCATCTGTTCAAGCGGTTTGACCTTTTTCTACATTTAAACACAACAGAGTGAGTTATTGTAAATGATAAACAATACAATGAATACAACACATATACACATATTATGAGACAACAAACGAGACAACACATACACAAATTATGATTTACATGACAATGAACAAGACAACATACAAGTAAATCACATGGTTTCTTACAAACCTCACTCCTCAGGGCCTAGATTTCAACGAGAATCACAGATTCGATTCTTGTAATGATTCTCGTAAGATTCGGTTGCGAGAATCAACTTCTCTCATTGTATCATACAGTAAGTGCAGCGACTATGATGGATTTTGATTCTCGCAAACCAATACAAAATCGAGGCCCTGCTCCTTCATTCATTTTGTTCATTCTTTACCTTTTCCTTCCTTCTATTATTGTTGTTTACTTTATTCCAGAAACTGAATATATGTTATATTTTGTTTTCCCAAGGCTGATAGTTATATCAGTGCCCACAGAAACCAAAACAATATTCCATATAAACTTTCAAAAAAGTGTGAGTCTGAGAGGAAGTTTGTTATTCAGCATTTGTTGCTAAACTGACCAAAGGAACTTGTTGCACACTCATCCCCATTCCCCGTTTTGGTAAATCCTATACGCCTTTGTGTGTACACGTGATATCATCATTTGACGTTACACCGATGTGTAGATCGTTAACGAACATTGTTAATGCACATGTGCAGTAACGATGTGCGCATCGGTGTGACGACATCGGTGGTCCAAATGAAAGGCCGTATGGAATTTACCGAAGAAGTGAACAGAAAGCCACGTCACAGAGATACAACGTACTACAGGTTGTCCTCCACCAAAAAAGAAAACCGTACAAATCTTTGTTGCTAATTTTTTCCTTCGTCAAACGCAGTCTTGAAATCATGTTGAAACTTGCTAAAGAATCTTTATTTGGAATTAGGTAGTTCTAAAGAGGACACTGATCAAAACATATCAAATTTTGTATGTCATTAACTTTTTTGGTATAGTAACTATTGCTTATCAAAAGTTGCAATACGGCAATATCAAAGAATGTATTACCTGCTGTGGTATTGCGCTTTTCGTACCACTTTTGGGCTCTTCATACCACTTTCTGTTATTTTTTGTACCGCTTTTCATTTCCTTTTCTATTTCAAGGACAACCTGCATTGCATTCATACAACACACAACACATAATCACATGTACCATAGCAACATGTCTTACTTTGTGTATCTAACATCTCATGAAGATCAGGCCCATTCTCAGCAGGTAAGGGTGCTGCTACATGTCTCCGCCTCTCAGCTGTGGCTATTCTGGACCTCTCATCTTCCAGTTCAATTCTTAATGTCCTAATCTGTAAGTTGCATAATAAAAACAAATTCAGTATTTGCTCTTTATTCACTTACCGTATTGTTCCTAATAAGCGCACATGGGCCGTGACATTTCATGAAGGGTGGGCGTTTATTAGGGATTAATTTATAGTGTATGTTTTTACCTTTATAAAAGCTGGTTCAAGCGACAATGGCACCAACGACATTACCAGCAATAGTTGAATACTATCCAAAAGTACATTTTCGTCCAGCAATAGCTAAGTACTTGACAATGGCACCAACGACATTATCAGCAATAGCTGAATACTATCCAAAAGTACATTTTCGTCCAGCAATAGCTAAGTACTTGACAATGGCACCAACAACATTATCAGCAATAGCTAAAATACTATCCAAAAGTACATTTTCGTCCAGCAATAGTTAAGTACTTGACAATGGCACCAACGACATTGCCAGCAATAGCTGAATACTATCCAAAAGTACATTTTCGTCCAGCAATAGCTAAGTACTTGACAATGGCACCAACGACATTACAGTGATCAGTGAGCAGTGCACATACATGTACTCTTACTGAGCTCCCACATTGCAACATGATTTTACTGTATTTATTTTGAATTGTCACCTGAATTTTATATGGATGTTTTCATCTTGATGTCAAGAATCTACTGGTATACTTTATATGATGGATTTAATTACTGTATTTCTGTAATTTCAAACTTTGTGTTTGAATTTTGTCAACTGTAACTGAACTTGATAGCTGTGGACATATTGAGAATATTGATTTTTCTTGATCTGCACATCCTGACTCCTAATCCTATACTATAACAATGGTGTTACCAAGTAATGCAGTCATCACACTGTGGGATGAGTCATTCAATGCAACTTTCAATGGAACTTTTAATGGCTTTACCAACAGAGACATTTTTGACTCTTCTATGTTGAAGATAGAGCCAAAGAAATTATCAACAACAATTATTGTTAACCCACAAGTTTATGATGAACTCATCTATGAACTGAATTCAAGATATGGACAGCCACATAATCACAAGAAACATGGATGTATCTACAGAGCAATAATTGCAGAGTCATTACAACAAGTGACCATAACTTGTTACTCATCAACATGTACAGTCTCAGTTCAAGGAATCCCACATGAAATTTGGGTAGATACTGTACTTCCAGAAATACTTAAAACCCTATCTTGTGATGATACTGCAACATCAACTCCAAATAAATGTGAATCAACTACCGGTACTGCTACTTTCTCCCTGAACTTTGATGATTTCCCCCCTCTACCTACTCCATCAAGAGAAATTGGAACGCAAACTACCATTACCATGGTTACTCAAGGAACACAAACTCAGAGCTCTCATCGCAATATTGAGACGCATAAACAAACTTGGACTCTGATCAAAGCCTAACTACAGTTTCTACCTGTACATCACAAGAAACACAACCATTGAAGAAAACAGTAACTCATATGCAACATGAATCTGAGCCTACATGTATAGCCCTCCTCCTGATACATGTACTGTCCATGTTCCTACCATCCCCACCAGCAATCCCTTCAGTGTTTTAGAAGTGGATGAAACCCCAGATGAAACCCCTGATGACTTGGATGATTTCCCCCCTATCCCCTTGCCATGGAAAACTGCATCTACAAAGCATACTCCTGCTCCATCATCTGCATCTACAGGCATAAAGCATACTCCTGCTCCATCATCTTTCCAGCACTTGCCAACATCCTGCAATCCAGCTAACTCTAAACCTGCATCCCAGAAGTCAACCAAATCTACATGCTCCAGAGCTACATCCCAAGCTACTCCAAATAAGCCAGATACCACTGCATCTACAACTCCTAACAAGTCAGTTTCATCAAACTCACAACCTGAACAGCGGAAAACTGTTTTAATAATTGGGGACTCTATACCTAAAGGTGTGGTAGGTAGGCGCATGTCCAGGAAGTACAGAGTGATAAACAAATGTATACCTGGCAGTAAACTCCAACTTTGGACCAAAATTATACCAGAAATGATTAAGGAGGAACAGCCTGTGTCCATCATCATTCACTGTGGGACAAACAATTTATCTAAATGTATGACACATGAATGTATTTCTTTGTTAAATAATTTGATTACTACCATTCGTACAATGTCACCAAATGTTCACATCGCAGTTTCATCTCTTACTACGCAGAAATATGTTGCACGACAGATATGGATAAAGGAATACAATGCAAGAGTTCGCGATTTGTGTAAACATTATTCATTGTCCTATATTAACAATGACAATATTAGAGATGAACACATCTCAGACACTGATAAGTATCGACTACATCTAAATGGACGCGGTACCTCACTTCTTGCGCTAAACTTCATCAACTTCTTAAAAAATAACTTGTACTTTCCACATATGGATTTTCCTATGCACAGAAACGTTATGAGAGCAAGGTAGTTTCTGTTGATAACAATATAAATATTGATATTGTTGGTGAAGTTTCAGTAATCTTGAAAAGTGACAATATTGTAAATAATAATGTAAACATTTCATGTGATAAACAAGCAACAACAAATATTCAAAATTCCTGTGAAGAAAAGTTTGATATACAAAGTGCAGAAAATACTATTTGTGTTTCTACAAATAAGAGGAAGATCAATGACAGTGTGATAAAACCTATGGACATGAACCCTTGTAACAAAGGAACTAATTTAAATGTAGATGTTAATAATGTTTTCAATGTTGATACTTCTTCAAATCCTGATTGTGCAATTTATCTGCAAATGCCAAGTAATTGTAATTCAAATGCATTTAATAATTATGTTTCTCCAATATGTAGTGAAAATAATAATATGTGCAATAATAGTGTAAATAATTACAGTGACACAACTAACACTGTTAACAACACCATCCTTTCATCCCATCAACCATCTCATTGTAAAGTCTCAAGTGATAACAATACAATTTGTGCTGAGTGTACTTGTAAGATAATCCCATCTCATCAAACCATTTCATGCATTCAATGTTCATTGATGTTTCATAATAACTGTGTCACTGATTATAATAACAATGGCCCATATTGGTGTCAATCATGTTTCTATAGGACTTGTTGGAATGAACTTCCTTATAGTAAAGAGCCTTTTATTGATCTCAAATGTGCTCTTGGCAAAGGTCTAAAAATGGCTCACCTTAATGTTCAGAGTTTAAAAACAAAGTTGAGTATATTGACATTCTTCTTCATGATAATAATATTGATTTGTTGTCACTCAATGAAACTTGGCTTACAAGTGGTATTGATAATTCTGAAATTGAAATTAATGGTTATAATTTGTGTAGAATAGACAGGAAAAATGAAAACCATGGGGAAATGTAATTTACATTAAGGATAATTTAACCTTTGTTGAAAAAGCAATCTTCTTATCAATGATGTTGAAGCACTTTGGGTTGAAATATGTCTTCCTCACAGCAAACCCATCTTAGTTGGTACTGTTTATCGTGTTCCAGATGCTAAAGCTGAATACACTGATATGATTGATGCTATGTTTCAAAATTGTGTTTCTATGTATGATAATGTAATTGTCTTAGGTGATTTTAATCTTGATGTATCTAAGCCTGGTACTGAATCTAGGAAAGTTTCTAAATTAGCAAATCACTCACAATTCACTCAACTAATTAAGGATTACACTCAGTATTACGGAGAAGAGTAAAACAACTATTGATCTTGCTTTTGTAACAAGACCAGAAACTAATATTGCATCTGGTGTTCATAGTCTGGGACTTAGTGACCACAATCTTATTTATGTTGTTCGCATAAAATGAAACAAATTAAGTCTTCTCCTAAAATTACTAAAACCAGATCCTATAGGAATTTTAATGAGCAAGAGTTTGTGAATACAATCAGTAAGACTAATTGGAACTGTGTACAAAGTATTAATGATGTAAATATAGCCTTAGACACATGGAAATCAATGTTTAATGATGCCTGTAATATCCATGCACCTATCAGAGAGAAGCGCATAAAAGGTTCTCAACCTGAATGGATCACCAGTGAATTTCTCTCTGTTTGTAAAGATCGCGATTTCTATTATGGTAAGGCTCATAAGACAAATGATTCGCATGATTGGCAAATGGCAAAAATGTATCGTAATAAAGCAAATAACTCATGCGTTACACTCTTAAAAAGAAATTTTATACTGATTCCATCACAAGTAATGTAGGTAACTCTAAAAAGCTCTGGGCCGATATTCATAAAGCCTTGCTAAATTAGCAACCAACTAGTGCTTAGCAAGATGCTAAATCCACTAGTTGATAGCTACGTAGCAATCAACTAATTTCTTATTCATAAAACCTTGCTAAACACTTTGCTAACTAGCTATCAACTAGAAATATTTAGCTGATAACTTATTTGGGTGTTTTGGGTGCTATGGCCTTCAACAGTTGTGTAACATCTAATACAATAGGCTTATATAATACATGTCTATTATACTTGAGCTCTGAACCACAGTCAAAATGATCAAAATGTAATGACTCATTGCTGATGGTCTTCATTGAGATTTCGTTAATAAAATTACATGTGTATTTTGTAAGCTATATAGGCCTACAAGGTTGTTACGGCAAATTAAATTAAAAAGATACTCTGAACAAGTAAAGTTCATATACATGTTAAGTCCTTGGTTTGTTGTAAAAACATACTATACATACTATATTGCTTCATCAAATAGAAAACAACATGCATCCACTTAACGCTGCTCATTTAGCTTCATGAGCAACACTGTGTAAATAATATTAGATAATTTAATAGCATATGATATATCTTGCTTGTTGTCCTGACAAAAGCCAAGCATGATTTATCTTTATCAAATTGACATATAATTTGTTATTGAAAATAAGTCATGCATCTTTACCAAAGAGAACATTGGTAACATGTCTCCAAAATTTATATTTTACGTATCAAACAATTGAACAGAATTGCTTCGATTGAACATATCTGCTTAACTAAAGATTACTTGCTATATCATAATCATTTTTCTTGTGCAAATTTGGTTAAACAATACTGGCTTAGTTCAATGTTTATTCATTCACCCTAAATTTGTTGTGTGTTTTTAAGACAGTTTCTTATGTGTAAAACACACTGAAGACCTCAGAAACAGAATATTCTGAGAACATTATTTTTCATAATTGACAACAGTTAATATGAAATTAAAACAATAAATCATGTCAAACTTAGTTCAAAATCATTAAGACTAGTTGTCAACTAGTGAATTAGCGCTGCCCCAGATCCACTCTAAGTTTTGGCAAAATTTTAGAATGTTGCTAACTCTAACTGGGTTTTATGAATAAGAATTAGCAATCAGCTAGGCTTAGCAGCTTGCTAAAGTCAATTTTAGCTGTCAACTAGGCCTAGCGTGGTTTTATGAATATCAGCCCTGGTCTACAATTAAGACATTATTGCCTTCAAAATCTTCTTCAACAATCAAAACTGTGAAGAGTGATAATGATGGTAGGTTGACATCTTCTCTTAAAGAAACTGCCAATGTATTCAATGATTATTTTACCTCAATAGGGACTACACTTGCTAAAGATTTTGATGATGTAAATGTTGGTAGCAACAGTTTTAATACATGTACTAGTACTTTTAAGTTTAGTTATATTACCCCAGAGTTTGTATATAAGCATATTTGCGATATTCCAAACAATAAGTCACCTGGCATGGATGATTTTAGTGTCAAGTTGTTGAAGCTAGCTGCACCATACATTTGTCATTCTATAGCATATATTTGTAATCTTTCTTTAAATACATCTGTTTATCCAACAGACTGGAAGTTGGCTAAAGTCACCCCAATTTTTAAGGCAGGTGATAAATTGGATGTTGGAAATTACAGGCCTATTTCTGTCCTGCCTCTCATTTCCAAAATTATCGAAAGAGCTGTTCATAATCAATTATATTCTTATTTAACTTCTATGGGTATTCTGTCAGAGAACCAATCTGGTTTCCGTAGCAATCACTCAACAGCAACTACCCTGAATGATGTTCAAGATTTCATTTTAAAAAACATGAATAATGGACAAGCCACTGGTGCAATATTTCTTGATCTCAAAAAGGCTTTTGATTGTGTTAACCATTCTCTTTTAATTGAAAAACTTAGCAACTATGGTATTAAAGGTACGACACTTGAGTGGTTTGAATCTTATCTTGGTAATAGAGCTCAAGCTGTTAACATTAATGCCACATTATCTGATTTTAAGAACATTAATATTGGCATTCCTCAAGGCTCTATTTTAGGCCCACTTCTTTTTATAATATTTGTTAATAGTCTTTCTAATAGTGTTGATTGTAAATGTACTATGTATGCCGATGACACCACATTACTATGTACTGCTAATGACTCTTCTACTCTTCAATCAAAGCTTCAATGTAATTTATCTAAAATTGTTGACTGGTTCAAGAATAATAATCTTACATTAAACATTCAGAAAACTAAGTTCATGGTGTTTGGCACTAGCAGGGTGTTAAAAAACTTTACAGATGTTAGTTTATATTACAATAATGATACTATTGAGCGTGTAGATGTATTTAAGTATCTTGGTGTTACATTTGATCCTACCATGGCTTGGTCTGATCATATTAATGCAATGTCTTCCTGTATTTCTAAGCGATGTGGTGTAATTAACCGTGTCAAACCTTATATTCCAAAAGATACCCTCATCATGCTTGCTAATGCAATTGTTATGCCTAATTTTGATTATTGTAATACTGTTTGGTCTAACTGTTCTGTTGAGCTCTACAACTCCCTTCAAATTCTTCACAATAGGCTTGCTCGTATTATTCTTTCTGCTGATATCAGAACACCAATTGATGACATGATGAGTACTCTTCACTGGAATAAATTAAATGATAGGTGGTTCAACTATATGGCAACACTCACCTTCAAATGCCTGAAAGGAATGGCTCCTGATTACCTTTCCTCTCAGTTCACTTTTATGCATGATATGCACTCTAAAGGAACCAGGAGTCAAACCAACTTTGCTCTTTTGAACCACCATATAATATTAATGCAGGTAAAAGAACTTTTCATTCACGTGCTACTAAATTGTGGAATAGCCTTCCAAATGATAGTAGATGTAATTTTAAGTCAATGAGTATTGCTCAATTTAAGCAGTTGTTTTTGATAAAACCAGTGTAATATGCCTTTTATCTGAATTTACATGTTTTCCCAATTGTTCACAATTTCATGTGGCATTTATAATTATGTATTTCCTGATTTATTACTGTATATATATGCTTCTTGTTCACATTGTAAATGCAGGGCCTCCTTGGAAATCAGTGTTTTGACATTGAAGGAGCTACCCTGGGTAAAGAAAGTTTAAATAAATAAATAAATAAAATCAGCAATAGCTGAATACTATCCAAAAGTACATTTTCGTACAGCAATAGCTAAGTACTTGACAATGGCACCAACAACATTATCAGCAATAGCTGAATACTATCCAAAAGTATGTGTAGGTCATGTCAAAATATTAAATCAGCCTTGTTCAGCTTCTAAATAATTATACAGTTCAGTTGAATGCATAAACATTACCTCATTTACTACGGTGGTCAATGGCATGTCACGTCTTTGTTGTGACATGAACAGCACGTTATCATATTTCGGTAGCGTGACCTCACAAGAAAGGTCAGCTAATTTACATATTAAATTGTTGAAAACGGCCAATCAGCGAGTAGAAAAGATATTGTTTGGGTCATCACCTTTGTCAAGGCCGTGACATTGATTTATTTTATGCAAATCACTTTCCGGAACCGCTGCAAATTTGGAAACTCCTTGAGGTGACAAGGTGCGCTATAAATCGCACTTGGTAAAGTGATTTAAGGTGGGCTCTATGCGAGCGATCGCACTCGCGCGCCTTAAAATGCATTGACTGAAAAGTACATTTTCATGTTGGAATTTTGTTGGGGTGGGTTTTTAATAGAGACGTAGTGCGTATTAACGAAAGTGACAGCTCCTCTCCACTCCCCAAATTTTCTCAAAATTATACTTTAGGTAAAATTCCAATTTTCAAGAACTTTGAAGGACCTTGCACAAATTTCCAGGACTTTCAATGCCTTGAAAAGATGTTTTCAAATTCAAGGACTTTCAAGGACAGAGGGAACACTGCAATACAACCCAATTCTCTGAAACTTTCAGAAGTGTGAATATGCTGTATTAATTAGGCTAGCCCCATCATTTTCATAACTTGTTGCCATTGGGCACAACCTGTATCAGTAACTGGTCAATCATTTGCCGCCACAGGGATTGCTTTCTGTGGAAACAAGCCAATTGTTTAAGCTACAGTGAATACACACACTTACCTCTTCTAAAAGTGTTTTCTTTTCTTCCACGAAATGTTTAAGTCTTACATCTAGAGGACCATCTCCACCAACGTCTAGTAATTCTGCCGCTTCCGGGGATACAACTACAATTTGTCCTACTTTGTTTCGTTTATTGGAGCGCTGACCCTCTGGTAAATCGTTCTCGTCCTCGTCGCCGACTACTAGAAGGCCATGTTCCTGATGAGGAAGGAGGCAAGAGTTTGTAAGCTGGTTAGTATTTACATATAGATTTGTCTGTATCATTTTTCAGCAAATTATTACACAGACAAGAATATGGTGATTATCTTCCAAACTCGCTTCACTGGACTACAACTTTGTGTTTGATAAACCTGTTTGTTCACGGTTAATAAGTAAACATGGAAATAATTAAATTTTTGTTGTTGTACAGTTCAAATGATCTAAAGAAACATCAGCAGTTATTTTTGAGTGTATCAATGGCAATACCAACCCGTCATCGTAATTGATTAATTATGCCCTTTGGTACCATTTTCATAAGATTTTTTGTTTACAGGAAAACAGATCCCACAAAAAAGGGTTTCATGAAGTCCAGATTAATCATTCCATGACATGTGAGAGACAAAATTGCTTCTCTCACGCTGCATCTCGGCCCTGATTTGGTAAAACGATCTAACTTGAAACTTGGATATTTTGAGATAAATCCATATCATGGGTATTGTGAGGGCGCTCTTTCCATTGGTGACATCCTAAAGTCACCACCATGTCACCAAATAATGAGATTTTTATATTTTCTAAGACATAAGATCTGTTTAATAATTTATTTTATTCAAAAAGAAAAACGTCAAGTGTTCAAACTTTAAAGCTCTTTTTCTCGAAACAGCGATTTTAATTTCAAGTTAGATCATTTTACCAAATCAGGGCCGAATTCTGTTACAGCATGTTTTTCAAAGCGCAGTCATGATAACATTCATGTAGCACCCTGGGGGCATTTAATAGAGTAAATATGGTGTGTTACTTAATACTCCATTCACGTTGTTGCCACAGGGAAGGCTGACCCTGCTTATATTGGGAATACTCACTGATATAAGTTGATCTCTTTGTGATACCATTTCTTTCAAAGTTCCTATATCTTTTTTGATTACTGCATTTTCTCGTTTCTTTCCTTCTAATTCCTGCAAAATGATAAAGAACAACATATTATTACATTATGCCTGAAGATTCAAAACAAAAATCACATATTTCTACCTCAAAATTTTCAGATGGCATCTTTCATCAGCAAGAGCAAGTCTGTGATTTGCATGATCTTGTATACCTTACGACTGATAATAGACTCGTAGACTCATGAAAGTTTGCACCTGTCCTTCCCCCTCCCCCCAGATGGCTCATTAACTTTGATGTAAACTACCTCCTTAATGACACATTCAACCCACTTGCAGAAACACCTTGAATTTGATGCTTGATAATGCATACGTAAGATCGATCTTAATTAATCATTTATCACACATTAAACCCTATTCTTAAACACTTGAGAACATTTCTGCAACCTTATTGGTTCTTACCCATGTGATATGACACAATATCACACATTTTAGCATGTGGGTGTCGACACGATACTCATACGTGCTATTTGAACCAATCAGAGGTGCATAGCAACAACGGGACTGATTGATTTGAAGCCCTGAGTAATTCCATGTAAAATGTAGGATTTAACTTGATTTAAATTTGGTATACAAATTTATGATATTTTTATTTGAATTGAAGTGTTTAAGAATGAGAATAAAGGTATTGTTTTTAGCCGCTGTCATGCATCTATCGTCTCATATAACACGGGCGACATCATTATTTTTGGTGTTGCCTGTGTTAAATGAGACAACATATGCACTCCAGCGGCTAAAAACAATACCTTTATCCTCTTATTAAATCACCCTAACAATTGGTTATCAGTCTCTCTGAAATTAGTCCAAAATTAAATTTTCAGCTAAAAAACAAAAAAAACACATTAAAAATCAAGTAATAATTCACACACCAGGATTATGCACCTACCCTATGTTTATCCCTAGTTTCTCTTTGTAATTCCATCATGACCTCTTCTTGTTCTTCTAACGTATCTTTCAAGGCGTCCACTTCAAACGTTAACGTGGCTTTCTCATTGTCCAGCTGAGCATTGGTCATCATAGCTTTCTTGTACTTCTCCTGGAGATCTATTAACTGATCCTGCAGTGCAAATGAATAGAGGTGGATTAGTTTTTTAAAACCAATAATATTTATACCAATTTAGACACCAGGGATGCAGACAAAACCAAATACGTCCTGAACCTTGATATTGGCAACTAAAAATATGCAAAATCTCATTTCATTTTGAAACGAGATCTGATCCAATCAGTCTTGATGTCCAAACTTAGGAAATGGTAAAAACAAAAGAAAACGTAACAAATTTGTTTGCTGTAAAGTTAGTTACTTTTCAACTCAGGTAAGCTACATGCAGACTCATGGGTGGTTAACATGTAGTTTGTACAGTTGAGGCTATAGCTACTATTAAACTCTATTTTACATTTTTTCACACTTTTAGACTAGTGCAGCTAGAGATGTCAGTAGGTCCTCTGAAAAAAATTTGTTGGAGGTAAACATTTTTGAGATTTTGAACTTAAGTTTTGTCAAAAATGTACATGTGCAAAACAAACCAAAAATACTATGCAGTACATAAGTTTTCAATCCATAAAGATGGCAGTGATAAACATGAACTATGTCTATATGCAATGTATTATATTGATGGATTATTGGTATTAATAATGTCATGTTCTATGTCAATCAAAAAGTCTGATTTTGTACAAGCAACAATTCTATGGTCTTGATGAAGATTTATGACATTTGTACCATTGAAAATATACTTACTTCAGTTGATCTTATTATTATTAGGCATTTCTGATTGGTTGATAACTTGAAATGCTCATTTCAATTGCCAATTATGACTTGGCTTTAAACTATTTATGGTCAAACTTGCATTTGCAGATGATCTTATTAATACCCTCCTTGATTGGTTCAAAATTGGACACAATATTTATTTTGGCCAATCAGCAGGTAGTTCTCATGGGGTTAATCAACTTATGACAGGAAAGTGTTGGACAACTATTGGATATTTCACACGCAATGTGATGTTACAATAAATTTTGAAGTCTTACTTCCTTCTACACGACACGCTTAAAAATTGTGAGAGGATCCAGAAGTGTCAAAATAAGTATCTGGACAATACTTAATTAGCCTAAGGCTTACAGTACTTGACCACAATAAAAGTTGACAGAGACTAATTAAAATGCGTGCACAAGTTTGGCTTGTCATATAAATTTAGAAATGATTCTTTAAAATTCTCTCAAAATAAGTACATGTTGTAATCATTTTCCTCTAAAACTATGCACAATTTATATATACACACAACAAATCGGTGAGTATCTTTAAATACATCTGTTAAATTGGCATGCAATTTACAAGTGTTGGATTTTTAGTTGGTGCACAGTTGAGCACAGATCAAAGTTGATGCACCCTGCTAGTTTCAGCATTAGATTGTCAGCAGATTTTCTACTAGAATATAAATGGACAGTACGTGACTCATTAGAAAAGTACTTATATGTGGTTTGTAACTGGTCTTAAAATAAGTATATTTTTACAGCAGTGTTACTATCTCCTTCTACATTTATGGCATTCATAAAAAAAATACTTCCTTTAAAATATAAAAACCACCACTAAAGGAAACAAACAACACTGTATTGCCTACCCCGGCCCTGATTCCAGAAAAATACAGCTTTTTTTTAATTCAAAATATTATCTGTTATTGCTAAATGAAACATAGATAAATCCTAATCCTTTAGTTAGTAATAACTGGCAATAAAAGTTTAATTTCAATATTGTTTGCAATGTGACGGAAAATGCCTAAAACATGCAATTTTGCATGTTTTTCAATACTCAAAATGTTTTGTATAGGCTAAGAGTTTGTTCAAAATTTTAATAACTTAATGTTTTTCATTAAATTTTTAAATTTTAATATCGTTGATAAATGATAATAACAGAGATTTGAAAATGTGTTTCGAAAATAAGAATACACCTGAATTTTTATTAGTCTTTGTTCAAGTCTTTGGGCTTGACTTTACAGCGTACAAAAAACATCCTAAAAACTTCAAGTTTTTGACCCGTATTTCTAAAAATTGACCAAATACTAAAATTTGACTTTCATTGCCAGTTAGAAAAGAAAGATTAGGATTTAGCTACATGTACATGTTTATTTTATTTGGTAAAACAGGATAATTTTTTAAAATCCAACATATGAGTGCTGTATTTTCTGGAATCGGGAGCTGAGCACTCCATTACCACTTTGCCAACAAGATTTTGAGGCAAACTACACGTAACTGTCTAATCAACATTCCTTTGTAACAGGAGAATCACTCATTAGGAAGTAATACTAGATGGCATTAACTAACATGTGCAGTTCTAGCGATCTTTGCTTGTTCTTTAAAACTTGAAACACAACCTTTGAAATCATGAAAAGAGAGTATACTCTTACACTTCCCACAATGCATCTCTTCCTTGTACTGATTTACTATTCAGTGCCACATGAGTTGATACTAGAGTGACAAAAATACCTGAATTAACAGAGCTCATCCACAACTTACAATTGAGGTATTTCTGGTAACCGTTGACTTATGTTGCACTGAATAGCAAATCAGTGCAGAGAAGAAATGCATTATGGGAAGTGTACAATATCTTGTCATAAGCATCAGTTGTGAGAACTACTGAGCCCAATAGTTTCTAGTAAAGTATACTATAAAGTTAGTCAAAGCCTATGTCAACAGTAGGCCTATACTATATCACATCTTTGCAAATATACAGATCTATAATTAATTATCCAGGTTATAGCAAACGCACTGGTGAAGTACTGCATGAAAAAGCATTTAGGATCCCAACCGAGCCTATCACTTCAACAGGGGAATGTATAATGGTGTCAGGATATTGCCATGACTACTAATGTAAACACAACTAACTTTGTGGCAATAATTGCTTCTAGGTTAGGATTGAGGAAAGCATGTTTATTTAGATAATACTTGTACAACACTCTTAGTATATTGAATAGGGAACAAATACACAAAACTCTCCTTGTGTGTAATGGCAAATGGAAGAAGAAAGGCATAAAGAGAGAAATTGAACAAAGAAGTTCTTTATTTTGATCGGACCTGAAACCACACTACCAGAGAAGTACAGCAGCATTTTGCATTGATTGACCCACATGCCCTGCTAATAAGTGAAATACACAGAGCTTTGTGTTCCCTTCAAGAGCGCCACTCTGCATTGACCAAACGATTTGACACATACATGTAATCAGCCAATCAGATTATCGGTTTGTTGTTATGATTGTCAGAGGATTGAATCAGCCAATCAGAACTCCACTTCCGTGTTTACGCTGTGCATGCTCACAAAATGCGAACAAGTGCCGTTCTTCTCTGCCAGAGAATGTAAGTCAGTAACTGGTTGGAGAATAACAAATTTAAATGCACTGTGACTGAAACGTGTGATAAACGGCAAACGCAACATGTGCCACTCTTTGTAACACTATGCTTTTAGTAACCAGTCCATCATTCAATATCAATCTTTGTATATAAGTCGCACTTATTCTGGTCCTCCATGAGTGACAATCCAATATGTCCATTACACACAAGGCTGTATTAGAGAGTCTGGTGCCTTTTCTCTAATTTCATAACTCAGGGTCAAAGTTCAACATTATGCAAGTGAATACATTCAACAACTATTATGCCATGGGAGTAATACTGCATTTACATGACTATGGGGTACCGTACAAAGTTACAAGTTATAATTATTTTCTATCACTGTGGTCCTATATTTTTTAACAACACCATTACTAATACAGGAGTTATTTGCAGGAGAGATACAAACTAAAATATATTGTGAAAATTCTCTGTAAAAAATTATTATCAAGCAAGAAAGTAAAGGATGCACATGCCTCTTTATAGATCACCGATAAATGCATATTTCATTCATAATTCCAGATAAGGTGACGAAAAAATCCCACCTGTTTGACAGGGATGGTCTGGCCAAATAGGGTTGAGCCTGTGGTTGAGCGGTCTGGACGTTGCTGTTTTTTTAATTTAATTTTTCTGGAGCCTTAAAATCATCAAAAGTTTGCTAAATCTGAACATATTTTTGTTAACATATTTTCAAAATAATTTGGTAAAAATCAAATAATCAATCCACTTCAGCCAAAAAATGGCTGTTTTCAATTGCATAGTTATAAAAAAATTTTTACATCAAACTGCAAAATCTGGGTTGGTTGAGAACATGGCTTTTTTTTCATCACCTAATACAGTCATTTTCAAATTTGCTCTTTTAAATTGTTTGATAAAGTGGAGAAATCAATTCTATAATCTGAGAATGAATTAAAAAGGCCAGTTTGCATCTGACTTTACTGTCAATCAAACTCCTAGATGACCCTTGATTGGTTAGTAGTGTAAAAGGAAGGTTTTCATCTGGTGGCTTCAATCACAGAAAATTGCAAAAAATTACTTACTTTTACAAAGCAAAAGGCAACTTTTCTAGGCATTGTTGTTGGTGCCTTCAGGTTTCCTATTACTAAGACCTAACTTTTGAGATGATTTGTAGAACTGAAGGTGCAAAATTAACCATAGGGCACCCTGTTTTACTGCCGCATTCTGAACTTTCAATTTGATTTCAGTTTGATTGACAGGTGATGGTGATATCAGTCACAAACTAGTATTTTTATATCCGGCTCCGATTATAAACATTTACGATTTTCATCATTTATTGTGCATGTTTATGTGTTAATACAATCAATATTGATGACGTTTTGGATTTGTCGTGAACTGATGATCTTAGTAATATTCGTACAAAAAAATTAAACCAGAAGGGTGATTGAGTTTCAGGGTTCGGTTTTTGCCGGCAAAAACTTGTTTTTGCCATTGCCGGTGGCAAAAACTGGCAAAAACCTGTTTTTGCCAGTTTTTGCCTGGTTTAAACTGGCAAAAATGGCAAAAAATGGCAAAAACTCACATATAGTCACTCAAATATTAAAAAGTAGGGCAGAAAGCTCATAAACAGGAGCACACAACTTTTAATGAATCATTCAACATATTTTTTGTCTCATCAAGTCCTTAAAATGAAAAAGTTTTGAATTTGATGTATGCCACATTTCGGTTAAATGCACTTGAGCAATAAAAATGCATGCCTTCAATTTCTTAATATATGTTACTTATAATTACAAAATCTGGCCTTGTTACACTCAGAAAATTATTTTGGTAAATTAATAATTTGTTTTGAGATGAAAAAACTGAACTATTTATCACTTTTTTAGTTTTTGCCATTTTTGCCGGCAAAAACTGGCAAAAATTGTTTTTGCCAAGCGGTTAAAACCGTGGTTAAAACCGCGTTTTTTTCCACCTGCGGCAAAAACCTGCGAACCCTGTTGAGTTTCATACATATTCTAAACATGCATGTACATGTATCAGGAGAAAGAAAAACAAACGAAAAAATAATGAAAATATTCCTGAAATGATTATCAATGACGATTGTGAAAAAGAATTCCATTCTAATCTGTGTAAAAAAATCATTTAAATTGTAATTTCTAATTTTGTAAATTGAAACGATTTACAACATGCATACATATTTGCATAACATAAAGTCATAAACAAATTCTTTTTACAAATATTTAGTAAATCAATGATGAATCTGAAATTTTGAGAAAAATGATCTAATCATAATTCAGACATATCATAAACTTCTGGAAAATTAAATTTGTTGCAAAAACATGCACATATACTGTATGACAACCAAAACAGATCAGAGCAATAAAAAGCACTTTAAAATGATACAGTTAGGCTGATTTATTATGAAAAAAATAATGACAAAATAATCAAAACTAGACTAAGAAATGATATGTGGCCATAATAAGAAGGTTAACATGGGTACACAAAATGAAAAAAAAAAACTTAAAAAGCTTTATATAAGTGCATCAACTAATAAGCTGGTTTCATTAACTACTATGTTGGTTGGTTAGCGCTGATTGATTGGTTGCTTAGCAACCATTCCTACCTTAGTTGACATAATGTCACCATCCATAGTCTGATCATCCTAAGACACATAAAAATATAAAACTTTTCAGCATCAATTGGTTTAATACCCAATACCGAATGACTTGTTACATTTTTTTTGTAGCTCGTAGACAAAGTCGTTAAACCAGATCCATGTTTAAATAGCTGTCACAGTATTGATTGAAGTTTGCAAAATACAGACAAACTAAAAGTATTATCTTCTAAGTTAAAATTGGCTAGAACATCATCATTGGAGGAGGCACAAAAACATCAGTCACTCGCGAATCCTCCCCCCTCCCATCAGTTTGGATGCATGAACAAGTCCACCTCACAATGTTTTTGCACCCTAAAACACAGAAATTTAATAAAAAGGTAAAAAAATTCTGGTGCTTGGACGGGAGCATCATACACAATATATGTAATTCTTGTGATGAACCCATTACCCCTATAATGTAGTTTATCAATTTCAGACTCCTAGCTTGATGACTGACTTATTATAGACCTACACCTTAAAACACCAGAATTGAACAAAAAGGTAAAACTTTTCTGGTGCTGTTGCACAAAAAAGTTAGTTCCTCCAACCCCCAAAACAGCACTCCCTCATAAAAATCCTAGCTGTACCCTGGCCTTGAGTGTATCTGACGTCCAAAACTGATACATATGATACGTCTTCGACATAATTACAAGTACATATAGAAACTTTCTGTTACACACATACCTACAGCTGACAGTTAGTATTTGAGTTAACAACCCACCTTCATTATATATTTCCAATTTGGAAGCCACAGCAGTGATTTTCTGTCAAAATAATACATTCCTGTTGGGTGCATATTTAATACGCTGACTTTCTGATGAAATGTATAATAGCTAGCTAGGTAGATTGGCAAGCGACGGGATTCTCCCTCGATTACAATTCACAACTAGTAAATCCAAGAATCAGGCCAGTTCAGGAAATGACGATGAGATCAGCCCATCACTGTAGTACTCATTGCATATGTCTCAGTTTTGATCCAGAGTGAAATTGTCAAATTGAAGATCAACGTCCCCAAGAGACAACTAATATAGCAAATAGCAACCTCTTCAAGACAACACATTTGGGGGAGAATTAAAATTCCACTCTCGTCAAGTTCTGTAAGTACTGTGATTTGTTTTATTTGACGACTACATGGTTAGTTTATGAGTACATGGTACAACATACACAGAAACCTACCCTAGTACAGTTACCATGTAAAGGAAGTATAATGATATTATTGTTATAACAATAATTTAATAATCTTTACTTTATATGAGATCATGAGTCAGAAAAAAGTGTTACAAGTGTTATGAAACCAGACCCATGCTGGTACATCAAACATGTCCAACACATAGGTACATTTATAGTACTGTCATCATTTCCTAAAGGCTCGTGGTTCCCTGCCAGACTGCTACCACAAACCCTTGAATTTAAGGGCCTGTGCTGCCACTCAAGAACTACAAACACACATACTGAAGAAGTTGTCCATTATTCCCTACTCCAGACCAGTACTCATATCCCTGAGTTAGCTGAACTGGTACGGTGCTAGACTCTGATGTGATGGTACAGGTTCAAAACCCTGCAGTGTCATAATTTTAATCTCATCACAAAATTGAGCTAGTTTGAAATCCCGCTGGACAAGAATTTGCTGTTAATTGTCCCAGTGTACCCATAAGAAACTCAGGGAGCTGATCCTGGCTGTGGTGGTTATTCTATGCAGGCTGATCAGGGTATTGTGCCCTGTACTGGAGAGCTGTGTCTCTGAAGTGGTTTATAAAGTGTGTCCTGGTCTAAAGTTGTCAGCAGCATTCTGTAAAACGCAATATCTTACTTCAGACTAAGAAATCCAACATGAATAAAGATTGACAGTTTACAGGATGAAAAAAGATGTACTTGTGGAGCACCGAGTTTGACTCCCGGTTTGACTTTTTTTTTTTTAACAACTGAAACAACAAAATGTCAAATTATGGTATAATTTACTTCAATCATTAAGATATTGTATAATAATACTGATTTGAGAGTGTATTTTAACATTAAAACAAGCTAATCGGTTGCGTGAACCTTTTGTTTACCAATAACAGCCATTTTGAATTTGGCGACTACCTGAATCACACTGACAGAGGGCACTATTTTTCAGTCATTGTTTTGGGCAGCGGGAGGTAGATAGGTAAATTGAGGCAATCCCAAATTTGCAAAGATTCTCGCAAAATCCTCTTCCGAGAATCCAAATGAATTTGCCTGTACTGCCACAGATTTCTAGGCCTGAACTTACCCATGCTAACCAATAAATATCATCATCCTCAAGATCATATTCTACATCCATCCATGTATCTTCATTAGCATTTACATCCATGTTTATTACTTCCCACGCTTTACCACCTGTCCGCTACTACTGTACTTTAATTTGTCCACAAAGTGTGGGTTGTCCAGACCAGAGATGATGGGCAAATTGCTTTGATAGAAACTTCCAATTTAATTGTAAAACACAGCCTTTTCACACTATAATGATACTACCAAAGCTTCATGATGATACCATCAATGCAGTATACATGGATGGGCTAAATGCCAATTTTTCCCACACCAGTATGGTGTAATGCCTTGTTTAACGACTCCATTGTTGACTGAATCATCGTAAAAACTGGTGGTTATTGTCCATGATGACTGCAGAAGAAATGCTATCCACAACAAGCTTATCAATTATATGGGAGATATCTTTCAGCGAATATCATTTTTGTGCATTGGTTTTTTCAAGTTACTTACATATCTATTTTCATACTATTGAATTAAAAAATTAAAATTGTCAAACATACAAAATACTTTTGAATAACTTCAAAGGTAAGCAAAATCTTAATTAAATTTCAAACTCAAAAGTCTTACAGAGAAAGTCTTTGTACGAAAGTACCGGTTTGATAAAATACGTCATTGAGTGAAAATGACACCGTAAAAAGTTAATTTGAACATTGGCAGATCATATCTGTTCTAATAGCGAGCTCTTATTACTTATTAGTTTCCGTTTCAAATCATGTGCTTAAATATAATCTTACAATGTTAATAACTTTCATATCACAGTTTTGTGAAATGTTTCCGTTTTAGAATATCATCTTTCTTGATATCGAGCCAATACTTCGGGGTATGTAAATTTCAATTCGTGAAATTATATCGATATATCAATTACTTCTGGAAGGAATTTCATGACTGACAGTTCACTGTCACAATTTTGCTTATTTTCTTCAGCTCTGAAAAAAAATTATCGTTATAAACAAAATTTTTTACATGTACAGTAAAGTCTACCATTTCCAGTTCATCTTAAAAAATTAAACACATAAACATATCCTGTTGAGTTTTATGAAATAACTGGTGGTACATATTTTGCTTCATCAAATTAAGTCACAATATTTGCTATCTGGTAATAAATGCCATAAAAGTAAGTCCAAAAAACAAGTGCCTGTGATTGCGGACAATCCCAAGTTTGTTTACAAACATACACGTTGGTAGACAATAAGTCAAAGGTCATAAGATAAGGAGGTCATTTTACCTTCAAGCTTTCCTGTTCAGCGGAATCTGCGCTTCCTCTTCTATGTTCGTGTGGTGTGAATGATGGCACAGAGGTGGTGGTGCTACCGCCGGTATAGGACGTCCCTGTTACACTGGCATGTTTTATTAACTGTCGTAAATAATATGAGAAACAAAGAATGAGTCACAAAATTGATGATTTAATGTATATACAGAGCAATACATGCCAAACAAACAAAGCTGCAATACACTTAGGGCTCATATTGAAATACCCTACCACGTTTTCACACAGAAAGGCAGGATTCCCCTCGCTAAGCGTGAGCCTCAGGAAAGCTCGGTCATAAAACGGATGGATTATATATGCATCAGTGATACACCCTGCCCAGGATTTTAACAAAAGGCTAGCACAGGAAAGCTGCAGGATGGCGCACACCTTCCTGTGTAAGGGAATTTCAATATGAGCCCGTAAAATATAATAATAGCATTGATCAATAGCATTGAGCTGACAGCATTATACCAATCCACACAATTATTTTGTATTATTTACAGCATGAAAATGAAACGTGTTTGGAAGAAAGCATAATAATTAATATATATGTGTGACATGATACGATCTACTGGGGCCAAAATCAGACAATTTGAATTTGAGAGACCAAAATGGGGGGGAGAGGGAGAAAACATAAAAAAGCAATGTAGAAATACCATAAACAACTTCAACAAGCCTGTCTGAGATCCAGGATTTCAGTATTTTACATACGTATATATTTAAAATTGTGGGCAATTATGTTCAAATAATTAATATGCAAAATTGATCAAGTTTGGCCTGTGTAGATCAGATCATTCACAAAATTTACAAGTTGAAACTTTCAGCATTGCAACTCCAAACAATAACTACAGTACATAATGACTTCCTATATATACATGGTGTCCATGAATACACTTTCAGTGTTGCATTAACAGAATATATTGGCCTACATTTAATCACCTTGAGTAGACGGTTGAAGTTGTATACTTTAGGGACACACCATTAGATATTATCAGAAGGGGGGCTAGGTAGTCAGGGTCAGGCACAATTTTTTTCCGCTGCCTTTGAGGGCAATTTTTTTTGCCGACGAAGTTGTACAGAGTTGGGTAGGGAAAAATTTGTACTCATCTGTGAGGCAATTTTGTTTTCATCTCACTAGTGGGCAAAGTTTTGTTTTTCTTTTCAAAAAACTCCCTAGCCTCCCAATAATATCTAATGGTGCATCCCCTACATGTAGTATACATCTAGTGAATGAGGTTTCTTTCTAGAAATTAGATCTGTAACGTTTCCTTCATCTCCTAAGTACATGTAGAGTGTAAAATGTGTGCCATTTTCAATTTTCATTTGTAAACCAATTCCTCTTACACTGACATTGCTCCTCTTAACACATCCATATATGTACGCTCTTTGAAAGAAATGAGTAACTTAAGCAGTATGTGTAATAGTTGTAAATACATTAGCTTTGTTTGATAGAGTATGATATCTAAAATTCTTTGCATTAGAGAATAGATTTGCTGAAATTGTACATGCATATTACGATATCCGCATTGTGTACTACGTAATATGTGTAGGTGCATGTTAGTACACACTGTCATTTGCTCTCATAATGTTATTTAAGAGCTATTTTGGTGGGAGGACTATCAACAGAGAGATAAGGTTTCATTGCTTGTTACTGTGTACATGTAGGTGAAGTAATGAGTGTGACTGAGACAGTGAACTTGAACGACTCTATGGATCATAGGTACATAGACAGGGTAAAGGTCAAGTAAAGGTCAAATCAAAGGTCACATCATTCAGTACATAGATAATGTTTCTGCCTGCTTTGACACTGATGATATGTACACAGTACATGTGCACAATGCATGCCCACTTTATATATATCCTACTGTTAGTATGAAGATAATAATTGAATCCTGTATCATTTAAGCAATGTGTGATTTGCATAAAGAATAGATTCGTATTTAAATGTTTGTTTTCACTGATCACATTATCCCCTTCGAGCCAAACAAATGAGGTATAACGAAGAAAATTGCGATTTCATTCTAGCGCCTACAATGCGTGTACTACAGTCGCCGATCGTAACCTGTAATACTACACGGGGCATCACGCTCGACGTGTGTACACATGAGATGACATCCACGAGAGATGTTAGCAAGCAGTCGATCGATGAACTCTGTTGACCCGGTTTTAATATAAAAAGTTCAATTTTACTGTTATTAAAGCACTTCAGGCTTATAGTCTTTTACGTGGTATTTTAGTACACCGCTGGGCATTTTAATTATGCAAAAAGTAGAAATCCGAGTAAAATTGAGGGCGTCGCTGTGAAGCAAATCACACATCATGGCTTTAATACACCCCTTCCAAATAAGTATTGTTACATAAAAAGTAATCATGATTACTCAACAAGAGTTCTAGGAATGGAGAACCTTTTAATCTGCAGTTTGTACACATGTATAACAAATAAACAAGAGTAACTGCAGTGACAACTTGAAACTGAAATAGAAATTGTGCGTTCATTGACAGCAATGAATTTAAACAGCTGCAAATAAAAATGACAAATAAAAATAACACAAGTACCGGTATATACAATGTACATTGGTGTATACAGTAACAGCTATGTTTGATCAAATCAACATGTCACTGTCATTTAAAGCACAACAAGCAAGCATTTTACAACATCAATAATTTTACAATGGACACGCCATTAAAATCAAGAAGATGGGGAGAATGCATTCTACATACATATGTACATTCTGTATTTGACATAAAATTCAGAGGTCAATGGGGTGATTCTTCAAACTGGTAAGGGGTGGTTTGGGTGGTGGCGCCCCATGAGTTGTATCCCCTGCTTGCTCAATTAGGGGTGGTGCAATAATCATGTGTGGTGGTGAATTATACAAATTATCGGCCAGAAAGGCCAGCAACCCATCCAAGCATATTTTCCCAGAAAACATTTAAATGTTGGGTTATATAAAGGGTATAAAACATTTATAATAACATTAATATTCAGAAAACATTTGAGAAAACTTGATGCAAAACATTCTAACATAATGTTGGTCAGATTTTTTTGTACTGTGTTTTGTACCTTTCATTGAGGCCTAGTACCAAAAGAATCCAATTCCCAAGTTTTGAGGTACATGTAAAATGCACTAGCTGTTTTAAAATTGGAAGTAAAATGTGTTTCTCCAATGGTCCATAGAACCATGGAGCTATTATAAAGATTGAGATGAAATAGATTACGCAACGCATTGAAATCTTGTGCCGATTTGAAATCTGACAAGCTGTTCATCGAAAGGTACCTTTTGTTTGGGACAAAGGGCTTCCGCCATTAAATCGGTAAGCTGACCCGACAGTGTATTAACGCTTTACCTAGCAGGCTACTCTCAATAAGTGATCAAATGAAAGTCGCGTGAAAGCGCTTACTTTAACGAAAAGTACCTTTTGTTAGCATAACACACACAGGTGTGATTGAGTAGCCGTAAGCACAAAAGGCACACATTAGCCGCTGATGTATAGTTCGTTGTCACCCCACTGACATTAGGTGCTTCATTTAAATAAATTGAATGCGCTTGCTGATGATTACACATCAAAGCTGCCATGTCTGCATGTCTGTATATTGTATAATGGTAATAGCTATGTAGGCCTATACATGTAACATATAATAAGTATACCGGTATAGGCCTATATAAAAGTTGTTTCACAAATTGACATTTTATTTTATTTTAAGAAGGACTGAGAATGTCATAAACAGTGGCGTACTGGAGGGTGCAGTTCTTCTGTGAGAGGTCTTGGTAGGGGATGAGGGTGGAAGAGGGGTATGAAGAATGAGAGGGGACTGGAGGAAGAGAGAAAGAGGAAGAAATAAAAGAGAAATAAATAAAAAGACGTAAATAAATAGAAAGGTAAGGAAAATGATAGGAATGAGAGGGGACAAAGCGTAAGAGGGGATGGAGAAGGGAAGGAGATAAGAAGAGGGAGTGAAACTTTATCAAGGAAAAAATAAGTACAGAGAAAGGAAAAGAAAGGAATGACAAATAAATGTAGGCCTTATAATAATTATTATAGAAACTAAACACAGCCCCCCCCCCACACACACACACACACATAGGCCTAACACTAACAGCACTATAGGCAGCCATTCGATGATGTCAAAACGCCCAGTCAGATGTATTTTACACCTGCCAAGCACAAGTCACCCAATTTTGAAAATTGGACGTTGAATGTACACTCTCATGAATATTGATTGGCAACATTTTCCAATATGTCAGCGCTCAAATCGGACACAATAGAACAATAGACCATTCAGTGCGTTGCATAGAACGGTATGTGTGATATACCACAATTGGAAATGAGGCTGTCTTCCGATGCCAAAATCTCCAATTTGAAAAAGTGGGGTGATGAGGTTGTCGATTAGGTCATCCATCATTAAGGGTTGACAAAATATTTTTCAAACATGTTTGCTGAAAAATATTTTGTAATAACATTTTGACATCATTTATAATTGTGTACTGTTTTTCATATAAAAATGTTTTCAAAAACTATTTGTTACCTTTTATAACTTGACATTTAAATGTTATTAAACAGCAATTTTAACTGGAACAACATTTTTGAAACATTTCTGTGTTTGCTGGGATGCTATGTGTTGTCCAACCTCCAAAAAAACTGTCTAAGGATTGGAACAGTGCTCGAAATAAGTCAGGATCAGGCCCTTGGATTGGATTTGAAATCTATGGGTCTTCATCACTGTCCATGGGCCCAAATTCAAATTGGACAATTCTAATGTTACACTGGTCCACAATTATGACACATGGCAATATTTCAGACTTGCAAATGCCATGGATTGATAATGAAGTCAGCGGTGACAACTCTCTAGTCCGAAGGTTTCCTAGTCCGAAGGCTCCTTCCCGCTAGTCCGAATACATAATTTACCATTCGCTAATCCGAATTCTGAAAAAGGTTCGCTAGTCCAAATATCAGGTTCTCTAGTCCGAGGGTTCGCTAGTCCGAATATAGAATAAGGCTTGCTAACTCTAACCCTTATTCTATATTCTTAGTCAGTGGGAGTGGTCTAGTTCGTAGACACATTTCTGATTGGACAATCGCATGATTTGGTGCCGTCTATCAGGCCGTGAGAGCGACCCCACGTCATCATGCGTCTTGATAATGCGTAACACGGCGTGTAGAGGTCTTGGCGTATGTATCGCGCTGGATGCGTAGACTAGTGCGGAATACTCGAACGCGCTAGCAATACGCGCCACAGAATATGTGAAGTTGTAAACAAGTTTTGTTCATTTTATAATGACGGTAATTTAGTTTTTGCTTAAAAATTTTGTTTACAGTTATTAAAATAATATTTAACTGACTAAGAATGAGAATAAGCGATAGGAATTTTTATTTTGCCTATCCTCTACCTATGATAGGCGACAGGCAGGTCCAATATTTTTATCGTAGTGGATACCGGCTGTGCGGCATCCACTACTCAAAATATTGGACCTGCCTGTCGCTCTATCACATGATAGAGGATAGACAAAATAAAAATTCCTATCGTTTATTCTCTAATTATTATTATTATTATTATTATTATTATAACACATTTATAGAGCGCATAAACGTAAAAAAAAACATCTCAATGCGCTAACAAGCAAAATGACAAAAGCAACAAACAAAGAGAACTCATTACAATGCAAAATAAATAATGTGGGAAAAACATGACATAAGTTAAACAAGGAAAGCAATTCTGTACAGGTGGGTTTTCAGCTGCGATTTGAATTGAGCAAGAGTGGGTGATTTGCTGATCTGTTCCGGGTGGGCGTTCCACAGTATTGGGGCGGCAACAGCAAAAGCCTGTTCACCATAGGTCTTTGTTCGGGAACGGACAATTTGGAGATGGTCATTGGGACGCACATTACCTGCCCTAAGGCCACGAGGTGGAATATAAAGGCTGATCAATTCAGACAAGTATGTAGGAGCAATACCGTGGAACGTCTTGTATGTGAGGAGGAGGATTTTGAAGTGGATTCTTTCCTCAATTGGGAGCCAGTGAAGTTGGTCGCGAAGAATGGAGGTTATGTGATCACGCTTTTTGGTAAGAGAAATCAGGCGAGCGGCCATGTTTTGGATTCTTTGAAGTTTGTTTATATCTTTCTGTGGGAGACTGTGGAGGAGAGAACTGCAATGATCAAGCCTGCTGATGACAAAAGCCTGGATGAGTTTGTGAGTGGAGTCCGGGTCAAGGTATTTGCGCAGCTTCCCAATCTTGCTCAATGCAAATGTAGTGGCGGGCACAAGTTATTGACATGCTTGTCCATCCTAAGCTGTTGATCAAAAACTGCACCAAGATTTCTCACTTGGGGCGTAGGATTGACAGCAGCTTCACCCACACTGATGGAAGGTAATTGACGAGGCGTTGCAAAACGAGAAGTGAAATGAATAATTTCTGTTTTGCTATCATTTAAAACAAGAAAATTAGAGGACATCCATGTTTTTATGTCCTTGACACAATTCTCAATATTCGCACTAGAGAACCTACGTGTACGGATTAGCGAACTTAATTTGGTTTTCAGACTAGCGACCCTTCAGACTAGCGACCCTTCTTACTAGAGGGAAGTCACGGAAGTCAACATGAGTCAGTCTTGTTGACTTTGCTGACAAAAATTCATATGCCCTGTGGGCCCGCATTATCGATGGGCTCATCTTATTTCGAGTACTGATGGAGATACAAAATGCAATATGTGGGGCCCCTGGGCAAATTATGAACAACCAGCTAGTAGCTACACATATATATGTACACACACAAACATGTACTTAACTAGTACTAGGGGGGGTCATTAGGACCAACTTTTTTTTTTACCCATCTTAAAATATGTAGATGACCTATCTAAACAAGAAAACAACAATGAAAAATTTTTTAAAAAGTTCTAACCCCCCTGTACATACCCTCTGAAAGTTTGAAATTAAGGTTGCCGAATTCGGCAGACTTGCACTGCTTTAACACAGGGAATTCAATGACCTACACACTTGTATTGCTATAACATAGGTTATCGCTGATGAAATGGTAATCTTAGAGTCCACAATTGTTAGTTCACATACTTGAGCAGTTTATAGGTTATATAATATGTACTTTATTTTATATAGTGGCATAGGGAGGGTGGTGTCAATCGGGGGGGGGGGGTGCTGTGTAATATTTTCCACATATTGGCCTAAAGCAACCTAACCTATAAGGCGAGTAGCATCTACTGCATTATTTTGAAATCATCACGTGTTACACCATCAGCCTTTGATGTGACATTTCAAATAAAGTTTTAAGGTGAATAAGTGGTTACTGACAGGTTTTTCTTATAATGCTTCATCAGTCTAGGGGAAAATATCACTTGTTTTTGGCATTTTCAGTTTAACTGTTAGCTACTGTTCTCTATTATCTTGTTTCTTGTCTATACCACCTGTATTTTGTAAAGGGTGTATTCGTAGTTTTGAGTGAGTTTAAGTCCTTAATTCTCCTAGAATCAACTGCAATGTTTGAGATCTCTTTAGCTCCAATGCCTTGTCCTCCTAGCTGTTTCATGTTCCAAACCTTATAGGCCTATAAAGTTGTACAACTGGCTCTTCTCTTTGACTATGCCTGGTGGTCTCTTTTCTATTAACTTTTAGGTCTACATGACTTAAGTCTGCTGATTCAGCAGTTTTGTACTTACTAGAGTATTATTTAGTTATTGTTTAGGTAGTCATACAAATCGGAGATCCTAATGTACTACTGCTTGCCAAGGGTTTCCTCCGGTAAAAAGGAGGTATAGTTGGATTCAGGGAGCAGAAGACAATTATGATCATCATGCGTTTCAAGTATGAATACTGCAAAACTTGAATAGGCACCAGTCCATAACATAGCAGCAGAAAGAAGCTGGGTTCATAAACTATGAACTTTGGTCTTATGGGGCTAATCAACTCAAATCTGTTTCATCCTAGCTCATCCTCACATTTAAAATGTAGATCAGCAGACTTGATATAAAACCGTACAGCATAATTGCACAACGCACGTGATATTCCAAAAATAATTGGAAGTTTGAACATGAAACAGGATCGAGATACTTAAAAGGAGAGCATGGAAGCGAAGAGAACTCAAACATTGCAGTTGATATTAGGAGGATTAAGGAGTTACAATTGGTACAAAAAATATAGGTGGACCCTGTACAAGTGCAGATTAGGACAAGTAGGCCTATCGAAAGCATTGAGATTGATGACACTCAAGATATACTTCTGCATTAATAATGCATTAGGCCTATGCCGAAAAAATATTTTAGACTGCTGAAGCATTATAAAAAAATGCCAACAATCACCCCCAACAAACTTTATTTGAAACAACATTACATCATGTAATCATTGATGATTTCAATGTAGCAGTAGATATCTTACTTGACAAAAAGGTTGGATTATATGAAAAACAATAATTATTTTATTAATTTTACATACTTCCTAAGGAACTTAAATACACGTAGGCCTGTTATGTCCCCCCCTCCAGGGATATATTGACACCCACCCCTATAAAATTACATATTTTATTACCTAAACTGTTCAAAATGTAAACAAACTATAATGTGGACACTAAAATTATCATTTCATCAGCGATAACCTATGTTATAGCAATGCATGTCTGTCAGTTAGAAATTCCCTGTGTTAAAAGCAGTGCAAGTCTGCCGAATTCGGCAACCTTAATTTGAAACTTTCAGAGGGTATGTACAGGGGGGTTAGCAGTTTCGAATTGTTTTCTTTTTTCTTGATTAATTATCTATTAGGGTTGGTACATATTTTGAGGAGGGTAAAAAAATAATAAGTGTAATTTTGTAAAATACTAGCCCCCCCTACTAGTACTGACAGAATAATATGAAAATGGGCTATTCCATTTGAAATCCATACACCCCCTGGCCCCTATGGAAGACATGACCTCATTCAAGTCATTCAAAGCATGTCATTACTCACATTGCGCACCATTAATCCTGTCCATTTAGCTCACAACTTTGGGGGGTGGGACAGTATTCTACAAGTCAAGACAAGACCTTAATCTTCCACACAGAGAGTGATAATCTCAATCAGAGTCACCTGAATGTGGGTGACTCCATTTGAAATCTACACTCCCCAGGGCCTAGATTTTGTGCCAGTTTACAAGAATCAAAAACCATCGGAGTCGCTTCACTTACTGCATGATTCAATAAAAAGAAAATGATTCTCACAACAAATTTTACGAGAATCATTACAATAATCGATTCAGTGATTCTCGTTGAATCTGTGGCCCTGCTCCCTATGTGGGAGATCAAGTCATGTCTTCCATGGGGGTGTAATCCGATGTATATAAATGGAACAGCCAATGTACTACTTGAGACACAAGTTTCAACAACTATATTCTGGATCTAGTTACCAGTCTCCGGACTTGACGGTGCTAGTACAATGGTTGGTTAGTTTGAGCAGAAAGGAGGAAGATGATGATGGTTACAGAAGAGAAAAAGATTTGATTTAAACTACATGAAGCATACAAATAGGTGTTACTGTGTTAGATCTATTATATGGCTATAGTACCGGTATACAATTATATGGTCATGGTCATACACATTTACATACATACTTTTGGATTATTGGATGAAAATAATAATTTTTAAATGAATAATGAAAGTGGAATAATTTTAAAATAAAGTGAGAATTATTCAAAATGAAACTAGATAAATAAGTAAAGGCAAATGATGAATTAAAATGAATATCAAACAAATGATGGATGGTGTTGATCAAATTAAATCACCATGCGAGGGAAGAAATGTAACTTACAAAGTTGTAACTTTTACACTCATATTACAAAAAGGGGAAGTATATGCATGAATGTAAGCAAACATAAACTGATTTAAAAACTTCTCACTACACACTAGTCAACGAAGCAAAATCCAGTCTACTTTATCAGATAGTGGTTTGAATAAACTGGACAAAAGATGGATGGTTTCTAGATGAGCAAAAGGATTTTTAATGAGATGAAACACACTTTGATATTTGTTTGGGTGTTGGGTCTTGCTTTTGGTTTCCCATGTTCATACAAAGGGTGCCGAAAGTGACCCTAAAGAAGTAAACAAATTGTTAATTTTAGGTTCCCAACATGCAGTATGATGGAAAAAAATCCTACCATTTTGGGGACTTGTGTGCTAAAAAAGATTGTAATTTTTGACTCTTGACACTTTTGATACCACTTACATAAATTCTTCCAAGATTACCAGTAAAAGTTTTAGTGTTTGACTTTGACATTGTATACAGGAGTTCTAGTCCTTGAACATGGGAACCCAACCAAAACCCATGCGAACCACAAGTAACAGGATTTCACTATTAAGGGGTCCTCCACAGTTGGTACTCCCAGTGTATTCTTTGACTAATTACTCGTATGTACCTGGGAAACTCAAACAATTTATAGTCATGTTAAGTCTATGGGCAATATTCTCATTGTATGGAGTGACTGGTGAAGATAATATAACAATATCCAGTTTGTGCTCATATACCACCACAATAATGTACTAATCAATTAAATTACAAGATAGTGTAAAATTGATAGTGTAATGGGTTTGTGTGAAAACACAGATCCTGGTGGAAAACAACTTGGTGTTTTGAGGCATAATCTCCACTAATTTAATAACAAATCACTGAAAGCTCAAGATATTTGTGTGAGCATACCCCTAGGACCCAAGTCATAAGCTGGATCAGGTGGTTCAGATGATATAGAGATACTGGAGATAGCAATGTGGTAGATCTATACACAACTGATTGCAACCCCAAAACACTAGTAACATTGCAGGAACTTGGTTGTGAATTTGAACCCGCCATGCAAAAGTCTATTGGGTTGACTAAATACAGCAATTTTCTTCAAAATGCCATATAAGATATTGAACCATACAGGACCATACAGGACTGACCAAACCTTGTGTCATTACAAAGTACATTAGTTTTGAAGCCACCTGTGCAATGACAATTTTTTTGAAAATGGGAGTAAAGTGCAAATAGAATGTTTATATCTTTTTTAAGCACATCAAGTCATTATAATCACAGTGTACACAATATTGCCCTTGGAACATCTCCACTAGAGTATGATGGAAACCTCTAAACATTAACATACTACCCACTGCAATTACAAGCATACCATCACCAAACAAACAGAAAGATGAAACTGGGTAATAAAAAAATATATGAAAATATATAAATATAAAAAATATTTGAAAGGTTATATAGGGATACGTATGTGGAAAGCCCCGTTAGTGTTATTATTTTTATTTTGTTATACACAGTACAGAAAACAATTAGATATGTTAATATTTTTCAAGACTTACGTTTTTCTTCTCTTCCGCTTTCATTATGAACTCTTTATCCATCTGTTCCTCTGCCTGGTAACCATGGTAACAGTGTGCATAAGGATGAAGGGGTACACAACGACATGCAATGCAATGCAGTTAATCAACAGGGTTAATTAATCAAATAATTTCGCTAATTTATGTAAATTTCAGGGTGCATTTAAACTGTTGAATTTGAGTGATTCAGTGTTAAAAATATTAAGCCAAAGGGCACTGCTGTTAATACAACATACGAATTCATAATTTAAGATCTGACATTTCTAAGACAATATACAGTAGCTAGCAGAGAAGAACGGCGCCCTCTAACTTACACTGGCCAATGCCAAATCTTGAAAAAGGATCACGCCAGGATCACACTATGCTACATGGCTTGGTTAATGAATGCAGTGTTGAATGTTTTTATGAATCTGAACCCCAGTTTTGTGTTTACACTCCCCTGTGTATGCACTAAAAAGGTAAACAAGTGCAGTTCTTCTCTGCCAGCATACATTGCAAATAGCAGTGTTCTCACACTAAAGACTAAATTCTATATTCATTGTGTTGACACATACAGTGAATTTCATTCATTTACAGGATGCATTTAAGTGAGTTGGAGTTATCTTACAGGATGCATTTAAGTGTGTTTTGGAATCATCTAAAGGTAGGCAGTGCCAGGTATGTAGTTTTAACACAGGCGAATCTGCAGGGTGCTTCTTTATCATTTTCATGCAATCAGCAACAGTAGGAATAAGTGTGGACATAGGTTTAATGTTAGCCTACAAATGTAAGTGTTGAGCTTGAAATTGTTGATAATTTACATAAATTTAAATCATTCATACCTCCTTTTGTTGTCTCTCCAACTCGTACATTCGTATTTTCCTGGCTTCTTCTCTTGCTTTTCTTCTAGCTGCAAGACGCTCTTCCGCCTGTGAAATTAAAGTAATTAATTGTGAATTTATTATGTATGCATACATATAGTTGGTAATATATTTACTTTGTATGCAACATGTAGCATGTCTTTGAATTGGGTTACAAAGACAATTAAAGTTAATCTGCAGGCTCCCTACATTATTTTTTACTACTGCATGCGCCTGCCCCAAGCCCTCCAATAAAGTCACAAAAAAAACAGCGCTCGGTTTGTAATCACAAAGTTGGCCATTGTCTACCCAAAGGATTTTATTTTTGTGTTACAGACTGGGAAACTGATAACTATACATGTACATGTATGTACCCACAAGTTGAGGCAAGTGCCTGGCTTTGTGGGGATGAAACACTCCCAATTCTTAGATTTATCGGTAAAAGTAAGTGTTGTCAGCAAAATCATAGGCTTGTCGGTAAATTACATTGCTCAAGTCATATAAACAGGCCTTGAAATAAGCCCGCAAAAGATACATCCGGCGGGCCCACAAGATTTGTGGCTATTTCTATCACTTTAATACAGTAGTAAGCTTACTGTAGAATTCAGCAGTCATGAAACACTAACAACCACCCGACTATATCGCATTCTAAATTCACATTTCAGGAGAATTGAAACAAATTCAAGGCCAAAAATATTTTTTATATTTACTTAAATCTTATATTTGATAGTCTCAGTCACTCGCAAATTTACCATTTTTCTCACTCTTTTGTGGGGTTCATAGGCTAATTCCCCCCACTTTTTAGATTCTTGCGCATACTGGCGAGAAAAATGTGGGTCTAAACAATTTACTCTTGATAATTTAACACTCAAATGAAACAAAATCAAGGATCAAATGCCTTTCTTTCACTGTGAAACTACCACCAAACTTTCACAGTTTCACCAAAATATAAAGATGCAGAATTTGCATCAGGAATAAAATGCCTCATCTACATGTAGATACATGTAACTAACAATCTTTGTGATCAAAAACACAGAAACAACCTTGGACATATAGGCAAAAGAAATAATCGCCCAACAATTCAGAACATAATTAAATTAGTCAAGTTAGTCAACTTGTCAAAATATTTTTTAAAATGTGTGCAAAAAACATCCCATTCACAAAATGTTGACTTGCTCTGAGCTGGCCTAAACCCATTTACATGTACAGTCTAATTTCCATGATGTTTCAAGAGATTCTAACAAGTGCTACATCATCATGTACACTGTGGACATCAATAAGGCCGAGTAAAAAAATAAACAACCCATTGACAACCCCACCCTCCTCCTTTTTTGGAGAATTTTCACATTTCTTTTTATTTTGTAAATTCTATTTATAACTTCTTCTCAAAGATGTTTGAGAAGTTGAAATTTTGTATATATACAGCCTTGCAAAGAAATGTATAATTATATAAGACACATTTCAGAAGAGTTAATTGTGATCACAGGAGGGGCCTACCTTCCAAAACAACAAAGTAAAAAAGTGCCTCCACCTCAATTTCGAATTTAGGATATCATTCACAAAGCCGAATACTCAAAATTAAGGTGTTAAATAAAGGTATTTAGAGCAGTTTTGTAAAAATAAAATAAAAACAGGACGCTATAAGCATGCTTTTATCTTTACTTGGCCAGTTAGCCTCTAAATCAGCATTGGATTTGCATAATTGCTACACAAATTGTATGCGTACATCAGTACATGTACTTTGTAATCAAAAACATGATCACACATTTGGTTTCTGTACATGTAGGCCTATGCCAAATTTAACAGTATTTATGCATGTTAATGCTTGTCTGAACAGTGCAGATTTACCAATATTTTCCCCTCCACATGAAAGTTAGTAAAAAAAATGCTATGCAAAATTTGGGAATTGCTACACAAAATAAATTGTATACCGGACAACACTATTTGCTATAAATTGCAAATCAATGCTGTCATAATTATCTTTGCATTCTTACCTCTTTGGCAATTTGATCTAGTGCTTGCTCTTCTGATTTGTAAGTTGGAGTGGTAGTTCTTCTTCTCCCTCCTGGAGTTGTACTTGTTGGACTAGTCATAGCTGCTGCGGCTGCTGCTGCGCTGCTCATTTTGACTAGAGGTTTATGACTCAGTCAGGCTGTTATGATTTGCAAGTTTTTGCAACCAGGTTGTACCCAGGGAAGTTTGATTTAAAAGGAATCTTTAGTTCTTTTTATATTTTGTGTGCAATGTATGGTGTGACTTCTTGACGCATGTCACATCTTTGACATTTAAAAATTATTCAACTGTCGATGTCAAGTCTTAACACACAGACTGTACTTCAAATTGTATAAAACTGATGAAATATTAGAATGTATGTGTACTTCTTTAGCCAGTTCGGAAAACAGAATATCATAAACTTGACAGGCATCAGCTGTTTACGGTATAGTATGGTATCTTCATGTGTACGTGAGTGTATCTATACACATGACACGACACAATATCATTCAGATATTATTAATTTTTAAGCTTATCATTTTCGGCCACACTTCTACTTGCTTTTATTCAGCCACTTTAACACCAAACGCTATAAATTTTCGGTGAACGGTTCTTCAAAATGTCCGTAATTCTGCAAGCTTACTTGATCCTGAATATTTAATTCGAGTACAAAATAACCGGCATGTAGACATTGCTCTTCCTCTACGGAATGTTCTCCATGGTCAAGTAGCCATTTTCTTTCTGATTAATCGTTTCTCCTTTGCATCCGTGGTAAGTGCCATTTAGGGATCGTCTAAAAACATGAAAAAGAGCAGGAAAAGAGTGAGAATCGACGGGCTACACTGCACTTAAAGTATTTAGGCAAAAAAAAAAAAAAAAGAAAGAAGATGTTTGCTTGCCCTCGACCGACCCTAATTTTGGAAATCAGAAAAAAGGTGTTTTTTTTTTTTTTACTGTACAAAAGAATACCGACCCTATTTTTGGAATGTCATGAAAATGAACTTTCATGAACGTCATGAAAACGTGTTTTTTTTTTCTTTTCAAATTATTTGCATTCTGAAGATGTAAAAAAAAATGTATTTTAGAACTTGTGTTCAACATTTTAGTTGTTTTGTAATGTTAGTTGATTCATTTTGACACCAAAATTGTCTGATTTTTCATATTTTGAGCCTTAATTAATTACAAACAGGAGAGTTTGCTGGTAATTAAAAAAAAAAGAAGAAGAAATCCCGACCGACCGACCCAATTTTTAAAATTCATTTGAGGGCAAGCAAACAATTTTTTTTGGTCTCTAACACTTGAAAATGTTCATTTATTAACACATCAGTTTCAAATGTTCATAATTAATGCTTTATTGTTTTAAGTGCTAACAGAAGTGTTAAGATATTAAAGCCATATTATAACATTTCTGTCAAAATAGATTAGTATTTATTTTCCATAAAATGTTAGCTTTTACTGTCAGATATGTTCCCTTTTAATTTTGAGCCGAACAAGTGAGGTAAAGCATATACAATTGGAATTTTCTGACTAGCGCCCAGGCATGTTACTCCCGCGGTTGTGATACGGTACGATCCTCGGGGTGTGTGTCATTGCGTATCCCGCACGCCGTGTATACTGTGCATACGTGTTCGACTAATATTTCCATCGTAATGATAAAACGCCGGTTCCATCGTTTTATTCAAAACTACAGCACCTAAAGTATTGATTTTTGCAGAGTATCTTTATTGACTAAAGTACGTTACAATCGTGTAAAAACCAGAATTTAATTTATTTTTGAGGGCGTTCTCCTCAGCAAATGTGGCTTTAACACGTGAAATTTTGTTAAATTGTGTTCAACTTTAACAATAGGAATATGCCCAGGCTATAATGACATATATGCCATATATAAATGAACATTTTTATAACTGTATTCAAGCGATATAAATAAAAAAATGTTTTAAAAAACTAAGTGCTAAAAATAATATTAACACAAGTATTCATGAATGTGCGATAGTGTTTATTATCTGTTACTCTAAATGTTAATATATTAACACTTGAGATTTGCAGTGCTTGGCTGAGATGATATTACCACTGACCATGCATGTCCGTACGCAGGATTTTGGTGCAAATGTCCAAAATGTGGACCATCCCACCCCAAAAAATCTCTTGCATGCAATTGACATTTGGGACCATTTTGAAAGTGTGTGCCATTTTTTTCTTGCCCCAAAATATAGAAAATAATCATTACGATTAGGTTTTGGAAAGAACCTTCTGTTAAATCATGCATGACTCAATTACAAGTCTCTAAATCCCTTTCTTCTTGTCTATTGATATTTTGAATAGTGTTTATCTTTCCCTAATAGATTATGATACTACATGAACAATCAGCTTGGGCAGTTCGCACTAGGCCCTACATCTCATAGGACAATAAAGCTAGTGCCCTGATCGATTCTTCCTGCATATCAATATGCTTCATTTACATTACATTACAGAGATCGGACACTAATCTAATCCCAACCATAACAAACCATGTAAACAATGATCACCTATATTACAGGTGATATTACATGTCTATATTACAGGATTAGATTAGTAAACTATGATATATTTGCAAGTATTATTTTGATTGAGCAGGAAAGATGTGATACTATTTTTTATAGTTGCCGGCGTCAGGTAGAATGTGTTTGTTTTTTTATGATGATGACATGGACGTACTGATCAAACTCATAGGTGTTGTGCGTTTGGCAATTTGGGAGGGGTGGGGGTTCAAAATGACCCCATAGGATTATAAAATCAAAATTTCAATTGCTCAAATACTTCTTTCAAATATATCAAATTATTTACATAGGCCTAAATAAACAAAAATAAATAAATACATAAATAAATAAATAAATAAACGAAAAAAATTGAACAAATTGTAGCGTAGCATTAAAATCATAAATATAACCATTGCTGGCAGGAGGACTCGAACCAACGATACTGACATTAGCAGTCTGATGCTCTACCACTGAGCTATATGACAGCATCTAGTGATGCGGGTAGAGTTTTAGCTTATACAGTGTTTGTCTGTGATAATGCCGCCTCGTGAAAGAAATAAATATAAAATCTCAATTTTTAATTTAAATTTATTTGATAATATTCTAACCTATATTTTCTTTAGAGCAGGGACACATATTTCCCCTTTGACCGCTAAATATATAAGAATCTACTTCTTTTATTACTGATTTAAGTTCCGCGATTTGTTCCATTAAGCAATATCAAAGATTAATGTCAAGCATCTCACAACAGGTATTTAGTTGGCTTAGTGGTCTAGCACAGTGCTTTTTAACCGGGAGGTACCGAGATCGATTCCCACCTCTGCCTGCAATTTTTTTAAAATAATAACCTGACATTCGCCGCTGACATTCGTACTGCAGAAGCGGAGTTATAACTTGTTAAACTTTGCTCCTTCTGTAAAAGGGTACATTATTTTGGCACTACATTATTTCTTTTTTTCCACATTGCTGGTATTAAATATCAAATGGTCATAATTGGCGGTCACTTCAAATCATCCCCAACTGAACGAGGTTCAGGAATGTCCTCTCATTGTTAATTGGTGGTTAACCCACCACTTGAACAGGATTTAGCCAAAGCAAACAAAGACTTAAGCTTTTTACTAATGCTATACATAAGTATAAGCTTATTATCGTCCTCAACAATAGGATTAAAGATTGGTGCTTGACAATTTGCCGACTTTACGAGCGGTTTGAGACGGATGGTCACATTACGTGCTAGTGTCATTGGTTATTGTTAAAAGGCAATAAGGTGTGTAATTGCAATATTTCCTCTGAATAGGAAAGACTCTCTACATCGAACTATGGATGCTGGTGGTTCGCAATACTGTTATTTAAGAGAAGGTATCTTCCAAATCCAAATCGAAATGTTACTGGTTATTGCATGGGTCGCAGCTGTAGGCCTAATCATAGCACCCAGGCAATTAGCTGCATGGATTTGTGGGCCTATATATATTCATAAAAGTCAGATATACTCAAGCATGTCAACATGGTCAAGTATACTCCTCTGTTCGCGTATGGAACTGTGTCGTCAGAAAATTGAATTTTTGGTTCTATCAGTAGGAGTAGGCTCTAGGCCTAAACGGGTCAATTTGGGACAAAATGGGACCACCCAGATTTTAGGCCTATAACTTATTAAATATCCGACAAGTGACCACTACAAAACAAAATGTATATCACCAAGAGTCTAGTAGGCTTACGTTTCACAAAAAATGGTGCCAGTCGGCCTCCGGCTTCATTATTTTATTAAGGCGTCCCATTTTACCCCATGCCAAATTGTTGCTGTCCCATCTTACCCCGCTTCAAAAATGCTGGGGTAAAATGGGACGTCATTGATTTACTATGGGATTTTTTGTTGGGGCAAGATGTGACAGTGCGAGTTAGCACACATCAAATCAATTCAATGGCGTCACATTTTACCCCAATTTGGCACATTTCTATAAAAGAATAAGAAAGAAGTGACAAGTCTTATTTACGGTGCTTTAGAAGTTATTTTTTTAATTTGAGGAACACTAATCCGGGCCATTGATTCAGATGTTTAGCCTCAAGTCGTGACCTCTGCTGGTCACATGAAAAAAGTGGAATATTTATTTTGATGTTTAGGGCTTACGGCCCTCAGAAGTTCCTGTTTAATGAAGAATGGTATGTTACTTTAAATTGGTTGGAAATATAAATAGACATTTAATCATAGTTATTTAGTTGCAAAAATGGGCAAAATGTGACTATTTTAAGGTATAAAAGTATTTCCGAAAATCACTGTCCCATCTTAACCCGGTGTCCCATTTTACCCCAGTGTACCCTACTGCCCGAAGCATATAATAATACAGCTTTCATATCCGAATGTTCAAGTTAAAGTCATAATGTACGATCTTTTTTCAGAATTTACCTTTATTTTTTTCAAAACCGATTTTTTGGCATATTTGTAATACTTACACATGTTATAACTTAAATCTATGAGCAAACTGTCAAATTCGTCCTATTTGTAGTAAAACGGGACGATTCTGTTGGTCCGACATAAAGTCATAATTTTTTTAGATTATGACTTTATGTCGGCCACGATCGCAAACCGTAGTCTCGTACAAAACTTGCTTGGTTACGCTCCCTCCACATGTGGAGGGAGCGTAACCAAACAGGCTTCGTAGGAGACTAACTCTGAGGCCGCACTCTCGCTGTCCTGATCCAAATAGTGCGATATGTTTCGAGTGATAGAGGTGAAGTTTATGATGTTGTTTCTTTGCAAATTCCCAATGTTTTTCGCGTCCAAATGTATTGGGAACTTTCATAATGATTGCATTATCATTTTAGAAGAAAAAAGAAAAATCTAAAAATTTAAAAAGATCGTACATTAAGGCTTTAATTCATACCTGTTGGTGACAAATTATTTCCAAACGTTAAACTCAAGTTCTCAGTTCTCAATACAACAAAACCTTGAATTTCTGAATTTTCATAGGACTTCTGATGAAGATCTGTCGAAAATTCAAGAATATAGATTAGTTTGAACTTTTGGAAATAGCTTTGATAATCTTTTTAAAATTTTGAAAATTGACCGTTTCGTTCTTGAAATATTAGAATTTTACAAAAATAGCCTTTTTCCTCAAGTTTCAATCCGTTCGACGCATTCAAATTTCGATCAATGATCTGGATCGCAGAATAATAGGCCTACCCACCGAAGTGCTCGGATGCTGAGTCGGGCATCAGTATAATAAAAATCCCTTTAAAAGGGATGTGCTGGGACAAGGTTATTCACAAGCTTTCACAATAGCATAATTCTTTCATAAAATGGTCAAAATAATTTGAAGCATCTAAAGATTAAGGTGTTCAAATGTTCTTTCTGATGACTCAGTAGTTGGATTTCTTCACTGGGATTCCTTACGTCAGTTTAAGTTCCAAGTGACTTTTGCACTCTTAAAAATACCTAGTTGTTTTCATAGTCAAAATATATAATTTGACTCAGTTGAAATAATCGGAAACAAAACCACGGATATGGATGATTATAGCACGAAGGGCAAACGCTATTTATTAACAACATACATTTTATATTTTCAAGCAAATACATTTTTAATAATTTGCCATACAATGTGTATTATATCGCGAATTAAAAAAAAATCTAAATTATTTGATATCAGAAGGACATTCTTCGTATTCAGAATGCAATTCGATATATCTGATGTGCTCTCATGTCCCACAAAAAATACTGTCCAAACGTCAACAGTTGATTTCAATCGATATCATCATTAGTAAGGTATAATTGTATGGTGTCCGGGGTGTATAATTTAGGCTGACTGGGTGGTGCCTCCCCCCACCCGCTCCTCTTTGCGTGCCTGTGACTCTACACCACTTGATCAATACTGATTAAGTGATATCATGACTTTTGGGACATTCCCTGTGCATACATTACCCTAGCCCTGCACTTTTGAGATATTCCCTGTGGATCTTCGAGCGATGCAAACAAGTAACCGGTAGTGATGAACTATGGGTAGGATAATCTGTTATCTGATCTCGATTTCCAAAATAGGGCGGTATGAACGCACGGCGAATAAAGTTTCGAACTTTGTATATGACGATGAGGTTAAATTAACAACAAATTTCGAAATATCTCGAAATCGCATCCAAGAATATTATTGTGCAATGTAAAGAAAATACCCGAAAACATCAAATCAAAAGGACTTCAATATTTTTGAATTAGTCTGGTCCCAGGGTGGGCAATGTTTAGCACCGGAGGGTAAAAAAAAAAAGGGGGGGCAATTATTTTTGGCAGGTCGAAACCCGGGGGGACTCAACTTTAGAAGTGACGGGTATACATGATACCGGCCACCGCCGGTAGTAGTATGGGCCTATCGGGTACAAACGTTATTTTAAAAAAGGGGGGGGTCATTGGGTACAAACAAAATAAAAAGGGGTCATTGGGTATAATGAAAAAGGGGTTTCTTGTTTCAAAGTTTCCAAATTTCCAATACCAATTTGTTGAAATAAGAGAATTTGAAAGTTTCGGCATTATTTTGTGGCATGCTATTCTAGAAAAAATAAGTCGCAAGCACAAAAGGGGGTCACTGGGGTAGCCGCAACTAAAAAAGGGGGGGGGGAGGGTCATCGAATATGACATTTTTTTAAAGGGGGTCATCGGGTAGGCCTAAAAGAGGCACAGTCACTTCCAAAGTGAGTGCCCCCAGTCGAAAGGGTGGCAAGAGATTAGTGGCAACAGGCCTATTTATATCAAAAGATTTTAAGCTATTTTAGGCAAACTTTATGGACCATTTTTACTCTAAAAAGGCTTAGTGACGGAAAATTAGAAGTAAAATGTGGCATGTGCAACAAGGGAGGGTGGAGATTTTCTCTTTTTTTCGGCACACTTTTGCAGGCGGAGCCGTAACAAGGTTTTTTTGGCATGCCGTGAGGGGCGGTGAGGCAGATAATTTTTTGCACATAACATCCAAACCTCAGATACAGACAGTAAGTGATTAAAAGAAGCTTGTGGGTTTTTTTTGCTGAACCATGAAATGGTATCAGCCTATAACTGTGATGTTACTAGGTTACTAGGTCCCTAGGTTACTAGGTCCCTAACTAACCATTTGGTCTGAAATGGACATAGGCCTATCTCTAAATGCCACAAAGGTATGACCCCATGAGTGGTGTCATATGAAAGAGAAAAACATAAAGAATATAATGAAAATATTTCCAAACGTCAGAGGTCATCCGGGGGTCACATGGGTCAAAAAAGGTAATTTTAACCAAAAATGCTCCGATTGAGCTTAAATTTAAATGCAATGATCCTTATGACATTCTAAACATGTTTAAAACATTTTTTAAATTTATTTAAGGTCATTAAGGTCCTAAAGGGGTCAAATGTCAAGTTGTTCAAAATGCTCCAATTGAGCTGAAATTTATATGCAATAATTCTTATGACATGCTAAACATTTTAAAAACATTTTAAGATTCATTTAAGGTCATTAAGGGGTCATAAAGTGTCAAAGGTCAAGTTTTTCAAAATGCTCCGATTGATCTGAAATTTAAACGCAATGATTCTTATGACATTCTAAACATGTTGCAAATATTTTAAAATTCATTTAAGGTCATTAAGGGGCAATAAAGGGGTCAAAGGTCAAGTTTTCAAAATGCTTCAATTGTATGTATAGGCCTACCACAATACCGGTATACTGCCGAAGCCACATGGTTCAGCTATGGTGCGGTTATCGCTCTAGTTTTTGTTGTTGTTCAATGTTTTGTTTTTTTGGTTTTTTGGCGCGCTAGTGCAGTAGGCCTATATAAGCTAGTAGGCCTAATAGTGCTGTGTCAAATTTTAGTAACTGTCAAACTTCCGATTTTCTGACTGTAGACACTATCACAATTCCGGGGAAAATTCCTACTTTTTGATAGGCTGTGTCACTGTATGTCACAGTTCCAGAATTGTTACTGTTCCTGTTTGTTATAGGTTGCAGGGGACTGAAAATGGGCAGGCTCAAAAAAGATCCCCTCTAGCCGTTTGTGATGTGCCATGAGTATTTAATTTGATTATTTATCTTTGTTTACAATTAAAATCTATTTCATGGGAAATCCCTCTCATGCATGAAGTTGATCAAAACAAATTGAATCATATCTAATTTTGGATTGTTGGAAACTCCCCTGCTCTCTACAATGTTCAGTGCATTTATACACCATTAGGGGAATCCCCGATATTGTAAAGTGGGTTATGGGGAATATCCACGGGAAGTGTTGTAGGCCTAATGTGACAGAACAGTGGTCTATTCATAGATCATGGGTTTTTTGATGAGTATAAATGGAAAGCAAGTAAGTTTGCTCTTGGCAGAATATGAGAGAATATGGAGAGAGATTGTACTATAATTATAATGTGTTGGCCATCGTTATGCTTCAAAAGGCCGAGGTACATTTGAACCAGTTTGCATATAGCCAATTAATAATGTGCTATTTTAATACAGCAACGAAGGAGATTTTGAGTGTATGAAACCCTTTCTGGAGTCTGGTTTATAAAACAACACAACTGTCAATAAAGTGGAGCAGTGCAGAAAGAAGCCTGTTTCCTGGAGAAGGAGAGTGATCGGTGAAAGAAACACCATTTTTGGAGATTGTCTTTTGCGCAAGGAGTTATGTGTTTGGAGACTGCTCAAGAGTTAAGTGTTTGGAGAAAGCAGCACAATTTCTGTACAAGGATTTTATACGCAAAGGATTATAAATGCAAGTGTACAGTGGACTTCGCTGAATAGTGATTTTCGCAGGACAAATGAATAAAAATATATGCATATGCTACATAATGCACCCCCATGGACTGAACGATGATGATGATGATGATGATGATGATGATGATGATGAGTGATGATGATGATGATGAGTGATGATGGATGATGATGATGATGATTATTATGATGATGATGATGATGAGTGATGATGATGATGATGATGATGATGATGATGAGTGATGATGATGATGATGATGATGATGATGAGTGATGATGATGATGATGATGATGATGATGATGATGATGATGATGATGATGATGATGATGATGATGATTATGATGATGATGATGATGATGATGATGATGATGATGATGATGAGTGATGATGATGACGATTATTATGATGACGATGATCGATGATGACGATGATGATGAAGTTAATTTTTGATGATGACGATCGTGACAATGACGACGATGATGATGATGACGATGATAAAGTAATGATGGCGACCGTGTGACGATGATGATGATGATGATGATGCATATCAACTTCTAAGCGCACTTTAAGCAAAGTCATCGTTCATTGAATTTACAACCGTATGACAAAACAGACGAAAATAGTAACTTTTTGCACAAGATTTACTTTCTAATTCTAAATTTATTATTCAAAATGCTGAAATAATATAAATTTTTGTTTTAATTATTGTATAAGTGTTTCTGTCAATTTTTTGAGCTGAAATAACAAGGTAAAGTGAAAGAAACTCTATGTGCGTGAATAGGACGTTTGCAGAGTTTACCACATTCTCCTTGCTATAAATTCTCAAAGTGGTCTGCCAAAAACTTTCCCCCTCCCCCTTTGGCCGTGCCAAAAAATCTTTGCTCTCACCCAATGACCACATATTTTTTACAGTTGCTCTCACCGAATGCCCCTAGTGCGAAAGTGCCAGCCCTACACCTATATCCATTTCAAATTGAAGTTCCCCCCCGGGATTTGAACGTGTTCGGTTTTCCTACACCTTTTTAGGGTGTAGGCCCTAACGGTGCATGCCCAAAATATCTGTGCCAAAAATCACATGCCCCACCCCCCCTTTCGAATCTTTTCGACCCGTGCCAAAAATCGCTTGACCCCCTTTTGACCTGCCAAAAATAGCCCCTCCCCTTTTTTTTGGCCTGCCAAAAAATCTTTGCCCCCCTATAATTCACCACCCCGGGGGTACACATAATTATTGCACCACCCTAATGAGAATCGTTTTGTAGCCAAACCTTTTGATATGATGATAATGATGGTTTAGGGGCTGTGCAATAAGTTATGAGCCCTGGGGGGAGGGTAAATTGGGGGGGGGGGAAGCAATTTTTGGCAAGCCGAGAGGGGGGGGGGCAAGCGATTTTTGGCACACATTCATGGGGTGCCTTTTAAATAAAACTCGCTAAAAAGGCTTAAGAAAACGCTACAAAAACGCTTATAGGCCTATATGCAAATTGTTCTGCTCGCTGCACTCGCAACATGTAGGGGGCCTAGGCCTATAGGCCTAGCCTATAGACCATTTTAGAAGATTTGGAAATTGGGATCCCAAACGATGATTTGGCATGTGCAAAGAATTTTTGGCGGGCCGAGAGGGGGGGGGGGGCAAGCGATTTTTGGCGGGCCGAGAGGGGGGGCAAGCGATTTTTGGCCATTTGGAAATTTTACCCCCAGGGGGGGGAAAATGATTATTGCACAGCCCCTTATGTGATGAGATGATGACGATACTAGCTATGTCAGATGAAGGGCCTGCTATAAGAAAACTCAAGCAAATAATTACCCCATTTGCTCAAAATTACCCTGTCTTACATGTATACAGAGTACAGACTAGATGTACTAGATCTAGGCTAGGTCAAACAAAAGAAACAAAGAGCAGAAATAATAAATGGAAAATAAATAAATAAATTGGCCTGCCCAAAATCAAATGCATGTCTTTCGCCCTCTGAGCGCCAAACGAATGCAAATAAGAGGCGTGAAATTACGAGAAGATGCGAGAAACAAGGACATCCCTGTTTTGTGATTGTGAATCATCAGTACGTGTAATTTTGGTACAAAGTATTTGGATGTTTTCTCTTTTCTAGTGTAATGATTTGTTCTCATCTATGTGGTAAAGCATTGCCAATTGTTTATTGTACTAAGAAGATTCACTAGATTGGTGAAAAACTGTCGACAAACGTTTCTTTTGTGATAAATACCAGAGTTGTTGGTCTATGTACATATACAGTAGTTCTGTACTGCATGCATACTGTCAGTGCACTGAGCTGTGCAGCTGTGTCATTTGACAGTTGTACATGTAGTAAACACACATGACGCAACACAACACGTAATGTGCTGGAAATAAACTCAATGATACACGGAAATGTTGTGAATTGTGATCTAGTGCCATGTGACAATTATCAGTGATAACTGATTTGTTCTTGATACAAACAACTTTGTCAAATTGTCATATTTGTAAATTGTTGTGGCAATAAATTTAACTTGGAATTTGTTTGGGTCAGGCTTGTGAAATATAGACTCAGAATCGCAAACTAAAACTACAGCTGCCAGTGAGTCTTTTATTTTCAGTGGAGCTACAATTTGATTTTTGTTTCATATTTGTTTCTTTGAAGGTTGAATAGTACAAGACAATATTTTCAACATGCTACAGACGGGAATAACATCGTTTCATAGGAATATAGTTTTATTGATTTCTTGCCTGCTCTTTCTGATCACCAAGGTGAGTATATCACTTATCAGCATGTGCATGATGCATGGCATGGGTGGAATTAGTGAGAAACATCCCACCGTTGCGTCCTTTATCATATTTATATGGGTGTCTATCTCGCTATGGTACATGGTGAGAACTCATTTTGTACATTTCCCTGATAGCAAGTGCCGTCAAGAGGCGTCCACACAAATTCAATTACTGCGGGGAAAATCTTTCCTGCAGTGCGCCGTGACGTGTCATGTTGGCTCCCAATCTAGCATGCCGTGCGGTCGCGGATAAACTTACTTGGGACCATCCGCTACATGTTTCAGGGCTATTTATCAGTGGCGTGCCGTGGCTGCCCCAACCCGGGAGGCTGAAGAAAATTCAATTTTGCCGCCCCTTCCTCAACAGCCCGAAAGGTTGACCCAATTTTTTTCTCGGTCATTTGAAAAAGTGAAGAGCAAAAAAAAAAAGAAAAGGGGTTTCAGGCGCTAGCACCCTAAAAGCAGCACTTTTTGCTTTTTGATGTATAGTACCATTTTTTCAAAAATTTTTATGCTTTATCAAATTTTTCCGCCCTTTTGTATAAATTACTAATTCTTTTTGCCTTCTCCATTGTTTTTGCCGCCCCTTCATTTTGGCCGCCCCTTGCTTTTACCCCGGGGGGCTGGCGCCCCCAAAGTCCTCCCAAAAAAATATGCATATGTTTATTGTCCAACTTAGTTGAGAGTCGTGTTCCGTTTTGTAAAAATGTCAATAACAGTCAATATCTGTGCTGACGAAACTAAGTTAGACGTGGACAACTAGGTGGAATGGTGGATGGATAAAAAACAATAAGCCCAGCATAATTCTGTGACACAACACATACAATTTGAAGAAAAGATTAAAACGGCATCTGGAATCTGGTAGTTACTCTCAATCTCAATGCTTCCTGATTGAAGCCAGACGAGAGGGCATTTCGTGATCCACAGCCTCATTCCCCCCACTTGAAATGTCCCCCAATCGATTGCAAAATTTAGAAAATCCCATAAATAGGAAAATTGCTAATTTTAATAAGAAATGGCTTGTGTCCTTCAATCAGACCTGGTGCCCCCAGCCCCCATCATGGTCGATGCCACCAATCAGAAGGCTACCCCAAGGTATAATGCCTAATAATGGTGACCACTACAAATCTTTATTCAATATTACTGAAAAGAAAAATACTTTTTATCATCACTTTGTTTTGTTGTTTGAAGCTTGAAAAGTTACACAAAATACATGTATATATACATGTATTTTGACAGAAAACTAAAAAAATATATCTGGTATAAGGTCAATTCAAATTTGTCATCAAACCACATATTATCAAAATTAAAGCCCCTGATGACTAAAGCAAGCTAAAACTGAAAACCGTTTTGACATACATCTTGTCAAAGATTGACTTTCATCAAAAACGTTCAGCCAACATTTGATGCATTTAACAAAACAGCATAGTCTCATGATAGAGCAGCTTTTCTATTGGAACTGCTATCAAAATCCCTCTAAAATTCAATATTGTGTGTGATTCTCTCATCACAAAAATAAATTATATATTTGGGTCAAGTGAAGTATAGACATTCAGACAACAATTATGTAGATTTCCTTGACCTATATTTTACTTTTAATTACCGGTAATATCTAAATTATGTATTGTGTTAGTACCAATTTTGCTGATGTGTAAACTAGGGTTTGCCTTTTGTACCTGAAATATTAAAAAACAATATCCTATTCCTTGGATGTCTGATTTATCGACAATCAGTAAACACGTACGCAAAAGAATTTGTTTGAGCCAACCCTGATTTCATCTGTTTTATATTCCAACACTGGAGTCTGGATGGTTGCACTCATTGCTGCATTGAAAACAGATTTATACAGTGGCAACTCGTTAACACGAACCCTCTTAACATGAAGTTCCTGGTAACAAGAAGTATGTTTTACATTCCCAAGCATACATTTCACATGTTATTAGAACTGGATAACACGAACTCCTGATAACAAGAAGTAAAATTTGAATTCCGCACAACTTCGTGTTAATGCGTTTCCACTGTATTAGATGATGGTATTAAATACAGAATACCTGAAGCCTATTTTTTAGAATAGGTAAATAATTGACAACCTTGAAAGAACTGAAAATGTTCTGACATGTTCTCTGAACAAGCTGAAACACATACAAAATTTAAGGAAGATTAATGAATTGTCAACAAACAAACAAATAATAATTAAAATTATTAATAAAAACCATCCGGCAAAGACCACAGCAGCTGAAGGGAGTATCCCATTATGCTTTGCGGTACCATTACAGAACTGATTGTGCCATAAAAAATGTACACAAAATCCTACACTTAAAAATCAGGGAAGCTTAGACTTTTGTTTGAAAAAATATCAGCCATAGAGTATTGTGATTCTATCAATAGCTCTCAATATATAAGCGGCTCTTGTTTATATTTTGTATATTGCTATGGAGCAAGCAGATATACTGCAATGCATGATGGGATACATTTGTACTCCTTTCAGCTGCTGTGGGCAAAGACTATTGAAACTATAACCATGATCACATTAAATCATCTATAATGACTAGAATTTAGCATTCTGGATTTAATAAATATTTCTTCAATTGAGAATAATATTTCCAAGGTGAAAGGGCCAAGGAGGAAAAAGAGAAGACGAAAATGATGAAGAAGGGGGGGGGGGCATAGTCGGAGAAGGAGCAGAAGTTACGAGGAAGGGGCACTTTAATATTGGTGGTATACATGTAGGTCCTGCTAAGCATCGTCTAAGTGTATCGAGGGTTGTTAAAGCACACTGGTTTTTATTTTTGCACATTAGTGACATTACATACATATTCTATAGTGAAATTAAGTTTAAATTAAACTGGATATTTATAGTAGATAGTGATTTCCTTTCATGTTCAATTTAGCCAAATATTACAATAAATTACATGTTCGATTAGCCAAAAATCAATTTTGGCCTCTAGATAGTTATAGACATGTCTCAAATGTCAAGGCTTTATGAGAGTCTAGAGATACATGATGTTATCATAGAGACAAAAGGAGCTAAATTACTTCATTAATCCCTATACAAAACACTACCTATTGAGCAATGGAGGCCCTGCATGCTTTTATCGATTGGCTCCAAACAAAGGATTTGAACCGGTGTCCTTCACCGTAATCATGGTGCAGTGCAGTCCATTCAATCAAATGTTGCCATCAACCTATTTGGTCGTAGTGTATTTGATATGTGTGTGAGACGAACTGTCACTGTAGATTGCAATCATGCTTTTGTTGAATGTGTTTGAGTAGTCTGCCATATTTACGGTATGATATGTTAACAATTACTTTTTTTCCATTTCCTTCAGGTTACTGGTGATGAAAAATGTCCTGGAACTGACAATGTATAGTAAGTATCAGTAACTTCCATAAGATGGAGAAATTATTTAAAAATAAATGTTACAAGAGCCGAAAATCATCTTCATGCCAGATGTGCATGCCCAGTTGTAAACGTACACTTAATGTGTCCAAATAGGTCCACATTTTAAAGTACAATGCACATGTATAATATATGACGGATAAAAAACACATTGTTCTACAGGCCTTACCATCCTAAATTTTGTATTTTGAGGATTTTTTTTAAAGCTGTTTGAAGGCCGAAGTGGATTGATTATGACTGAATTTGTTTTTAACAAGTTCTGTCAATTTTCAAAATATTTAACTTGCAAAAATTGTTCAGATTTTTTTTCTTCTGATTTTTCAATCTACATGTTAGCTCTTGATCAGAGCCCTCGCAGTACCTTAGAAGATCCAGTGATCCCCAAGTAAAGATCCCCCCCCCAAAAAAAAAACTCCCAGCAGTACATGTACATGTACAGAGCTTGCCAACAAGTCACCAACAAGTAAGTAGGACCACTATGCAGTAGGACCACTATGCAGTAAAGATCACTGTCTGCCTAAGATATTGGTCTACAAAACCCACCAACCGCGAAAGTCCACTCACCGAGCCGCCAGGCGAGGTCCCTACAGCTGGTCCCTACTATTAGTGTCAGAGGGCATATGGCATGGTTTTTCATTTTTTGTTTCAATTGGATGGAAAATAGGTTGGCTTTGGAGCAAAGCTATCTACATGTATGTGTGATTTTTTTTGGCTCATTTAGCCTTTTCCATAAAAAAAGTCCTGACAGGCCAACCTATAGAACAGGTGTTTTTCCCATCGCTTACCAAAAGGCCCAAGTTTTTTAATTGTTTATGAAATCCCCCAAATGTATATGTGTGTCGGGGTAGGGCTTAGTAATGTCATGATGACTTTACAGTTTTTACTTGCAAGCTGATTTTTTGAGGAGAAGATGTACAGCATCAACTGTGATCGGATAAGTGCGGACCTCTACAAGCGTGTTTTCTCTGACAGCAGGGTTCGTAGCGGTCATTAAATTCCTTAAAAGTCAGTGAATTTGAAGCAAGGTCATTAAAGTCATTAAAAGTCATTAAATTTTGTAGAAAAGTAAAAAAGTCATTAAAAGTCTTTGAAATATATTTGTATGAAGGAAAAAAATAAAAATCGATGTATTTTAATAATTATTTTATTTAATTTATGATTACATACCTGCCAACCGTTCCGCTTTTGGCAGAACTGTTACACTTTTTAAACCTCAAAGTCGGTAAAAAGCGGAACTTCCGCTTTTCCCGAGAAAAAAGAAATATAAATGATGATTCTTTCTGGACACATATATTTCCAATTTTAAAATGAAAATTCCTTAGAACCCTGACTGGATGACTAGGCTAGATAATGGTACTCATTTAACATGCATGTGGTCACCTTTTCATGCCCAAAAGACTCCCAAAATTGATGCATTTTGGTCGATTATCGGACCTGCATGTTATCAGGTTTTGCGTTCAAAAACTCATCTCTTTTTCCTCAATGAATATTACCTTAGTAAGAAGTATGTAATGTGTATTAATGAACGATGACGTTTGAGATGATGCTGGACTGATGTCGTGTAGGCCTATAATGTATACTCTAATATCAAGTCATGTTTAAGTCTAAATTAAATTGAAGCAAACTTGGGTCAAAGGTTTGATATGAACCTTTTAGCTGTATCCTTTGGCTTTGTGTGGCCATCAGTCGGGGTGGACTTGGGGTGGGGGGTGGGGGTGGGGGAGGTTGGGTGGGGGTGGGTAAGTGTGTGTATGTATTTCCCTTGGGATAGGCCTACTATTTTAGTCCCAATTTGTAGTGACATCACTCTGTATGTTTAACATACTGAATTTTACAAATTACTTTTATCATACAATGTATTCTTCATGCACATTAGTACCCCCCATGTGGGCCCCTCCCACATACCCGAAGGTGGGGGGGGTCAAAATTTGATGAATCATTGTTTTTATATTGCGCATTATATATATATCAATTTCAGTCATGTAGGCCATGTTATTAGGCAAAAAAACAACTTTGAAGAATGTCTGTCATGTACCAAAGTATAGGAAACTGAAAACTTTAAAGCATGTTTTCTGGAAGACGGAAGCACTTTTCATTAAAAGTGTAAAACAAGCCAGGAGCTTTGAAATACACATTAGTACCCCCTCCCCATGTGGGCCCCCTCCCACATACCTGAAGGAGGGGTGGGGGCAAAAATTTAATGAATCATTGGTTTTATATTGCGCATTATATATATAAATTTAGGTCATGTAGACCATGTAAAAAAAAAAAAAAAAAAACTTTGAAGAATGTCTCTCATGTACAATAGTATAGGAAACTGAAAATGTAAAACCCCTTTTTTAGGAGGAAGGAAGCATTTTTTCAAAAAAGTCTAAAACAGGTCAAAAATGGTGTAAAAACCCTCTGGCTTCGGGGCTTCATCCACTCGACCACGGGCTTTGCCCCTGAACCCCGCTGTTATATGCTCGGTCGCACAAGTGCTCCCGTGCAATATGTGTTCCACTTTTGGGGTTTCTGGGGTTGGCAGGTATGTGATTATTATGTATTACTTTATACTTTCCCGTTAGATAAATTAGAACAGTAGATTAGTTGAGTAACCCTTCCGAATTCAGCAGCTGAACCTGCAGGCTGTAGTATCAATGTATATTTGTATAGGGTAAAACTAACTGGTACTTATATTAAGAGGTACAAACATAACTGGTACTTATATTAAGATGTACAAACAATACTGTTCAACACATCCGAGGTATGAGATTTAATAAAAAGTCATTGAAAAGTGTATTTGAAAGTCATTAAAAGTCATTGATTTCACTGTGGTCTTGACACTATGAACCCTGGACAGTGCAATGCACCGTCGTCTATGGCCTCATATGCGATGGCCCAGAACCAGAATCAAATGTAGCAGTAACAAGCTAAACCATGCACACTGAACTAGAATGTAGACCTATATTTTAAAGATAATGCGCATGTCACCTTTGTTTCAGATGGACATTTTATTGTGAAAGGACCTATATGTCATTGTACAAAGCAATACAATGAAAAATAATTCCACATAGCCCCCGAATAAAAAGTATTTAATTATCTTTGTAATCCCTCAAAAAGCATTTTGTTTGAATTTTACATCTGAACTAAGTGCTATTCAATTTTATGGGCCTTTTTATTTTACATGAAAAGTCTATGGGGGTGACGATTAGAAATGGACGGCAATATTGAAAAACCCTAATTTGGGGCCATTTTAGACACTAAAATGACCATAAAAAAAAGAAAAGCACTTAGTTCAGATGTAAAATTCACACACAATGCTACCTAAGTGAGTACAAACATACCATAATTAAATACCTTTCATTCGGGGGCTATGTAGCAAAAACAAAAAATGTCCTATACCTGAATGGTTATGGAACAAAGGTGATGTACTACCATATAATTTTAAAATTGAATTTTAATAGTGCAGTTATATATACTGCCAATTTTTATTTACTGCACCACTGAATATTAATTTATGAAATTTGTCAAACAGCCAGCTGTGAACAATTATGATTGTGGAGCAAGTCAAATCATGCTGTATAAAGCTCCAGATGAAAGCAACTCTTAAAAGGCAATAAAAAGGCATAAAAGTTGTGTTTTTGCTGTGAATCAGAATATTAAACCTGTAACTAATACTGTAAGCAGGGTAGAAGCACCTATTATCATGGGGCTTAAGGGCTGGGGTATGAACGTTTGGACAGAATTTATTGTGGGACATTAGAGCACATCAGACATATCGAATTGCATTCTGAATACGAAGAATGTCATTCTGATATCAAATAATTTTGATTTTTTGAAATTCGCAATGTAATGCACATTTTATGGCAAATCATTAAAAATTGATATTTTTGATATTTAACAGTACTTGAAGTAAACTTTATAAATCTGATGATTTATACTTAAAGTGTATGTAGATGGGATGAAAAGCCGACGATCAATTGAAAATTTTGACCTTTCGTATTGAAGATATGGATTTTTTTCCCAAAACACCCAAAAAAATTAGGTCTTTTTGGGAAAAAATCCATATCTTCAATATGAAAGGTCAAAATTTTCAATTGACCGTCGGCTTTCATGCTTTTCCTCCCTGCTACATACACTTTAAGAATATATCATTAGATTTATATAATTTACTTCGAGGACTGTTATATATCAAAAATTTGACAAATATCAAATTTTTATAATTTGTCATAAAATTTGTATTATATTGTGATTTTCAAAAAATGAAAATTATTTGATATCAGAAAGACATGCTTCGTATTCAGAATGCAATTTGATAGGTCTAAGGTGCTCTCATGTCCCACAAAAAATACTGTCGAAACGCAATAAACGCTCATTCTAGATCCCTTAATGAAGATAGATTGCTATCTGCACAAGATGAGTGATGATCATCACCATCATGCACACACTGAGCCAGTCCCTTGGATCTCAAACAACCTCATCTATCAGGGCACAGTTCTTTAACCCCAATATGCAATACATGCAACAAATGACCCCTGAATGTGTTGGGTACACTAACTCATACTTCGCAGCTAGAGGTCAAATATTGAGCTGCGATTGTTGAATGGGGTTCACTGAATGATGCCAGTAGGTATGAGACCATATTGTGAGTATGTTTTTAAACAAGCTTTGGCTCATGTCAAGTACTGCAAATCGAGACGAAATGAAATTGTAATTGGCAGAATCATACATAATATGACATTTGAATCCTGTTGAATTTTGGTGTATCATATAGGATTGCATTTTCTGTTGTCGCATTGTGCATCACAGGATCTGTGTTGTGCATATTGCTTTGCTCTTGTTATTCAGTAAAGGGTCTAGGATTTTTACAAGACCTTAAATTTCTTGGTCATGCTTTTTGGTACTAAGATGAAATTAAAAATGGTGATGCATACATTTTCTCGGAAAATATGTGCAATTTAAGTTAGCAGATTTGTTTGGGGAGGAGAAGTGAATGCACAAAGTGTCCATGATAAAAAAAAAAAGTCTACTGGCAAACCAGGGTAGGAAATAAGTGGGTGGCTGGAATCTACATGTACATTGTAGTAGTGCTATTTGTAAGATATAGCTCCTAGAATTTCATAAAGCACCATGTAATTGTAAATCTACAGTGGCTGTTATTTTTGCAACATGTCCAAATGGGGAGGGGCACCATTATGTATCCTTAGCCCTGGGCACCACAACCCCTAGCTACACCACTGTGCTTTTGGTGGAAATGTCACAAATTTATTTGTGGGAGTGTCACTAATTTTCTTGAATATACATGTAGTAAGTACTAAACACAGTTTGTAAAAGGATTTTTTTGATTTGATTTGTTCGGATTTTGACAACCCTGGATAACCCAAGAAAGCCTCTATTGAAGCTTATTTCCATTGGGGTCCATTTGAACACCAGGATGGATTGGGAACAGTCAGGGGTTAACATTCTAATGGCAGCGGAATAAATGTAAAGCGCTTTGATACATGTGAAAGGCGCTATATAAATGTCAACATTTATTATAACATTTAACACCCTACTCTTTTCGAAATTAGCTGCGAAATACATGTACAGGTATGGCTCTCTGCACTTGGGAACGACGGCTTAACGCCCCTCCGAAGGACGGAGTACTTTCATGATTCATTTACCCAATTCTAAATGAACCATGGGGAGAGCGGAAGTCTGAATTTAATCTACAGAAGTTGCCAATTAATTTCAGACTTTTTTTCCAAGTCAATATCCCAGCAAATCGCCACCGCTGGGAATTGAACCCGGGACCTCATGCACTAAAGGCAAGTACCCTAACCATTGCGCCACGCTCTCCCATACAAAAGTACAAATTCTGAGAGTGACACTAATTTGGGTGTATATAGATTGGTGCATTTGTAACAGGATTTTTTGTACACATTGTGGGAGTGGCGCTAATTTGATTGAATATAGCACTATTATGTAAGTACATTTGTAAATGGACTTGGCGTACACATTCAGTTGCTTTCATGTGTTTCTTCTTATTGAATGCCTTGAATGTCTCCAGGGTTACATTTAAAGTAATTAAGTTTGTCTGAATGAATACAACATGATCATATAAATCTATAGCTAGTCTAGACACATACATGTACATGTATGTTGTTACAGATGCAATGCTGGCCCAAATACTGCAACGCTTAGATTGTAATGCATGAAATGTGCATGTACATGAAAATTTCCGAATTTTGCGAGTGAAATAGACTAACAAAATTTTCATGCTCGCAAGTATTTCTTTTCCCTCTAGGCCTTTGAGGTGAATGGGATAGTACTTGCCTATTTGTCAAGTTTCAGCCATTTAACTAAAAATGTAGTTTATTCTTAATGTTATACATTGATCTTCATACCTGGCCTGGATTTTATAGGAAATTAGTCAAGGAAGATAATAATCTCATATTTCCATAGGTCTTGTGGTTCTTGAGTTTTTAGGCCAATAGTGTATCAAAAAATGAAATTTTTGGGTGTTACCTCCCAAGAAAATTCACTGGGTGGAAAGGAAAACTTTATATCAAGCCTTAATCTCCTTATAGAACCTATACCATTATTCTTCTCTCGGTATCAATTGTGTGAAAATTACATGCCGCAAAAATGGGATTTTGTCGCATGCCGCAAAAGTAGAAAGGGTTTTCTTTAAATAGAAGAATATCATTAAGTATGTTTACATGTAGGGTCTTTGCTTTAAGTCCGTGTTGCAAATAGATCTGATACTATCATTTTTATTTTAATAGGACTTTATTTTTTATTACAGGAAGCAGGAGAGGGGCAACTTGACAATCTGCAGTCATATGTCTCAGTTGCCAAATGTATAGAAAATCAGAATAAAGTTTGATTATATGTTATCATTTATGCGCAATGCTGTCTACAGCAAACCTAAATCAATATTGCCATGGTGTATTGGTACACTGACATGCACTTGCATATAGGCAGCATATGGTCGAATCCAACGAAAAGTGTACACGGCATGTCCAGGGCCATAACTTAAAAGTATTAATCAATTGGCATTCGTTTTTATATTGTGTTTATTCGCCTTGATCATACGCTTCGCGCCATATATAATAAGACCCTCTTCTGTGAAAAATTTAGACACAGAGACCCCAAATCATGCTGTTTTTACCCATTTTTTCAAAATATTTCTTAAGGTATTTTTAAAAACATCTAAATCAGTTATGAAAAGAAGTCATTGGATTGAATCTAAATTGATTTCCTGAAAGGTGTGTATTCAAAGATTACCTGTTCAATCTTTCACATATTTGTACATAATTATGAATTTTTTGTGATAATTTTTTGAGTGGTATTTTTTTACATTACCTACGAATACAATTTTTCATAGCACTAGATATATCTTTTTAAAATGGAAATCACTAATAAATGCTTAATTGATACAAGCTTTGATATGTCCAATACTGAAATGCATTGCATTCGGACATCTTTATTATTGTGTTTAGCTGCCAGAAATTCTAAATGGCACAAAGGTAGGTTTGGTAAAAAATATGCATTACCTCCGAATACATGTTAAAAGCTGTGTCATTTCCACAAAGAGAGAGAATAGTAAACAATAGTTAAGCAACAGGTGCAGGGTAATACACTCTTTATTTCTACCAAGTTTCAATAGCTCATGCGTTTAAATATTTCTGAGATGTCAACAATAAAAGCAAGTATTCGAAGGTAAATTTCGGTAACCGAATGTTACCTACGAATACAATTTGACATCATGACAGTATTGTGAAACACCGCCGTTCATGCCAATGCCCATATTGGTACATAACGAAGGCCTGTATGTTTGCTATCAAATCATATGTCAATGAAAGTTGCGAATTCACATACATGCCCACCATGCAAAACTGAATACGGCTTAATTGTTGAAAAATATGTACTGAAATAGATGACGGTCTGCTCATTTGAAAGAAAAATCAGATTCAAAGAAGATTAGAAGGGGATAAATACTTGGATTTGTCAACTGTCATGTGTGCTTCATTTTAAATGTTTACCGACCTTCTGGTTTCTGAGTAATTTGTCTCCAAATTCATTTATTCGAAGGTAACTTTTGACGTTTTCGCTTAGGTTACCTACGAATACCATGGAAAAAAACGACTGTTCTCATTGTCTCATGATCTTGACAACACAGTGATGGACCCTGGTATAAAGCTAATTGTAGTTGCCCTCAAACGCAAGGCCACAAGACGTAACTGACTCCAAGATGGACTTCACAAGCCTGCAATAACGGTTTTAAGCGATTTGTGTGCAATTAATCAAATTAAAGTCACTTTAGTGCCTTTGTTTCTTACTTCAATCCTCTTTCAACCGCTGTGAACCGACATTATTAATACATGATAGGGTCTTAAGTATCAATAAACGCACATAAAGAAAATAATACATTCAAAGTGCTTTATAAAATGAAGTTTTGATTGCGATATCCACCAAAAGTCTAATTCTTACCTACAAATACTGAAATGTTACTTATTTAATACAGCATAATACATGACATGTGAAATGAAGTGTCCCTACCAATGGAAATTAATTGTCAAACACTTTAAGCGGTACCCCAGGACACTATTATTACCCATATACGGATTCATTCAACAATTATTTATTATGTAAAATTGCTGATTAACTACTTGTATATCAAAATGAAGTGGTCAAAATCTTGCTAAAAATGTTTGATCTACATGTAAGGTAATAGCATTTATTCATTTGGACGTACCATCTGAAAGTGATCTAAAAACTACCATTTTATTAATTCATTACCATAATAGCCAAATTTAAACCTTTAAACTCAATATAGATATTGTTAAATCGCTCATGTTACCTACGAATACCCGGGTTTCTTCACCTTTTCATTGTATAAAGCATTAGGTGTATGCGTATAATTCCTATTATATCCTTCATTCATAGATTCTTGTTCATTGATTGGTTAAAAGTGTGTCACATGATCAAAAATAAACACACTATTCTGTGAGGACGTGCAAAAAAGTACTATTTACGTCCGTAAATAGTACCTTCAAGCCGTAAATAGTACTTCTGGATATATACTATTTACGGATAGCAGCATACCCACGTCGCAGTCCATAAAGCATAACAATAACATTGAACGTCGGCATTGACTATGAGAGTATTTTGTCACTGCCGAGAAACGCACAACACAAAAATGGCGTAAATATAAATCAAGCTGGAGTGGGCTGCTACTGCTGAAGAAGATTCACGATTTCAGCTGTTTAATTTGAATTGTTACCAGTTCTAGCGCAGGAATATGTTTTAGACCAACACAGTCAGATTCAGAGCAATACTGACATGGTAAGCTTAGTAACAAACACTGACAGTGCGAGAGTAGTCTTGGACCGCCGGCCGCCTAGCCGGCCTAGTGCCGTGCGTACGGAGGCCTATATCCCGATGCGTGATGGCCTTCGAGTTTAGGCCTACAGGTAAATCTTTTTACATGTACATCTTTTCACTAATCTTTGTACAAATAATCTATGAATGACATGAATGAAGGCAAAGTGAAATGAAGATACAACTTGAACAAATCTACACTGACAATGAGTAAGCTTAAAAAACACATGAACATGCATGACATTACAGTGGGAGTCCATGCATAGGTCATACCTAGGCCTTTCTCGCAACATGGTGGAGTTTTCATGTAATCTTTTAACCAATCAATGAACAAAAAATCTATGAATGAAGGATATAAAACAAATATATACTGCCTTCATTGAGGTACTGGTTAAAACTATGGTCCCGCTGAGATCAATAGTACTATTTTCCTTCGAGGCTGCACCCCTCAGGAAAATAGTACTATTGATCTCACCTCGGGCCAATAGTTTTAACCAGAACCTCTCATGGCAGTATATATTTGTATAATATTCTTGAAAACATATATCCTACTCGTTCTCATACAATGTGTAAATTGATTCATACTCATTTGATAAATAAAATACAGAAACTGACCTAAACTTCATTTTCAAAAATAAACTAGCATAAATTGACAAAGATCATATTGATCGCGTTATAAAAATAAAAACAAATATTTTCTGGTTGAGCTAGCATTTTCCTGACACCCTGTGGTCTAAAAAAAAAAAAAAAAGCGTTAATGGGAATATTCCATTTGTTTTAGGTTGATTAGTATTGCGATAGTGAAAGCATCCTAGTGGTATTCAGTAGGTAACATTGGGTTTTGATATCACATTTACTATCACACGTCCTGGATTTATTTTTCAAGATTAGTAATGGCACTTTTGGTTCCTATAAGGCCAATATGTCATCAATCAATGGGCAAAAGGAAAAAATTGTGGAGACATTTTTATTTCAGACTTTTATTTTTGGCCCGTGGACACTTTTGGTTGGATTCGACCATATGTTATTGAATATATGATGTTCAAGGAATGGCTACATTAAAGCAACAAGTCTAGTCTGAATCTGACTTAGAAACAAAAGATTTTTGATACCTGTAGGTGCTCCAAAAACCAAGATGGGAGATGCCATTTTGTTATGGCCCTCTAGTATAATTTAGGATTTATGTGAAAATATTGCTTCAAATTAAAATAATCTTGCTCAAACAATTTGGGGGTACCTCTGAATGGCTGCATTTATAACAGGTACATGGATGGCTCTGAATGAGTGTAAACAATCAGAATTTGAATTTAATATTGTATCTTATATTTGAAGCCATACTCAGGGGGGGCCGGCCAAGATTGGCTCAATTTTGACGTCGTCGTTGGTTTTACACGTAAACACAAAAATGTCTCAAATTATTCCAAAACTGTACGTATGTTATTAAGCACTATTTTATCAGTCTAAATCCGTTGAGGTTCGCCAGTGAACCTCATTGTAAGTACTGTTTTTTTTGATTTTTTTGTATGAATAACGCACGATATGTTACGATATATACTGAAAATTTCCGCTGTGTGTATCAATGAGTTTACGTGGTGTAGTGGTTACGGATCTCGCCTCCCACGCACAGGGTCCCGAGATCGATTCTCATCCCCGGCGATGATTAAAAATTTTTTCTTCTTTTTTCTTTGAATTTAAAATTATTTATTTTCATGTGAAAATGTATATTGCACTGGGAAATATATTTAGTGCATTTTTTTCTGTAATGGGGCCACCCGCCAATAGAGCTAAAACGGATCTTGGCTCCGGGAAAAAATAATTGCGTCCATCGTGCAGTTAGTGTTGCCGTCATATTGTCTGTTTTGTTTACGCTTTTGGCTGTTGCCACATTGAATAATGTAGTCCACCATCGTCTGGCCATACTGTAACATTTGCTGAGGAGAACACCCTCAATGTTTTTCAAACTTCTGTTTTTACATGATTGTAAAAATTAATATAACCTGCAAAAACCAAGGCTTTGCGTGCTGTAGTTGTGACAAAATCTGAGATTTTGAATAAAACATGAAACGATGTTTGATTATTATGATGGCAATGTTAGTCGAATGCATATATGATGTTCATAACACAGTACATACTCATAGTGCAGGATAGTAATTTACTTTGCATTGACTCATCTGTTTGGGCCAAAATTAAAAGAGGACATATTTGACAAAGAAAACTTAACATTTTCCGAGAATTTTTTTTTTTTTTATGCAGGGACAGCCTTTTGAGGAGATTGAGAGCAATCACTCTCTGCTGCTCTCCTTAAATCTGATATAGGAGAGTGATTTTTAGCTCTCCTTAGTTGCAGATGACCATTCTCTCCTTGCATTGTATTGTAAATGCTCTAAACAGATCTCCTTGAAGGCTCCAGAAGATCTACATGTATTTAATGCTCTCCTGCAAAGTCCAAAAGACAGCCCCTGTTTATGGAAATATTACAATATGGCTGTATTGTATATAGTTTCATCATTGAAAAATGTAATTCAAAAGACCAACCAACCCAGAATGATAGATTTTATAACAATATTATTTCACAGCCTTGACAAAGTTGTTACAACTTATAAACCAAGCCAGCGGTAAATCTCACACTCGGTAACATAAGTCCTCTGTAAGCAAGTATGAGGTAGCATCTCATTATGAGCCAGCTAGACGGTACTCTTGAAAGCACATGATATTGATCCAGATCAAGGAAATCTATTCCGGATTCAAGGAAATTGCTATTCTTAGTACTGGTACTCTTATAGTGTCTTTTATATTTGAGCAACAAATCGATGGATTAGTAGCACAATTGTACAAATCATATGACCCATTCTTATACATTGTAGTACCCTCCAAATATATACCCCCCCCCCCCCCCGGGGGGTCACTCCAATTGTGGCCTGTACACCATCCGCTATAATAAAACGCGCGTAAAAGGGTAGTTTTTTGGAATGGCAACGACACGCGCGTATCGTGTTTAGGTGTCAAAAACATGAAAAATTGGAAAAAAGGGTAGCAAAATTGCAATTGCTAATACGCGGAAATGAAATTTAGGGTATGAAATTTGATGCAAGGAACAAAATCCCTGTTTAGGGTGTGAAAACAGGCGCGTTTTAGCCGAGGGTTAAATCCTTGTTTAGGGTGCTTTTCAAAAGTTGATTATCGCGGATGGTGTACAGGCCACAATGGGAGTGACTAAATAAATGACTAAATAATATGGGACTTAAGAAATTGACAAATGAGGACAAAAATGTGACTTTTCCCCGGAATGCCCCCTCGCTCTTAAAAATTGGCTACACTGCTGGATATCAAATTAGATATTTTGGTATCGCTGGAAATCTCAAGGGAAATATTAGGTTTGAACCGGAAACACATTTTGTTTGAATTTAAATTGTAAACCAAAATGTGTCTAAAGCATGAAGTTGTTGATTTGATCATCTTCCTTTAATACTACCTGTAATATATAGTCAAGCGTGGGTAGTTATATGGTGCTCATTATTTTGACTTGATGGCAACAATTAGACCTAATTCTTTTCACCAGACTGTTGTACTTTTAATTTGACGCAAGGGAATAATAGTGTAAAGGCCGCTACAGACTCGGAGTACCGTTGTCTTTGTTGTTAACTTATTTCTATACCCAACTTAAAGACTGATTGGATTCGCTAAGCTGAATTGATCCACATTGTAATTTGTACTGTGGGTAGTGCATTCATAACTGTAATGTTTAGCAGCTTAGCCCAGCTTGTGTTACACAAACACATGTACCACAGTTCATTTTTCAATTTGTGTGATGTACTGATGTTAATGAAAGTGCGGTGTTGTGATGACAGTGCTTCATAGCACACACTGTAGCAAATTGTAATTTCAGTTCTTAGATGTTAAACATGTCAGGGCAACAAAGAGAGAAATTAGGTTGGGGAATTTGATAATGGGTGTAATCATTTCCAAGAATTGCGGATTTGTGTAAAATTCATGACAGGTTGTCTATTTTGATATGCATAGCTTCAGAATTTTGGTAAATCACATTTGTCATTTTAAAAGAGGCATTTTATTACACATTCTACATGTATGTGTTTTGCTTTGTGAGCAATAGATTAGTCATGTTCCCATTATCCAGTTAAAACATACTCTGGCATAATTAATAATAATTACTCCTAGTTAAAAACCAATAAAAAATAGCAATAATAATAATAAATTGATGATGCTGATGGCAATATGCGGAAATATTGGGGTGAATATGGTGAAAGGGGAACTAGACATACTTTGGTATCCCGGGTTTGGTATTAGATTATAGTTTGTTCAGCTTATTATTGGCGAAAATTATTCGGGTTTTTTTCGCATTAATTCACATAAGCATGCACCAGTCATGCAATGTGCAACTCGCATAATTCTATATCAATACGTAAGTTTCATTATTCCGCTGAACAAACTTTAATTAATAGATTTGTGCAAATTGCCATAAGTCGGCCTGATTAAATCATTTGGCCTGCATCCTAATTATACTTCATATTGATTCCTGTTTCTGTATTCATTACACATAAATTACCAATTAAAAGCCAAGTATTTAATTTGTATTTCAATTACGGAAAAGAAAACTTCTTCGGTTGGGTCGTGGGCCTCTTGTGTTTTTTACCTCCATAAAAGAGGTTTTCTGCATCGTACATGTATCTGCATAGTCTGCGCTACATGTACATCTACATTGGGAACCACACACTCTTGGAAACCATAGCTCTGCTCGCTATTTGTTGGGCATCGCGGTTTGCGACTCGCAGCTCGTGTCCCCCTCATTCGGGTACTGTAAAAGTGGACATTTTCGCATTACATTTATTTTCACGATTTTCACGTTGCAAGCTGCTACCGCACAAAAATAACAACATGTGAATATATTCCATATGTTAATGCAATGCATGCAGCGCATTTTATGATAATGAGATTTCTGTACTATTAAAACAATGTGTTTATCAAAACATGTACAATCACATCATGTTTCTAGAAGGCCCCATCACTCCACGTAGGTACATGTATAGTCAGTCTTCTAATCGCACTCACCTCCGCCGGCAGAAATTCTGTTATCACAAAGTCTGGCATTAGTATCACATTTTAAGTACTACATGTATAATTAAATGTACACTATTATTGGGATTTCTTTGAACAATTTTGAAGCCAATTTCGCTATATTTAAATGAGCATTGCAAAATTTCCCACGCGTGGTCGATCTGCAAGACTCGCGATCTAAGGCAGAGTGCAATCGTGCATGGGCTCTGCCAAATCAGTTCTCAACTTGATGAAAACAATACTTTCCCAAGGCACGGCCATGTGGTCGATCTACAAGGCCCAGGATCTGAGGCAGCCTGCATTGCCCTCACATATCTTGCAGGGTCCAAGCGGTTGAATGGTATTATTCATTCACTTTCCCACAACCCTGATATGACCGAGTGGACCTTGACTGTAGCACTGGCCTAGACGGGTCAAAACAACTTATTGTGTGATTCAGATACGGGAATTAATTTTCTTTTGGTTATACGGGTATCAACTTTGTGGATTTACTGGATTATTTATTTTTGTCTTCAAACTTCCAATGTTTAGGGTCATTTTTGCTTTTTAGAACTGGATGTTATGAAATTGGAATAAATCATCAATTTACCATCATTAACAGTAGTGTTTTCTGACATGAGTTTGCCTTGGATCTGCAAATGTAAAAGGTTAGTAGGCCTACAATGTATAGGGTGATGCAATGTTTTAGTTTCTTACTTTGATACAGCGTTTTTGCCGATTTAATTATATCGACAAAGCGACATGGAAAAAACATACCGGCCACAAGCCTAGTGGGAGCGATATATAAATGTGTGGGTAAAGCTACCAATTGAAAAAAAAATAAGAATCTGCATCAATTTGGACTCTGAAATGGACAACGCAGGTGCACACAGTGATATGAACCTGGAAGTGACTATGAAATTTGCAATTATAAGCGACAATATTCAGTCTTCTGAATTTGATGTTGTATTGTTGTAAGCTTTTGTCACAAAAGGGTGGGGGCTGGGGGGTTCAATTCCTGATAAAAAGGTGTCAAGCTAAAAAGCTTGGAAAAATAAAATGGGGGGGGGGGTTGACCCGCTGACAAACAGTAGCAGGAAAACAGAAAGCTGTTAATTTAAATGTAAATATGAGGGAAAAAAATAAATGACTTGTTGAATTCTTGAAAAAAAACTTCATTATTCTGGAAAGTTTCCCTCCAAATGCCAAATCCGTCTCAAGATGGAGATTCTTGATTGCTCACTTTTTCCAATCACATTTCTCATTCATGTAACACAAATAATAATTAATGCTACATGGAGTGAATCATTATTGTGATTAATATGGCTGTATTGATTAGTAAGAATTAATGAGGCGGTGAGCATCCCAATCAATAAAAATGACTCATTAGTACAGTATTTCAGTTTTTAATTAAAATCCATCTTTTGTGTACATGTATAAAAAGGGAGTGTTTAATATGTAAACACAATGTATAATGGAAATATTGATTTTTTTAATTTGTTAAATATTTTTTTATGATCCTGTACATTATTTATCAAACGAAGAATGTGTCAAATGAAAGATTGCATCAAATGAAAGTGCATAAAGTAAGTTAATCATGAAGATAGCATGCGTACAAGAGCGGTTCAGTGACATGCTTGCAGCGCAACTGCGAAAATCAAAATACATTGATATAAGTATCTTACTTGAGGTGAACCAAAGAATAGTAAGAACCTCTGCCACTACCCTATCCACAAGCAATCCTAGGCTTGTTGCTGTCAGCGCTGCGCACCTCTGCTTGCGGTGACATACTGCTTTTCAGGCATTGCGATCGGAGGGAACCTCCCTCCTCTGCATCGGGGCCTGAGATTGGAATTCCAGTTTCCTTTCTCACGAAGTAAGGGCTAAGAGTAAAATTGTACAATTGTGTTTGGGAGTGGCCTTCTCTCTTTCTCTTTTTCCTAGCTATTTTCTTCCATTTCTTGCTTTGTTTATCAAAGCTATCTAGGCCAGCATGCATATATTAGCCTACACTGGCTATCCAGGCTTGTGCATTGGGCTATTCCAGATGAATTCCGCACCCCCCCTATGGAAGACACTTCTGGAATTTGGGGTCAAATTGACAACCGAATTCACCCTCAGCAAAACCCATGGAAGACAAAACCGAATTTGTGCAATTTACAAATTTACCTGCTGGAATTTTGATATTTCAATTTAGACACATCCAAAAGTAGGGGTGAAATGGACAGCCAGATTTCACCCTCAGCAAAAAGCTGTATGGAAGACACAGCTGAATTGGTACAATTTTTGATTTACCTGCTGGAATTTTGATACAACAATTTAGATACATCCAAAATGGACAGCCGAATTCAACCCTAGCAAAACCCCTATGGAAGACAAACCGAATTTGTACAATTTATTGATTTACAGCCGAATTGATACAATTTACCTGCTGGAATTACTATAGTTCATGAGTTTGATTTAAACGCATCTGAATGGACCCTGATTATGATTTTGACCTGGGGGTTACTTCAAAATGAAATGGCTTGGTGTTGCAGTATTAAGGGGCTGTGCAATAAACGCTTGGCCCCCCCTCTCGGCCTGCCAATATTACTTCCCCGGCCCTCGGTCCACCAAAAAATCTTTGCCCCCCCCCCAATTGGCAAACCTTAAATGGTCTACATAATAGACCTAGATGTTGCGAGTGCAGTGAGCAGGAAAATTTGCATATTAAAGCGTATTGTATTGTGTATTGTTTTCCTAAGCCTTTAGAGAATTTTATTTTAAAGGTGCCCCATGAATGTGTACCAAAAAGCGCTTACCCCTCCTCCTTTTCGGCTCGCCTAAAATGTCTTACCCCCCCCCATTTTACCCTCTCACCAGGGCTCATAAATTATTATTGCAAGAGCAAAATGTAAAAAATATGGGGTCATTGGGTGAGAGATGGATGGTTTAGTGGGAGATTTAGGTGAGAACATGACCTTTTTAAAAATGAGAATTTTGAATGAGAGCCAAAATAGTCCCGGTTGCAGAACATAGACTGTAGAGGGTAATGCATAAGAATGTCTTGAACATGATGGCTTTTTTATTTCAAAATAAGTAACAAAATCAGTGATTAATGAAAGTTGCTGAACAAATTGAAAAAGAGGTCTTTGGGTGTGAACCCGGGGGTGTGAGAGCATGTGCTTAAATGCAGAGTTTTAGGTGACACCCTATACGGTGTCACCTCCAAAGTGGGAGTGCCCCCCTTTTGCTCCCATTCAGATCATAGAATGTCTGTCTTTTGCTCCAATTCAGATCATAGACTGTCTGTATAGAAATAGAGTCTATGTTCAGATTTATTGGATTTAGCAGGGGATTTTGATAGTTATTTAATAATCACTTAGTTTTTTTTTCTTTGTGATTTAGCTAGCTTCTTGGGATTTTTTATACTAAAATTTCACTGGCATGGTAACACATAATAACAAAAACACATCCTGTCGCAGATCATTGATCAGCGCGCAGTATGTGGTGCATGTTTTAAAAATAAAAATACATATAGGCCTATAAAATTAAATAAAAATCATAAAATATAAATGAATGCGTAATAAGTTTAATGACTTAATTAATAATGTGTGTAAATTTTCAACAAGTTTTGTGCTCTACAGTCTATGATTGAAGAAGCCTTTTGGTTTCAAGAACAGAAATTTGCAAAAATATAATGCCACATAAATTTAGACTTTATAATTTATAAATAGAAAAGACCAGTGAACAAGGTGAGGTGTAAACTGAGATACACTTTTACATAACCCCATAGACCATGTCTGATATAGTCTATAACCTTGACCAGTCATCCTCTATTGCAAGTAGCCCTACTACAGGGCCTTTTTTTTCTTTCTTTTTTTTACATGCTATACTCAGAGACACGCTATACCCCGAGAACTGCTTAACCCACTAACCGCTGTTTTCTCGGGGACAGCGGTTAGTGGGTTGTGAGCTATCACTGGGTTTTTAGCAGTTCTGAGTTTATAGCATGATGTCTCGGAGTATATAGTATGTAAAAAAAAAAAAAGGCCCTGTGGTAGGGCTAATTGCAAGTACTGTATGTGTATTGGAGTTTTGTGTCTTCTACCAGTTCCAATATCTGTGCTTCTACAGAATCTATGCTTTATTTATCCTACAGCACATAAATTCTCATTCACTCTAGGATTTTCAACTGGCTATCATTTTAGCCTTGTGTAGGCTCATAGTCATTTAAGCTTGTAACATGTTTTTTACTGGTTTTAAACCAGTAAAAAAATGATATTAAATACGGTACTGATACTGATTTCACTGATTTTAGACCTTATTATTTTTCTTAATATAAATATAAATAGTCAGTTTTATATTGACATGTGAATTTCAAACTTAACAAATACATGTATGCCCATTTCTTCTGAATTGATTTCTACTGATTTCTATATTCATTGTTGCTATTAGATTTAAATGTAAAAAAAAAACGGGAAAAAAACAAAAAGCATGGAACTTCCCAGGGAGGTAAATAACTTGTTAACTGGGTGGGCAAATGCCCACCCAGTAAATTATTTTGCCCACCCAGTAAATTCAACTTGCCCATTGCCCAAAAGTGCCCACCCAGTAAATTAATTTGCCCACAAAAAATTGGGCATCATATAATAATTATCATAAAACTAGTACCAACGTACATCTCTTGAAACTTGCATTTTGAAAGTGTTGTTGAATAATGAAAGTGATGTATCTTTTCTTAATACACATGTCACTTGTATGACCCACGCTAGGACCCCCGGGGGATGTGTGTCATGGTTGGGTCATTTACCAACCAATTAGTGACGAGGGTAACGGTCATTTACTCAATATAATGCGTCACAACATACCCCGTGGGGTGCGCCAGTGTCAGTCACTTTACCTAGGTGCATCAATGGTTAGGTGCATCAGTGTCAGTCAAAATACCTAAATGGTGAGTCAAATTTGTGTCATGAGGACAGTCATAATCCTTAACATGTGCGTCACAATTTTGACGAGGGGCTCAGTCGGCGAAAGTCATTGTCGGCAAATGTCTGTCATTGTTTAGACGCACATGTGGGTCATGGTATAGTTAAATCCGACGCACCTCTGTAAAGTGACTCACCACCCCCGGGGGTCATGGGGTGGGTCATACAAGTGACACGTGTATAACATTTGCCAATTTATTCATTTCCCATGTTTACAACTTCGGAGTAGGAATAATTATCGCACAGTACAAAATGGTATAAGAAGCCAAAAATTAATATTATTTTGAGCAATTTCAACACAAAACCTGAAAGAATTCTTATGAGACCATAAATTTAGATATTCTTGATAAGGCATGTTTTTAATAGACATGAAACATTACATTTGAAACGTAATCCAGATATGCATTGTTCATTTCAAATCTTTGAGCATGGTGCACAAATAGGTAATGGTATGAAAATGATTTCCTGCAATCAATCTAAACTTTAAATGTTGAAAGAATACATGTTATTTTACATTATCAATACTTTTTACACCTTTCGACTGTGATTCCACATCGGTCTTTACATTGGGCCCTATGTTATAAGAATTATAAGAATTGGCAAAATAAATATTTTAATTATAGTTGGGAAATAGGTCAATATAATTCAATGTTGTCTATATATTGCCAAATTCTAGTAAATTCATTTACCGGCTTGGGTGGATGATTAAAAGTGCGGACATTTTGACTTAATAAAAGAAGAAATTCAGGCATGAGAAGGAAAAGTTGCATCTCTGATACCGGAAATTACTGGGAAATACTTACAAACATTGAAATTAATAGTAAATACCTGGTCAAATACTGGTTTGGCAATAATTGGTTTTTTTATAAATTTTAGAAATATAGTTTTGTTCATATTTTTAACACATTTTCATATTTTTTAATCAAATAATTTCAATACATTTTAGAAAATGCTAATCGTCCAAAACAGGTATGATTAGTTTTATATTTCTTTAATCTGTGAGTGATGTGTGTCTGTGACAAGAAGTTACAGAGTAAATGGCAAAACATTATTTCACTATAATACCAAATAAAAATATTATCCTTCCCATCTAACTTTACTGCTTTTTCCTTACCTAGGAGTAATGGTGAGTGATAATTAGTGTAAGATTTTTAAATGTCCAACGTGAAATATAATACAAATATACAATTTTTTCTTGAAAGTTGCAACATGAATATGCTAATATCTATATTATAAGATGCATTTAGGGGGAGGTTTAAGTCTACTTTTTACATCAAAGCCAACTTCCACTCAAAACCAGGTCTATACATTTCCGAAAATCCAAACGTCTGGATGCCATTAATTATCTGCCCACCCAGTAAATTATTTTCTCAAATTTGAGGGCAAAAATAAATTAAATTGCCCACCCAGTAAATTATCTTTATTTACCTCCCTGGAACTTGCTGAAATATGAAATCGAAATTCAACACTACATGATCAAATATTTTTATATCAAAAAGTTGAGAACAAAATCCACCATTCATTATTTATTTCAAGAAATTGGAGATAGGTCAATTTGAAACCAATTTTTAGCTATATATAAAGTTTTATGGTAGTGAACTTGCCTTTTCATTGAAGTTTTTTTTTTTAGCTCTGAGCTGAGATGAATATACCTCTCCAGCTTGCTCCAACTGAGTTCATCAATTTAGATTTGCCACTAGTTTTTTATTACCTTCACTATCTATGATCTGCTCTAGACATTCATATATCAATTGAAATGGATATATACATGTAGTTGCAGGCACTTTCACAGTAAGGGGCATTCGATGAGAGAAAAAATATGGGGTCAATTGGTGAGAGCTTGATTTTGGGCATTCGGTGAGAGCAAAATGTAAAAAATGGAGTCTTTGGGTGAAAGCTGAAACAGTATGTCACACAGAAACCTTGAACATTGAATTTCTAGCTCAAAATGGCTTGATCATTTCATGTAGCTTTGTTTTTTCAAAATAAGTAAAAAAATATCAGTGATAAATGAAAGTTGCTGTTCAAATTGAAAAATAAGGTCTTTGGGTGACAGAGCATGTGTTTAAAAAACAATATGGGGTCTTTGGGTGACAGCGACGTTGAAAAGTGGGGTCTTAACAGCCCTACATACGCGTCACCTCAGAAGTGACTCCCCCCGGCGGCGAAACCACTACTCCCCATTCGTCTATGATGAAACATAGCTCAATTCTAATCTTTCATTTAGTTGTAACTGGAGATAAAAGAACAAATTCACTGTTTTATCAATTTCTTGAAAAAAGAGCCAAAAACATGAATTTTCGGCATGTTTTCTGATAAGCGAGTCACAAAAATCATCAAAGACTTGGAACAAGTCTATTAAAGCATTCAAAATCTTGAATATTATGCCTAAATTTTATCTCAATTTTGTGTTACTTTAATCACAGACGCGGTTCGTAATTAAGGTGGCACCCACACATAGGTGTTTGTAAATACAATATGCAATATGCAAATAAGCTCATTAATATTCATACATTTGTAAATAACATGACACAAACTACACAGCACATCAGGCCACCATTTCCAATCCACAAACCAAGTTAAGTTGATCAGCCTAGTTTGCGATTAAACTGCAGAGTGGATAATTAATGAAAATGCATGCCAAAATAGGCAAATGAGACATGACACAAATCTATACAGCATATCAAACCACCATATCCAATCCACATACCAAGTTTGAAGTTCATCGGCCTTTGCAATTAAACTGCTGAGTGGATTAATGAAAATGTACGCAAAATATGCAAATCAGATCATTAATATTCATGCATAAAAGCTGCAGAAGCTTGCAGAGTGGATTATGGAAAATGCAGGCACATGTTGATGTTATGTGGAATCAATGTACGTTGTTTCAACTTTGAAATTGCAACGTTGAAATCTCCGATCGTGCATAAGTGTATGTACACTATGAAACTTGTGCCCCAACAGACCTATGCAAGAGCTATATGGTTGTAAAGTAAATGAAGCCATGTGTTTTACCAAATTATTTATCACAGAAAACCTTAATTTCATTTCTGGCTTTATATTGTAATACCGGTAATAAGTTTTCAATTCCTGTTGTTTACTAAATTAAATATTAATCATGTTAATGTTACTTGTCTTCTGCAGTCTGTGTTCAAATCCCGGGTTCAAATGGACAAGTTAATAATATATAGGCTTAAAAAGTTCATGCATGTCAATATTTTTTACTTTGATAGATTTGACATTTAGTGTGCTTACATTTTAATTATTCTGAACTTTTAGGCTATCCTGCTTTATTGAAATAGTTTTAAACCGTACATAAAAGTATCAGATGAAATTCTTAAACCAAATCTTAAAATATCCATGAAAGTTCCTTGGTTTATAAATAAATGTTTTTACTTCCAAATTCTGTCTGCCCAGTATACCAGTACATGGTATATACATGTACAGTTTAAAATATGCAAGGACATATGAATGTCTTGGCACCAAGGTCTTTGCTGGCAAAATGTTGTTCCATGCATGTTCCACCCCGATGTTCATCACAATGACCCAACACTCTCAATGCCAAATGTAACCAATTGGAGCTCAAATTTGACCCCAGAGTATGAGTTTTTGTGCTCAATATACATTCAAAGGTCATTTTATGCATGTTCAAACATTCTGTGGTCAAAGAACTGTGTCCTGATCTATGAGAAGTTTGAGATTTAAGTTTGAGATTCTGTTTATATGCACATGTACAAGCAAAATATTCATGTACCAAGTATGTACCAGACATACTCAGATACAGGTCTATGGACACACATACTAGTACTGTAGTACATGATAGTGATCAAATAATTTTATTATAATTTGTATCATGCTTGAATACTGAATTTGAAAAAAAAAAATGTTGTAACTTTTAATATAGTTTTTAATATTACAAATTGACAAAACCGTTTGTTGTTTTTCTTGCGGGATTCAAAAAAATTGCCAATGTTGTATTAAATTGTTGTTATCTACCAATTATTTGATATCAGATTGAACTAAATGTGATAACAATTGTTGAAATATGCTTGACAAGAATGTCCACTTCTCAAACATATTTTAAGTTATATTCCTCTCTGTATTCCTCTTATTGTTGCTGAACCATGAAATGGTCTCAGCCTATAGTAGTCTATGTTACTTCCTTACTTACTTCCTTACTTCCTTACTTCCTTACTCCCTTACTTCCTTACTCGGCAACCTTTTGGTCTGAAATGGACATATCTCTAAATGTTACGAAGGTATGACCCCATGAGTGGTGTCATATGAAAGAGGAAAACATAAAGAATATAATAAAAATATTTCCAAACGTCAGAGGTCATCCAGGGGTCACATGGGTCAAAAAAGGTCATTTTAACCAAAAATGCTCCGATTGAGCTTAAATTTAAATGCAATGATCCTTATGACATTCTAAACATTTAAAAAATATTTTAAAATTCATTTAAGGTCATTAAGGGGTCATAAAGGGTCAAAGGTCAAGGTTTTCAAAATGCTCCAATTGAGCTGAAATTTAAATGCAATGATCCATATGACATTCTAAACATTTAAAAAATATTTTAAAATTCATTTAAGGTCATTAAGGGGCCATAAAGGGGTCAAAGGTCACGTTTTCAAAATGCTCCAATTGAGCTGAAATTTATATGCAATGATCCTTATGACATTCTAAACATTTTAAAAACATTTTACGATTCATTTAAGGTCATTAAGGGGCCATAAAGGGGTCAAAGGTCAAGTTTTCCAAAATGCTCCGATTGAGCTGAAATTTAAAAGCAATGATCCTTACGACATTCTAAATATGTTGAAAATATTTTAAAATTCATTTAAGGTCATTAAGGGGCAATAAAGGGGTCAACGGTCAAGTTTTCAAAATGCTTCAATTGAGCTGAAATTTAAATGCAATGATCATTATGACATTCTTAACATGTTTTAAATATTTTAAAATTCATTTAAGGTCATTAAGGGGGTCATACAGAGGTCAAAAGTCAAGTTTTCAAAATGCCAGCTTTCCACGATCAAGGTATATTAAAACGGCAATTAATGAAACAGTCTTATTAAAATTAATACTATCCAGCACAGTATTGCTGCTTGATCAGATCGTCACAGTCATCCGCCTAACTTACCTCGTGCCCTTGCAAAGGGCACAGTTGCTCTAGTTTATTTTATATTCTTCACTTTTCCTCTTTCATTAACACCACTCGGGCGGTCATACCTTCGTAGCATTTCGAGATTATGTCCATTACAGACTCCGGGTGACAGTGGTATAGGCCTACCACAATATACTGCCGAAGCCTCATGGTTCAGCTATGGTGCGGTTATCGCTCTAGTTTTATGCCTTGCAGCACAATTTTGGTGTAGCAATGAAATGATAAAGGCCTTCAACAATTGATTTTGAGTGTACTGTTTCCCACCTGCATCCAAAATTGAGAATTGCTACATGTAGGCCTAAATCCCGGGCCTAAATGTTTAATTATTTTATTTTTATTTGACATTTTCTCTGTTAGATGACATTTTAATTACATTCATTTGCTACTTTCTTACCGGGCTTAGAACACCCCTGCATTATTATCAATGTATAAAATCAACCATAACTGCAATAAAATTAAATCCGCAGTTCCAAAATGTACTGTTGATATTGGGCTGTGACCACTTGTTTCAAAATAAAGAAAATAATACTTAATTAGCCCAAATAATATTAAGTTACCTCATGCCTCTTTAAAATGTTAAACAGTAGGCCTAACCCCTACGGTATCTAATGCCAGTACTTGTATGTGTCAATGTCCATTTCCACAACAAAAACCTTAAGGGATGGGGTATGAATGTTTGGATAGTATTTATTGTGGGACATTAGAGCACATCAGACATATCGAATTGCATTCTGAATACGAAGAATGTCCTTTATCAAATAATTTTGATTTTTTTTTAAAATTAGCAATGTAATACACATTTTATGGCAAATGATTAAAAATTGATATTTTTGATATTTAACAGTACTCGAAGTAAACTTTATAAAGCTGATGATTTATACTTAAAGTGTATGTAAGTGGGATGAAAAGCTGATGATCAATTGAAAATTTTGACCTTTCGTATTGAAGATATGAATTTTTTCCCCCCAAACACCAAAAAGAATTAGGTCTTTTTGGGAAAAAAATCCATATCTTCAATATGAAAGGTCAAAATGTTCAATTGATCGTCTGCTTTTCCTCCCAGCTACATACACTTTAAAAATATATCATTAGATTTATAAAATTTACTTTTAGGACTAAAATGTGAAAAATATCAAATTTTAATAATTTAGGATTTAGCTACAGGGTGTCCCAAAAAAAAGAGGCCCCACATTGCGCCCTCTTTTTCTCCTATTTCTGAAACGTTGATCAAATATATTTTGGTATGTAAAGAAACCCTAAATCGTTAGCTTTAATAAACCAAAACAATTCTTTCAATCGACTCACAATTTTTGAAGATATGCCCGCTTTAAGAAATGTACCCGTTTTTCACTCTGTCCACGGATGAGGTTTGGCTACATCAAAGATTTAAACGAAACACACGGTTAATGGCATTCACTATAAGCGAGGATCACCAGCTAGCTTCAAACATCTTCGCAACCCCATATTACTGCTGCATTTGCAAGTATCCGGCGCACAAGGCCTTAAGGATGGTACGCAACGCAATTAATGCAATGAGAACTAGGGCTGAAACCTGTATTCGTCACGGAGGCAACCAGGTAGAGGGCAGAGCAGCACAGTAAACTCACTTCAAAAGAACCAAAGACAAACTAAACAGCCCTTTTCAGTGCTACCTTTTATTCCAAAAAGAGAAATGACTTATGTTGTCAATAAAAAGAAAGCAAGAAACGAGAAAAACATAAGTAATTGCAAGTATAGCAAAAGAAGTCCCATCCCACATCAATTTCGCCCAAATTAATGACACTTAACAAAATCCATAACCCATAAGCCCACCGGTAAAGCCCATTCCCTTAAATAAAGTTGTTATTTTATAAAGTTATCATCGAGGAATGTTTTATATTCATGCATGGTATATGCACTTTCCAATCTTTGAAGTAGCCAAACCTCCTCCGTGGACAGAGTGAAAAACGGATACATTTCTTTAAAAGGACATATCTTCAAAAGTTATGAGCCGATTGAAATAATTGTTTTGGTTTATTAAAGCTAACGATTGAAGGTTTCTTTACATACAAAATATATTTGATCAACTTTTCAGAAATAGGAGAAAAAGAGGGCGCAATGTGGGGCCTCTTTTTTTTGGGACACCCTGTATGTTTCATGTGGCATAACAGGATAATATTTCTTTTATTAAAAAAAAAAATAGTTCTGTATTTTTCTGGAGTAGGGAGTAGAGGAAGAATACATCATATGTTACAATCAAATCACACACCTTTAAGAGCACAGATTGTAGAAGAAAAGTACCAGTCTTGGGTCATGGATTCAGGAAGAAAGGAAGGCTTTATGGAATGGGATGGAGGCCATTGGATCAAAATATGTTTTAAGCTGAAAAACAAAAATTAAAAAATTTAGAGGATTTTGTATATTTATGGACTTCAAACTTAACAGGATATTAAATATAACGAAAAAATGTGTTAAATTAACTAAGAAAATCTATATTAAAAAAAAAAAAAAAAAAGACAATTTCGCCACTTCGGCAGCCAAAAAAAACATTGCCGCCATTGGCAGCAAAAACAATCTGTCTGATCATAACTCCGAAGCCCCCCTCCCCTATAATATGGTAACACCCATGAAGACACTAGACACATGCTAAAATAGCCTAAAGCATGTAGAAGTATGCCTACATATTTTCTTTTTCTTTCTGTCTTTCTCTCTTTTATTCTTTCTGCTTTTCTTTCTATTTATATATATTTCATATTTCTTTATTTCTTTTATTTTGTTTTCTTTCTTTCATTATTATTATTTTTTCCCCTTTATTTTTCTTTCTTTCTCGTTTTTATATCATTATATATTTCAAATGTGCTTGTATGGCTTTGTCTCGCTGCCATATTATTGTGATAACTGCTATTTGGTCAGATGAATTTAATAGACAAGTCTGTTCGGATCTATATCAGTAAGGTGAGAACTCAAGACCAGTGGTTCAAATCTAAGCTGCAATCCAAAAAATGAAGGCCTACAATGCATTATTATAACATACGTCGTATATGGAGGACAAATTTGTTTTGATCAAAGCATGTAAATTAATGAACAAAGACTAATTATATTTGTGCAAGTACTGTCCGTGCAACAGGTGAGACCAACATTGTATGAATCTTTTTGATCAAAATATGAATTCATTTGACCAAAGACGAAATTTAAGTTTACAAATAGACACTTCCAAATTTTTTGGACGAATTCAAACTTAACGGGATATTAAATATAACGAAAAATGTGTTAAATTAACTGAGAAAACCTATATAGGCCTATACCTATACAGAGTTGGGTAGAGATTTTTTAATGCATCGTGTAAAACAAAACAACAACAAATTCTGTAAAATTAATTGCATGAAACAAACAAGAGCAGAAAATTTCTCACAGCAAATTTCAAAATAGAGCAGACCTATTTCATATGATATATTTTATGGCAGATACAGAGAAATTTACTTGTTACCAAATAATGGGCTGTCACTTAAGGGATCTAGAATGAGCGTTTATGGCGTTTCGACAGTATTTTTTGTGGGACATGAGAGCACCTCAGAAGTATCGAATTGCATTCTGAATACGAAGCATGTCTTTCTGATATCAAATAATTTTCATTTTTTGAAATTCACGATATAATACAAATTTTATGACAAATTATTAAAATTTGATATTTCTCTTGCCATGAACATCAAGCTCCATCTTTGTTTTCTTGAGTATTCTAAGGGGACAAGGACGTAGTGATTCTCTTCATATTGGAGAAGCCTATCTCAATGGCTCAATTTTCATCATGGGCCAAAGAGCGGAAGAGGAAGATTTACTTCCCAACGGTCAATAGGCTGGTGTTGAACATGTCATCATTGGTCAACCTTCCAACACTGGCCAACATGTTCCAGATCAGAGGCGAACTACTGGATATTGGTAGATCTCGGCTGCTGTGTGTCCAGAAATAAGCTGAAACAGGGCTGATCACCCGTAAAGCTGCTGGGACTGGACTAAAATAATTCCCTGCAACTCAATGATTACGAAAACTACAAGCAAATCTCTAAAAATTCCGAGGGTAGATGAGCGGCAGTCTACTGTTGACTCCATGACGGACCAGCGGGAACTCGGCACACCATCACGAACTGTTGGCCCTGATTATTGTCGCCTGTCTACCTTCAAACCTCTTGTAATATCTACTTATAATGTCCGTACTATTAATCAACAAGGGAAAATCCATCAGCTATTCATGGGCTGTGCTGATGCAGGTATTGACATTGCCGAATTCAAGAACATCGTCTCATTACACCAAGCCCAACTGATGAACTTTGGTCAGACGATAGGAACTGGGTTATAGTATACAGTTCTGCTACCAAGCAAAGGCATGGAGGAGTGGGTCTGGTCTTGTCCAAGCATGTTCACAGATGTCTTAAGAGTGTTGAAGCTGTTTGCGAGAGGATACTATTTGTAACATTCCATGGTAACCCTCAGCTTAGCATCACTGTTGTATATGCACCCACTGAGTGCTCAACATCTTCTGACAAGGAGGATTTCTATTCATCTCTATCTGACCACTTGGATGGTATGAAAAGGCACGACATCCATCTCATCCTTGGTGATTTTAATGCCAGAATTGGAACAGATAGTCATCTTTCCCATCCTTGGGTGATTGGTCCATACTGCTACCATGATTCAACCAATGACAATGGTGAGCGTCTGGTCAACATTTGCCAGGAGTACAACCTCAGACCGGCCCAAATGAGATTCCCCCAGCCCAGGAATCGTCTCTGGACTTGGACCCATCCAGCTGGATCAACCCATGCACAGTTAGACCACATTCTAATAAACAGCAAGTGGGTAAATTCTCTTCGCAACTGTCGAGCATACAATTCAGTAGAAGTGGACTCCGATCATCGTATTGTGAGCGTCCGTCTAGCTGCCAGTTTGCGAACAAGCAAAGGAAAACCTTGCAAGAGACCAAAATTCAATTGGAAGAAGTTGCAAGATCCCGATACAAAGGAGGAATTTCAGCTGGAACTAACAAACAGATTCCAGGTCTTGAGCATGGATGATGCCACACCCATCTCTGATAGGTATGAGACCTTTGAGACAGCAGTTCGTGAAGTTGCTGAGGAAGTTATTGGAAAGCAAAAGCCATGCGGACTGCCAAGTTGGGTATCAGATGCAACCATCAGACTTAAACTTGAAAGGGATGAGGCCAAAAAGCGGTACTCCATTTCGAAGTCTCGTCAATCTAGAGAAAGGTGGAGGAACTTGAACACCAGCCTAATCAACTCTTATAAATCTGATGAGCTTGCTACACTCAATAAGCAGATGGAAGACCTGAAGCTGGCCGATGCAATGGGGAATTACACCACCACCTGGAAAATCATACACTCGCTTTCTGGGAAGAACTCAAGGAAAGGGGTAAAAGTCAAAAAGAGAGATGGATCAGCCCCAACCAGCGACCATGAACTGCTTGAGGAATGGAAGGAATATTTCAGCTCACTCCTTAACAACGACAGTGGCACAGCAGCTTCAGAACTTCCTGCACCAGCTGTTGAAGATCTTCCTATTATCACTGAGCCCCCAACTCGTGAAGAAGTAGTTGAAGCAATAGCAGCCATGAAGACCAACAAGGCAGCAGCATTGGACTGTGCTATAACTGCTGAAGCACTTCAGGGAGGAGGGATAGCATGATTGATATGATTCTCAAATTCTGTATGGAAGTATTCTCAACGCTGACACCGCCACGTCAGTGGGTCACAAATGTCATCATTCCTCTACCAAAGAAAGGCGACCTCTCTCTCATGACAAACTACCGTGGTATTTCACTTATGTCCATTGCCGCAAAAGTGTACAACAAGATCCTTCTGAACAGAATCCGACCTCACATTGATCCTTTACTGAGAAGCAACCAGGCTGGCTTTAGATCAGGTCGAAGCTGTGCTCAGCAAATACACATTTTGAGGAGGATCATGGAAGGCTTCAAGGAGTACCAACTTCCCTTGACAGTCACTTTTGTGGACTTCAAAAAAGCCTTTGACTCCATCAACAGGTCCGTCATGTTCTTAGTGCTGCGGCATTATGGAATACCAAAGGTTGTGGTCAATGCCATCCAGGTGCTCTACAAGGACTCCAATAGTGCCGTTATGGTAGATGGAAGTATCTCAGAGCCTTTCCAAGTAACAACTGGAGTGCTTCAGGGTGATGTGTTGGCACCATTCCTGTTCATTATCCTGGTTAGACTACCTCCTGAAGAAATCAACTTCTGGAATTGACGCTGGAATTGTTACCTACCCACGCCGGTCAAGCAGGTATCCTGCTAAGATGCTGAATGACCTGGATTTTGCTGATGATATTGCCCTGTTGGAATCTTCTATAGCCCGGGCCCAGTCACAGCTTACTAGGACTGCAACAGCAGCAGCAGATCTAGGCCTTGTCATCAGCGCACCTAAGACAGAATATATGACTGCAAACTGTAACGCCCAGCCAGCACTTGAAGTCTATGGTAGTACCATCAACCATGTCACAGACTTCAAGTACTTGGGTTCCAAGATGGGCTCTAGTGTTGGAGACCTAAAAAGAAGAAAAGCACTAGCCTGGGCCGCTTTCTGGAAACTGGAACGCCTTTGGAGAAGCCCATCCCTGCCAATCGGAACAAAAATCAAGCTGTTTGAGACAACTTGTGTCACTATCCTTCTGTATGGGTGCGAGTCATGGGTAATCACCAAGGACATGGAAAATAAGATCAATGCCTTTGCAACATCTTGCTACAGAATCATGTTAAACATCAAGCGTGTGGATCGGATCCCAAATGAAACCATCTACAATCTGACCAACACCACTCCACTGATTGCCAGAGTCAAGATTCATCAACTCAAATTTCTCGGCCATATACTGCGTCTTGAAGATGACGAGCCTGTGAAAGAATATGCCCTTTATATTCCACCACATGGGAAGAGGAAACCGGGACGGCCGCGGACACTGTACTTACAGTATGTACAGCACCTCCTGGGAGATACTGAAGGGATGCTGCAGCCAAACAAAATTGTTTCGCTTGCCCAAGATCGCAACAGTTGGAGAAAGCTTGTAGTCGCCTGCTCCGCAGCCGACTGATGATGATATTTTTCAAATATTTGATATATAACAGTCCATGAAATAAATTTTATAAATCTAATGATATATTCTTAAAGTGTATGTAGCTGGGAGGAAAAGCCGACGATCAATTGAAAATTTTGACCTTTTGTATTGAAGATATGGATTTTTTCCCAAAAGACCTATTTTTTGGCGTTTTTGGAAAAAAATCCATATCTTCAATACGAAAGGTCAAAATTTTCATTTGATCGTCAGCTTTTCATCCCACCTACATACACTTTAAGTATAAATCATCAGATTTATAAATTTTACTTCAAGTACTGTTAAATATCAAAAATATCAATTTTTAATGATTTGCCATAAAATGTGTATTACATTGCGAATTTCAAAAAATCAAAATTACCGGGTTTTGATATCAGAAGGACATTTTTCAGTATTCAGAATGCAATTCGACATGTCTGATGTGCTCTAATGTCCCACAATAAATACTGTCCAAACGTTCATACCCCTTCCCTTAAGTTTAGTTTGGTTCGAGGAAAAAATATAGAAAAGTGAAATAATGGTGGTAAACTTGTTGTTTAATTGGCATAGAAAATGTGAATACCAAACACAAATTTTGTCATTGATATTTTGAATAATATGATTAAGTGGGCTTATTGCCTCAGCAAAGACAAAATCTGACAATTTTTCATCCCCATTTTCATCCCTGATTTTTTTTGGTGGTGGGCAACTTTCCCCCTGGCTCCGCCACTGTATTGCCTGGAATCGGCCTCAATGAAAATATCATCTGTGATATTAATTATTATTAAGCCAGTTTCAATCTAAAATAATATCATTTTGCTTAATTTCCCAGGCTCAATTTTGCACATTACTGATTATTTTGATTCCATTTCCAGGATCTGTGATTTCATGAACATTCAAAACACAATATTTATACATGTACTGAATATCAGCACATTTGACCATGAACAGGGATTTACTTTTACTGTGTGGAATGTGTGTGTAAACCACTAAGAATAAACTTGTTACCTGTCAGATTTAATTATGATCTGCCCTTGCCTGTATCTCATTCTCAGTAATTTGGGGTTTAATATTGTAAGATTTCAGTTGAAAAATTTTGAACTATGTCATGAGAAATGAGGCTGTGTCCCAGGTTCTGTCAATCAGATCTGGATGGGGAACATTTTGTCCTGAGATGACCTATGTACCCGGCCTATGTAGCTTGTTGCAAAAATTCTATAAAATGCTGTATATTAAATCACAGATTCTCAATCACAGACCTAGAGGCCCGCCTAGAGGTAGTGCAATAATTATGGTCCTGGGGGAGGGAAAATTGGGTGGACAAGAATTTTTGGCTAGTTGAAAGGGGAAGCACTTTTTGGCAGGGGGGGGGTCAAGCAATTTTGGGCACACATTCATAGACCATTTACTGTTTGCAAATTGAGATCTAAAAAATTTGGCTTGTGCAAAGGGGGGGGGAATTTTAGCAGGCCGAGAAGGGGGATCGGGCTGGGGAATTTGAGCATTTTCCCAATTTTCCAGCCGGATTTGAAGGGAAGGCGAATGTCTTCCATAGGGTCCAACTGGAATTTGAGAATTTTTCCCATTTTCCAGCCGGATTTGAAAGCAAGACAAATGTCTTCCATAGGGTCCATCTGGAATGGGAGCATTTTTTCCCATTCCTGCCGGAAATCACATAAATGCCAATGTCTTCCATAGGGTCATCGGTACTAGAAATTAGGAGCTGCTGGAATTAGAGCTATTTTGTCCATCTTCCAGCCGGAATCTACAAAATGTCAATGTCTTCCATAGGGTCTTTATAGACTTCTCATATATTTATTGATTTGTTATCTGCTTTATGCGTAATTTAGACCAGCCGGAATTGTACCAAATGTCCATACCTCCTGCTGGAATCTATGCTTAAATTGCCAGCTGGAATTTGAGCTTCTCCCATATTCCAACCGGAATTGCACTTTTTTCAAATGTCTTCCATAGGGGGGGTGCGGAATTCAACTGGAATAGCCCATTTGTATGAGCTTGGAACGGTCCATGGTTTTCCATGGATTAGCATGTGTTCCTCATGGACCAACCTGGGTAAACAAACAAACAAAACCAGGGAAGTAATATGAAAAATAGGCAAACAGCATTGTGACATTAGCTTAAATATTTGTGAATTAAACCCAATTTCCAACAACAACTAATGTATTCACTGTATCAGAATATGAAGACTATTCCGCATCAGCTGGCACCAGCAGTATTATGAAAGCTGTGGGTCATCATGCCAATTAGTTAAAGTAACTGATGAAACTTGTTATTTTGTGATGCATAATTTCCCCCCATGTAATATTGAGTGGGTATAATTAAACCAGTTCCTATTTCAGCTCATTCAGGTGTGGATGTGCCAAACCAAGCGAAACATGCTTTAAAAGTAATACAATATACAATCTCATTTCATGCAGTATTATTAGCTAAGTGGCTGAGTTGTGAACCGCAACATCTCAAATGGCAAGTGTAAAATGGCCAGCAAGCTTCGGCAGTTATTCTATCCGGCTGTTTAGGGAATTTTCAAAATAAGGCCTTTTTTCCAAAATAAATTTGCTTTCATTTTGCGCTATTTTCACCAGTTAAACATGGAAAAATGTCCCTTTGTTAACCCTAACTCTGTAAAATCTTACAACGAAACCACTGCGCGTGCATGCATTGCCCCGGTGCATTGTACGTGTTGGGCATGACGCAATTAGCCTAAGTCATATATACCCAGAGAATTGCTGGCCGGGCCAGTTAAACCCCCATAGTTATGAGTGTGGCACCCGAGGGGTCTAAGGATTGAATCCGGGGGTGCCAAGTAAAAAATGTGTTCATCTCTCCTTTTTTGTTCCTGCTTTCCTTTCCGATAGCCCAAAACCACATTTTGCGTTAGGGTTATTATTTCTTTCTCATTTGGACCTTTTCACATTTTCCCCCTACTTTTTAAAAAAGTTGATGTTTCGGTCAATTAGGGGGTGTTCAACTGGTTACAGGCCTGCTGATACTGTTAAAAAGATTGACAGGTGACAGATGATCAAGATGATATAATATTTTTTACTCTTGTTCATTATTAAGTGTTTTTGTTGTTCATTTCAGTTGTAATGGTTATGATGAATACTGCTGCGGTGCTACATCATGTTGTCTGGATGACTGGCATTATGACTATGGATTCTGGAATATATGGTACTTCTGGTAAGTTAATCCATTGTATGTGTGTACTCCATTATCTCTGTATGCAATGAAATTAACCAGGATCCTATCAGAAGTGTACAGCATAGAAATGGATCCAGTTCTTCTCGCCCAGGAGGCCGGTTTGCCCGTGCGCGCACAAGCGGGACCTTCAAGCATGGATTTTGTAATGTCAGAGAGTGCCTGGCACAGTCCCCTACACACTGAAAAAGTGGTAGTTACAGTCCTCCAATATTACAACAAAGTTGAACAAAATTTGTTTTCGGCAATGACCAGAATCCATCTGATGTGATTGTACGATATTCATCACATAGGTTGTAAACTTCTGCCTATGATTGAATCGTAGATGCGATATCGCGCTTGAGATTTGGAGTGTACATTGGATTTAACAGGCAGTTGTTTAGCCCTTTCAATATGTACATTTTTTTCTGTTGCTACATGTATTAAAATATTGTATTTTCAGTTATGCAAACATTCAGGACTCCGTAGATTCTCAACATTTTTTTTGTTTTTTCTTGCGATTGTGGAATAGCACTGCAACAAAATTACCAACACAGCATTTTTTACAGCAAAACACACATGGAATATCAAACTATATACTTTGCTTACATAAAATATGCAATTTCTGCCAGTCACTTTGGTAGAAATTATGCAAAACCTTTTCAAATACATGCAGGTTGACCTGTTTTTACTGTAATTAATGCATTGCCTGATGTTTATTCTCTGTATCATATGTGAGATTGAATCTGAAGTGGTCAGTCGGTGCCTAAGAGGCTGAAATTACCAATTGAAATATTATTATTCAGTATGGGTGGATATATTGGTACAGGAGAATTTGCATCATATGCAATAGCTGCCCTTTGATCATTCAGAATTTGTGCACTGTAAATGTGTACATCCATATCAAAACGATGCACTTGTCGCCTGCTACATGTATCTCATTTCACATAATAGCGAGGAATAAATACCAGACTCATATCAAGTGTAGGTCACTTCAAATCATCCCAAGTCACATGGGTTAGGAATACAGAGAACATTCCTTATACAATTTGACTTGGGATGATTTGAAGTGACCTACACTTGATATGAGTCTGGTATTTGTTCCTAGCTATTATATATGTGAAATGAAAAACATGTAGCAGCAGACAAGTGCATCGTTTTGATATGGATGTACATGTGTAAGTCGAGAGTAGTGTGATTTGAGATGCTTCTGGAGCAAATGTAATCACCTGAGGCCAAAAAAAATGTTTGGTTGCCCTTCGCGACTGACCGAAAAAATTCTAAATCTTGGGTCGAGTTTTTTTTGTGAATTTCCAATCACTTTAAAAAAAAACACCTTAAATTATGACAGTATCAAGGACATTTTATATTTGTTATTTACTCATTTTATTCATTAAATGCATACATTGTATTTGATAAAAAACAAGAAGTATTTCTATTTTCTTCACTAATTAAAAAAAGTTGGAGCGGGCCTTGTAAAGAAAAATACACTTAAAATAGTACTTGTAGTTTGGATGGTAAACTATCTTGGTTACGGACACTACTAGTCCCATTTACGGTGTTTAGGATTACGGATGAACAATTTGGCATTTTACACAGACATATTATATACACAGGTTAGACGCACCTTACTTATTTATGTAAAGAAGGATCACTTAATTGCCAATTAGAGCTTGAGAAGACCCGATGAAATACTAGTAGGATGTATGTAGAACGCTGTAAAAATATCAATTCTAGATGATGAAGGTCATAATATTAGCATTTTGATTACATACCTGTGATTGCACATGAAAAAAAAAATTAAAATTTTATGTGAGGAGGGAAATTACTTCGAATTCATGGTACGGTTTGTAATCATAGTTGAGAATATTTTCAAATGAGTACAAACATGCCTAGTTGTGGTTTAGTAGGTTTTTTCCAGACAAATATTGTTAAAAATCTTGTTCAGCCATAGCAGAACCTATTTGCCACATGCATAGGGTTAGTTATATAGCATTTTTATGAATGGTAAACAGGCTTGTGTAGGCGTATCAGAGGTTTTGAGCCACGTCAAGGGAGAGAGAGAAGTAGATGGATGTGTTTATTTTGGGATGAAATCTATTTACACGGAAGATGATGATGATGACACAAATGCTTTTGGCATTTAAAATACCAGCATGTCGTAATAGACTGGGTTGCGGATGTTAAGGGTTTTTAGTTTAGAAATCAGACCCATTTTGGTTTGGTTTTGGATTATTATCAATTCCAGCTCCTGCGACACCTCATTAATTTCCAGACCTACATGTATGGATTCATTGAATTATGTATTAGCATTTTACTTCGAAAAATCAATAAAAAATGGAATGCTAGTTTTCATGACCCCTCCAGTGAACATTGGCCTAATCCTTCCCAGGAAAATATGCACGAGGTGTCACTGTAGTTGGAATAGATGATAGTGGTACTGATAATGCCCAGAATTTTAACTCGTGTAAATATCCATTTACAAAATTCTAGTAGACTCAGTGGATATAAAAAGGAAGCATATGACTTATCATCCAGGAATTGAACGTACTAGCCCAGTATGTTTGAGCGAATGTTCGGTAAATTATGTCCTCGTAAATCTTGGGTTGATCATGATATATTGGTACTGATGTCATGTAGCAGTGCTGATCATGGCTCAAATTTCAGGGAGGCCACCAAGGCTGTGGTGGGCCAGTTGCTATATATTTGAGGCCCTGGGATGTGTTGCTCTAGAGGGTCGCTTTTTTGCAGGAAATCCCTAAAGATGGGTCACAATTTGAGAAAAACATCCCTAAAGATTGGTCCCGATTTGAGAAAAATATCCCTAAAGATGGGTCCTGATTTGAGAAAATTGGTCAAAATCTGTCAAATCAGTCGTTTTTTGGGGGTAAAAAATCCCTAAACATGGGTAGTGGTTTTAGAGTACAGCGGCACACCCCTGTCAAAATGAAATTCGAGTACCCTGGGCCCTGGTGCCAGTCGCAGCAATAGAGCCACAGAGCTCTGGACTTGAGATCAAAATAGTTCAAATGTTAGTGGTCGATTCAGACATGCCAAATTGCAATATCTACTTGTGCTCAAGTTACCTTGAAATCGGCCACTTCACTTATGATGATGAGCCTGCTAGTTACTCTTGATCAAGGTATCAAGTGGTCACTTTTCCTGAGTAAAAAATCTCATCAAATAATACTATGCTGATACATGTACATGTAGCGAGTGCTTGTAATGAATGATATAATTTCAGATTTACCATATCTTTAATGTCATGTTGCGTTGGTTGTAGAATCTACAGGGACTATCTTGAGCAAATGAAGTTAGGAACTGTAAAATGCTCTCCTGTTCTCTTCAAGTAGAGCTTTAGAAGAGCTGTTTGCACCTGTGGCCATTAAAAGGACATTTCGTGATCCACAGCCTCATCCCCTACTTTTCTCAAAAAAGTTGAGATTTTTATATCACTGGAAACCTCTGGCTACATAATGTTTATGTACAAAATATTTCTTGCAGATTAATTCGTTTTAGCAAAGATATCGTGAAATTTGAATTTCGTTCTGGTGCACCAGAACGAAATTACAACGTATTGTCTATGGAGCAGTGTAATACACATAATCATGCATAACTTCATGAACATAAAATCGGAATCAACTGAAATTTTGGGAATAGGTTTTTTTCGTGGATATCTAATGAAAAATGACATAAATAGAGGATGCTAGGATCACGAAATACTCCTTTAAAGCATAAATAGTTAAACAATTTATCAAGACGAGCTATAAATCACTCTTGCAAATGCAACTTGAAGAAGAGCTGCAGGAGGAATTGCTCTCACCAGGGCTCGAATTAAGAATTTTGAAGGGCACCCATTTCAAGGCCATCAACAAATTCTATGAAGTGCTGAAGAATGCTTTGAAACTTTTAACTGCTTATATACGTCTAGCCCTTTTCTTTTCACAGATTATCCATTGTATTCCTTTTGTTTAAGGTTCGTTGCCTCGACCATTACCTAGAGTAATGAGGTAGCTAGCTGCCCAGAGACCATTATCAACACAATAGCTCAAGATAACGGTCTCGGGCAGCGAGCTAAACAAAAGGAACACCATGGACATTCTAGAAACACTATGGAAAGGATCACAACATACATGTAGAATCTGAGTTGGTTACTTTTCTCGGATAGAATTACGGAACAATTGCATTTACAGCTAGCTCGATTTACATGCAAATGTTACATGACAAGAGAAAAGTATAGAGGGCTCCTGCAGTCCGTATAACAGTAATTCATAACACCACTGGTGCTCAGTTAAAGTTATGCAAATTAAATTAGCATATCGAAGTATATATTCATAAATAAAAAAATAACCGTTTCGTTTAATGTATACTCAGTACATGTATATAAACTTGCCATTGGTTTTTAGATGGGAATCTGTCTTTATCCTTGCCCAACCCAAAAACGCTCAACGGTCCATGCGAATTAGCTACTAGGCAAGAACCCCGGATACTACCCGACCAGGGAGCTTCAGCAAACTAACCTGCGGTACTCATTACAAGTCAAGAGGCTGGGGTGCAAAGCCTTACTGTGACCGACCCGTAATGGGGAGCACCATTGGACACAACGTTACTAGGTTATGCAAATTTTTTCGTATACTCACATTTTTCTAAGATATAAATTTCATGGTGTTGAAATAGATCGTAGTTCAAACGTTGAAAACTCTATACAATTTGCATTATTCATTAATCATTTGAATAACAATGGTCACAGGGTGAATACACTCCAGCATATTAACTATGCAAGTGAATAACCTACCAAACCACTTCAAATACTGAAAGATCAATTCTGTATTGATTTGATTAAATCACTTGCATTTGTCATTAAGTAGACTCGCACGCAGGACACATGGGAAGAATATTACACTAGCTCGGGGTGTTTTTATTTTGGGAAAAACCCACAACTTTTACAAAATAATACATCAGTTTTTTCCATTTTGTCTTTTGGAAAATGAATACACCATTACAACAAATTCGTTTATTTTAGCTACTTCGCAGTATATGTAAGATAAGCGGTTCAAAACAGACCATTACCATAGATAATCGGTGTCTTGTTGAGGTCGCCGTGAGCATGTTAGTCGCTGGGAAGGCTCGACCCCTGCGGGGGTTCGCCTTCCGAGCGACTAACATGCTCACCATACCTCAACAAGACACCGATTATCTATGGTAATGGTCTGTTTCTCAACCTTTATCTACTACTAAAAAGCAGTTCTGAGGCATCAATGCCAAGTCTAAGGGCACCGGTGGCCATCGGTTAATTCAAGCCATGGCTCTCACTCATCTCAAAAGGCAGTCTCTGACTCCATCTTTTTGAGCTTAATTTATAAAATGTTAATTGGTTTAAGCTTTGGTTATTTATTCTACCTTTGATGACAGTAAATTTATGTCTCTTCATAAATTTCAGATCCATGTTACATTGCAGTGGTTTTCAATTACACCTGTGATGATGAAGTTCTTACAGTCACTAATTCTTGTCCCTTCCTACATTTCAGGTTCATCATATTCTTCATCTTGATGTCATGTTGCGGTGGCTGCGGGTTTTACCGTCGACGTCAAGTTGTCCTACGTCAGCACCAGGCAAGCAGCCTTGCCGCCGGTCCTCCACCTGGTATGCTCAATCACAACCATACGACATACTCATCTACTACGATGCATGGACACACCGTTATAGCGCATCCGATGATGTATCCACAAGCCCCACCACCACAGAGCTATTTCTCTGGACCCCCATCATATAGTGAAGTGAGTATACTTGCAATTTTTGGAGTAGATCATATAGCTTTCATACATGTATGTGTTCAATAGCTACAACCATGAAACTACTTACTATATTGACCCCACCTCATACTTAAGTGTGTAATATGGTGTGACTCTTACCTTAATGGGCTGTTCCAGTTGAAATCCATACACCCCTATGGAAGACATGACCTTAATCTCTCACACAGGGAGTGTGAATTTCAAATGGGGTTACCTGAATGGGTGACTCCATTTGAAATCTATACCCCCTGTATGAGAGATTAAGGTCATGTCTTCCATGGAATAGCCCAATTTACCAAGTCTAAATCTTAAAGGCCGATATTGGAATGTCATCTTTCCCTGGGTAAGATCTGACACCAGGCCAGCCCATGGCCAGAGGGTAATATGAGTAGGTTTGTTTCACCCTGAAGGCAAGGATAGTCTTGCAAATATGGGCTAACTTTCCCCTAGGCCATCCAATATGCCATATACAGTAGGACTACAACTGGTATCTATGGTCAGTTTATACTCCTATTTTCCACATCTGTTATTTTAATATGCTCCTTTAACCCTGAATACTACAAAATACTACTTGATATATGCGCTGTTCGTGCATGCATCCCACGTGGTGTGATGACGCAATCGCCCTAAGTGATATATAGGCACGGTTTCGCTGGCCAGCGAAGCCCAAGACCTGTGGCAAAGTGTCGCCGACCGAGTGCTTGGCATGCGAGGGGTCTCGGGTTCGAATCCCACCCAGAGCAAACAACTTCTTTCTTTCTTTTCTCTCTTTATTCTTTCCTTCTTTCCCTTCCCGTCGCCAAAAAGCCCCTAGGCGGTTAGGGTTAGGTTACCACTATCGAAACTCAGTATAGGCTTCCTTAACCCTAACGCTCCTGAATACTACAAAATACTACTTGATATATGCGCTGTTACAGTGCATGCATCCCACGTGGTGTGATGACGCAATCGCCCTAAGTGATATATAGGCATGGTTTCGCTGGCCAGCGAAGCCCAAGACCCGTGGCAAAGTGTCGCCGACCGAGTGCTTGGCATGCGAGGGGTCTCGGGTTCGAATCCCACCCAGAGCAAACAACTTCTTTCCTTTTTTTCTCTCTTTATTCTTTCCTTCTTTCCCTTCCCGTCACCAAAAAGCCCCTAGGCGGTTAGGGTTAGGTCAAGTTAAACAAGTCATACAAATATTCTGGCCATTTGATTGGACAATTGATATAGAGGTTATCCACTTCAATCATGTGTGACTTCTAACAAAAGGCGCTGATTCCCATAGTATTCCTCATTCAAACCAATTCAATGCACGACCTCCGAGTTACTTGAGTGACTTTGGCGGGCTATTTTGAAACAGTCATGGTTGCACACGCAGGTACTTCTTTTGAAAGTCCTAAACAAGGTATAGCGGTCGCTGATAGGATATGCAGCTTATAGAACATGGATAACCTCTATTGATGAGTTTTGCTATTTTTAGAGAAACTGCAAAAAGACTGCTCAATTGCATTGTTTATATACACTCCTCAAAGTAATTAAAGGATCAAAAAATTTCATCCAGATTATCTTGACCATACTTGTACCTAATCGAAATATCTTTTTATATTATGTGGCATTGTTCATGCTCCACACTGTCAAAAGTGTTTCACTGTAAAAAGAATGTTTCATCTGGCACTTAAAACATCTTGAAAGATAATTTTGTTTTTGAAAAATATTGTTAAATTGTTTGATCCTTCATTTACTTTGAGGAGTGTATTTAGAGAATAAATGCGCCAGCATTCACTACTCAAAATATTGGCCAGCCCATCCATTATGGCACGATATTGGATAGGCAAAAGACAAAATCCTATCTTTTATTCTCATTCTTATTCAGTTTTAATGTAATTTTTGCGAGAAAAACTGCCTTTTTCAGAAAAAAATAAAGTTACTTTTGTGAGGACATCCCGTTGTTTTAAATGAACGAAACCATCACGAACATCTAAGCCGCCGAATCGCGTTCTTAGTTCTCGCACATGTATTACGCGAACGCATTATCGCTAGCGATCATTGAGGAGCAACAAGCGTGCCGCCGTTGCGTGGCGGCGCAGCGCGCCTGACTAATATCACTATCAACTATTGTGAGATATTATACACCAGAAAACCAATCAAATTACGTGAATTCTTTACAAGACGCACCCATTGAATAAGAATTCCTAATGCACTGTTGCACTATACAATGTATTGTGTTTACTATACCATGCATAGATGCAGTAGTGCAAGTATGAGACCATACACTGCCAATAAGTGATTTTGATAATTCAGAACAGAGTGCATGGTGGGTAAGATATGGAAATTGAAAGTGGGTGAATAATGCAATTCCCTCCATTGAAGAGCTGTGTGAATGAATTGTCTTAATGTGAAGAACAAAAAAAAAAAAAAATGTTCTTGTTATAATTGTGTGAATACACTAAGACCAATTATAAGATGTAAGACGAAGTACAAAGCGCTATTGACAGAGTGCAAAGTTCACCACCATTGAAGTTCCAATAATGTTTATCCAATGTCGATATTACCCATAATGCACTTTGTTCCGAATTATCAAAGTTGCTTATAAACGCACATGTAGTGTTAAATTCATGCATGATGGCTACCTGGACTCGCCAATCACAGACATTGAAATTTTCTTTGTTCTGCATTTCGTTGAGTTGAACAGGCCATATTCCACCTCATGAAAATATTCTTACCATTGTATGTACTCAAATAATCATTCAATATGTGTGTATATAATTTTACCGTTTCATATATTTTCCTTTATGCATGCTGTATTTAACATTACTACTTAAAAAACAGACAAACATTCTCTGCAGCATCATGGAATTAATTTCTTTACAAACAGTGAAAGTATGCCCTTGGAATGGAATCCTCATGAATTTCTGCTTCCTTAATAACTAGTTTTCCTACCATACATAAATTATTTGAGTGAATGTGAGCAGTTGTTAAACTTGGCAGCAAAAGACAGGAAAGCATTTTTCCATCTGGTTTCCTGTGTGTGACATTTGAACATTCAGTAAATGAATTACATGTATCAATGTCATTATGTTCTTGTTGTGCAATAACGGAGACGCTACTGTTTCATAATGCAGGGGTGTGATTTTTCCGGATTTCCGGATTTTTGGGATTAAAAAAAATTCGGATTTTCAACAAAAAAAAAAAAAAAAAAAAAAAAAACAAAAAATTTTTAATTTAATTTAATTTTTTTTATTTTATTTTTTTTTTGTCGCTTTTGGAGTGGCCCTGGACCAAGAGCTAAATGCTTAACAGAGATGTCACATTTCCGGAATGTTCAGTTTCCAGATATGAGAAAATCTCCAATTTTAAAATGAAAATTCCTTAGAACCCTGACTGGATGATTTATAGACACACTGTACTGTGCAAAAATGGTGATGCAATTTCTCATGTGTATGTGAATGATATGATACTGGAAGTATGTATTCACAGATAATAAATGTTTTTATACTATAAAGTGAAGTATTTTAACAGTTTCTCATTTTTGCATTTTACCCCATGAAATTGCATCTCCAGTGGTGCTCAAGTGTGGAAAATCCCTCTGGCTGTGGGGCTTCCCCTCACCCTCACCGGGCTTTGCCCTGGATTCTCACCAGGGGCCCTTGAGCTGGCCCCTGGACCCCCGGCCGCAACAGGCGAGAGCTCCGCTCGCTTCGCTCGCTCCGCTTCGCAATTTCATTGCCTTGGGGTTTTTTTCAAAAAGCACCAATCACACCCCTGATAATGGAAATAACAATGGAACCCATTTGTCCACATTTTCTATAACTTACGTGAGTTGTAAAAAAATACAAAGACAGTGATGATGGTTAGGTATATAGGAAATACAGAAGTTTTCTATAGTGTGTCTGGCTTCTTGCATTTTGGTGTTCTGTCAAAACATGGACCAAGTCACCAGGACACTTTTAGAGATACAGTCCAGTAGGGGGAAAGAAATTGGAAGTAAAATATTGATTTTAACAGACAAAAGAATGAGCAACTCTCATTTCTGATACATTATTTTTGAAGTTTAAAATTTGAGGATTCTAATCTGGACTTATCTCAAAATGTTTATTATGCTACTTTGTCTGGGTTTTGTGGGAACAGGTCACAGTTAATATGTCCTCATTTTCATTTACATGCTTCTTCCATTTCATCAAACACACTGAGAAGGAATATGCTTGTAGGAAGTTGAAAGGAAAGATGTTTCTTTTAAAATAGTAATAAGAGCCTAGATGTTGAAGCAAGGTTTCACACTCAAGCGACACATAATACATTTCAAAAGATTACAGGACATCGATGTGTAGGAGTAAACAAGGCGTCATAGTCATGTCGGCTGTTTGTAAATCAGATGAGGATGATATTGAAAGCTAAGATGTTGCATAACATCAGCATGAAAAGATTGGCTTGAAAATGTAATGTGTGTGAATGGGAAGTGCTCAAGGGAGGGGAGAAAAACTTAAAATGCAGGTTGTGGTCAAAACATTAAAAATTTCTTTGTCAGAACTACATTGGGCAAAATTGTCCCACTCTCTTGTTCCAAAAGCGATGTTGCTGGTAAAAGTTGTGTAGGCCATAACAAGTATCAAATTTTGAAATGGGCCTGACGAAAGATGCATGCATGTGTTCTATGTCAAATTTAGCATCTGTTAATCTGTTCAAAAATTTTTATTTTTCTTGACTATAGATGAGGTGACCTCAATGTTTATCAACAAAGGCAAGGGACTGGTATCATCTTTATGCTTGAATGAACCCCATGCAACCACTACACGGTTTAATAGTCTAATTGTGATGTGGCGTGAGTTTTAAAAACACGAGCCCTGAACAAAATATGATGCTTGTACAAGATACTGCCAGGCAAAAAACAATGGAAATTGTGATGATGCGTGCGCATACTGTCAGGCATTGACGTCAGAAGTCACATCATCTATAGATAATACACTGTAATCTTGTTTGTGGAATATTGTCAATTAATGTATTTATATTTTTGTTACTTATTTTCTATTTTCAGGTGACATCTAAACCAGACATGTACCCTAAAGCTTACCAAGACACAAACACAAATGGCTCAGCAGTACCCTATCCAACCAGTGACCCAGCACATCCACCTCCTGGACCCGGTTTGCCGTACCAAAATGGCATTGCATCACCACCTCCGCCACACATAGACAATGGTATAGCAGCGCCACCACCTCCATATACACCGACAGCACCAAGTGAAGCTATAACGGGTGTGAATAGTAATAACTCTTCAGCGCAGGCAGCGTCATGAAAATTGTCGCTTGTTTGACGTTTTCATGTGTAGATATTTTCAATGTCAATTTATTTGTATTTCACATTGTTTGTCCTGTATTATGTACAGTATTTAACTATGCCCTACATGATAGAGCATACACAATCTGCATATAGCTTACATAGGGGAGCTATTCTTTATGAGGCATAGGTGTTTGTATATGTGTGCTGTCTATGTATAGTAGAATATTTTTGTGCTCCTCTGCGTCGTTTTGAGAGCAACTAGCCACATGTGCATTATTGAAAAAGACAGATTTGAGATCATCTTTATAATGAAACATGAGTTCCTTGTATATTCAGGGGATAATTGATATACAAGAGGGCTTGTTTATTAAAGGAACATGCAGGACTTTATGACAACCTGACAAACATGATTTTCCTCACTTCCAACAGTTGTGCATGTTTGCAATGTTAACCTGTAGCACCGGTAGCAAGATGGCAGATCTGTGTGAAGGTTCAGGAGGCTACTTTGTGAACAGGCCTACAGCGATTTTCTTCAAGATGCCAGCTGATCTATAACTCAGACCCTCTAAGAAGACCAAAACAATGTGTTTGGTGTCTGTGTAACAATTCTTCAAAGTTAAGAAGGAAAGAAAAATCAGCACAAACAAGGCAGTCAAATGTGGAAATAATGCATAAAAGACTATCCGATTTGACCAATAGGCTCTTACAGAAGGAATAACTTGACCATTTCATGAAAAAGCAAGCTATTATGATAAAATTGGCATAATATATTTGTAAGCTGTTGAGCTAATATTTTGGTTAATCTGGTCAATTGTCAATGTGTACGTCCATATCAAAAGGATACACTTGTCTGCTGCTACACATGTATGTATTTGCATAATACAGGCATGAGAATTTTCAGTTTTAAAGCTGAATGAAGTTTTTTTAGTGGAGTCAAAATTTCCAGAACTTTATTGAAATTTCAACATGTTTTTGGTACTTTTTGCCCAATTTCATGCACATTTTCATTTTTTTAGGTTTTTTTAGGAAAGTGCAGTCTCATGCCTGATAGTAGCTTGGAATAAAATACCAGACTCATCTCAAGTGGAAGTCACTTCAAATCATCCCCAAGTCACTGTTTTACAAACTATGTTCATGGTGCTTTCATACATTTTATAGTTACTCCATCATTTATATCTTGTTAATCTTGTACATCCCATTGGGGTCTGAAGAATTGAATAAAACTTGATACTTGTTCAGGAATGTTCTCTGTATCATAACCAAGTGACGTAGGATGAATTGAAGTGAGCGCCACTTGAAATGCAGGTATTTATTCCTAGCTACTATTGTTATATAAAAAGAGACACATGTAGCAGCAGTCGAGTGCATCCTTTTGATATCGATGTACACATGTGACATGATCAAGGGGAATGAGTCACATGTCGACCCTGGTCGAAAATGAAGCGAAGTTACGTCAATTTATCAATCGCTGAAAATAAAAGAAAACAAAATAATTTGAACACTGTTTTCTCAAAAACAATATTAGCGACATCTGACTCATTCCCTTGATCACATCACATATACGAGGGGGTATCAAAAAGTTTTAGAAATCGCCCAGAAGTGAAAGGGCTATATCAATGAAATTTTGTCAGTGCAATCACTGGTCCTTATGTACACTATGGTTCAAAAATGGTCTAATTGGTATGTTTACTTTTTTTTACAGGTGGCACTAGATGCCAATAACCCGCTGCCCCAGTTACTGCATAAACTGCAAGATTGAGAAATTGAGGCAAGCAGCATTATTAAGATCCTGCTTTTGAAGGGTTGCAGTGCCTAGAAAATTGATGATGAAATGAAAGTTATCTTCGGTGGTGATTGTGATACGTCACTGTCACTTTTTGGAAAAGGAATTTTTATTTCATCACAGATTTTCTGGGCACTGTAACCCTTAAAATGGAACTTAATCATGCTGCATGCCTCAATTTTCTCCATTTTGCTGGTTATGCGATTACATAGGCAGGTAGTGACATCTAGCTCCTGTAAAAAAAGTAAACATACTTACGAGACCATTTTTGCACCATAGTGTACATAAGGACCAGTGATTGCACTGACAAAATTTCATTGATATAGCTCTTTAACTTCTAGGCGATTTCTAAAACTTTTTGATACCCCCTCATATACATACACTGGTAATCATCTTGATGTATTCACTTAAATCATAATATCATCAATGTAGGCTATAGAGGCACTAAGATATTCTCATTTTTTTCACAAGTTTCATATATTTGCTCACTATTGTGAGAAACCTTGTATAGAGCTGTTCTATTTGAAATCTGCACCCCTCTGAGGAAGAAGTCAGCCAAGTTCAACCATTTTAGTTGTTCCAGGTCCAGCAATTGCCTTCTAAATATAGTGGAAAATGCATGGAAGGTTTTGAGATTTTATGCAAAATTTGCCCCATTTGAGGGCAAATTTGATAAAATTCGACTAAATTTAAAAAAATTTTATCTGGAAATTAATATGAACAGGCAAATATTTCCAACTGGATTATGGTGTTTCATGTAAGGGGAGTGGAGATATCAGTACTATTATTCTTTCACAGAGTGAAGGTGTGGATTTCTATTGGAATAGTGTATTTGGTACTTAATTATACTACACCATGTACGCTCCTCAGAATTTGAGTTAGAATTTGATCAGTACTAAAACAGCGGGATGTATGCATAAAAGTGGTTTTCCAAGTAAAGTGTTTGGATGCGAGCCGTTAACCAAAGGCGCTATAAAATTAGCGCTTATTTTATAAAATTGGTTTAACGGCTCGCATCCAAACACTTTACTTGGAAAACCACTTTTATCACCTACTATGCGTGCCGACGTAGCAACCTTGTCTTCTAGGGATGTATGCATGCTATTTCATGTTAAAAATACTGGGTAGAAAAGCTTGCTTTTGGCAAACCCATGGGGAATCAATGACTCATCAATGTCAATGATCATCATGATGCCTGGAAAAATCAAAATTTCCCTTCAAGATGCACAATTTCCCACTATTTCTTAGGTATTTCTTGATTTTTAAAAAAGACAAAAAAATTCGCTCCAAATGGCAAAATGTCTCCACCTTTTCCAGGCATGATCATCGTTGGCAATGGTGAAAATAATGGGTTTCTGCACTCTACACGTGGAAAAAACAAAACAAAAATAAGGCCTGCTGCTCCACAGAGTTAATGCTACATGGTGAATTTGGGTGATTATGGCCTAATTTAAACTGGGCACATTGTATCCCAGACTTCGGTAATCATTTATATTGTGACTTTTACCAGTTGTCAAATTTTGAGGAAGCTTAGCTGTATTATTTTTGAGTCTGGGAATTAGTGTACCAGTATTTCAGGCTATTTTGACATTGGTCTGTGATAGGCCATCATCATTGAATGCAGAGATCATTTTGAGACTTGTCCCTACAAAATGAACGGAAAGTTGCAAAATTTCATTTCTGAGTTATGACCAAGTTCATCTTCTCAAGATCATCTTTTCAAAATGATGCAGGACATGACAGTGTTGATTCCTCACTTGGTGTTCAAAACGTTTTCTTGAGCTTTGTTTTCTATTGATTTGTGGCATGTATCTCTGGCGATTTGCTGTTCATTTTATGGAAACAGGTCTAATTTCTTGGAATAGAATGTAGACTAAAAGTGACATTGGCAAGAGTCTCAAAAGCCAAAAGGAACCATGTCATAATTAAATTTAATAGAATGGTATCAATTACAAGATAACAATTAATAACAAGATATGCAGGAGGACAAGATATTTAATGTACTGTACACATATAGCAGCTGAAGCTATGATCACAACAATATTCACTTGAGTTGAAGCAGACGATGGTGGACGACATTATTCAATGTGGCAACAGCCAAAAGCGTAAACAAAGCAGACAATATGACGGCAACACTGCCTGCACGTTGGACGCAATTATTTTTTCCCGAGCCAAGATGCGTGTTTAGCTCTATTGGCCGGGTGGCCCCATTACAGAAAAAAAATGCACAAAACATATTTCCCAGTGCAATGTATACATTTTTACATGAAAATAAATAATTTTAGATTCAAAGAAAAAAGAAGAAGAAATATTTTTAATCATCGCCGCGGGTGGGAATTGATCTCGGGACCCTCTGCTTGGGAGGCGAGACTCGTAACCACTACACTACGTAATCGCATTGGTACACAACAGGGAAATTTTCAGTATATATCGTAACATATCGTGCGTTATTCATACAAAAAATTCAAAAAAACGGTACTTCCAATGAGGTTCATTGTCAAACCTCAATGGATTTAGACTGATAAAATAGTGCTTGATAACATGCATACACTTTTGGAATTATTTGAGACATTTTTGTGTTTACGTGTAAAACCAATGACGACGTCAAAATTCAGTCAATCTTGTCCGGCCCCCCCTGAGTTGAAGCTAGCCTGTGTGGGAATTGGATGGAAATTCCAAACCAATCACCAAACTCTAGCAACTTAATGTAGTTTTCAATTGAGTAAGTTGTTGTGTACATAATAGAATTGCACAATTTTTTAATAGATGTAGCTGTGATATTTAATTGCACAAGAATATCGGAAGCATTTATTTCATGTAATATCTAATTGGGTTACTAATCAGGGTAAATACAGGTAGTAACTTTGTGTCAATTCAAAAAGGAAACATGTACACTAAAATTTAATATAACATCAGCAAAGATAATGATAAAAGTAACACTATGTAGCAATGGTGTGTAGCATTTTGAATTTGAACTCTTCAAAAATTGTCAAATTTTGATCTCCTAGTCATGTTTTTTGAGTATTGACTAATCAAAGAAGGAAAAAGTGAGGCTAGTGCAACTCGAGCATAATTGTATAAATCGAGAACTCAGTGCAACAAAGGCTCATATCCGTTAGCTCTCATGGTCTGGGTAATGTTATTCATAAGCATGATTGCATTTATACACAACATTACCCAGGGTAGCTATTGGAGATAGCCTTTGTTGCCCCAAGTTCTTGATTTATACAATTATGATTAAGAACTCACTGCAACAAAGGCTCATCTCTGTTAGCTCCCTGGGTAATGTTAATGCACGATTGAATTTATACACATGAACATATAAGCACCATTGCATTGATACACAAAATTACCCAGGGTAGCTAATGGAGATGAGGCTTTGTTGCGCTGAGCCCACAGAATGTGCACTACAGACTTTCTGTAATGCTACATCATACATGTTCAGTTGGGTATAGCATAAGTGAGAGCAGGGGTGAACCAGAGCAAATGCAGACGATTACAGGTGGAGTAGCTAGGCTATGGTGTACCCGTCTAGCTTCTGTATTATTAGTACTGATCAAAATATCATCTGTAGATGGAATATGTTGCTTTAATATCATCTTAATTCATTCTTTTTGTATAGTTTTAAAGAAAATCATATTTTTGTAAAATATTTATTGTGTCTATTCTATTTAAATGATATAAACAATAAACATGGACTTTCAACTATTGTTATATAATTATTTATTGTATAGTATAATTTATTGTGAAGCATGATAAGATTTCTGTGTGTATGTTTTCAGGATCTGGTAATCACAAAGGGGAAGTAACATTATTCATGTAATAAGATGGAACTTGGTCCAACTGTGAAGAATTTTATTTCCTTTAAAGCCATAATGTATGATCTAATAATATGAAATTGGTTAATTTTGTCAAACCTGATTTTTTTGGCATATTTGTAATGTTTATACATGTCCCATCTTACACCTATATGGAATCTGGTCCAATTTATTGTTTTTGTAGCTCAACAGGGCAATTTTGACATAGTCCACTATAGAACTCCATGTTAAACAGCCAAAATAACCAGCATGGTTTCTTTCACTTAACCTTTTTATTTCAGCTTCAAATGGACAAAAACCCTTGTCGGCATTATTATTAATATTATTTCAGCATTTTGGGTAAAGAATAACAAAATTGAAATTGGACAAAAATCAAACATTATGGCTTTAAGGCGCAATCAGTTTATTTTGCCCAGCAAGAACACCGTGATGTAAAATTCATCAAAAGTCAGTTTTGGGTGTATGTGAAACAAGCATGTATAATATACATATCGCTTTCATTTTTGCCATATACATTGTATATTACATTGTATATTACATTGTATATTACATTGTATATTACATTGTATATGGCAAAAATATATTGTATATGGCAAAAATGAAAGCGATAAAAACTTATGTTTGGGCTCACCAAAATACACCCAAGCTACACTTGCAACCAGAAGAGTTTTGCACTTGTCTACACACATGTAATAAAAAGGACAGGGTCAGTCCAAAATTATTTGATGCTACACGGCTTGGTTAGCAAATGAGGTGATGATGTTTAGCAGCATTTTATGACATGATTCAATCGGCAAATTAGAACCCCACTTCCGTGTTTACGTAGCATGACAAAAAAGTAATCCATCAATGCTGTGGTAATATAATCAGCTGTGATAGTATTTTTCATAGTATGAAATATTCACCTGGTTATAACTTTAGTTAATGAAAGCAAAATTTCAATGTGAAAGTAAGAGTCTAGACACAAAATTTGATATATGTGCTGCTCCCTAATTATCCATTACAAAGGTATCTGTACATAATTAATATTAATACAAAAATTACATGAGGCAGCATTTTTATTTATCATATTTTGTATGTGGACTCTTCCAATATTGATTCCATGTTTGGGTTCAAGATGTAGCAGGCATGAAAAATTTCAGCGTTTTCGCCGATTTCAGCGCGTTTTGTTATTTTCAGCTTATTTCTGAATCAAATTTACAGAAAATGGTTATTTTCAGGTTCTTTTTTTTTTTTTTTTTTTTTGAGACATGTCTGTTGTCATGCCTGTGTAGACATTGACAACAGCTTGTTTAGTATGGTAAGAACATTGTGAAATTAAATTGCTGTGAAAGAAACGATTATGCTATGTAGCATTTATTAAAAGGTCAGGATTATTAATAACACCAGTCAACAACTATCAGCTTGATAAGTGACATAGATGATTGAGTGATAGTAGGTGTATCCATTGGACAGGATTGGTTTAGATCAAAGTGGAACGGCATGGTTTTAGATGGAGCTGGACCTATTGGTCCAAATTAATCTAAGCTGGATCTATCTAATACTGGTATAGATCGATGCAGAGCAAATCCAGGTGGATGTGGAAGGTTGTTTGAAGCAGCATGTTGGCATTAACAGAACATCCAATATAATATTTTCTTTGCTATGGATAACAGCACACAACCTTGGACCTGGAGGTTCATGTGCACTTGTGCAGGGCCTAGGTTTCGTCTTGGTTCGCTAGAATCAAAATCCATCATAGTTACTGCACTTACTGTATGATACAATGAGAGAAGTTGATTCTCGCAACCGAATGTTACGAGAATCATTACGAGAACCGATTCTGTGTTCTCGTCGAAATCAAGGCCCTGATGTGACCAGTGGCTGTTCTCATGAAATTACATTGTGTAGTGGTAAGCAGAGGCAATTAAGCTACGAAGTTCTATCTGTTGAACCTTTAACCTGCAGGATCTTGCACTCCATGGTCATTTACTCCTCAATACTAAATCTCTGTAATTTGAATGTAATATGACAACAGGGTCGTTGATAAAATCCAAAGTAAATAGGTGGTATTTGTAAATAAATTAAACAGATATTGCCTTTTTAAAGGGTAAAAGTCAGACTGCGGTTTAAAATGTAAGAGGCAGTATCAGCTAGTGATTACAAAAGCATACAATGTGTTTGTACTTCAGATTTGCCTGAAATTAGCTGTATGGTTATAGTGTGGATTAATGTCACCAGTGTTAATTAATATTGCATGAGGTCCCAGAGTGGATTGATATATGATCTACATGTACCATTCAAAGCTGGCCTTGATGCATAATGTATCAGTGAGTTTAGTCAACCCGGAGTGCAGGCTACCACAAAACCACTGTGTAACAGTGTATTGCACATGAACACTCAATTATTGAATGCATGGAAATTGAAATCATACTTTTATGTTAACTTGTTTTATTTCAGGTGTGATTTTAATATTTAAAAGGCTAAAAAATGTTTGGTTGCCCTTAATCGACCGACCCAAAAAATTGGAAATCTTGGGTCTCGTTTTTTGTTTTTTTCAATCATATTTTTAGAAGAAACCTTAAATTTGGACAGAATCAAGGACTTTTATATTTAGGGGTTCATTCATAGGATTGAGAGCCCGAGGCGTGAGCCGAGGCATAAATCAACGATCATGCCGAAATCCTATGAATGAACCCGTTCATACATACCCAACATTCTGAACATTGTTAGCAATCCAAAACAAATAAAAATAATAAGGTTTACAAGTTTAAATAACATTTTCATACCGTTTTCCTTCAAAAATTGGGAGAAAATGAGTAGACCTACTTGCAGGAAGCAGCTCGTGAGGTCAACGGCCGGGAGTCAACGCGTTCCATCTCTTGCGCTCCGCGTGTGATGGGCGGTGGTGACATCTGGCGATGTCATGCAACACTAGCAAATCGTGGATCGCGTTAATTGGGTTCCAACGTTGCGTGACGCAGCTTGTTTATGCCCTGCGTACTGGTCATAAACGGTATTTATGACCAGCAAAAAAGGGCGCAAATCCAATCAGAAACGTCGTTATATCGTGAGTATGTATGAATTGTTATTCGCTCATTTTATTTATTAAATGCATATTTGATTGAAAACAAGATGTATTTCCATTTAAATCCAGTCCAAAAACACATTTTTTTTTGCCATAAAATGATCAAGCATTTGTCAATACTAGCCTTTTCAAAATGGAGGAAAAATCGAGGAAGAGTCCATATAAAAAAAAAAGAAAAAAGATCAACCTACCGACTTCCAAATTTTTGTCTCGGAAGGGCAACCAAACAATTATTTTTTTGGCTTAATTTATTGACAGCATGCTGGTCTTTTGTTGAAGACAGCTAAAATTGTATAAGAATTATCAGTGCAGCTACCGTTTTTGTCATGGAGAAATGAGTTCCATGGTATACCAGCGAAAATGCAGTATGGTCCTTCTGTAAGTCCTTCTGCCTTAGTACTTCACCAAACTAACTATTCAAAATCCCATAACTGTGGCATGATTTGAATAGTAAAATGGGGATAAGCATCACACCAAGGCGGAAGGAATCGCAGCCTCTTAATTATGGTGTGTAGTCAAACCTGAATTCAATGCATTTGTAGAAGATATGTGCTGAATCGGCCACCTGATGTCAGATGATATTAGATGCAATGTTGTATCAAACCATCAAACAAGCAAGTTCTAGTTTTGTACTTTTGTTTTACCTACTGATTGAATAATCTATATACACAGGTACACATATGTACTTGTGCAGAGAGTGAGCAGGGCAGCCTTGATCAAGGCTTCCTCCTTACTTTTTCTCTTGTATAATCAGTGGTAGAAGTAGGCCTATCATATACTGGACTCTAAAATTTTTAGTCCGGTCAGATTTTTTGCTTGGTGCTGGCAACATGAGCTGGGGAGGAAGTGTGCCTTGTGGGGTGGGCGTAGTGGGCATTTTGCTCAAACACTACCCCTGCAGTGCACAGTGTGCCTGGAGTCAAGTAAGATAAGTCCACTAGTATCTGGCCTCAACAATTCAAATGTCAAATAAATTTGTACAAAGTTATGATGGTAAATAATTATTTCGAAAGAATAACTTTTGAAACAGAAATTTTTAGATGTGGCAAAGCTTCCATGAATTTTACATTCTCTAACTATGGACGCCAAAGGACTTGAAGCAAGTCTAGAGCAGGGCAGCAAACGATTATACTAATTTAAAACGCGTTGGAACTGTTTTGATGAGCTGAATTTAGGGTTTGACAAAATTATATAAGACCTGCACCCATCAAACTTGGGCAAATTCGCCCAGGCTTTCTCCGAGATACAGTCCAATAAACATGCCCCAAACAGTACTCTCAATATCATATTTTTCCATTTTGTTTTCGGTCATCTGTCATGCAATCAACATAGAATGTATCATGTTTTATTGTAAACATTAATTCTGATTTGAAAAGAGTGTGTATTGGAAATAATAATAATATTAAAATTTCATTTAAAAGTATTATTATCTAAATAAGTGACTTTGATAATTCAGAAGAGTGCATTGTGATTTCAAGGTGGGGTGGAATTTAACCAGATGGGAAATCAGACTGCATTTTAATGGCGATGAACTTTGCACTTAATAAATGTTTTGTACTTTGTATATTGTTTGGTCTTTAATGTCTTCACATCACCTGCATATAAACAAGCGAAGTACATGCATTGGATGAGACTGGTTGATTAGAACTATGTTGTTAATCACAGGAATTATTGATGAGCCCCAGTTCATTTCTGATGGATGTCAATAACCCTTTTTGAAATATGGCGGGCACAAAATGAGAGGGTGTACCTTGATTTGGGTAATCTTTTGTCAGCAGAGAAGCATACAGAAGATAACACAAACCTAAAGTAAGCCCTATCCTTTTGTGCCCGCCATACATGTACTTCAAAAAGGCTAATGGAGAAGACTATATTCCACCTTTGAGTATACCATATTACCCAGAATTCAGTTTGTTTCTGAATTTAGTGGTGGTGCATTGAGATGTGAAGAAACATTTTACATGTTAAATTTATAAAACATCTGTACAGGATAATTTCATCAAAAAGTTTGTTTTCATTGTCTGACATCAAAACAAAAAAGAATTAACTGGAAGACTTAAAAACATAAATGAGTGACATTGTATGTAATTTTCAGTAGTATCAGTAAATTTTCTACAAAATGGAAAGAAATGCTGCAAGTTTCGACTGGGCAAGATATAATATTATTATGTTGAAGAACCTTGTGTGAATGAACTTTAAAATATGACAAAATGAGGCAAGAATGTTGCTTGTATAGAAGTAGTTTGGAAATAGTGTAATCATATGTGTATGTTTATTGGAATGATTTTTGCAATATTTTCTTATTAAAATATCTTCATATTTATTGAGTATTTGTGTGATCTGAGCACTTAATTTTGATTTTTGATACCAGAAGTGTTGTCATTTAATATGTGTACCATGCTAGTGATGTTGGAAGAATACAATTCACCCAAATTAGCAAAAATTATATTTTGCAAGATTTTGCCTCAATCATAATCCAACTGGAAATAAAACAGTGTCAATAAATTTGTTAGAAAAACCTGTATTTTGATGTGTTTTTCATAAACTCATCAGTTGACTGCTGAAATGGTGAACCAAAATGGGTTTGAGCTCTTGTTGTTGCTTATTTTTTGAAAAAGTCCTATTCAGCTTAAATTAGGTGAATCAGGACTCGCTATGTAAATAAACTCAACACAAGTTTGGGAAGTTTCTTCAAGCATGAAATGTGCAGAATGTGCCAAATTGACCATTATTGTGTGCTCAAACAACACTATCGCTAACCTCAATAGCGTGTGGAAAAACCTTAAGCAGCCAGCCACAACAGCCAGGCACCATCTACTCATGCTGCTCCTTATTTGCCCCTTTCCAAAAATATAAGACTTCTGAAATAAATCTAGCAGGCAGACAGATTATATCAACTAAAACAAAAAGATTGTTTTATTAACAACACGCAACAGTGATAATGCAACTTACATAACAACTTTAACTTTAATAAAAACAAATTTGGTCTCAGAATAAATAGATGGATGGACCTTTCTACATAATAGCATAGGAACAGTCAGTCAGGTGCTTTTGTTTTTTAAGCAAATGACTCTTTAAAATAACCAAAATCTGTAAATACATGCATTCTGTCAAACATTATGTAAATGACACCACAAACTTACTACTAAATGCAAAAACAATTATTGACACCACACCATTTTTACCAACAAGTCCAACATAGTATTATATTTTCATTGAAAGACAGGTTTTTAGAATTGTCAAAAGATTTGCTTCTTGCATAATTAGAAAGAGTGGGTACCATTAATCACAAAAGTACCGGAAACCTAAATCTACATAAGAAATATTGATAATGAGGAAAAGTTAAGGTGGCTTGTACTATACAACTGGTACAATCATTTTGCTACTTTGGGTTCATAATAAGTGCTTGAAATAAGATGGTCTGTCAGGCGAAAAGACTGTAAATCACTGTGGCATGCATGAGATTTTCCCCTAACATGTCAAAGTCAGATTGCTGACTTGATCAATCCATGGCATTACCTGTTGTTGATTTGCAAATCTCAAGCCTTACAAAATGTTAGAAATGTGGACCATCATAATTTGAACTTGGCACATGCAAAATGATGAGTGCCCATAAATGACAAACCCAAGGGCTTGAATGTTGAATGCCCTTGAAGATTTTGTCTTATTTCAAGCACTAATGCCCACTTGTTATAGTTATCATAACTTTGATAACATTGATTAAAGCAATCAAATGAATTTGCAGGAGAATCTGCAGTATACTGCACTTGTATCACAGAGAATCTGCAGTATGATACTGCACTTGTGTAAGAGTATATCAGAATGATTGAGTACACGACAATTGATCATTGAATGAAATTTGGTGCAATTTGAAAGAAAAAAAACTTAAAGGCCGCTACAAATATCTGGAAAACACATTAAGTTGGGAGCTGTACAAAGTTGGTGGTATAGAGGTGAACATTGACTTGATTATATTTTAAGCCTACTTAATTGGGGTATCCTTGAAAGTTTTTGAAAAATTTTTGGAATTTGAAGTATTGCAGGAAGATCTAAACAAGCTAGAAGAATGGCAAAACACCTGGTCCATGTCCTTCAACCCCAGCAAATGCTCTGTTATGAAGATCTCTAACAGCAAATCACCACCTGACAAGGCCTACACTTTCTGTGGGGAAACACTGAAGGAAGTTGACTCCCATCCTTACCTAGGTGTGGAACTCGACAGCAAGTTGAGATGGAATGTTCATTACAACAAGACGACAGCCAAGGCAAACCGTGTCCTTGGCTTCCTTAAGAGGAATTTGTGGCACTGTTCAAGGGAGATCAAAGAGAATGCCTACAAAACTCTTGTGAGACCAACACTTGAGTACGCAAGTGTCTGGGATCCATACAGGAAGGGAGATGTACAGTCATTATAAGCAATCCAGAGGAAAGCTGCCAGGTTTTGCCTCAATAACTACAAACAAAGGGATAGTGTCACTCAGATGATAGAGGAGTTGAAGTGGGAGACATTAGAACATAGGAGGAAAGAAACAAGAATCCAGATGATGAACAAAATCATCAACAACGAGGTTGGGATCAAGGCTGATAGCATCATTCAACTCACAGAAGATCTACCGGCCGCACGTAAAGAAAGACGTCCACAGATACAGCTTCATTCCCAGAACAATTGCAGACTGGAACCAGTTGGGGGCAAAAGTAGGTCCTCAAGCAGCTATAAGTAATTAATTTATTCTTCCGCGAGTTACGAGAGACACACACAGCACATTGACTACCCAAATCTTCAAAGAATGTTGGAGAAGATGCAGCTTGACTGTGATTCCGACTGAACCTGAACCAGAACCAGAACCAGTTTGCCTGGTCAACTGGATCCCCCTTTAAGGTAACAAAACAGGTATATATAATAACTTGGGGAAAAAATAACAAACATTTTGTGAAAATGACAAATACCTAGTTACGGTACCTGGAGCTTGTTTCACAAAATCTTATGATTGATCTTACAATTGATTTACCACATAACCCCTATTAAATCAGTCATAAGTCTTTGTGAAACGGGCCCCTGTAATTAAAACTACATAATCTAACATTAAAATCTTAAACATTAAACATCATTAAACATATATTTTAACCAGAGTCTTGCTTTACATGACGTAACTTGCGACACCATTCAGCATAGTGTTTACAATCCTCCGCAGTCACATGACCACCCGATAGAGCATCGTTAATGGCAGGCAGGGTGTATCCCACATCCTTGTTGAGCATAGGTTTTTGAGTTTTAATCTATATGGATTCTTGGATCTTCCTGTTCCAGATACGATCTTCCCTGCCGGTGACTTCCCGGGGGTGACTTCCACATTGTCAACACTGATGTCGTGTCCGTGATCAGATGTGTGCTCACTGACTGGCAGTGACTGCTGTTAGGGGGCTGTGGTTGTAGTGTAAACACTACGCTGAATGAAGACACTGTGATGGTGTCATAAGCTACTATATTACATCACTGCAAATCAAGATGGCAAAAAAGATTTTTATAAGCAAATGTCTAAAATGACTGAGTCCAATATCAGCTAGTCTATAGTATACGCTGCTACAACTTTCTTAATTTTAAGGTAAAAGTGTAATTAGGCTAAAATACTAGTAAAAAGAACACTATCTTACCCCAACACAATAGTGCTGTTGTAAATTTGTACAGATCGATACCAGACGGTATTGCGAGGTAATGGAAATGACTGGTTACTATACATTGACTCATACAATCACACCAATTTTAGAGGGGTTGGATTTAGGCTTATGGCTTTAAAATTAGGGTTTATTTATGAGCCGGCACTGAAGCCATCCATCATATGCTTCTAAAAGTTCAAGTTAAACCCTCAATTTGTTTTGCTTTTCCTGATTTTGACTCAATTATTAATTTGGGCCATTTATTACATATTCAATTATGTAAACAATGTAAAAAATGTCTACATAATTTATAATTTACAATTTCTTACATTTACAAGAGAGTAGGCATAGTTTCCAATATACTTTAAAAGAGGAATATACATTTGACTAATGAAAACACTCGTCTTATCAAGAATTTGTGTTAACAACTTTTTAACAGGTTTGCAATAAAAGTATCATTGCAGCATTATTTGCAATGTCAGTTCTTGATATCAACAGTGCATGGCTGAAGCACTTATCATACTACAAGTCTGCATGTGTCATTTCATGTCGCTTCTTTTTACTAGCCTGGCTAAATGTCGCTTCTTTTACTAGCCTGGCTAAAGCACTTGTCAGCTACAAATATCTGCATTTGTGTGGTGCATCACACTACAGGTCTGTATGTGTCATTTCATGTCGCTTCTTTTTACTAGCCTGGCTGAAGCACTTGTCACAATATCTGCATTTGTGTGGTTTATCACCTGTGTGTGTCATTTCATGTTGTTTCTTGTGGCCAGCACGGATAAAGCACTTGTCACAATATCTGCATTTGTGTGGTTTATCACCTGTGTGTGTCATTTCATGTCGTTTTTTCTGATCAGCCCGGCTAAAGCACTTGTCACAATATTTGCATTTGTGTGGTTTATCACCTGTGTGTGTCATTTCATGTTGCTTCTTGTGGCCAGCACGGATAAAGCACTTGTCACAATATCTGCATTTGTGTGGTTTATCACCTGTGTGTGTCATTTCATGTAGCTTCTTGTTACCAGCCTGGCTAAAGCCCTTGTCACAATAGCTGCCTTTGTGTGGTTTATCACCTGTGTGTGTCATTTCATGTTGCTTCTTGTGGCCAGCCTGGCTAAAGCACTTGCCACAATGTTTGCATTTGTGTGGTTTACCACCTGTGTGTGTCATTTCATGTTTCTTCATGTCACCAGCCAGGCTAAAGCCCTTGTCACAATATCTGCATTTGTGTGGTTTATCACCTGTATGTGATGCCATTTCATGTTGATTCATCAGGATAGCCCGGGTAAAGCCCTTGTCACAATATCTGCATTTGTGTGGTTTATCACCTGTGTGTGTCATTTCATGTTGCTTCTTCTTTTCTCCAGCATGGCTAAAGCACTTGTCACAATATCTGCATTTGTGTGGTTTACTGCCTGTGTGTGTCATTTCATGTTGCTTCTTGTTACCAACCTGGCTAAAGCACTTGCCACAATATCTGCATTTGTGTGGTTTACCACCTGTGTGTGTCATTTCATGTTTCTTCATGTCACCAGCCAGGCTAAAGCCCTTGTCACAATAGCTGCATTTGTGTGGTTTATCACCTGTATGTGATGCCATTTCATGTTGATTCATCAGGATAGCCCGGGTAAAGCCCTTGTCACAATATCTGCATTTGTGTGGTTTATCACCTGTGTGTGTCATTTCATGTCGCTTCTTGTTACCAGCCTGGCTAAAGCATTTGTGACAATATCTGCATTTGTGTGGTTTACCACCTGTGTGTGTCATTTCATGTTGCTTCTTGTTACCAACCTGGCTAAAGCACTTGCCACAATATCTGCATTTGTGTGGTTTACCACCTGTGTGTGTCATTTCATGTTTCTTCATGTCACCAGCCAGGCTAAAGCACTTGCCACAATATATGCATTTGTGTGGTTTATCACCTGTATGTGTCATTTCATGTCGCTTCTTGTTACCAGCTTGGCTAAAGCACTTATTACAATATCTGCAATTGTGTGGTTTATCACCTGTGTGGGTCATTTCATGTCGCTTCTTGTTGCTGGCAATGCTAAAGCCCTTGTCACAGTATATGCATTTGTGTGGTTTGCCACCTGTGTGCATCTTTTCATGTATCTTCTTTTCACCATCTTGGATAAAGCACTTGTCACAATATCTGCATTTGTGTGGTTTATCACCTGTGTGCATCATTTCATGTTGCTTCTTGTGGCCAGCCCTGCTAAAGCCCTTGTCACAATATCTGCATTTGTGTGGTTTATCACCTGTGCGTGTCATTTCATGTCGCTTCTTTTCTCCAGCCTGGCTAAAGCCCTTGTCACAATATCTGCATTTGTGTGGTTTATCACCTGTGTGCATCATTTCATGTCACTTCTTGTGGCCAGTGTGGCTATAGCAATTGTCACAATATCTGCATTTGTGTGGCTTATCACCTGTATGTGCCATATCCTGTAGTTCCTTGTTCCCAGCCTGGTTGAATTCCTTGCCTCTGGATCCAATCACTGTATATGAGCGAAACTTTATAGTTATAAAAATATTCCACAAAATATGTAATTACCAAAATAGCTCAAAGTGCTCTACGGTACTTGAATGGTGGAATGTTTCTGTTATTTATTGTTCTATTAACAAGGGTGATTAAAAGATTCCCGACTAGTCAACTTTCTCCATGCATAAGTAAATTTTATGAAATTTATTAGAGCATGATAAGACAGTTATCAGTTATCATGGGGACTTAAGTTGAGATTGCCCGAGTACCGACTGTGAACTCAGGTTGTACAGTAGTAAAGCTCTGGACCGGTAATCCAGCGACCGGGTTCAATCCCGCTGAGTCCTGATTTTTCTCTCTCAATATTTTCATATGCCAGTTTGCTCGAGCCTCAATCACGCCAAATTTTAATTTTGTTATTCTTTATTCAAAATGTTGAAATAATTTTAGTAATAACTGCCGGGAAGGGTTGCTGTCCGTTTTAAGTTGAAATAACGAGGTAAAGTGAAAGACCCCACTAGTTATTTTGACCATTTAACATGCAGTTCTATGGGAGGACATATTATCATAATTTTTAAAATTATGATAATATGTCGAACTTTGCTCTGTTGACCTACAAAGACAACAAATTTGGCCAATTCCATTTAGGTGCAAGTTGGGACATGTGTAAACATTACAAATATGCAAAAAAAATCAGGTTTGAAAAAATTAACCAATTTCATATTATAAGATCGTATATTAAGGCTTTAAGGGATCTAGAATGAGCGTTTATTGCGTTTCGACAGTATTTTTTGTGGGACATGAGAGCACCTCAGACCTATCGAATTGCATTCTGAATACGAAGCATATGTCTTTCTGATGTCAAATAATTTTCATTTTTTGAAAATCACAATATAATACAAATTTTATGACAAATTATAAAAAATTGATATTTTAAAAATTTTTGATATATAACAGTACTGAAGTAAATTATATAAATCTAATGACATATTCTTAAAGTGTATGTAGCAGGGAGGAAAAGCCGACGGTCAATTGAAAATTTTGACCTTTCATATTGAAGATATGGATTTTTTTCCCAAAAAGACCTATTTTTTTTGTGGTGTTTTGGGAAAAAAAGTCCATATCTTCAATCTGTAAAAGGTCGAAATTTTCAATTGATCGTCGGGTTTTTCATCCCACCTACATACACTTTAAGTATAAATCATCAGATTTATAAAGTTTACTTCAAGTACTGTTAAATATCAAAAATATCAATTTTAATGATTTGCCATAAAATGTGTATTAAATTGCAATTTCAAAAATTGAAATTATTGATATCAGAATGACATTCTTCGTATTCAGAATGCAATTCGATATGTCTGATGCTCTAATGTCCCACAATAAATACTGTCCAACGTTCATACCCCAGCCCTTAAGGTATAGGATTTTTTTTTTTTGCTACAGCCCCCGAATGAAATGTATTTATGTTTGTACTCACTAAGGTAGCATTGTGTGTGAAGTTTACAGCAGAACTAAGTGCTATTCTTTTTTATGGTCATTTTAGTGACTAAAATGGCCCAAAATGAGGGTTTTTCAATATTGCTGTCCATTTCTAATCATCACCCCCATAGACTTTACATGTAAAATAAAAACGCCCATAAAAATTGAATAGCACTTAGTACAGATGTAAAATTCTCACAAAATGCTTTTGAGTGATTACAAAAATAATTAAATACTTTTAATTCAGGGGCTATGTGGAAATTTTTTTTTGTATTTCTTGTGCAATGACATATACATCCTTTCACAATAAAATGTCCATCAAAGGTGGCCTTAGGAACAACAGCATAGTCAGCATTTTAGTGTGCGGGAGTAAAGCCAAACTCTGTCCCCATTTGTCAATTTTTGACCCTTTTCAGTCATTTTAATGACATACTCCGATCCCCATCCCCATTTTCATCACTGGAAATTTCTGTGTTGGGGATGCAACTTTCCCCCTAGCTCCCAATGCCACTGCTCAGGAGGGAGGCGAGGTGCTGAGGTTATTCTGCATATAAATTGTTAATGAATAATAAATAAATGAATGGGCACCAAATATCTTCAGGTATAAACTGACAGGAATTAGCAGTAATAAATATTTGTCTTTAGGCATGTCCACACAGAGGAATTTTTGCTTGAGCAAAGCGGCTCTCGGACAAAAACTTTGGGGAAATCTACCATGTGAACGCTCTCAAGGATTCCAATTACTAAGTTTACCCTAAATTTATCTGTGTCTGTTAATTAGTTAAATAAATGTAGGCTTCAAGACATCCAAATTGCACCTGCATTGCTGAAAAGCCACCCAATTTTTTTCTTAACCATCTGTTTCTGTGTGACAGGAAATTGTTGGAAGTCTCAGGGAAAATCTTCAAAAGTTACCCATTTGGGCTACCAAACCATGAGCTTGGCAACCCTGATTACTTTGTCCTTGTCAAGCACTTGAACAAACACTCTACTGTTGACATTAGGTTTTAGTGGTTTATGCATATTTAAGAGCTTTAGAATTTTACAATCTCACATAAAAAATAATTACTATGTAAAACTATCCTCACAAATATCTGAGAGGTCTCTGCAAAAATACACATACTCCAAATCTAAACCTCCATAAAACACAGTAACATCATTGGCAAAGCTAAAATGTAAACATGTAACAGATGACTTATATTGCTTTAAAAACACCAAGGTTAAACCTGGTGTAGCATGTAAGAAATCTAGGAATGAGATTATTCTTGTGAAACTGCACAATTTTTCTTGACAAATTGCTAGAAAAAGCACACTTCCTGTCCATTTTTTTCCCAGCAAAATAAGTAACTTTCATGAACAAACTTGCAAAGATCGCCACCTCAAATTACCAGCTCCATTACTCAAACAAGAGAAAGAAAAAACATAGGGAAATCCGGATCATGCCTATAGCCTCAATTTGCTTTGCAAATTGAGCTAAAAAATCTGCCTGATTCCAAGACTTTTAAGCACAATCCAAACCTAGCAAAATTCTAATCCTTTAGGGGGGGATGTCATTTTCTTCAGCGGGGGTCATGTATATGTCGTGACCAGAGTCAATTTTTATGCCCCCCCCCCCCATCGCGGGCTAAATTTTTTTACGACACCCCCTATCTTGGGGCGAAAATTTTTATGACCCCCCTTTTTCTTACACAGACTCTAGACAAATCATCCACTGCCAGCACTAAGGCTCAGAGCACGCCAAAAGTGAAGAAAATGTGTGGAGCGCGTTAAAATTTCGATCGTAAGTGCAAAGACGCTCGGAGTGCGCAAAAAGTTTGTGTTATACAATTAAAGATTGTACACACATTTTGATTGTTAAGTTAAAGAATGCTTAAAAAAATTTTGAGTCACCAACCCTTAGTTATTCTATAATCTAAATTCTAAAATTATAACCCTCCCCTATTTTTGGTCTCAAAATTCTATGACCTCCCAGTATATTCATGACCTACCCCCTTCCGAAGAAAATGACAGCCCCCTAGTTACTACTTATTTTGTGCAATTAGAAGGAAAACAGTGCAATGTTTGTTACTTGCATTGTATGCACATCAGCGGCACTAGCTGAGTATGCACTACGATCAGGGACACTGCATAATGCAATCCGATCAGAGCCCTTATGAAAAAACAACGATCAAATCATGATCGTAACGACCAAATTCTTGATCGTTACGATCAAAAAAATGGTCGCGGCGACCAAATATTTGATCGTCAATGATCGTACGACCATAATAGGACTGATAGAGAATGGTCGTAGAAATGATCGTAACAAAAGTGATGATCGTATTTTTGGTTGTAATCCAAATATTGATTGTAAATTTGATCGTTTTTTGAATCCAGATATGTTTGATCGTAATTATTGCTTTGATTGTGAATATAGTTGATCGTATTTTTGGTTGTAATCAAAATTTTGGTCGTTTTTTTGATCGCTTTTTCATTCCAACTATATTTGATCGTATATTATGATCACAATTTTGATGGTTGTAATTTTACGATCATTCAAGATGGTCATAATCATGATACTTATATGATCTGAGAATTACTATCAAAATTCAAATTCATCATTTGAAAATTACAATCACAAAATTTTCATAAGATGTTAGGAACACCTATAAATCTCAATCAAAATCATGAAAATGACCAGATATTATATTTTTTTTAGCCATTTTATTTCATAATCAATTTATTTCCACAGTAAAAATTGCTTTTACAATAAAATTGACTGCGAAAGTTTAAATACAGAGATATGAAATACCACGCAGAACATAATTCCTGAAATGTTTGCTGATGCCACGTCCCTTTGGCCACATGTTCTGCATGAATTCGTCATGCACCCTTAGCGTTACATCGTTATATGTTATTACAACAGGTGCACATATTTTATAGTCTCTACATTTACATTACAATTGTGTTAAATAAACATTGAATTTAAAACATGCAGATATCATGGAACTACTTCAAGTTAATTGAGCTATTAAGCTGAGATATTCATAGCAGTAAAACATAGTACTATAGTAGAATATAAGGTACTACATATTGTAATATCAATATGTACATGTATGTAGTAAGTATGATGATGAGACTGAGTATATACCATAGTTACATACCAGCCCGGGATAACAGCAGATTGTCTTTTAAACCAACTATAGTTTGATATTCAAACTTATTATAGCTTTCAGCTTCATGCAGCTACTTACAATTAAGAAATAAATGTCCTCAAATAATCATTGCATATTATCTATATACAGCACAGCATTTCAGCATGCACTCACTTGTTGATGTTGCATTGTTTTATCAGCATTAGCTTAGTGACAGCTAGTAGCCCATGACCTTTTGTGGTTCATTTCCATTTAATTATTAATTTTTGACTCATTTTTCAAAAAAAATTTACAAAATAAAAGTGATTAATAATTTTATTATCATATTTGCATAAATATTTGTTATATTTTTCTCCAAAAATACAACCAAATAATATTTTGAAATAAAAAATTTCTCAAGGGTCAAAGCCCGTAGCCCCCATACAGCCAATCACAATTCACATGGCCAAAGGTCATATTATATTCAAAAAATTGGAAGCATGCAGTCATGGCAGTTGCAGAGATCACAAATAATATGATATATCTTTTGATTTTAAAAATAGTTTATGAGAAAGAAAGTGAGAAACATGATCTCTGCCTGCACCATCCAGCCAGCGCAGGTAGTATAGTGAAATGAGATGGACATGAATGATGAAATGAGTGTAGCATGTTACATGTACATGTAGTTGTAGGTAAGCTTATTAAAGGGCATATACATGTATTTTTATGGAATTGAATGGTCGATCAGATGATGGTTGGCAATCCTTTCTTTGCATGCACCTGGCCTGGATCAGGAAATTATTCTCTTCCATTGTGCAACTATAACTACTCACACATCATGATTCGAGAATCGAGAACTTTTTACTTGAATAATAACAGTTGAGTTATAATCAGTTATATTACATGTAACTCATGCAGTTTTAGTTATATTAATTTTTATAGGCTTATACTGACTTTGTTTTTAAAGATTAATGTAGGCCTAAGTGAATATCTTGTCCAGCATTATACCATTCATACCTTAATGCTTTTCTTGGACTTATGAAAATAATTCAGGGTTAAATGGTGCATGCATGCATGGTTTGTACGTACTAGTGAGTCATTTTTGGTCGCAGCAGCGGGAAATTTTACGATCATTAAAATATTGATCGCGATAGAAGCAATCAAATGCAGCGATCAGAAATAGCAATCGTAATAATGCGGTCGTTTTAATGATCGCATTACACAAAATTACGATCATTATTTGCGATCAAAAAAACGATCAAGTTGGTTGCATATATGGTCGCGTATTCGCGATCAAAATTACGACCATTAATAACGGTCAAAATAATGATCGCTGGGGTACCAAATGTGATCAAAATTACGATGATAAATACAATCAAATTTTGGTCGTAATTATGGTCGCAACATTGGTCGTAATTATGGTCGCAATTATGGTTGTAATTATGATCGCATCAACATGGTCGTTCTTTTCATAGGGGAGGCACTGCATATAAATTAAGCACTGCAATCACTCAGCAGCATATAGGCAGCACTGCACACCACCTAAAAGTACAGTACACTTAATGTCTTGTCATAAACTGGTTCTATTTTAGAAAAATCGCTTTCCTCACGGCAATTTTGCGTAAAAATTGGCAACCAGCTGTACTCGAATCTGCTGTCTGCCAAGCAATATTTTGAGACAGTGACCCTCAAAAAGACCCCCAAATGACCCCATAGGATAGCATAGGGGAAATATATTTTTATTACAATAACACTTTCAAACATGTCAAATTATGCGATGTTTGTGCCTCTACGACCTATCGTTAAGAAGTTATGGTACAAAAGGTCACAGGTCGATTTGTCTGTTGTGTATGGGTAAAAAGTCAAAGTTGCTCCAATTTTCGTAAAAGTTGAAGCAAATTGTTCATAGAATAGAACTATCTGTGACGACTAGTTAGCATGTTATGTAGCAAAGAGTCAAAAGATATGCAGGTTTGCATAGGATTCAATGGAATTTGCATTTAATTACAATGTACATCTATCTTCTGAATCTATATTCTTTTCCTGAATCCCTTGAACTTGAGGAACAGTTTGCATCAATTTTAACAAAAACTGGATCAACTGTAATTTTTCACCCCTGTATAACATGCAAATTGACCTTGGACCTGTTAAGCCTCAGTAACTATCAATCCTACATGCAAATACATGTTACATTCTTGTAATCATTAGACCCAGACGAATTTACCATGTTTTTAGTGAATTTGGAGCATGTTTCATCCCCCACCCCGTATGAGTATGTAGGGGGTTTGGGGTCTTTTTAAGGGTCACAGGGTTCCAATATAGCTGGCAGACAAAATTTTTGAATTCAGCATACCCGAATTAAACAAAATGAATTTGGTTGCCAGCTTTTTTGTGAACTTGCCGCTTGATGCTTAAATAGGCACATATTTCCAAAATGGAACCAGTCTATCAAAGGATTCATGCATTTCATTTTAGGATTAGTTTTGATACCAAACTTACCTAGCACCTATAGTTGTAGCATTGATGGTTCGCTATACACTCTTCTTCTTTAATACTTTCTTCCCGACTCTTTTCTTGTCAATACTTTGTCTTCTGTTAGTTAGTGCCTATGTTAATCACTACTGGTACGAGATGACTCTTCAATGATTCTGTGTATTTCTGTTGGAATGGAATGGAATAGCAAGGTTTGTTATCAAACAGTGTATCAAGGCTGGGACTCCCACACTTACTTGAACACATAAATTTAACTTATTGGATTTTTATAAAGTAGGTAATAACTGTATGTTTGGAGTATTATTTTGGTAAATTAGGTTAAATGTTTTTTGCCATTCTTACACTTCCATTTTTATCCCCCTGGGTTTAGTCATGAGGGGATATTGCGATAGTGTAATTAGTCTGTATTCCTTCTGTATGTATACACTTGTATGTGTATATGTTCCATTTTGGTTAGGTTTTGCTTTTCGCCTATTTTCTCAGAGACTAGGGGTCGCACGTTCCTCAAACTTGGTGGGTGGGTGCATCTTGACCCGAGACGGAACAAGCTTGTATTGGTTAGTGGGTCAAGGTCAGCTGAGGCCATACAGGGGTCATCTGAGGTCAAATTAGTAATAACTGTCATGTGGGCATGAAACTTGGTGGATATAGTCAACATTTAGAGCCAAATTTTTGGAAGGTCATTTTGAGGTCACCAGGGGTCAATTTAGTAAAAATTGTTGGATAGGCATGAAACTTGGTGGGTACATTCAACATTTAGAGTAAAGTTTTGGAAGATCATTTTTGGGGTCAACAGGGGTCATCTGAGGTCAAATTAGTAAAAAACTGTTGGATGGGCATGGAACTTGGTGGACCTGGACCTAGACCTGGACTGTGGAGTTACAGTCAAAAATAAGGGAAAACCAATATTTGATCAATAAATCAATAACTACTTGCTTTGTGTTGTTGAATTTTCAGTACAGTAGTTGTAGTCCTTGCCCCAATATAATACATACCTTACTTGTCACCAATGTGCTATAATTTTTGAGAAAAATGCAAAAATAAGCACAAAATTGGCCAGGGGTGTAGTACCCCCTTAAAAAAACAACAACATTTTGTTTCTTTAATATGCAAAGTTATAGTTTGTGTTCATGTCATAGTCTTTTATGATTTCAAAATGGATATATAAATCCAATGGATTGTTTTCCCAAAACACCAAAAAAAGTTAGGTCTTTTTGTGAAAAAAATCCATATCTTTAATCGTCGGCTTTTCCTCCCAGCTACATACACTTTAAGAATATATCATTAGATTTATAAAATTTACTTCGAGGAGCTGTTATATATCAAAAATGTGAAAAATATCAAATTTTAATAATTTGTCATAAAACTTGTATTATATTGTGAATTTCACAAAATGAAAATTATTTGATATCAGAAAGACATGCTTCGTATTCAGAATGTAATTCGATATGTCTGATATGCTCTCATGTCCCACAAAAAATACTGTCGAAACGCTCATTCCAGATCCCTTAAGGGCTGGGGTATGAACGTTTGGACAGTATTTATTTTGGGCCATTAGAGCACATCAGACATATCGAATTGCATTCTGAATACGAAGAATGTCATATCAAATAATTTTGATTTTTTGAAATTCGCAATTTAATACACATTTTATGGCAAATCATTAAAAATTGATATGTTTGATATTTAACAGCACTTGAAGTAAACTTTATAAATCTGATGATTTATACTTAAAGTGTATGTAGGTGGGATGAAAAGCCGACGATCAATTGAAAATTTTGACCTTTCGTATTGAAGATATGGATTTTTTTTCCCAAAACACCAAAAAAAATTAGGTCTTTTTGGGAAAAAAATCCATATCTTCAATATGAAAGGTCAAAATTTTCAATTGACCGTCGGCTTTTCCTTCCTGCTACATACACTTTAAGAATATATCATTAGATTTATATAATTTACTTGAGGACTGTTATATATCAAAAATTTGAAAAATATCAAATTTTTATAATTTGTCATAAAATTTGTATTATATTGTGATTTAAAAAAATTAAAATTATTTGATATCAGAAAGACATGCTTCAGTATTCAGAATGCAATTCGATAGGTCTGAGGTGCTCTCATGTCCCACAAAAATACTGTCGAACGCATAATAAGCGCTCATTTTGGGTCCCTTAAAGGAGTATTTCGTGATCCTAGCATCCTCTTTTTATGACATTTTTCAGTACATATCCACGAAAAAAGCATATTCCCAAAATTTCAGTTGATTCCGATTTTGCGTTTGCGAGTTATGCATGATTATGTGTATTACACTGCTCCATAGACAATACGTTGTAATTTCGTTCTGGTGCACCAGAACGAAATTCAAATTTCTTGATATCTTTGCTAAGCGAATTGATCTGCAAGAAATATTTTGTACATAAACATTATGTAGCCATAGTATCCCAGTGATATAAAAATCTCAACTTTTTTTGAGAAAAGTGGGGGGATGAGGCTGTGGATCACGAAGTGCCCCTTTAAGCAAATCACAAAATATGAACTGGAGAATGACAATGCATCTCATAACAACAAATGATACAAAGCATGAGTTGAATAATTAATCAGCTACCTCAGCTAATTCTCAAGTTGTCTGTATATCCAAAGAATCATAATGAACATTAAAGCTTTCTGATTAGAGCTTCACAATAGAGTCAAAATACTCCAAACATATAGCTCAAATTGGGATGAAATGCTCAAGTTTACTAAATACAGAAATTGAATGAACAAAGAAATAATATTATCAGCAAAAGAACCACAATGATAATCCAACATACCTGTATTATACATGATGAGAATGCATGGAAAGGAACCTGTTTTACTGGTATAGTAGTTGAGGTTGAGTTGTGAGGGAAGGCACAGATTTTGGGGAAGGTCAGGGTCGATTAGGAGGTTATCCTTTGGTTTGGGCTGATCCATTTACACTTTGAGGGGAGTCAAATGCAACCTGCTACATTCCTGGCTTCATTAGAATTTCCATGAGCTTCATTAGAAGTAGAAGAACATTATTTTTCACATTGATATATGTTAATTTTAAGAAATACCCGAAAACCTTTCAAATACCAGAGTATACTGGTTAGCTTAGCATCAACTACAATCTCACTAAAGATATTTTAACCACGCCCGCGGCAGGGGGGGCATTTGTGTATAAAAGTTGTATGCCCGGGGTTGTATGAAAGAAAACGCTGATTTAGGGTGGTTTTGAAAAGCAACACAGGGATCCACGCGGATCTGTGATTACAGGGTCTCAAAACACTTAATTAATAATAGGGGTGCACATGCTTTTTTTAGAGGACGATCTCGCTTGGTAGTTTTTTTAAATGACATAATTAATGGCCATTTATAATGGTGACATATTTTTATCAAGTTATTCGGCATGAAAAGAGTGGTTTTCAAAGCGATTTTATAAACCAGATTAAAAACGAATGACACTCACACCAACACACGTAATGTCCTATCTTTGTTTAGGCTGCTCCATTTGAATTTCATAAACCCTCTGAGAAATGTTCACCAAATGGAGCTGCTAATGTGTACATTCCATATGAAATTCATACTCCCCCTGTAGGAGATACTTCCACAATCTTCCACAGGGTTAAGGGGTGGTGCAATAATTATGTGTACCGGGGGTGAATTCTCAAAATGGTCTGCCAAAAATCGCTTGCCCCCCCTTTGGCCGTGCCAAAAACCTTTGCCCCCCTTCGACGTGCCAAAAACCTTTCCCCCCCTTTTGGCGTGCCAAAAATCTTTGCCCCCCCTTACACATGCAAGATTTTGGGGAACCAATTTAAAACCTTAAATTGTCTTAACATATAATGCGAAATAGTGACAGGAAATTTTGCATATTTGAACGTGTTCGTAACGTTTTCCTACGCCTTTTTAGGACGTAATATAGAAACGGTGCCCAAAATATCTGTGCCAAAAATTGCTTGCCCCCCCTTCGACCTGCCAAAAATCGCTTGACCCCCCTTTTCGACCTGCCAAAAATGCTTGCCCCCCTTTTGGCCTGCCAAAAATCTTTGCCCCCCTATAATTCACCCCGGGGTACACATAATTATTGCACCACCCCTAATGTAGATTTTAAATGGAATAGCCAATGCGAGGTAGAAACACAACACAGATATATGTTACAATGGAAACACACTGTCCACACACATTTAAAGGGAATGAATTATCATACAATTCAAACATAGACCTTTAAAGGAAGGTGACCTGATATATTTGGAAAATCAGGTGGTGGTCGCATTGCATTCTCTAAATTCAGTCAATTTTCATCGTCAACCGTGTAATTGAATGGGATTATTTTGAAATTTTAAAACGCTTGAAATATCACAAACAAACAGGCCTTTGTTAATAAATAATAAATACAAGCTAAAACCGTTGGGGTTCGATAATGAACCCCACAAAACTAATCGAGTATATGGAAAATGCCATACGGCCGGGTGGTTTCACAAGTTGCCGCGGCTCTATCATGTCATTCGCCGCCTGGGAAAATCAAATTCTTAAAACTTATGTACACTGTTACGAGTCGTACTTGACTCAAGGCCAAAATCACCTTTTACCCGAACTCACACGAATGCACAACACAAATACACTGTTTGATTAAGCTAACATAATCTAAGTCTTTAATTGAAAACAAAGTATGCTTGGTACATATAACAACAATATACACTAAAATCACACAATCAGTTTTACTCTATCGGTACTTAACCAGCGGTCTTCTTGTTGGTGATTCTAGAGTTCTTGCAACGTTCTGGACGACTGATGTAATATATCCTTATTCACTTGTCCTGCGAAAATCAGCAAAGTCCATAGTACACTTGCATTTATAAATCCTTGCGTATAAAATCCTCATACGAAAATGATGATGCTTCCTCCAATCTCCTTTGCGCTGCTATCTCCCACAAATATATCTACTTGCGCTGCTTTCTCCACAAATATATCTCCTTGCGCTGCTTTCTCCAAAAATGGTGTTTCTTTCACCAATCACTCTTTTCCCAGGGAACAGGTTTCTTTAACACAGCTCCGCTGTTTTTTGACAGATGCGTGGCCTTCACAAACCCAGCAAACTCCAGCAATTTGACAGAAGAACTTTTAATCCTTTGATGAGGAAGAGCACTTTTGTGTGCTCGCTGTCTTCTTCGTTGCTGTATTAAAATTAGCTCAATTATTGGCTATATAAACTGGTTAAAATGTACTTCTTTTTTGAAGCACGAAGACCATCACACACATGTGGAGTTTCTCAATCTCCCACGGCATTCTGTAAAGTCCCAACAAAGAATTTTTGGTGTGCCGAGAGGGGGGGGGGGCAAGCAATTTTTGGCGAGCCGTTTGGAAATTTTACCCCCTCGGGAGCTCATAATTATTGCACAGCCCCAAAGTGTTCCTTGTAAATGCGACTATGGAATTACTGATATCCAATACAGCGTAAAATTGGTAGTCTACAGTGTTTTTATTAATGATAATCATCATGATCATGTAATAAATTGATATCAAATGAAAGATCCTATTTTTCTCATTAACATACTGAAATTAGGCGCCCCAAATAGGATATCATCAAAAAATTGCTGAATTAGTCGACAATGAGTATATGCATATACCACATTTGAGACTAATTCAACAGTTTTTTGATGATTTCTTCGGAAATATACCGATTTGGAACGCCTAATTTGAATAAGTTAATGACAAAAATATGAGCTTTCACCTGATACCAAAATCTGCACTTTGATAGGGTAAAGTTGGGGATGAGGCTATCAATCAGGTTACCCACCTTTAATATGCACTAGCTACAAATATTCTCATCTTCTCTGCTAAAACATATTGAAGGTGCCAGATGAATCAACCTTAACTTTTACACACTACTAACCAATCAATGGTCATGGGGGGGGGGGTTGACAGTGACACACAATGTAAATATAGTCTTTGTAATTCAGTCTCGAATTATAGATGCCCCTTTCTTTTCTTTTCTTAAATAAAATCTAACAGGCAGACAGATTATATCAACTTAACAAAAATATTGTTTTATTAACAACATGCAACAATGATAATGTAACTTACATTTATAACAACTTTAACTTAAATAAAAACAAATTTGGTCTCAGAATAAATAGATGGATGGACCTTTCTAGCATATAGGGACAGTCAGCCAGGTGTTATTGATTTTCAGCATATAACTCTTTAAAATAACCAAAATCTGTAAATACATGCATTCTGTCAAACATTCTTATGTAAATGACACCACAAACTTACTACTGCAAAAACTTTTAATTTTTGACACCAAAAACTTTGTGGCATGATCCTGTAAAATAATCATAATCAAACATTCTTATGACACCACAACCTTACTACTAAATGGCATGATCCTTTAAAATCATCATAAGTCTGTGAATACATGCATTCTGTCAATCATTCTTATGTAAATGACACCACAAAGTTAATAGGCCTACTAAATTCAAAAACTTTAATTATTGACCCAAAAAAACTTTGTGGCATGATCTCAAAGCAGAAACCATTTTTATAATGTGGAAATGAGGCATACCAACAAGTCCAACATAGCATTATATTTTCATTGAAAAACAGGTTTTTGGAATTGTCAAAAGATTTGCTTCTTGCATACTAGTAATTAGAAAGAGTGGATACCATTAATCACTAAAGTAGTGGAAACCTAAATCTACATAAGAAATATTGATGAGGAAAAGTGATATCAGTGATATATATTTTATTTCCATGCCAAATTAATACAAACATAACATTACATACGTTGGCTTACGTTGAGTTGGCTTGTACTATATACAGCTGCTACTATCATTTTGCTACTTTGGGTTCATAATATAGTGCTTGAAATAAGATGGTCCGTCAGGCAAAAAGACTGTAAAAATCACTGCGGCCTGCATCATCTGCATGAGATTTTCCCCTCAAACATGTCAAAGTCAGATTGCTGACTTGACCAATCAATGGCATTACCTGTTGTTGATTTGCAAATCTGAAGTATTATAAAATAATAGAAATGTGGACCATCATAATTTGAGCTTGGCACATGCAAAATGATGAGTGCCCATAAATGACAAACCCAAGAGCTTGAACACCCTTGAAGATTTTGTCTTATTTCAAGCACTAATGCCCACTTGTTATAGTTATCATAACTTTGATCACATGAATCAAATGAAGCAATCAAATGAATTTGCAGGAGAATCTGCAGTATACTGCATTTGTATCAAGGAGAATCTGCAGCATACTGCACTTGTATCAAGGAGAATCTGCAGTATACTGCACTTGTATCAAGGAGAATCTACAGTATGCTGCACTTGTATCAAGGAGAATCTGCAGTATACTGCACTTGTATCAAGGAGAATCTGCAGTATACTGCACTTGTATCAAGGAGAATCTGCAGTATACTGCACTTGTATCAAGGAGAATCTGCAGTAGACTGCACTTGTATCAAGGAGAATCTGCAGTATACTGCACTTGTATCAAGGAGAATCTGCAGTAGACTGCACTTGTATCAAGGAGAATCTGCAGTATACTGCACTTGTATCAAGGAGAATCTGCAGTATACTGCACTTGTATCAAGGAGAATCTGCAGTAGACTGCACTTGAATTAAGGAGAATCTGCAGTATACTGCACTTGTATCAAGGACAATCTGCAGTATACTGCACTTGTATCAAGGAGAATCTGCAGTAGACTGCACTTGTATCAAGGAGAATCTGCAGTATACTGCACTTGTATCAAGGAGAATCTGCAGTAGACTGCACTTGTATCAAGGAGAATCTGCAGTATACTGCACTTGTATCAAGGAGAATCTGCAGTATGCTGCACTTGTATCAAGGAGAATCTGCAGTATACTGCACTTGTATCAAGGAGAATCTGCAGTATACTGCACTTGTATCAAGGAGAATCTACAGTATGCTGCACTTGTATCAAGGAGAATCTGCAGTAGACTGCACTTGTATCAAGGAGAATCTGCAGTATACTGCACTTGTATCAAGGAGAATCTGCAGTATACTGCACTTGTATCAAGGAGAATCTGCAGTAGACTGTACTTGTATCAAGGAGAATCTGCAGTAGACTGCACTTGTATCAAGGAGAATCTGCAGTATACTGCACTTGTATCAAGGAGAATCTGCAGTATACTGCACTTGTATCAAGGAGAATCTGCAGTAGACTGCACTTGTATCAAGGAGAATCTGCAGTATACTGCACTTGTATCAAGGAGAATCTGCAGTAGACTGCACTTGTATCAAGGAGAATCTGCAGTATACTGCACTTGTATCAAGGAGAATCTGCAGTAGACTGCACTTGTATCAAGGAGAATCTACAGTAGACTGCACTTGTATCAAGGAGAATCTGCAGTATACTGCACTTGTATCAAGGAGAATCTGTAGTATGCTGCACTTGTATCAAGGAGAATCTGCAGTATACTGCACTTGTATCAAGGAGAATCTGCAGTATACTGCACTTGTATCAAGGAGAATCTGCAGTATACTGCACTTGTATCAAGGAGAATCTGCAGTATACTGCACTTGTATCAAGGAGAATCTGCAGTACACTGCACTTGTATCAAGGAGAATCTGCAGTATACTGCACTTGTATCAAGGAGAATCTGCAGTAGACTGCACTTGTATCAAGGAGAATCTGCAGTATACTGCACTTGTATCAAGGAGAATCTGCAGTATACTGCACTTGTATCAAGGAGAATCTACAGTATGCTGCACTTGTATCAAGGAGAATCTGCAGTAGACTGCACTTGTATCAAGGAGAATCTGCAGTATACTGCACTTGTATCAAGGAGAATCTGCAGTATACTGCACTTGAATTAAGGAGAATCTGCAGCATACTGCACTTGTATCAAGGAGAATCTGCAGTATACTGCATGTGTACCGAGGACAATCTGCAGTATGCTGCACTTGTATCAGGAGAATCTGCAGTATACTGCACTTGTATCAAGGAGAATCTGCAGTATACTGCACTTGTATCAAGGAGAATCTACAGTATGCTGCACTTGTATCAAGGAGAATCTGCAGTAGACTGCACTTGTATCAAGGAGAATCTGCAGTATACTGCACTTGAATTAAGGAGAATCTGCAGTATACTGCACTTGTATCAAGGACAATCTGCAGTATACTGCACTTGTATCAAGGACAATCTGCAGTATACTGCACTTGTATCAAGGAGAATATGCAGTATACTGCACTTGTATCAAGGAGAATCTGCAGTATACTGCACTTGTATCAAGGACAATCTGCAGTATACTGCACTTGTATCATGGAGAATCTGCAGTATACTGCACTTGTATCAAGGAGAATCTGCAGTATGCTGCACTTGTATCAAGGAGAATCTGCAGTATACTGCACTTGTATCAAGGAGAATCTGCAGTATACTGCACTTGTATCAATGAGAATCTGCAGTATACTGCACTTGTATCAAGGAGAATCTGCAGTATACTGCACTTGTATCAAGGAGAATCTGCAGTATACTGCACTTGTATCAAGGAGAATCTGCAGTATACTGCACTTGTATCAAGGAGAATCTACAGTAGACTGCACTTGTATCAAGGAGAATCTGCAGTATACTGCACTTGTATCAAGGAGAATCTACAGTATGCTGCACTTGTATCAAGGAGAATCTGCAGTATACTGCACTTGTATCAAGGAGAATCTGCAGTATACTGCACTTGTATCAAGGAGAATCTACAGTATGCTGCACTTGTATCAAGGAGAATTTGCAGTATACTGCACTTGTATCAAGGAGAATATGCAGTATACTGCACTTGTATCAAGGAGAATCTGCAGTATGATACATGTACTGCACTTGTGTAAAAGCATATCAGAATGATTGAGTATATGACAATTGATCATTGAATGGCGGAATTTGGTGGAATTTGAAAGAAAAAAACTAAGGTAACAAAACAGGTACATAATAAAATTTTACATATATTTTTACTGGAAAGAAAATAACACAAAGGATGAAACTGTAACTTGGAAAAAATAACAAACATTTTGTGAAAATTACAAATACCTAGTTACGGTACCTGAGTTTTTCACAAAATCTTATGATCGATCTTACAATTGATTTAGCACATAAATCTTCAAACATGAAGTGATGTAGCTTGCGACATCATCACAGTGTCTTCATTCAGCATAGTGTTTACAATCCTCCGCAGTCATATGAGTCACCCGATAGAGCATCGTTAATGGCAGGCAGGTTGTATCTGACATCCCTGTTGAGCGTAGGTGTTTGAGTTTTAATCTATATTATGGATTCTTGGATATTCCTGTTCCAGAAACGATCTTCCCTGCCTATGACTTTTGCATTGTCAAGACTGATGTCGTGTCTGTGATCAGATGTGTGTTCACTGACTGCTGTTAGGGGGCTGTGGTTCTAGTGTAAACGCTATGCTGAATGACATTGTGATGGTGTCGTAAGCAACATCACTGCAAACCAAGACGACAAAAAAAGCAAATGTCTAAAATGACTGAGTCCAATATCAGCTAGTCTATACGCTGCACTGCTACAACTTTCTTAATTTTAAGGTAAAAGTGTAATTAGGCTAAAATACTAGTAAACAGAACACTACATTCTATCTTACCCCAACACAATAGTGCTGTTGTAAATTTGTACAGATCGATACCAGACGGTATTGCGAGGTAATGGAAATGACTGGTTACTTTTACATTGACTCATACAATCACACATGCACACCAGCACATGCTTCTAAAAGTTAAGATTTGCTGAGAGGGCATCCTCAATTTGTTTTGCTTTTTCTGATTTTGACTCAATTATCAATTTGGGCCATTTATTACATATTCAATTATGTAAACAATGTAAAAAATGTCTACATAATTTATAATTTACAATTTCTTACATTTACAAAAGAGTAGGCATAGTTTCCAATATACTTTATAAGAGGAATATACATTTGACTAATGAAAACACTTGTCTTATCAAGAATTTGTGTTACCAACTTTTTAACAGGTTTGCAATAAATATCAATGTATGTGACCGCAATAGAAGTATCATTGCAGCATTATTTGCAATGTCAGTTCTTGATATCAGCAGTACATGGCTGAAGCACTTATCAATCATACAACAAGTCTGCATGTGTCATTTCATGCCCCTTCTTTTTACTAGCCTGGCTAAATGTCGCTTCTTTTACTAGCCTGGCTATAAAGCACTTGTCAGCTACAAATATCTGGATTTGTGTGGTGTATCACACTATACAGGTCTGTATGTGTCATTTCATGTCGCTTCTTTTTACTAGCCTGGCTAAAGCACTTGTCACATTATCTGCATTTCTGTGGTTTATCACATGTGTGTGTCATTTCATGTAGTTTTTTCTGATCAGCCCGGCTAAAACACTTGTCACAATATCTGCATTTGTGAGGTTTATCACCTGTGTGTGTCATTTCATGTAGTTTCTTGCTGCTAGCCCGGCTGAAGCATGTATCACAATATCTGCATTTGTGTGGTTTATCACCTGTATGTATCATTTCATGACGCTTCTTTTCTCCAGCCTGGCTAAAGCCCTTGTCACAATATCTGCATTTGTGTGGTTTATCACCTGTGTGTGTCATTTCATGATGCTTCTTGTCGTTAGCATGGCTAAAACACTTGTCACAATATCTGCATTTGTGAGGTTTATCACCTGTGTGTGTCATTTCATGTAGTTTCTTGCTGCTAGCCCGGCTGAAGCATGTATCACAATATCTGCATTTGTGTGGTTTATCACCTGTATGTATCATTTCATGACGCTTCTTTTCTCCAGCCTGGCTAAAGCCCTTGTCACAATATCTGCATTTGTGTGGTTTATCACCTGTATGTGTCATTTCATGTTGTTTCTTGTCACCTGCCCGGCTAAAGCACTTGTCACAATATCTGCATTTGTGTGGTTTATCACCTGTATGTGTCATTTCATGAAGTTTCTTGTTTCCTTCCTGGCTAAAGCACTTGTCACAATATCTGCATTTGTGTGGTTTATCACCTGTGTGTGTCATTTCATGTAGTTTCTTGCTGCTAGCCCGGCTGAAGCATGTATCACAATATCTGCATTTGTGTGGTTTATCACCTGTATGTATCATTTCATGACGCTTCTTTTCTCCAGCCTGGCTAAAGCACTTGTCACAATATCTGCATTTGTGTGGTTTATCACCTGTGTGCATCATTTCATGTCGCTTCTTGCCACCAGCATCGATAAAGCACTTGTCACAATAACTGCATTTGTGAGGTTTATCACCTGTGTGTGTCATTTCATGTTGCTTCTTGTTACTAGCCCGGCTAAAGCACTTGCCACAATATATGCATTTAAATTTGTGTGGTTTACCACCTGTGTGCATCATTTCATGTCGCTTCTTGTTACCAACCTGGCTAAAGCACTTGTTACAATATATGCATTTGTGTGGTTTATCACCTGTGTGCATCATTTCATGTCGCTTCTTGTCACCAGCATGGCTAAAGCACTTGTCACAATATCTGCATTTATGTGGTTTATCACCTGTGTGCATCATTTCATGTCGCTTCTTGTTACCAACCTGGCTAAAGCACTTGTCACAATATCTGCATTTGTGTGGTTTACATGTATAACCTGTGTGCATCATTTCATGTTGATTCTTGTGCCCAGTCTGGCTGAAGCACTTGTCACAATATCTGCATTTATGTGGTTTATCACCTGTGTGTGTCATTTCGTGTTGCTTCTTTTCTGCAGCCTGGCTAAAGCACTTGTCACAATATCTGCATTTGTGTGGTTTATCACCTGTGTGTGTCATTTCATGTCGCTTCTTGCTACTAGCCTGGCTAAAGCACTTGTCACAATATCTGCATTTGTGAGGTTTATCACCTGTGTGTGTCATTTCATGTCTCTTCTTGTCACCAGCCTGGCTAAAGCATTTGTCACAATATCTGCATTTGTGTGGTTTATCACCTGTGTGTGTCATTTCATGTTGTTTCTTGTCGCCAGCCCGGCTAAAGCATTTGTCACAATATCTGCATTTGTGTGGTTTATCGCCAGTGTGCATCATTTCATGTTGCTTCTTGCTACTAGCCCGGCTAAAGCATTTGTCACAATATCTGCATTTGTGTGGTTTATCACCTGTGTGCATCATTTCATGTCGCTTCTTGAAGCAAGTGTGGCTAAAGCATTTGTCACAATATCTGCATTTGTGTGGTTTATCATCTGTATGTGCCATATCCTGTAGTTCCTTCTTTCCGGTCTGGTTGAATTCCTTGACTCTGGATCCCATCACTGTAATAATTATAACCAGTTATAAAAATGTGCTACAAAATATCTAATTAGCAAAAAGCTCTTCTGTATGTTCTATTAACAATGGTGGGTCAAAGATTCCTGCAATTTGTCAACTTTCTCCATGCAAGTAAATTTTATGAAATTTACTAGTGCACAAAGACATTCCAGGGTGGGCCAAGATTGTTTTGAAACAGTAGCAAAGGATTTTAGTGTGATATGGGCCGGGCAAAGCCAAATTTTTGTACGCATTTGTCAATTTTTTTGGTCCAAATTTTAGTAATTTTGAGGACACTTTACTCTTTGCCATCCCCATTTTATCCCTGAAAATTTTCTGTGTGGGACAGTTCACCATGGCTACACCCGTTTTGGAAGCTTTCTTTTTACCTATGTGTAAATTATTTTGATCACATTATTTAAAGAACCTTTGTCTTAATTCAAACTACATGCACCCCATAATAAATGATACCACATACTTGACATTAAATAGCATTGGGCTATTATATTCCAGTTTAATCCATACAACTCTGGGAGACATGACCAAGTTAATTAGAGAATAAAGGTATTGTTTTTAGCCGCTGGAGTGCATCTATCGTCTCATATACATTGTAACACGGGCGACATGTCCCCGTGTTATATGAGACGATAGATGCATGACAGCGGCTAAAAACAATACCTTTTATATTCTCATTCTTAAATATTTCAATTCATATAAAAATATCATAAAGTACAAATTTTAATCAAATTAAATCCTACATTTTGCAAGGAATTACCTAGGGTCTAAAATCGATCAATCCCGTTGTTGCTATGCGCCTGCGATTGGTTCAAATAGCGAGTACGTGTATCGCGTCGATGCACACACGCTGACCCAAGTGATATTGTATCATATCACACGGGTATGAACCAGTAAGATTGCAGGATCATTCTCAAGTGTTTAAGAATCTTTCATACAGGGAATGTGATCGTGGGGTAACTTGAATGGATGAATCCATTTGAAATCTACACCCCCTGTGTGGGAGATTAAGGTCTTCCATAGGGGGTGTTCAACTGGAATAGCCATAAAACTAATACGCTACACACACTGTTCTGCAGGCAAATGAGGCATCTATGGTCACTTTGAGATGAAATTTTGTTATAAACATCACAACATATCACATTTTATAATAGCACTCAAATTAATAAATAAGTTGCATTCCCACATTGGTACAATACTGGTTTACCCTGCGCACCCTATTTTTTAGGGTTATAAGATTAGGGTTATACTTGTGTGCAGGACTGCAGGGTATACCAGAATTATTCCGCCTAGTGTTCTTTCCATTGTTCAGGACTTCTTGCATATGTACAACCATAGATTTTAAAATTTATGGTACAATAGTGCAACACACACCAAAGGTAGTTGCACTTCATTGCAGAACCTAGGATAAAAAAATCCCATCCAAAGACTTCTAAGTACAATCCAAACCTAGCAAAATTCTAGTTATTACTATAGTAACTGGCAATAAATTTTGTGCAATTTTAAGGAAAACAGTGCAATTTTTGTCACTCGCATTATATGCACATCAGCGGCCTGGGATCAGCGGCACTAAGTATACTGAGTATGCACTACGATCAGGGACACTGCATAATTATGCACTCCGATCAGAGGCACTGCATAATTATCATGATTATGCACTGCAATTAGCAGCACAGGGACAGCACTGCAAAATTTATGCACCTTAAAAGTAGAACACTAAGGATTCATACTTTTCGTTTTAGGTTTAGTTTTGATACCAAACTTACCTAGCTCCTATTATAATAGTTCTAGCATTGATGGTTCGCTATACACCCGGGCTATACACTCTCCTTCTTTAATACTTTCTTCCTGACTCTTTTAGCTTCTTTTCTTCTCGATACAAAGTTGGCTTCTGTTTGTTTGTGCCACTGTTAATCACTACTGGTAAGTGGTAAGAGATGACTCGTCAGTGATTCTGTGTATTACTGTTGGAATAGAATTTATAGCAAGGTTTGTTACCAAAACAGTGGATCAAGGCTGGGACTCCCACACTTTTAACTTATTGGATTTTTATAATCTAGGTAATAACATATGACATTGTATGTTTGGGTTCAGCGTTCGAAATAGGGCCGGTCAGCCGGCCATTGGCCTGTAACTTTTTGGCCGGGCCGGTAACTTTCATGACTTGCTGTCTAGTTGCCGGCCAGGCTGGCCGGTAACTTTTTAAAGCTCAAAGCTTTAGTTTTTAAACATGATTCGTGAATAATGCATCGTCTATCTCTCATTATTGCACATACGAAGAACGGTACAAAATAAATAGTTTCAATTAAAAAAAATCAGTCCCGATCTTGCAAGAAACATTTCAACGGTTCAACCACCGTTTCTACGTTTATTCTGTGCATTTTATATTATAACGAGATGCCCGTTTTGAACAGCCTTAGTCGGACTCTACAGTCTATGACATCAGTAATATGGATCATAATTTAATTATGTAAGAAGTTTACGGTGGAGGGGGCATACTTGAATTACATTTTGACAGAGCGTGCCGCTGGAACTTCTACCGTATTTACGGATTTTTTAACCTAAAAAATGCGGCTGATTCGACCGTTTTTGACCATCTTATTTCCCAAATCTGGACCCATGTTTGATTTTTTACCTAAAAACGGCTGATTAAACAGTTTTTGACAAAATTTTCTCAAATCAGGACCCTGCATGTTTAGGGATTTTTTTCTCAAATCGGGACCCATGTTTAAGTTCAGACTCCCAAACTAGCCGTAGTAGCGTACACGTCCCTAAAATACCTATTCAGAATTATAATTATACAATTCATTTTAAATATCATGACAAATAATTCCTTGGTTTAAAACGTCACTACCCAGCAAATACAAAACGTTTTGGACATCATTCGCAAAAGGTTAGAATAGGTTGCCAGAAAGCGTTTAAATGTCGGGTTATATAAAGGGTATACCTTTTCATGACATTCATAAATATTTTTGATAACTTGTTTGCAGAAAATATTTCCAATAACATTTTGAAAACATTGTAAAAATATTTTTGTTGTATGTTTTCATACAAAACGTTTTAAAACGTTTCCATAGATTTTATATAACCAACATTTAATGTTATTAAAACGTTTTTACCAAAACAAAAAATATAACCTGTTTAAAACGTTTTAAAAACGTTGTGTTTGTTGTGTACTGAACTTGCTATAACTTGACGGAAATATGTTGATATGTGTCCGGTCCCAGCTTATAATGTCCCGTTTCAAAGCTCTAAAAAGTTTTGGCCGGTAACTTTTCACCCGGGTCTGTCACTTTTCAGAGTTACAGAGCCGGCTGGCCTGTAACTTTTCGAGGCATATTTCGAACACTGTTTGGGTTATTATTTTTGTAAATTGGGTTAATGTTTTTTACCATCCTTACACCTCCATAATGTGACCCAGCTGATCCAGTCTGCTCAGGCTAAAGTCATATGATATACAGCGGCAGAGGAACGATTTTGAAAGTGGAGGCCAGTCAGGGTGATGTAAAAAATTGAATGGCCACAAAGCGAAGTGAGAAAAGTAAATTTTATAAATCTAATGATATAGTCTTAAAGTGTATGTAGCTGTGAGGAAATGCCGATGATCAATTGAAAATTTTAACCTTTCTTATTGAAGATATGGATTTTTTTCCCAAAAAGACCCATTTTTTTTGTGCTTTGGGAAAAAAATCCTTATCATCAATACGAAAGGTCAAAATTTACAATTGATTGTCGGCTTTTCATCCCACCTACATACACTTCAATATAAATCATCAGATTTATAAAGTTTACTTCGAGTACTGTTAAATATCAAAAATATCAATTTTTAATGATTTGCCATAAAATGTGTATTACATTGCGAATTCAAAAAATCAAAATTATTTGATATCAGGACATTCTTCGTATTCAGAATTCAATTCGATATGTCTGATGTGCTCTAATGTCCCACAATAAATACTGTCCAAACATTCATACCCCATCCCTTAAATAATGAACTTAATGAAGGCCCAAATTGAAGCCATTTGTGGATAAGTTTTCACAATTATTGTATAAATTGTTGCTTTTAGTGTTGGGTGTCCAAAGCAGAAGCGAAATGGGGAATTTGTTTATCCATATGCCTACACACTGTGTATTAACACAGGGGAGTTGGAAAATTTTGCAAAATGAAGGTCCAATTGAAGCCAACTGATTATGTTCCACAAAATATGTTGAAAAGATAAACAAAACATCATAAGGATACAGAAAGAGCTCAAGAATATTCTAATGATCATGTTTTGCAAATGACATGTTGATCAATATGGTCTAATTTTGTTCCTAAGTAAAAGTCCACATGTCTAAATCTTTGGTCATTTAAAACAATATTAATAGGTTCCAATTTACTGAACCTCAAGTGATATCGATATATCATGCAGAAAGCATTTAAAACATAAAACAATTGGTATATTCCAAGAAGTAAAACATATTTTGCCCTATTTAGTTGGCACATAGCAACATGCTTCCATACAGTTTATACCTTAAAAGTTAATTGGATCAACCAAAGTATTTGGATCAACAATCAATATGGCTTTGTCATTTGCATTTATACCTTAAACCGCCGGTCAAGTTTTGATTTCATCCCTTACCCAACACATGTACTGGTCTGGTCTTGCTCACACCACTTGGATGGATGCAGCAATATAATTACCATATATCATATCCCTGATTATACAAGGGTACACAATTTGTGTGTGGCTGATATGAATGCGTACTATTTTTAAATTAAAAAGCATGGTGACTTTTAAGAGCAATCACTTGGATAACATGGTGAAAATAATATGCAAATAAACATGCAATATACCAATAAACAAATGCATGAATGGATTTCTTAAAAGATAGCCATTCTCTCTATGGAAATGTCAACATGAAACAAAACAAAACATAGGCCTAAACATAAGCAAATCACAAAATATGAACTGGAGATCGAATGAGTATCTGAACATCAAAAATGACACAAAGCAAGAGTTGAATAAGCAGCTATCTCTTTGTGAAAAGTTTAGTACATCCAAAGATGCATAAACTGAACTTTTAATATCTCAACTTCCTTCTGATTTATTTATAGAGCTTCACAACAAAGTCTTTAAAATACTCGAAACAAATACTGAGAGCTCAAATTTGGATGAAATACATAAGTTTTTTAGAATTAAAACACAGAAATTGAATGAACACAGAAATATTATCAGCAGAAAAACCACAAGTATAATCCAACATACCTGTACATGATGAGAAGACATGGAAATGAACCTGTTGATGTGGGCAGGGAAGTGAGCAGGTGAGTTGTGAGGGAAGGTCAGGGTCAATTAGGAGGTCATTCTTGGGTTTGGGCTGATCCATTTACACTTAGAGGGGAGTCAAATGCAACCTGCTATAGGCATATACATTAGAATTTCCACAACATTATTTTTCACATTGATGTTAAGTTTAAGAAATATCCCAAAACCTTTCAAATAGAGTATACTGGTTAGCATCAACTACAAACTCAGGTGCACATAGGTGCGTATACAGCACTTCAGCAAATGGCACGAATTGCTTGGTGAGCTATTAAAGAAAGGATTATGAAATGTATAAATATAATAACATGGTTTAAATTGGAACAAATTTGAGCGAAGTGCGCCTAAGGGGTGGTGCAATAATTATGTGTACCCCCGGGGTGGTGAATTATAAGGGGGGCAAAGAGTTTTTTGCAGGCCAAAAGGGGGGGGCAAGCATTTTTTGGCAGGTTTGTTTGTTTGTTTAAACGGTCGCTCCGTGTGGAGACACGCTTGGGTCCTGATGGAACCAGGCTCAAACTGAAAGAGGTGGGTCAAGCGATTTTTGGCAGGTCGAATGGGGGGGCAAGCGATTTTTGGCAGAGATATTTTGGGCACCGTTTCTATATTCCGCCCCAAAATGGTGTAGGAAAATGTTAGGTACACATTGAAATACTTAGTATGCAAAAATTTCTGCTCGCTGCACTCACATACATAAGACAATTTTAAAGGTTTAAAGGTTTTTAAGATCCCAAAAATCTTGCATGTGTAAGGGGAGGGAGGGGGCAAAGATTGTTTGGCACATCAAAAGGGGGCAGCAGAGGTTTTTTGGCACATCAACAGGGGGGCAAAGATTTGTTGGCACGGCTAAAGGGGGGCAAGCAATTTTTGGCAGACCATTTTGAGAATTCACCACCCTGGCCCTGGGGTACACATAATTATTGCACCACCCCTTAATTTGCCTTTATTAAATGCTAAAATGGTCAAATATGAGATTAATTTCGACAAAATAAGGGGGGGGGGAGTCATTTTCTTCGGAAGAGGGGGTCATGAATATATGTTGGTGACCGGAGTCAATTTTTATGACCCCCATCCACCCCCCAACACACACACACATATTGACGATAAATTATTCATTGCTGGAACTAAGGTGCAGAGCGCGCCAAAACTTAAATGGGAAGAAAGTATGTGGAGTGCATTAAAGTTTTAATTGCAAAGAAGGCTCGCGGAGCTTGCAAAAATTTTGAATTATATAACTAAAGATTGTGCGTACATTTTGATCATATGTTCAAAAAAATTTGGGTCACCAGCCCTTAATACTCTATAACCCCCCTATTTTTGGTGTAAAAAATTTTAACCCACACTATCTTTGGTCTAAAATTCTATGCCCTCCCCCTTCCGAAGAAAATGACAGCCCCCTAACATGCACACACAGGCATTTCCCTTCTCTTTTTCTCCAATTTCTTTTATCTTTTTTGGATACCCGGGGGCATGCGCCCATTTAAAAAGGGACCTGTATATGCTACTGAAACAAGGGGGGGGGGCACTCATGTATAAAAGTTGTAAACATCCGCGTGAAAGAAAACGCTGATTTAGGGTGGTTTTGAAAAGCAAATCAGGGATCCGTGCGGATCTGCGATTAGGGTCTCAAAACACTTATTTTAGTAGAAGGGTTAACATGGTTAATTTTTTTAAGGACAATCATCTATAATGGTTACATGGGTATTTCTCTGAAAAGGTGTACTATTGGAAGATAGGCAAATATGAATTTGAAAATGATTATAAAATGTTTCCTTTACATATCTGTAAGGATGTAAGTCTCTAGTGCATGAAAACAATATTTGGCACAATCTTTAGGGCCGCCCTCTATATTATAGAGGGCGTAATCTGCAGGTTGTGCCAGGTGAGCATCATCTCCGTCACATTTAGGCCAAAAAGGAAAAAAGGACAAAAATTGTTAAAACTCTTAATTATGAGTTTTATGGATAACTTGTAAGTTGCTTGATTCATGTTTGCTTTTTTCATTTAAAAAAATATGATTTTGTACTTTCGTCATTTAGTTGGGACAATGAGAGGCAGGCTGTACGGAAAAAGTCATGTCTGTTGGTATTTTTTTTATACAAACTTTAGTATATTCATAATTTTGCTTGAAATAACTAAATAAATTTCTATTGACATGTATACAATATCAATTACATTTCCAAATAGTAAATTCCATGTTGTCTGGGTCAAAGGTCAAATAAAGGTCAACAACAATTGTGATGGAGATGACATTGCTGTGATGGAGATGATGGTGATGTGTCGGAGATGATATTTCTACACAAATTCCTATAGAGAATCATCTCCGTCATAATTGCACCGATAAATTTGATTTCAGTAATGTTTTCACACTACTTGAAAATGAAATTCATACAGATGAGAAGGTTTAGAATTGGTAAGCATTTTCTGATAAACTAAACTGGACTTCGCTGTATCTCAAGATCCGGTGCTGTGATGGAGATGATGGTGATCCCGGGGGATGGTGATGTGACGGAGATGATATTTCTACACGAATTCCTATAGAGAATCATCTCCGCCACAGCAAATTGTGACGCCAACTGATGTAGCAGAGATGATGGTTCAGACATTGCTTACGGTTAATAGCAGGGTAAAGCTTATACCCACGTGTTACATATCACCACAACAGCTTGTGGGACATATTCAACCATCATTATTTACCGGAAAAATTCAACAATAACACTTATATCAAATTGATCAGAAACGTTTGGAGATGATGTTGAATAAAGGTATGCACCTGTATACTTGAAGATACCCTCAAAATTGGCAGGAAAAGAGTGCCAATGTGTAGCTATTTCGGGTTGATGTTTTTCGTCGTCTGTAAACGGCAGCGTACGGGGTCAAAGTCTTCACCTCCAGCCGTTTTGATGCCAATTTTTGACACAAATTTTGAATTATTCCATAAAATTGACTTTAGAAGTGGTTTTAAGCATTTAAACCTTCTTAGACATGATATTTACCCCAGTCAGTGGTAATTTTCACTTCCCACACTTGCTCACAAAAATACTACAAAATCACTAAAATTCGGTGCGTGACATCGGGACATGGGGTTTTCAGATATTGAAGAATGTTTTGACTCCAAGAAATGTATTTTTCCCCACTTGGATGTTCTTAACTATTTTTATACATACAAAAGTCCATGACTAAGCCAAAAAAGAAAAAAAAATCCGCTTTTAAAACTTTTATGAGCGCCGAAAGTCGCGGGACATAAGTTCCCCTTTTCGGAGAATCACCCACATATTTATCAAGTTATTTGGCACAAAAGAGTGGTTTGACTGGTTTCCGAGCGATTTTACAAACCAGATTAATAAAAAATTCTTTCTGACTGACACACATATCGACACACGCAATGTCTATCTTTGTTTAGACTGCTCCATTTGAATTTCATACACCCTCTGAGAAAGTTTCTATCTGAATCTTCCACTGAGGGAGAATGAGTTTCAAATGGAGCTGCTAATGTGTACATTCCATATGAAATTCATACTCCCCCTGTATAAGATACTTCCAAAATCTTCCCCAGGGGTAGTGTGGATTTTACATGGAATAGCCCAATGTGAGGTAGAAACACAACACATATAATGTTACAATGGAACCACACTGTCCACGCACCTTTAAATGGAATGAATCATACCATTCAAACATAGACCTTTTAATATGCACTAGCTAAAACATTATGGACAAGAATGTCAGTATCTACCATACTATACACAGCTGGAAAAATCATTTTGTGTGACACTTTGCTACTTTGGGTATTAAGTGCTTCAAATAAAATGAAAATCACAGCCCCCCCCCCCCCACCCACACCTGGCAGGCCCACATGACATGTGAGATTTTTTCACCAAATACGTCAAAATCACATTGACATGACTCTATAGTGACGTCAATTCTGTTTATTTAACACAAGAAGGGATCAGTGTAATTTGAGCTCGGCTCATGAAAAATGATGAGGGCCCTACAGATGTCAAACCCAAGGGCCTTGAAGATTATTTCAAGCACTGAATACCCACTTCCTTCAGTGATCATAACTTTCAACACATTGATTAAAGCCCGGGATTAAAGCAATCAAATTGATGAATGTAAGGAGAACTTTACTATCTCCTTGATAATCAGGCCTGTACAGTGTACACAGCATTTTTTTTTTCGGGGTGGTGCAGATTTTTAGTTGACCCCTGCGTATGTGCCTGAGTATGATACTGGACTTGTGTAAAAACAAACCGGAATGGTTGAGAAGTAGCTAGAAGTTGAGCAAACGATTGGATGAAATTTGGTACAAATTTGAAAACTTTTAAGGTGAACTGGTACATATGAAATTACATATCTTTCTGGAAAGAGCAGATAACACAAAGAATGAAACTGTGTAACTTGAAAATTTTGAAAAAATAAACATTTTGTGAAAATCACAAATACCTATAGTTACCTGTTATAAAAACTACATAATCTAAATCTATTCTATAGAGTAACATTAAAAACTGTTAAAACATATATTTCTGACCCTGGCCATAATTTTACAACCACACAAGAAAAAGTACCGTACAGATTGGCCTAATGACGCTATGGGCTCTCTTGACATAAAGTGGAATTTTAAGCACAACCTAAATTGCCCTCCCCCAAAATTCCCACCAGCAAAATAAGGACATGGAACCTTAATTCTTGTTTGGATTTCAGATAGAGATGGTAGCTCTCTATTTACCCCAAAGCAAAGGAGCCCAAGTGCGCTATTAGGCTAGTCTTTACAGAAGGAGACAAAAAACCCCCTGTATTATGGGAGGGTGGACTTTTGAAGTACTAGTAGAGTCGGGATTTTTATAATTTTTTTTTAGAGGCTAAAATGACCCTAAAATATCACCGGAAGCTTGTAAAATTTGGCAAAAATTTGATGTTACTTTTTGCAAACATATTTTGGAATATGAATTTTGTCAGGTTTTGTATTAATATTTTAATTTTTGCCATTTGGATGGTTTATTAGTATATTTTTTAAAGAAATCTACACTTGATAGTGTTCTGGTACAGGGTTGTGGCTTATCAAATCAATGATTGTCCTTACATAACACTCTTAATTTTAAGATTGTGATTAGGCTAAAATACTAGTAAACACAACACTCCCAATTCCAGAAAAATATGGCCCTAAATGATTTGGATTAAAAGAATATTATCTTGTTTTGCCAAATGAAACATAGCTAAATTCTAATCCTGCAGTTAGTTCTAACTGGAAGAAAAGTCTAAATATTTAATATTTGGACAATTTTCGGAAATCACGGTCAAAAACATGGGTGTTTTTTGTATGTTGGACCAATAAACACTACAAAGACTAGTTTCAGGTTAAATGCATTCTAGTTTTTGGAAAAAAAATACACATGTATCCCAATTAACATAATATAATAAAATTATGAGAAAACTCTATTTGCGTATACTCAAGAATTTGAGTACTTTGACTTGTTCCAAGTTTTTGTGTTTTGTGACTGCAATTGTTAAGATTTCTAGATTTGTAAATTTTTGACCCATTTTCTCTCAAATTGTAAAAACATTTATTGCCAGTTTGTACTAACTATTAGGATAATGTTTCATTTGGCAAAACAGGATATATTTTTATCCAAAAAAATTAGAACTGCATTCCCGGGACTGCATTTTTCTGGAATTGGGAGTAAATGCATTTATATCTTACAACATAACAAAAGCACTAAAGTAATGTAAACTAGTATACAATATAAGAGATAATAAAAAAGACTGATAGCCACACATAAATGCTCACCAATTTTACAAGGTTTGGATTTCGGGTTAGGCCAAAAAAAAAGGTTTGTCTCAAAGCTCGCGCGCGCATTTGTAAAATCGTGAGATTTGGAAAAAAAAAAAGAAATCGGAATTTTTTTATTTCAATTTTTTTTTTTTTTAGTTTTTCCAGAAAAATTCGGTGAAATTCAGATTTTTTCTCCAAATACAATGAAAAAAGTCGTGAATAAAATGTCTTTACAATTATATGAGCCCGTACAGTACTGAAGCCATGCATCGTATGCATCTTCTAAATGTTAAGATTTGCTGAGAGGGTACCCTCTATTTGTTTTGCTTTTTCTGATTTTGACTCAATTATGCATTGTTATTAATTTACTTTTATATAATGATGACCTGCAAAACAAGACCCTAAAGTGCTGTATCATTTTGTGAATAAAATCGATTATATCTTGGGATCCTAAGATTTGATGCAGCCAATCAGACCTGCAGATCTACACACATTCACGATATGGTGCTGCTACGAGGGTTTTTCTCTCATTATTATCTTATTGTTCAGCTCAAAATTATAAGGGCACATAGCTGATAGAGAAAACTAACATTTTTTCAAGAAACCTTACAATATTAATTTTGCTGTGGTAGAGCAGTATTGTCAAATACCATATTCATTCCATTAACCACCCATACCCTTATAAGCACCCAACCAGTGACTTTTCTACACATGATCCTCCATCAATTTGTGCATCCAACTACACATGGATCAAACACAGAACCATCTACATGTACACATAAAATCTATCATACTTTAATTTGGGCCATTTATTACATACATTTGTACATACATGTATGCAATTATATAAACAGTGTAAAAAAATAAGCGCCCACCCAAAATGACTTTGTTAAACACCCTGGGCGGTGGGCGGTTAATGGAATGAATACATACAGTGCATGTAAATATGCCATAATAGTACACATAGAAAGTCAATTCTTTAAAAGAAATTAAGAAATCCACAAATATTCATATATAGTGGAACCTCACTGAAAAATGCACTCAATGATTTGCTAAATCTGCTGAAAAATCAACAATTTTGCATTTTTTTTTAATGCAGACCCATTCCATGTCAACTCCAGGGATGTGCACCGCAGCACCTCTTCAATTTTTTTTCTTTTTCTGTGTGGTGGTAGATATTGATGAGAAAGTAAAATCCGAAAATTTGAGCTTCATACTCCATTTCGTTTTCCCGTGGCATCAATTTGAAATTTAGGGGTCAGCATAAAAATGTGTAAATGTGAAAGACGACGTTTGGAGGTCCATAAATGTATAAAGGGAACCCTTTACAACTTTGAAAAGTATGTATCCTGGGATACTTATTTGTGTAGAATTCAAATCTGGCATCAGAAAACTTGTAACTCCTTTACTTTAAAAGATATAGGGCCCTCAAAATGCAACTTCGTCCATCCAGGACCAACTTTGGGGGTCAGAACTCCAAAAGTAAAAATAATTTTATTGTCCATTTTTTGCCAGTCAGAGCCCTTTGGTAGGACATTACTCTTATCCAATATTGAGCCTATTAGAATACTTTTGGCTGAGATATTACCCATGCAAAACCCCAATTGTACATTTTTTGTACATTTTGACCCCCCTGAAAACCAATGTCAGACAATTTGATCCACCATCAACTTCAGGTATGTTGAAAATATGTCCTTGGACAACATTTCTGAGAGATATTGGCTTTGGTTCTCGATGGCTTCAACACATTAGTCAGGTTTGCATTCTCCATAGACTTGTACATAAGTCATTATACATGCGAAATCAAAACTATTATAGCACTCAAATTAATAAATAAGTTGCATTCCCATATTGGTACAATTCTGGTTTACCCTGCGCACCCTGTGTTTTCAATACAATTCTGCTTTCAACTACACCCTATTTTTTAGGTTTAGGGTTGGGGTTAGGGTTAGGATTATACTTGTGTGCAGGGTATACCAGAATTATTCTGCCTAGTGTTCTTTCCATTGTTTGTGACTTCTTGCATATGTACAACCATAGATTTTAAAATCCATGGTACAACACCAGGCTGGGAAATACTGTGAGGGTCAGGGGCCATATGGCTCCCATAAAGCCCCAAAAGACCCCTGGTTCTCAAATAAATACCTGTGACCAGGGGCCACCTATTTTGTTCAAACAGGCTCCTGGTCGTAATACTCATTTTGACTATTAATCAGAATTGTGCATTTTGTTCATAGAATTTAGGTTATTTCTTGCATTCATCTGGTTGTCCCGGGAACATTGTTGAACATCAGTAATTTAATGTAAAGTCTGCACAAAAAGTAACTCAGCTGTTATAAATACGCCTATAGATTCACAACTAATAATTGTTTTCACAATATTTCAACATAATAAGACGGATGGTTTATTTACGCGCATTTTGATACCCCATTTGTCCAATTTTGTTCAATATTGACAATACAGCAGTGTTTTGAAAGAAAAATACCCCAATTTAAAAGTTGCAGTTATTTGTATTGATTTGAAGTAAGCGCAAAGATAATGGCGGGCTTTACGTGTTTACAGTGCTGGCATTATAACCATTGATCGCTGTAAACTGCAACTTTTAAATTCGGGTATTTTTCTGTAAAAGCACTACTGTGTTGTTAATATTGACCGACATCTAACGAATGGGGTATCAAAATGCGTGTAAATAAATCATCCTTCTCGCTATGTTGAAATATTGTGAAAACAATTATTAGTTCTGAATCTATAGGCGTATTTCTAACAGATGAGTTACTTTTTGTGCAGACTTTACTTTCAAAATAGCCACTGGTTCATTGAAAATAGCCTGTGGTTCCCTGTAAAACCCTGTGAACAAGGGGCTATTTTTTTGCAAAGTAGCTCCTGATCCTGGTACGCTGCTTCTTATTTCCCAGCCTGTACAACACATACACCAAAAGACAGTATTTCGTTGCAGAACCTAAAAAAATCTCATCCAAAGACTAATTCCAAGTACAATCCAAACCTAGCGAAATTCTAATCCCTTAGTTATTACTAATAGGCAATAAATTTTGTGCAATTTGAAGGAAAACAGTGCAATTTTTGTCACTTGCATCGTATGCACATCAGCGGCACTAGGTGAGTATGCACTATGCACTACGATCAGGGACAATGCATGATTATGTACTCCTATCGGAGGCACTGGGTAATTACGCACTGCAATCAGCAGCACAGGGACAGCACTGCAAAAGTATGCACCTTAAAAGTATACTTAATATATATATAAGGATTCATGCTTTTCATTTTAGGTTTAGTTTGGATACCAAACTTACCTAGCACCTATAGTTCTCGTTGATGGTTCGCTACACTTTTCTTCTTTTAATTCTTCCCGACTCTTTTCTTTTCGATACTTAGTCGTATTCTGTTGGTTTGTGCCTATGTTAATCACAACTGGTGAGTAGTATTAGATGACTCCTCAGTGATCCTGTTTTTTTTTCTGTTGGAATGGAATTTACAACAACGTTTGTTATCAAAACAGTGGCTGAAGGCTGATTTAATTTTTATATTCTAGGTAATAATACATGGCCGTACATTTGGGGTGTTATTTTGCTAAATTAGAGGAACCAATGTTTTTTTGCCATCCTTACACATCCATTTTTCTATACATGTGACCCAAACCAGTCCACTAAAGGCTAAAGCCATAAGAGAGTAAAAAACTTCCTTATCAGTCCAAACCCCATGTTTATAGCTGATTTGGTTGCAAAGTTACACATTTGTACAGAATTCATGCACAAGGAGACAAACATCTTTAAAGTTTTGATAACAAACGTTGTTGCAAGGGCACAAGGAAAGGTAAACGGATGACTTTGACGACCTGATCAAGCAGCAATACTGTGCTGTATAGGGTTAATTTTAATAAGACTTTTTCATTAATTGCCGTTTTAACATACCTTGATCGTGGAAAGCTGGCATTTTGAAAACTTGACCTTTGACATCTTTATGACCCCTTAATGACCTTAAATGAATTTAAAATATTTTAAACATTTTGATAATGTCATAAGGATCATTGCATTTAAATTTCAGCTCAATTGGAACACTTTGAAAACCTTGACCTTTGACCCATGACCCGGAATGAATTTTTAAATATTTTAAACATGTTTAGAATGTCATAAGGATCATTGCATTTAAATTCGGCTCAATTTGAGCATTTTGAAAAACTTGACCTTTGACCCCTTTATGATCCCTTAATGACCTTCAACGAATTTGGAAATGTTTTTAAAATGTTAAGAATGTCATAAATGTGATGGATCGTTGCATTCAATTTCAGCTCAATTGGAGCATTTTGAAAATCTGACCTAATTTTTGACCCTGTGACCTCTAATGACCCCAAATTGGCCTGCAAACCCATAACTTTTGTAGAGTAGAGGGTGTCAGGGTGTATTAGGCCAAGTAAAATAAAAAAACATGTATACCATCCCCGCCCTCACCAATTTTTGGAGATTTTCAAATATGTTTTTTATTTTTCCTATTCGCTTCTTACCTAGCTGGGGGGTTTACAACCCCCCGAGCTAGGTCCTGTTTTGCTATCCATTCTTTCTTTCCTTCTTCTTCTTTCTGGCAATAAATTTCAAAATGCTTCTCCTCCTACATGTTACACCCTATAATTACGTAACTTGCACATATGTATTGGCTATATCCAGTGCCCATAGGGTTTAAACAGAATTGGGGTAAATGGTCATTAAGGGGGCATTTCCTGTATTTAACCAAATACCTTCAAAATGCTTCTTCTGCCACATATTATATAGTACAATGATGTCATTTGCATATGGTCATTTTCACAGTAAAGGGTGTAACTTTTGATTTTTAGGGTCAAAATTTCAAACCACTTAAATATGTTTCTGTTTACTGAAATCATGCATAGAAGCAACTTAAATTCCAGTAAAATAATGTTTCAAGGCTTAAACCTTTTGATTTCTAATAAAAAATTGACATTTCCATAACATTTTGGTTAAAATCTAATAAAAAATGTATTTTACATAACCTCAGAAAATTATGACATGAAAGCTGGAATACATGTAAAATCCCATTCCAAAGTAAGTCAACAGATATAAGTTAAATTTTATACCATGTTTTGCTATGTTTGTAATTGCAGTTTTGAAAATTTTTAACATCAAGTGTCATTTACAATGGAAATTTCCAAACCTTAAACATATTTTTTAAGTTTTAATTGGGTTCCTAAAATAATTTGAATGTCTAACTTCATGTACAAATACTACTTGATGAAAGGAACCTCCCAGCCAAGTTTCACAGAAATTGGAGTTATTTTTTAGAATTGACAATTCAAGCGATTTGTGTTTCGGAGGCTTCAGTTAACAACACAGGTGATCATAAAAGTAAAATATTTGGCTAACTACTACAAGTTGACATAAAAAATAGGTAAAAATATCACAATTACCAATTTTATGCTTTGCTTCTAAGTATTGAATTTCAGTTGTGACAAAAATTAAATTATCACAGCAAGTCATTTTTTTTGTTTGGAGGCTTCATGTTAACAATTGTTAAACATTGCAGAAGTAGTTTTTTAAAACAACAGTGTTGGGATCATCTAAGCTGTTATTTTCTTGTGTGTATTGAATCAATGATTCTATGCGGCAGATATTGTAGATTTATCACATGTTAATTTTTTCACCCATTTGTTAAGTATGGTGTTTTTTGCATGTGAAGCCTCCGAAACAGGCTTTTTGGGTATCAGTATATTTTTCAAACATTAACCATAATGTCAATTTTTTTTTAATTTATGACATTCTGCACATATCAAGTAATAATTACAATGCAGATATCAGTATGAAACACACCAATTTAGATATGCATAGATGATAATTAATCTTATTGTTGTTTCGGAGGCTTCATTTGTTTCGGAGGCTTCAATTGTTAACGGAAAGTTTGTATTGGGTCCCATTTTCAAACGGTGATATATATCTCCACGATTTAAAAAGATGTGACTTGAGGATCTACTTTGCTACATTTTGATAAATAGATTGGATGAGCTCTTTTATTTATATTTGCATAAGCTTGCTGAACAGTTTGTTTCAGAGGCTTCAAAAAAGTTAACGGAAAAACGGCTCTTTGAAGTCAAGATTTTATAAAAATTTTAATAGCTTGCAAATCAACTAATTTTTGTTACCCATTTCAAGTTAAGATAACAACTGTTATGAATCAAGAAGAAGTGAAGAAATAACCAAGAATTATGAACCAAAGCTACACCCACAAAGTTTGTTAACAATTGTTAACGGAAAATGAAGCCTCCGAAGCGACAAATATCGAAGTCCGGTTCTCAAAAATACAGGGCTGTTCACAATTAAGTCTAATGTGGCAGTGTTTACTGAACATATGACTGTACTTTCAGGATAAGAAAAATTATCCCTGAACTAACTGAAGAAAACACAGGGTTTTACAAAAATGTTACTGTTTTTTATAGTTTTTCAAAATGGCAATATTAAGTACATTTAAGCCTGCTAAAACTGAGCGCAGTAACTCCCAAAGCTGATTATGCTACCCAAGGTAGCTGCTAACTAGATGACTTATGTGGCCAAAAAATCATGGAATTCTGTAGCTTTATTAGAACACTACGGATTAAAATGTTAAAAATCCAAAGTTACACCCTTTACCGTGAAAATGACCATATGCATCAGCCTAGAACTTGCATACAGAATTGGGGTCAAAGGTCATTAAAGGGGAAAAATCTTACAATTGCATTATCTGTACATCTGCAAGGGGTATGGGGCTCAAACTCGGTGACAACAAATCTCATGACCAGGGACACAATTTGCAAGGGTCAGATCAAAGGTCATGCAGAGGTCAAATTTTAGAAATGAATTTCCTGGACATCTGTAAGGGGTACAGGGCTCAGACTTGGTGACAACAAATCTCATGATCAGGGGAACATTTTGCAGGGGTCAGGGCAAAGGTCATGCAGAGGTCAAATCTTATGTATTTTCTGGACATCTGTAAGGGGTACGGGGCTCAGACTTGGTGACAACAAACTTAATGATCAGGGGGATATTTTGGAACACTTTGCAGGGGTCAGGTCAAAGGTTATCTGGGGTCAAATCTTATAATTTCATTTTCTGGATATCTGTAAGGGTATTGAATTTGAATGCATTTTGAAATCATTAATAGAGTATGACATGAATACAAATTATCAATTTTCATATTAAAAATACAAAACATCTTGAAATTTTTTTTTTTTTTTTTTAGGTCAACCATGAATGATCCTAGCATTTAGGTCTAGGTCCAGAGAGACTACAAAAACCGAAAAAAAACTTTGAAAAAAAAATTTTTGAAATAAAAAAAATTCGCATTTGTTTTTTGTCAAATCGTGGGATTTTACAAGCTTGTATGAGCTTTGAGACGAACCTTTTTTTTTTTTGGCCTTTGTGGTCTATGACCACCATTTGCCACTAGTTTACTTTGTTTCTAAAATTGTTGTAATAAAAAGACATGTTCAGATGTTCTTGGTTATCATTTATAAACACATTGCAAACACTTTCTTCAAGCTAGGGGTAGGGCTTTGGGGAAATAACATAAATATTAGGGGGCCTCCCCGATTTTATAATACGTTGACAAACACTTTGAAATTGCAATTTTACACAGAAATGAATGATAAAAAAATAAAATAATAACAAATAATAAGGACCTCCCTCACCGATTATTTAAAAAGTCTGGACGATATACATGTTATTTTTTTTTAATTGGCCTTAGCTTGTTCATATACATGAGTAACATGACCAATCGGAGGCGCATAGCAACAACGTGATTTGTAGGAGTAGCATTTTCGATTAGTACAAGGAACTTATACGATGTCCTCATTCACAAACTGATACTATCTGTCCATCGTATAAGACTGTTACCGCACGGCAGCTGGTTGAAGGAATATTACACAGTCAAGAATAGGCTCCATCATTTTTTTATTCGGATCCCTCCCAATCTCCCAAAACATCAAAACATCAAAAGCGTTGCACATATACTTACTTTAATAAGACTGTCCTTTTTCACATAACGCAGACAAAGTAGGGCAAACTTGCCTAGAAATGGTCAAATTTTGGCATGAAACATCTCTGTACAATCCTATGTAAGTCCCACATCACATCGTTATCGGCGATCGTGGTTTTTTTTTTTCTGAAGTTTGGCTGGTACCCACCAGCGTCATGCACGTGACACAGCTAAAATATTGACGGGGAATCGGGGATCATTAAAACGTCAACAGTTTCAAAATACGCAATGACAGTAAACTTATTGGCGAGCGGTCCGAATTTTGAGCCATAAGTTTATGTGGTGAACTAATTTTCGATTAAAATGACCTTTTTTGACCCCTGGATGACCTCTGACATTAAACAACCCATAATTTTGTAGCCAACTACCCAATACTGCTAAGTGTGACTAAGTTTGGTCAAAATCCGATCCAGGACAGGCCCACATATGACAGGGTTCGAGGTTTGAGTACGGTTTCACTGCCAAATGTGTGAAAAAAATATTTAGGTGTGAAGAATACTTCTAAAAATGAGCATATATAGTATTTCTAAGGTAAAAATGTCTGAATTTTCAATTTTTCTAACTTAGAATACTGTATCTTAAGGTTGGTCTGAACCCTGGAATTATGGAAACTTTCGGGCCTCATAACTTTTAAATTGTTGGTCTAAAGTATATAAAAGTATACATATTTAGAATGGCAAAGACTTGATAAGTTCATCTGTGAGGTCAAATTTGGGCCAAAATGGCACTTTTTTAAAATCCAAAAATAATGGTTTTTGGCCCACTTCTTTTTTGTGCAGCGTAACAAAAAAATTCTTGGGCCAAAACTTTTTTTTTCTTAATTTTTAAAAACTAAATCAAAATATCTAGGACCCTTTTTTTCATTTTTTTGAATTTTGACCAATTTCACCAAAAATATTTGAAATTTGGGCCAAAATCGGGCTTTTTTATGATTTTTTTGAAAAATCAGCATTTTTTTACCATTTTTGGCGCAAATTTCTTAAAGTTGGTCGAAATTCAAAAAAATGAAAAAGCGGGTCCTAGATATTTTGATCTAGTTTTAAAAATTAATAAAAAAATTTTGGCCCAAGAATTTCTTTGTTACCTTTAACGAAAAAAAAAGTGGGCCAAAAAATTATTTTGGGGATTTTGGGCCAAAAATGAGCATTTCGGCCCAAATTTGACCTCACAAATGAACTTATCAAGTCTTTGCCATTCTTAATATGTATACTTTTATATACTTTGGACCAACAATTTAGAAGTTATGAGGCTCGAAAGTTTCCATATTTCCAGGGTTCAGACCAACCTTAAGTCGTTTTTGGGTTAAACATGGATTTATGGCCATTTTTTACTGAAAATGACCAGTTTTAGGTGAAAAAAAATTCACCATTAATTTTAATCCCTCATATTTTCTACTATATAGATAAATGTTGTCTTTCTCTGTTATTTTGTATTACCTGATGGTTTATTTGTTCAAATAAAACTGTTTTTAATTGATTTCATTGCTTACTTTGTATACCATACCCGGATATTGAACTTGAAAGTGAAAAACGAAGCCCAAAAAAGGTCATTTTAGAGAGATTTGTATCTTAGTTTAGCCATAAAATTTGATCTAAAGGGCTAGAGACCTCATTAACCCCTCATTTTAATGATATTTCAATTTGCCACACACTGATAATAATTTTAACTTCCTTCAAAAAAAAAATTGAAGAAAATTGCAAAATGTTACCCCTACCCCCAAGCGTGAAAAAAATATGGCAAATTGTAAAAAAAATTATTTCGGAAAAACTTATGGAGGTACAGCTCTGAAAAGTTGATCGATTGTGCACTCTACCAATCCCCACAATCGATTAGATTTGTGGAATGATGCCATGTATGCTTTTTTCAAAATAATTTTTTTTACGACTCAGATTTTGCCCCATTTTGAGGTTCACGCCATTTTTCTGATGTATCAACCCCTTAAACCCAAAGGTCACACCCATAAAAGTTATTCCAGGAAGAACAGTCAATGCCTTTCATGTTGTGCCCTCAAATATGTAATTATAAAGGGATGATCTGATGATAATATGACCACCGATGATGAAGAATCTTTCACACCGGGAGATGTATGGGCAAAGCATGGTTGCCTTCTGGTATCCAGCTAAAGTCATTTCCCCAACTGATGTACCTGAACATCTGAGAAGTTCTATCCTGAGAAAACTGAAACAAGTATTAGTCAAGTGGTATGGTGAAGAGAACTTTAGTTCTGTACTCAGCTCATCACATCAACCACTTATCAGAAAATAAAGTTGATGCAGCCCGTGCCGCTAGATCACACAATATTCAGTTGCGCTATCAACAATTAAGCCATTTCTGATGTCAGGGGTGAATAAAGTGCTATGCTTCAGTATAAACATTTTAAGATTGTGTAAAGGTAATCAGTTATACATTAACACTTTAAGAACATAATTTCTTTATGAGTTTAGACATCAATAGATTTATTGTCTTGACACCAAACCTGACCGCTATATGTTTCCTAAATATATAGGAATACAGGGGCCTCAGTACCAACATCATTTCATTTTCATACATGAGAACAGTGTTTAAGCAGTCTTTATAGTTTGTTTAACATATTTATAGATTCAAAACAACTTTAACTGAAATAATAATGCTCTGTAACTTTTTAAAAATACAGTTGTGTTCCAAGTAGACTCCCAGGATTGGTTAACATTTTCATATCATTCTTCGTAAAAACAACATGCGCTTAGAATTTGTTACATATCTTTAAAATGGTGATACCCTGTGTATTAAAAACTTCAGAAATGGACTCAGCACAAAATTCTAATCCAGAAAACATGTATAATGTTATGATAACATGAACTTCATTTTTCCCCATTTTGGCAGTAAAACCGTACTCAAACCTCGAACCCTGTCATATGCAGGATTTCATTTTGGGGGTGCTGATTTTGAAAAAGTGGACTTTTTTGCAAGGGGGGGGGCACTCAGGGGCCATTTTGTGAAAAGTGGACTTTCTTCCCAAAATTTGGACCATTTTTGTCCAAAAAAGCATAACATAAGGGACTTTTTTGCATGCGTCACACAGCCCCCACCCCCACCCACTGCGTATGGGCCTGATCAAGGATGTGGAAGAAGTAGCAAATTGTGAGAAGAAGAAAGAAAGAAATAACTTTAATAGGCCTAAGGATGACAATTATTGTCATCCTCATCCTCACAGCACCGCCTAAGTAAGGCCAAATTGGTCAAGCTGGGAGATTCCACGTGTGTTGATAGAAAGACAGCTTAGGCTAATAGAAATTGGCACTCCATTCGTGGTGGATAATAATAAAGTTTAAAACATGTAGGCCTAGCCTATGTCCGGCACTTAGGCAGGGTGATTCTTTGTTGGATTATTTTATTTGATCCTTTTGTGACCTCTTTCCTTTTCTCACAAGTCTGAAACATCGAGTCGTAGTACCGTCCATGCGAACTTGGATGTAAGCTTAAAGGAGTGTTTCGTGATCCTAGCATCCTCTTTTTATGACATTTTTCAGTACATATCCACGAAAAAAAGCCTATTCCCAAAATTTCAGTTGATTCCGATTTTGCGTTTGCGAGTTATGCATGATTATGTGTATTACACTGCTCCATGCGTTGTAATTTCGTTCTGGTGCACCAGAGCGAAATTCAAATTTCACGATATCTTTGCAAAACGAATTAATCTGCAAGAAATATTTTGTACATAAACATTATGTAGCCAGAGGTTTCCAGTGATATAAAAATCTCAACTTTTTTTGAGAAAAGTGGGGGATGAGGCTGTGGATCACGAAATGCCCCTTTAAGCGAGTTTAGGCCTACACGTTGACGCAAATTCAAGAAAGTAGAAAACTTGGAAGTATGACTAGATGTATATCCCGGGATTATATCTGCCTCTGTATTTTGCAAACTAAAACAAGTAAGCTTACCGTTTCCGAGTCAATTTTGCACATTACAGAACACAATGGCCCACAATGGATTCTGGACACATTCCTATACAAGCTATACGGTCCTTATATGTCTCCCTGGCATGTATCTTGCCAGTACGACAGCAACTTAGCTCACTTCCGGTAATTTTTACCGGCGTGACCTCTGCTGTTACGTAACGCAATGTTGAAAATCAGGTGGCAAATAGGGTTTTTCAGAAAATATCAAAAAAATGGAATATACGAGTCGTTTCTACCTTCATTTCCATATTGAGCCCATAGATAAGATATGAAACATGATCATGAGTATAAGGCAAAGAATAACGTGTAAATGTTGAATTATTGTGGAAAAAATTAATGCTTTTGGTGCGCGAAGTAGCCTAACTGAGAGAAAATGCATGTCACGATCACTAAAATGGTTATATCTACGGCTTTCAGGAAACGCCGGTTTAATGCTTTTCTGTTATGATAAACATTAACTAACCAGAGCTTGTATTAAATTTTCAGCGAAAATGAGCGGTGGAACAACCTAGTCGTAGGTTGAAAAGTTGCGTTCTTTGCATATAGGGTATAATCTTCTTCCACGGTAAACCAAACAGCTTCCGTGGTAAACCTTATAGCGCCATCACTTGATGAAAGTACGTTATTTATAGGCGTGAGTTAAAAGCTATCTGGGCTAGAACTATTGCGACTGTAGGGGTGAGCTTGCCTACAGGTAAAAAAAATACTCGTGGCGGTTATATTACACGTCTAGTTTAGGGCAACAGGGGTGGAAAGGAGGGTAGGCCTACTACGGGGATGTGCGACAGATTCGGGGTGCATTTTGGTTTATTGATGGCCCTCAATTTCATGAAAATTTGGTTTAAGAAAGATTGTTTTTATTTATTTTTTTAAAAATTAATTTGTTTCCCAAATTTTTATCTGAAAGTTTGCCATTTATTTTATTGTTATGGCGTGCGATAATAAATAGGCCTATTAATATAATTTTTAAATGCTATTTTATTATTTTGTTATTAATTGAAAATCTAAAATAGTATAAAATCGTATATGATGCCTTAAATTAAAGTTTAAAACGTTCTTCCAATATTAATAACTATTATTAAATAACTCCTAACATCTCGGACAACACGCCCCCTCCCCCAATACACACACCCCATCAACAACCACATGCCAAGTCTTGGCGAAAGTCTACCTTGCAAATCGTGCACGCCCGCGTGCACCATCCAGCATTGTCCCGCTAAAATACACTACCCTATTACGAGCAATGGAATAGCCCGTCAATCATGCACAGTGGTTGCTCCTGGAAGGAAGATTATACCCGATGTGACGCGGTTGCTCATGGAAGACAAGAAGGATTATACCCCTTTTCGTTCTTTGAGGTCTCGTGCCGGGGTCTCGTGTCTTTAGCGCACGTTGCAAGTGTCACGATACTTCACGAAATGGATCCCAGCCGGCGCTGTCTATATACATGTTATATTGATCAATATAGCAATTAAAAACGTCTATTGTTATATATTTTATTAATGCAAAATACTCTATTGTGTAACAAAATATTGTAGTCGTCAAAGAAGGTAGTATCATCTCATTTAACTGAAGTACAAGCAGTTTTGAAAAGATGTTGCTGAGTGAGATACTTGAACATGTTGAACGAGAAATAAGATAGCAAAATTATACCCTTTGCAAGAACAAGATGCGGTGGCTTAGTGGACAGAGCGACGGTATGCAGTGCGAAAGGTTGAGAGTTCGATTCCCATGTTATTCTTAGAATTTTTCAGTTCGTTTTTCTTTCTTTTTTTCTCTCCCTTTTGTCTTTAATAATATAAGCCTATAATGAATGTCAGCTTGAAGGCCCACTTTTTTCATGATTTATTTCATATTTAGGCCTAATCCTACATTCGATTTGATATTCCATTTAAGTTCAGTAGCTTTCAATATGAAATCATTTCAAATAAAGCATGTCAAACTTAAGTAATTTTTATAAGTTCAAGATTATATATAGGCCTATCAAATAAAGGAACGTCAAAACAGATTTTCACGATTTTTTAATTGGACTAGACCCGGCAACATATTTTATGAGCTTTTATGCATGATATAAATTATTAAATCACGAGATGTACGAATTTCAAACCTAATATTTTGGCATATTTGTCATTTTTACACAATGTCCAACTTACATCTCGGATTACACCTAAATTGGAATCAGCCAAGTTCGTTTTATAGGTAGAGCAACTAACTTTGATGTCTTATTTAATCCACCAAAAAACGTTGACAACGTAAAGAAAGCAGCAAGTTTAAAAAGCCCCCACCTCGGCTCACTTTTTGAAACTTGGTCCCATTTGTAAAAGATACTGATTTAAACTTTGCCATAATTATCAACTTAAAACATTTCCAGAAGTGTTATGTATCTTTAATGTGCCGATGCGATATTAAGTTGTTAGCATTCTGGAACGATCAGAAAGGTTATTATGTTGTTCTTGGCCAATATCCTATATATGTTTTGTTTTATAATAAGTAGGCATGTTAATGGCAATGATGCTATTGTTTAAACGTTAAAAACACCGATTTGCTGTTGATATTCAAAATGGGACCAAGTTTCAAAAAGTGAGCCGAGGTGGGGGCTTTTTAAACTTGCTGCTTTCTTTACGTAGTCAACGTTTTTTGGTGGATTTTATTTCTTTTTATGAATGTAGCCAAGCAGCTTTAAGTTTGGAAAGTCATCGGGTTTACGAAGTACTCCATAAAACGAATAAAACGAAACATAGATGTTTGAAATTATATGTTATCCTTGATTTATGACAGTAAATAATTTAATAACTTTATCAGCCGTTTATTTTTAAAACTTGCTGGTCATAGCTACCGCGTGACTGTAATGTTAATAGGGATACATATACATTTTAATCAACTTTATTCAAGGCAACTAAGAAAATGTAAATATGAACAACACATACCCAATGTTGACGATGCCAGCGAGACACAGAATCAGTGCGATTTACTTCAAATTGAAGCTGAGAAATGCGTGTATATGTAGCAAGGCTTATACTACGGAAGCGTATAAGTGCCACGACTTAGCAAGATAATTATGTTTTAATGATTGTAGTTTTTGTAGCCCTGCGGGGCAATCTAGTTGGATATCCAAATTTCGCGGTTGATAGTTCTTTGTAGCCCTGCGGGGCAATCTAGTTGGATTTCCTATTAAGCGGCGGTTGTTGGCGGTCTTTCGCGGTTTGTAGTTTTAATTTCCCACATTCTTCATGCCAACCATAATTGTGGTTTTGTAGCCCTGCGGGGCAATCTAGTTGGATATCCAAATTTCGCGGTTGATAGTTCTTTGTAGCCCTGCGGGGCAATCTAGTTGGATTTCCCTATTAAGTGGCGGTTGTTGGCGGTCTTTCGCGGTTTGTAGTTTTAATTTCGCTCATTCTTCATGCCAACCATGATTGTGGTTTTGTAGCCCTGCAAGGGCAATCTAGTTGGATATCCAAATTTCGCGGTTGATAGTTCTTTGTAGCCCTGCGGGTCAATCTAGTTGGATTTACCTATTAAGCGGCGGTTGTTGGCGGTCTTTCGCGGTTTGTAGTTTTAATTTCCCTCATTCTTCATGCCAACCATGATTGTGGTTTTGTAGCCCTGCTGGGCAATCTAGTTGGATATCCAAATTTCGCGGTTGATAGTTCTTTTGTAGCCCTGCGGGCAATCTAGTTGGATTTCCTATTAAGCGGCGGTTGTTGGCGGTCTTTCGCGGTTTGTAGTTTTAATTTCCCTCATTCTTCAAGCCCTGCTCTCTATCGGGGGTTCCGTGTGTCTGTGGTGGGGACAGTCCCTCCTTTTAATAGGCATTTGAGTATTTTTGCCGCTTTGCTAATTTGCCTTTACGTAACTATGACTTTAGTGGCCTTCCATATTTGGTTGTATCTTTTTGGATACGTTTTTGTCCCTGCTGGCCTTCCATACTATAATAATTTTTCACACCTATAGAGTGTATGCAATAAACCAACCGGAACGGTATAACAATTGAAATGACAGTCATGTTGGAATACAGTTCTACGATAGCTGAAGATGAGAAAGGGACAGATCTCTAGATCGATTCAACAACCATTCATACATATCACATGTTTTATTGTCCTATTTATGCGAATCGCCCCGTGGTAGGACAGAACTAAAAATGAGAAAAATATTGGTAACATCTTGCTTTGATAAAAAAAAATAATATCATAATAGCACTGGATGATTAAAATTGTGTTATCCTTGATTAATGACAATAAAATTATTGTTTAATAAAATATTGAAAAAATAAGTTGGTCATCGGATTTCGAACTCGAGTCCCCGGATTAGGAGTTCAATGCCTTAACCATTACACCACGAGACTCGGTTGCGAAGTTGCGTGTCGATGTACAATATTTATTATATGAATTGATGTGTCGTCCGAAAAGAACAAAAGAATTGTGAAAAACTTGATTTTTTGGCGAATGGGGTTCGGAATTTGTATGTACGGTATTTCAGAAATTGCTAGGGTATAATTGGAAGTGAATCTGAAAAAGTAGTGTGAAGGTGATAACCAGGTAGACCTGTAGCAGTGTCTAAAAATTCTGGATCAGTATGATTTGCAACTAATTTTCGCAATGAAATACCGCGTGAAATGGACGCAAAAATATTTGTTTATTACCAACAATGATTGACTGTAGGATTGGTGGCCCTTTTTGAATTAATGAGTTGTCAAGATATTACACCTGGGACTGTAAATAGCATTTAGCATGGTTTTAGATACATTTTGTACCCAGCGAAAATAACATCGAACAATAGAAGTCAAGTGTTTTAATGTTAGCTGTAAATATAGTCTCGCGGGAGCATCTGTTATTAGTCTTCTTTATCAGTCTTTTTTTTTAAAACTTGCTGGTCACGGCTACCGCGTGACTCTAATCCCCCATAGAACATCGAACACCACAGTTAAGCGGTCCATGATGCAGTCATGTCTACAGTAGAATTCATCTCGACCTTTGCAGGACTTAACCCCATTAAAAGCTATTAAACCAAGATAACACTCATTGAAACAGCTCAACTGATTAAATCGGATCTTCTCTGGCTGTGCACATGTGACTGTTTTCATGTGCGATATCGCAATAAAGTTTGTATTAAAGCTTCAGTTGGGTAACCGATTATAAAGGAAACGAAAGGAAACAATGGTATGTGTACCATTGTTCACGAAATGAGACAATGGCGTGCTTTTTGTAAACCAGCATTCTTGAAAATGAGCAACATAATGATTGTTGACTTAACACGGTTTGGAAATAATTTCTTCATATTTTTGGTGTTATCTGTCGTTTACATATCCTTCCTAAAACACAAAAGTACGACCCTCTCCAAACACCTAAATTAGCTAAAAATTTAGGACATGTTACAAAACTATATTGTCTAGAATTTTAGAAGAGTACTTTTAATATTGGCCGGTTATTTTTCACACAGCGACGTTAACTAGGCAATGTACTATTACCTATAACATTAACTAAAACACCAAAGTACGAATATTTCCAAACATCTAAATTAGCTAAAAATTTAGGACATGTTAAAAACTATATTTTCTAGAACTTTAAAAGAGTACTTTTAATATTGGCCGGTTATTTTTCACACAGCGACGTTAACTAGTCATATCCCCATACTGTTAACGTAGGGCTATTTGTAGAGGTCACTCGTCAATGGGAAAGAGCACTGTGTATTGTGTATAGGAAAACGGACAGTAACTGCAGTATGCAAGATATTAGGTGTTTTCTTTCATAATATCTCGCTACTTCTGCTTCAAATGTAATGTGAAAACCTTCCTGACAGTTATTTATTAATATTATAAATATTGTTATAATATTTGGAATAACAAAACTTCAAATTTGGCCGAAATCATATATTATGGCTTTAATAAAAATATGAAAACTGGGATTTAAAAAAAATGAGTTAAAATAAAATCAAAAATCAAAGAGAGGTGCTAGCGGGGTTCGAACCAAGACCGAACTTCCAAAATTAGGCCTAACCCCGGTATTTACCACAAAGCCATACCAGTGATTTGATAGATACGGTAATAATAGCAATGTTATTCCCACTCATGGCTCACTCGTGTATTATATTTCTGTAATGAATTAACACCGTCCAAATAATGTAACACAAACCTTTATGCTGACTTTAAAATTGTTTGAACATTGGGAGTATTATTTTCAAGGTAAATAACCAACAATGGACAATTGACAATGAAAGTTTCTTTGCAGGAAAAACATCGGCCGTACAATATATCGCGTGACAGTAGTCACGCACAAAGATAAACATTTCAACATGTTCAACTTACGACTAAGAATATACCCCAACCAAAATTCACGAAATTTTCAGGCAAGCTAACTTTAGTTATTCTATAACATGACACCCATTTTGATTCCGGCGCTTTTTCTTGCTTGATGATATGAACATTTTGTGTTCGTGACATGCAATTTTTCTCATTTTCCCAGCTACTTTGGACATGTTCAAGCTTCTTTATTTTCCATTTAATTTAACTTTTACAAGTTATTTGTTGCTTTACACAAATGTTTGATATCTTATCTGTGGTCAGGGTACATAAATGGAGCAATATACGACCCGTGTCTTCCATTTCTAGAGCTATTTTGATAAAACGTGTTTGCCGGCTAAAATTTCAACATTGTGTTACGTAACTCGTGTTCACCAACCCGTATAAATTTTCTGTCGAACAAAAGAGGTCACGAAGTTGCCGTCGTACTGTTGCCAATTTAAACCCCGGATTTGAACAGATTTTAGAAACTGCAGCTAAAGCAGAGCTTGCCCAAGACTACATGTATCCCAAGTTCATTCATCAGTCATGTCAATGTGGCGATGGCACCGTCACCAGATAGCATGGAACAACTCCGATACTAGGCTGGTTTTTGGGTGTCACTTACGGCAGGTTCGTTTTGCATACCTGCATACTGCATATTTTTAGAGTTTCTTAGTGGCGAGTATATTAAAGCTACATTATTTGGAGAGCATGTTTTGGTGATGTTGGTGTGAACTTTGTGGTGGTGGCGTTTATGGAGAGGGGTGGATGGGTGTGTATGCACTTCCCTTTAATTTCTTGATATTTTTCATTTTGATAGGTTAATGAGTGTTATGTTTTAACTTCGATAATATAAATTGGAGAAAAAAGAACCCAAGATATGTAGTAGATGCACTGTCACCTTAACAGTTTCACTGGACCTCCCCAAGGCTACATATGATCATTAATCAAACTTACAAACACTTTCCTCTAACCACATGTGTATGGTTTATCTACCATTTCGTTTTTGTATTAAAATGTATCATTGCAAACAAGCAGTATATTGTATCATTTGTTCTCAACTATAAAACAGGAAGTAACTTTACTGTGGCACCATTTTGGGCCGAAAAAAATCAATGTTTTGGTTCTCTTACCCTCCCTCAATTTCTGAGATTTGTCAGGTTGTTTTTAGTTTCTAGATTTTTTAAATATTTTGGAATGCTTTAGGAAAACTTCACACATAGACCTAAATAAATATTAAAAGTAACAAGAATCACTTCTAAAAAAGTCTTTTCTAAGGGGTTTATCCCTCATAATCACATGTTTGAGAAGAGAAAAGGGACCTTCCTAATAAAGGACTTTCCTAAAGACTAGGAAAAGATACAAACTACTAACAATGCAAATTTTACACTGAAAAAAAACCCTACCTCATCAGTTCATGAACACTCATCCATGTATAAAATTACCATACCTCGACCCTGTGTCCCCCTATTATAGGCCTATGATACTAAGTTTAAATTATACCCCTCCCCCAATACCGCTTCACCAAATGTTAGGGTTCAGGTTATATATTTTGAACTCACTCTATTTCCAATATGGTGTCAACATGGTCAAGTCATAGCTGGATTTCATATTATGTCCCATCATTCAGTGGGACATTCCACCTTACTGTAGTACCAGGGTATATAAAGCATAGACCATCCAAAGATAGGTATTATGGGTTATGATGTCACAAATCTACACTCATAATAAACAATGTGTATATTTTGGAGACTATTTTGCCAAGCCATGTGCTAAATGAAATAGTTTATTGATTGAAGGTGATGCTGACTGAATGTTTTTCCAAATTGAGATGCAGACACCTAGAAAATTAATTCACACCCATAACACAGAGCTCGATCATAGCACAGTCATCCAATCACGGATTCTCAACAGCATGAGATGTCTGCCCAGGGTCAAACAAAAGTGTTTATATCATAGGGCCTATGTGTTTATATTTTGTTTACGATATATGCCCAATCTTGCTACATTTGATGCTTACAACTCGCCACTAAGAAACTCTAGGGGGGGGCAAAGATTTTTTGGCCGGCCGAGGATGGGGGGAGGGGGGAGAAGGGGGCAACTTTTGGCAAGGGGAGCAAGTAATTTTTGGCAAATAAACTGAACTCAAAAAGAAACTTATATTTTTTACAACTTGTGAATCACAAGGTCATATCTTAAAAGGGGAAGGTGGGGCATAACGGAACACTTAACTTCGAGGATGCTCTGTGACGTCACCATAAGTAATATGACTGTAAAAAGTACATGTTCAGTTGAAGTTTGTATTTACCTTTAATATACCATTAACCAATATAACTTGAATCTTACAATTTTTATAAAATGAAGAAATATTTTCAAAAAATAAATCCGTTTTGCCCCACTATCGGGGCAAAACGGAACCCCCCTATGGGGCAAAACGGCACCCTCGGGGTGTAAACTTATATCAGTAGTTCCATCGGTAGGCCCTAGGCCTAGTTATATGTAGGCCTATATTCAGTTACAATATTAAGTGGGCCTACCATCTCTGTGGAGTGAGTGGTTAACTTCTTATAGACCTAGTAGGCCTATAATATGTATGACCAATATTTGATTAGAAAGAAATATTAATAGGCCTACCCATCTCTGTGGAGTAAGTTAACTTTTAATCATTAATTCTATCTGTAGGCCTAGTTTAATATGCCTATGTTTCAGCGAAGTGTTTACCATGCTCGAGTAGGCCCCTAGATAACGCCTACATTTCCTTGAGTGAATACGTATTATGTCCAATTGGGGCAAAACGGAACCCATCTGTGGGGCAAAACGCTTGGGGCAAAACGGAACCCTGTTCCGTTATGCCCCACACTAGGGTTCCGTTTTGCCCCATACCTGATTTTTAGGAATAGGTTGCATGCATAATACATTGTAGCATATAGGCCATGCAGTTCATACAGCTCAAAGCTAGTACCTTAGTGTTTACAATATGCACAATTATTTGGGAATCCGATATTAATGAAGTAAAATTTCCGCGCATGAAACATCTACATATCTTACGTCAGACAGGTTGTAATTTTTTGACTCGATCTTGCTCGGATGTCAGTAGATTGTTTCAGATCAAATTTTTGTTGTAAATCTGTGTGGCCATACTTTGCATAGACGGCAGTATTGCCAAGGCCTATTTTTCCGTTGGGTCCGTTTTGCCCCGGGGGTCCGTTATGCCCCACCTTCCCCTACTGTCAATCAAAATGAACCAAAATTGCACACAGGATTACTTTAATACTCTACTCAAAACACATGTCAGTAACCAAGCAGTTGTCCAACTGACACAACAGCAAAATGCACTGTCATGGGACAGCTTCCTGGACTTCCTCCACTTTCACAGCCCAACATTTGGCACCCAGCACAAAAAATCTGTGAGAATGCACACAAGATCTTTGCACAGATGATAAAATGGTGCTGCTTTCTGCTTTTCATACACTTTTTTCATGAAACAGGGCTGGGCTGTGAATGTGGTCCAGGAAGCTGTTCCATGTCAGTGCATTTTGCTGCTGTGTCAGTTGGATAACTGCTTGGTTACTGACATGTGTTACGAGTAGAGTATTGAAGTAAACCTGTGTGTAATTTTTGGTTCAATTTGATGGACAGGATTTCAAAATATGACCTTGTGAAAAATTATAAGTTTCTTTTTGAGCTCAGTTTAGAAGTATCCCATGTCTGTTCTAGTATTCAAAACTCCAGTGGCATAACTAGCGGGGGGGGGGGGCAGGGGCGGGAGCCGCTCCGATTTGAACTCTGAGAGTTGTTAATAAACCTCATATTGGGTCATTTTAACCTTAAAAACCCCAATTTTTGCACGCTTCACAAACATTTTATTCCACTTTTGTACCATATATCACCAGTTAAGCTTCAATATGCCAAATTTTCCGCGCGCATTTGTACCATAAATTTCTTTAATATTGCCAAAAGGGGCTGGATTCACAATACTTTTTTCCAACCCCATCCCCCTATGTCAAGAAGAAATCTACGCCACTGTTCTGGGGACACATTCGATCCAAGCAGATCCCAAGACTCCTCACTCCTCAGACCCCCCCCCTCGTTCACTCCCTTGCGGATGATATTAACAAAATCTTCCATAGGGAGTGATTTGAAATGGAAAAGCCCAATGGCCATCTTCACTTGAAATCTACATCCTGTGTGGGAGATAATAAAGATATTGGCTTCCATACAGGCAGTGGCGGCACCAGGAATTGTTTTTCAGGGGCGTGGGGGGTAAAGTAAATTTCAGGGGGGCAAAATGAACCAATTTTGCGCAAAATCTCCGCAAAAAGTGTAAATTTACATAGTTTTGGGGTTTCGCCTCAAAACTGGGGGGCAAAAAAATATTTGGGGGGGAAATGCCCCTTGCCCCTGTAGGGCCGCCACTGCATATGGGGCGGGTGTATTTGGATTTACCGACTAGAATAGCCCTATACTTACAGTGAAAATGACTCCTGACCTGTATCAAACAGATCCCAGCCACATACACTAACAGTAGAATTCCATCTACAAGCATATATGCCTCTAAACAAAGTTTTTTTTAAATTATTTTTATGAGAGATAAATGACTGGCATCCTCCAGGCCCAAAAAATAGTTTTGTCTGATGTCCCCCGAGCGATCACAAATCCAATGCGGTATCCGGTATGCACTTTTTTTTAAATCAATAAATCAGGTGTTCAGGGGGGTTACCCCCTTGAAAACTCCTGGTTTGGGCTCATTATGTTTTTGCCAATGGCAATTCGTCTTCATTTTTTTAAAATAAAAATTGTGAAATAAAATTTTATTTCTGAACGTTTTCACCATCAGAAATACAATGCACGCGGGAGACATGAGACAAACCTTTTTGGGGGGCCTATAATATGCTTGTAGGTGTAATTCTTTATAGCTTCTATGTAATCCACACAACAACACATAATTGACTATACACAAAAGTACATTTCTTATTTACATTGCCATTTATTTTTATTACAAAATGTCCTGCAATCTCTACTGCTACAATATTAATGCATATTTTGGAATGTTACAGGCTCTTGTATTGCACCAAACAAAAATTCATAAAAAATTCCAGACAAAATTGTGAGTACTGGCTGGTACCCATGTGCGGTACTGTATTCTACCATTAAATGGCACCTGTAAAAAAGCATGATTACTTCGGCTAAAAAATAATTGTTTGTCCTCCACAGCTTTGAAAGAGGAGGTGCAGGCTTGCAGATTTTTTTATCCCCTTTTTTTTATCCAGTGGCTCAAGTTCAGCCATATCGGAGACCAAGGTCTCTCAATATGACCACGGTTTCATTTGGGTCAATATCTCTTCATGGACCACTTTTGGATAACCCCAACTTCTATCAGGTGGACATCTTCTGTGGTGCTATCTTTATATATGTCCATAATTTTGGCATCTGAGAGAATAATTTTTGAGAGAATTTGAGCTTCCAAAAAATGCCTTACATAGAGTGTGTATGGATTTCAACTGGAATAGCCCAATATGCACTTGATTGAGATTCCTTCAACATGTTATGATCCAGAAGCTTTATGGAATAAATACCATCAATACACCACTTGGAGATTAGCAAATATGTGGATATCTCAAATATTGTGACTTGAACTTGGCAATACCTTCAGTTTTGCACACTTTGTACTACACACACATTATTGGTGGATTTTGAGTAAGTTAATGTTACAGTATGCATTTGAAGAGACCAGTTTTTGAACCCCATCAATATGTTAGAGGAAATAACACATGATGACATAAGTGGTCAATGGACAATATTTCCCTTCATCCAAAGCACAGGTCCTCAATAACACAGAATGCACACTCGATCGCACTACTGGGCAATGAACAACTGCCGGCCCAACTAATTGGTACGACGTCACCTCATTTGTAATTACAAAAATAATATAATCAAATTTCTCTGACACTTCTTGTTCAGCCTTCATTTGATCTAGCATTTATATTCAATTCATACATGCTCACAATATATCGACGTTTCTGATTGGATTTCAGTGTGCCCTTTTTTGCTGGTCATAAATACCGTTTATGACCAGTACGCAGGGCATAAACCAGCTGCGTCACGCAGCGTTGGAACCCAATTAACGCGATCCACGATTTGCTAGTGTTGCGTAAACGCGCATGTCACCGCGCCCGTCACCGCGCCCATCACACGCAGAGCGCAAGAGATGAACGCATTGACTCCCGGCCGTTGACCTCACGAGCTGCTTCCTGCAAGTAGGCCTACTCATTTTCTCCCAATTTTTGAAGGAAAACGGTATGAAGTATTTTGACTTTGATCACCATTTTATACAGGCTGGGAAATAAGTGGGGCCAGGGGCCATTTGGCTCCTGTAAAGCCCCAAAAGGCCCCTGGTTCTCAAGTAAATACATGTGACCAGGGCCACCTATTTTGTTCAAACTGAAACTGGCCCCTGGTTCTAATGGTCATTTTGACTATTAATCAGCATTGTACATTTTGTTCATAGAATTTAGGTTATTTCTTGCATTCTCTGCCTGTCTGTTCATCTGGATATTGAGGCATTTATCATAACATTGTCAAACACCAGTAATTATGTGCTTTCAAAATAGCCCCTGGTTCGTTGATAATAGCCCCTGGTTCCCTGTAAAACCTTGTGAACCAGGGGCTATTTGTTACAAAGTAGCCTGTGGTCCGGCGCTTCTTATTTCCCAGCCTGATTTTATACTAATGATAATATTTACCATATATGATTGCTCTATGAATAATGCATTGACTGAGCAAAGCCATCTAGGATAACATCGATAAGAAGCCCAACATGGTCAAATTCATCCATGTTAGAATATTTGTACTTTATATTGATGGGATGATGACCTAAGCCAAAGACGTAAAATTTAAAAAAAAAATTGCATTTCTGTACTAACAGCGTTTTAGAGCCACATCTAATCGCTACCATTTTATTGGATGGAATAATTTAATAACAACATTGTTTTTCCCTCTTTGATTTGCATTAAATTGGAACTCGCAATTGCTACACATAATACTCGAAATAAAGGTGGGCCAGGCCCTCTGGCCAAAAGCCTGTGCAAATCACTGCTGGCCCACCGATACGCTACTCTGTGAAATGTGTACCAAAGCCATGTATTTCAAACACTGACTACACATAATAGAGCTTGTGCATATGATGTATCATACCGTAAATATAACGGACTACTAAAATGCATTCATCAAAAGCATGATTGCAATATATACCGTGATAGTTCATTTCACACACATAACAAATGCACTACGATCAAATAGGTTGATGACAACATTTGATTGAATGAACCGCACTGCGCCATGATTAGGGTGAAGGACACCGTTTCAAATCCGTTGTTTGGAGCCAATCAATGAAAGCATGCAGGGCCTCTATACATAACTTCAGGCTCAGTCACAGAAAATTAAACTATTGCTATTTACATTTGTGTTTGTTATATCACTTAAACATGAATTCTAGACAGCTCATTGGTTGATTACCATTCAATGTTTTTACTATCATCCAACAGTGTTTGACAGTTTTTACCATCCCATGATCCCAATGATGCTTATGCTGGGTGATACTAAGTTATGACCTTTCACACCTTAATCCATATGTAGTATGTGTGTTAGTAGTATGTGCACATGCAGGGAAGATACTGCTTCCTAGAGTGATTTCTTAAACTCGTTGATTTAGTTGTGGAAATTGTTGGCATTAGAGAATTAACGATAGGAATTTTTTTTACTGTCCTCTACCATGTGATAGATGTCAGGCAGGTCCAATATTTCGAGTAAAAATATATTGGACCTGCCTGTCGATAAAAATATTTGACCTGCCTGTCGTCTATCATAGGTAGAGGATAATAAAAACAAAAATTCCTATCATTTATTCTCATTCTTATTCAGTTAAATATTGTTTTAATAACTATTTTAATAACCTCTACAAGCGTGTTACGCGTTATCAACACTCATGATGACGTGGGGTCGTCTACGGCCTGATAGACGGCACCCAAAATTATCCGATTATCCAATCAGATTATGTGTCTACGAACTAGACCACACCCACTGACTAAGAAATATGAATAATGGAATGGTAACATTTGTGGTGTGTTGTCAAATAAGAATAAACTATTCTTGAAAATGTTACAGAATTTAAGCATGAGTGATATAAAACAAATATGAACTGTCTTAAATTTGTGTAATGGTAGAAATATTTATATTATCATTCGATGAAAGATCAATAATGTTCCATTTCAATTGCCATACCTATTACACTCATAGACAGTTAATATTTGTGTAGTATCAACTGCAGCATGTCATTCACAGCATGCTAGATATACTAGTAACCTGTTGCCTTCTCATTGGCATCAAAGTACATTATATTGGACACCGTTAGCGTTATTTACAAAAACCTTACTGTTCAATACTTTTTACTCGGAGCCATGCATATTGCTGTTTCTCACCAGCATCAAAGTACATTATATTGGGCCACCATTTAGCGTTACTTACAAAAAACCTTACTGTTCAATACTTTTTACTCGGAGCCATGCATATTGCTGTTTCTCACCAGTATCAAAGTACATTATATTGGGCCACCATTAGTGTTTACAAAAACCTTACTGTTCAATACTTTTTACTTGGAGCCATGCATATTGCTGCTAAATTACACACCTTGTTTCAATTTTTTGCAGATTTACAAGTCTGCTAATTTACAGAGCATATTTCAGAATCAAAGTTAGGGGTACTTAGGTATACGAAATATGGGCTATTCCATTTAAAATCCACACTACCCCTGAGGAAGATTCTGGAAATATCTTCCACAAAGGATTTCGAATAGAATGACCACATAGGCAGCTCATTAGGAAACTCACCCTCCCTCTGTAGAAGATTCAAGTTGAATCGTTCTCTGAGGGTGTGTGGTATTAAATGGAACTGCCTAATGTGTTCATTCCATTTGAAATTCATACTTCCCCGTGGAAGATATTTTCAGAATCTTCCACAGGGGTAGTGTGGATTTTAAATGGAATAGCCCAATGCACCTGTTTGTTACTATTTGTTAGTGGCACAACCTGCAGCTTAGACACCAGCTTCCTGGACATGAATCAATGTAACAGTGCAGTGAACGTCATATGGTCCGTTCATGCTACGCCACAATTGCTTTGTGATGCGATGTGTTGCGTTGCCGCACTGCATCGTACTTCAAAATACTGCACTGCTGTATCGCAGTAAAGTTAAATACATTTTAATTTGGAAATACGAAGAGTTGCGGCAAAAAGTAATCAATATATCGGCAACACACCGCACTGCAAAGCAATTGCGGCGTAGTATGCACGGACTTTTAGACCCCAAATGACCCCACTACACAAATAATTACAGCATTATTAATTGAATGGGGCTCCTTTAATTCCCTTAGACTGCACAGTGCACAATCATGCAAGTTCCATCCATTTTGGTTTTCAACCGTGTTAGTTGCACCCTTCATAAATGTTCTGCATCCCAAGTTTGGAATTAGGTATCAATGAACCAGATAAATACATGTAGTGTGAACCGTGGTTGAGACCACAGATATTGTCTCACCATGAAATAGTCTTGCCAGCAAGACTTCAGTCTTCATCATAAACATAATGACATATACGGACCTTAGAGAGTATGGTTACAGTTACTGGAACTAACCATGAAAGCGTTTATTCATAGTGGCCATCTCTTCCAACAAAGCATACACTTTTCTATCATGTATTGCTTAATAGAGCAAAAGATACCCCAAATGCTTAATCTGTACATCCAAATGAACATGAAAGTTAATTTGATGTTTAATAAATGTTTCAGTCACAAGTATACATGTGATGTTGTGGAATGCTTGGACGTTTTCAAGTGCAATATTAGATACACTTAAAGGCTATTGGTGGTCCGTTAAATCAGAAATTTTTTTAAGTCATCAAAAATCAGATTTTTGTAAAGTGAATGGGTACATTAATATACCCCGTAAATGGTAATACAGAACACAGCATAATAAGGGTGAAATGTCAAATTTTGTTCAATGTTTGGGGAGTTTGTCAATATGGATACATGCAGCGATATGAATGTACACACACCTGCAGCTACAAGCAAGCTATAGAGCTTCATATTTATCAACACCTTCACTTCTAAGTTTTGCACGGATAGAACCATTATTAACATGCTCTTTTATTACTCAAGCATAATTATTGGAACCTTGTTGAAGTGGCATTATTTTTCCTATCAAACACTGGGCAAGAGATTATATACAAGTTTCAAAATATTATGTGCTAATTAAATAATAAATACCATAAAAATATCCTATGATACAATTTGTGAAGTGCAAAAAACTATACATTTCAGTTATATTACGTGCAGTGCTGAATTTCATATTTATATATATATATATATATATATATGTGACCGTAAACCATGAATGAGCCGTAAAGTCGGCCCCAGTCAATTTTGTTTTATTTGTGTTTAGAAAATATATATCATAAGCTTTAAGTTTAAAATGGTATATCATTTGACTTCAAATGAAATCCAGAAGCGGGATTATGGTTTGTTGAACTTTGCTCCTTCAACAAAATGGTATACCTTTTTCGGTTCTACATGTGTCTTTTCCCACATGACATTGCTGGTACTAAATATCAAACAGTCATAATTGGCGGCCATTTCAAATCATCCCCAAGTCAATGAGGTTCAGGAATGTCCTCTCATTGTTAATTGTAGGTTATACATACCTAGACACAATACAATACTTTGTAACCCTCCACTTGAACAGGATTTAGCCAAAGCAAACAAAGACTAGAGCTATTTAGAATTCTATAGACATAGGTAGAAGCTTCAAAAATCCTCTTCAAAAATATTAATTGACTGGTATAAAAGGTGTTTGACTAGCGCTATTAAAATGAGAAAAATGTAGCACCAACTTGAGGTACCTATGAATACAACCTTCATGCACATCTTACACTGTAACTCAGAATACAATTTAGGACATTTACGGCTCATTCGTGGTGTATGGTCACATATTGAGAAACAAATTTAACCAAATTCAAAGTATAGACCTCTGGCAAGGCAACCGTTACTTAAAGTTTCACGGAATACCCTCACTTACGATCATTGGGTAAACCGATCATCAGACGGATAGTTTGTCATGATTTCAAATTTACAGAAATGTTTATACGAGTATATACATTCTGTGGTGTCAAAATCATGATGAACCAAGCCAACCAGAACAGTCTCTACTCCAAAAGTAGTCGAGAGTGCTCAACCACTAAAAATAGTGGGGGCGTATTATAACAAGTTTACTTTACAAGTGACTAACTTTGGAATTTTATAGTGCTCAAACCCATGAAACTTTAAGTAACGGTTGCCTTGCCAGAGGTCTATACTTTGAATTTGTTTCTATAGCTCACCTGTAATGGGTTTGAGCACTATAAAATTCCAAAGTTAGTCACTTGTAAAGTAAACTTGTTATAATACGCCCCCACTATTTTTAGTGGTTGAGCACTCTCGACTACTTTTGGAGTAGAGACATGATTTTACAGAATGTATATACTCGTATAAACATTTCTGTAAATTTGAAATCATGACAAACTATCCAAATCTGATGATCGGTTTACCCAATGATCGTAAGTGAGGGTATTCCGTGAAACTTTAAGTAACGGTTGCCTTGCCAGAGGTCTATACTTTGAATTTGTTTCTATAGCTCACCTGTAATGGGTTTGAGCACTATAAAATTCCAAAGTTAGTCACTTGTAAAGTAAACTTGTTATAATACGCACCCACTATTTTTAGTGGTTGAGCACTCTCGACTACTTTTGGAGTAGAGACTGTTCTGGTTGGCTTGGTTCGTCATGATTTTGACACCACAGAATGTATATACTCGTGATAAACATTTCTGTAAATTTGAAATCATGACAAACTATCCGTCTGATGATCGGTTTACCCAATGATCGTAAGTGAGGGTATTCCGTGAAACTTTAAGTAACGGTTGCCTTGCCAGAGGTCTATACTTTGAATTTGTTTCTATAGCTCACCTGTAATGGGTTTGAGCACTATAAAATTCCAAAGTTAGTCACTTGTAAAGTAAACTTGTGAGAAACAAATTTATGTATTCTACATCATGCTTAACAAAGCATGTCATCATTTGGCAAAACTATCGACAGCAAATTTACCTCTTTTTTTCAGTAAGCCAGTTTAAAACCCAATAAAATGTGCTATAAGTTAAACAAAAAGAGGGAAAGTTAGAATGCTCACTATGTGACCCCACTACTCAACTTTCAAAAGTAATAATATGGAATGTAATAAGGAAAAAAATGTATGATATAAATGTCTTCACATAAGCGATTTTTCAAGTTTAAATACACAGAAGCAACAAAGAAAGAAAATTAATGATAAATATTGACTTATTGTACTAGTAAGAAAACATAATTATGCACAAAAATAAGTTTGGCCTTTAGTACATGCAAGACCTACAATATAAGTATACTTTGCTTCGCCTCAAGTTTGGTAATGCCATCAATGCGTTTTCATGTGCATGCTGCAAGCGTGCGTACACACTGCCCTTGTACACATGTATGTGTGTACATTCTGCAAGAATGCAGACACACCTCCGTTGTGTTTGTCAAGTCATTCAAAGCGAGGACAAGATATATTTTCCCACATTCAAAGTAAGGACATTTTGGCATAGCGAGGACAAAATCCCAGTCCTCACTTTGTAAATAGGTGCATTGGATGACACTTTTTCTGTAGGGGGTATAGGAGAGGTATGGGTGATTTCCTCTCTTTGTATGTGCTAGGCCTATTTAGAGATAGATGAAAAATGTCCTCACTTTGAAAATGTGAAACTCACTCTTGTCCTCGCTTTGAATGCTGGTTGCTGGGACGGACACATGATACACACGTATCACAAGTCCTCGCTTTGAATGCCCACACACGTAGGGGTGTACATGTGTGTGAACACTCTGCCTCTGCATGAATATCTTTACATGTGATTTGATACTGCGACCAGCAATACACATCACTACCTAACTTGAGGTAAACCAATACAAGTCACTACTACATAAGTTTCTTATTTCAGACTCGTCTAGCCCATTGGGCAAGAAACACAGGATAACAATGTACCTAAAGTACACATCAGTACAGCCCCTTATTATATATGTAGACACACTATGGTTTTGTTCATTGGCAAAATATATACAATATAATACAGGTCTACAATACTGTCAAGTTTCAATATTTGTACAATTTTAAGAATACTGTTGTCTCATAATTGAACTACAGACTTGCTTATAAATGGTCACAATCAGTGTTTACTCAGAGGCTATATGTCTCAATTTTGGCCCAGTGAAAATTATATTTGGCGCACAAAAATTTGCAATGCTGTATTACAATTAGTCAATTTGAGGAATTACTGAGCCAAAATTGGGCCAATTTTGGGGAAAATGTTTCATTTGGCGCACCCAATTTCCAGAGAGAGTAAACACTGGTCACAATTACCCACTGAGATGGTCAAATTATTAAGTCTTTTTCCCACTGACCAAATGTCAGCATAGCTGGATAAAGAACTTCATTAAGGAATTATGGCCAATTATAAGAATAAGCTGTAACAGTACTATCGGAAGATAGATCATTAGCCTCTTTTCAAAAACTTCGGCATATTAAATAGTACATGATTAGCACATACACAGCTGAAACAGGTCATTAATAAAGTATTGAATATATATACATTTTATAAAAAATCTTCACTTGTAAGGTGGATTTTATATAATTTTCAGTATGGACGCCAGCCTCTGGAATTATTACAATTTGACTCAGACAATTGTACCAGTACCTTTGGCCCAAGGTGGAATGATAAAAATGAATTTGGAATGCAGAAATCCTGTTTGGACTACAGTGTAGCAGGAGTGGTATGGGCTTTTAGCATGTTATCATAATAATTAATCAGGAATGTAATATGTCATAATCAAGATGCTTAATTAAGTATGGTAAGCACCAAGCAAAAGTACATTGTGTAACATATGAAGACAAATATTATTTTGCTTATTGTTTTCATTAAAAATTCAATGTGGTGTGATCAAGCAAAATCAGTCTGAAGTCGTGCATATTCGATTTTCAGTTTTTTACATGATTGTATAAAGCATTTGCAAAGCTACATTTTCCAAAACAATATGCAAGAAAGAAATTATTGTCTTTGTTTGGCTGTATCTGAGAATCAATATATCCGACTTCCGACTGATTTTGCTTGAACACATCATAAATATAAATACATGGAGGTAACTTTCTGCAATTTACATGTATCTGTCGATAAACCAGTGACAATTTTACAGATTGTTTTAAAATGTCAAATCTTAATTCTCTTACAAAAATATCATGGAAGCATTAAATGAGAGAGGCAATGGCAAATAATAGCAGAGAGAGCATAAAAGGTTTACCAGTGGCAAGGCCAGGAATTTCTTTTTTGGGGGAGGGGGGCAAAGTGAATTTCAGGGGAGGCGAAATTGCTGCAAAAAGTGAGAATTTTCGCAATTTTGGGCTTTTACTGGGGGGTGGGGCAAGAGTTCTGACTGGGGGAATCCCTCCACCCCCCTCCCTGTGGTGCCGCCACTGTGGTTTACCAATAAAATAAGTTTAAATGCCTCCCACAGAGAACAAACTCACAATTGCCAGTTTTTCAGAGTAAATCCGAAATCTTGGTTTGTCATGCATGGAGACCAAACTATAGTAAAAATTTAATTTGAATGAACACAGCTCCCAACAGCTGTACGCAATTTGGCCACGATCGTATGTTGCATATTTCAAAGTACAACACGAACGGCACGACTGTGGATAGTAATGAAAACTACTAATTACCAATCGTGAGTGAGTAGGCATGGTTTGATTCACTTCCGTGTTACACACCATGGGCATTCATCACATAGAGTACGCAGATAATCATCCCGCTGTTGACAGCTGTGTTCATTCAAATGAAATTTCTACTGAAGTGTACCTCTGGTTTTTATCGACAAGAGCCCCAAATAGAACGATAATTTGCATCTTTGAGCCAAGTGTTACAAGGTTTGGGCAGGTAGCGCTTAGCGCACACTATTAGTGCAATGCTTTACAGAAAATGCTAAATATGCACACACTTTTAATCAAAGTTTGTTGGGCAAATGGCACAATAATTCCAAGGTACACTATTTTGCCCACCATGAGCCACACACAACCATGTAGCGGAGTCTGCTCTCTTATTTGGCTATTTCAGTTGAAATCCATACACCCCCTATGGATGACACAACCTTAATCTCCCACACAGGGAGTGTGAATTTCAAATATGGCTATCAAAATGGGCGACCCCATTTGAAACTTTCACCCCCTGTGTGGAAGATTAACATTGTATCTTCCATAGGGGTGCATGGATTTCAACTGGAATAGCCCATTGGGACTTATCTCTTTGTGCCTGACTAGGTTGTTTGGATACTTTGGGAATTAACGATTCTTGTTACCTCAAGCAGGAAAATTACTGTTTTCTTTACACTGATATGACGACTACCTGGCAAGACTTTCAATTTGAGAATATGGCAGTGATATTGAACACAAAGAAATACAAAATGTACACATACAAAGAGTACAATTAATTTCAGTTTCAGAACAACAAAGTCACCAATTTTGGATGATTTATAACAAACTTACTCCTATTTGAAGGTGTTTGACATAAATGACCGTCATTCCCCTCCACTTGCAGCCGTGGAATTTGTATATGCTGCATCATTTCTGATACTTATCAGAGTTCATCCTGTTAACATGGCATATTCTCCATTTTTTTTGAGAGGTCACTATAGTTTATTTGGCTTATAATTGGCGAAAATTTGTTGGTTTTGTTACTGCATGTGTCAATAAAGTCCCAACTTACACTTGTAATAAATTCATGTTAAGCGTGCACCAGTCATGCATTACACAAGCATCAATACATGATTTTATGAGTCATATTTTTTGGGGCAATCATAAGCCAAACAAACTATATTGGTAAGATTCTGATTCTTATTCTCACAACCCCGTTTCCAACCAAGACAATTCAAACATTACATCAAAAAGCAGGCATAAACTTTTCTTGGAATCACCTGGGTTAGAATTTCATCACACAATGTGAGAATCAATCTTGATTCTTGTAACAAAATTTTGCGAGAAGCACCCGATTCTTCAAGGTATTGTTTAGACTTTACTGTTTAAAATTTACGAGAATCAACCTTGATTCACACAAATCTTCTTACAAGAATCTTTGTGAAAATTAGTTTGCGGAGATGCCTCCAAATTCAACCCTTACCCACACAATAAGATATATTGCTGATCGAGATCAATGGGCAACCGTGATGCATGCTGGGAATGAAAAGGGCTCAAAAGCTATAAAATTTGTCACCCAAGATTGCAAATTTGAGCCCTTTTCCTTCCCAGCATGCATCACTTTTGCCTCTCGATCTCTATCAGCAATATAACTTATGACACAAATCCATCTTCATTCCATCCTCACTTTCTGCATCATCGGTAGTACACATCGTTCTCATCAAAGTCATCCTCCTCCTCCTCTGGGTAGTCATCCTGCATGTACACCTGGGAGTAGTGGATCGTGTTGTCCGGGAAGAAGTGATATTTGATCTTCTGATAGATAGCCCAGAAACCCAAGAACAGGCTAGCTGAGATGAGCACTACTACGATGACGATACCGGCGATGGATCTTGGAGTCATGTGCCACACCTGAATAGCCTGATTAGAGAATGCAAAGAACGGGATTCATATCACTGCTCAAAATTACAAAGATAATTTAATGATGTGGGGTACATCCATCATTTGAGACTCTACTGCCCGCCAGAATAAAAAGGCAACCCTGACATTTTCATTGGGTTATCCAGTTGAAATTCATACACCCCATATGGAAGACATGACCTTAATCTCCCACACAGGGAGTGCAGATTTCAAATGGAGTCACCCATTCAGGTAACTTCATTTGAATTTCACACTCCCTGTGTAGTTGTGAGGGTGTATGCATTTCAACTGAAATAGCTCATTATTTCAAGATAATGAACAAATTACAAATTTTACGGCGGCGGCTCTTAACAAACTTCCTGACACAGTACAGAGCCAGGAATCCTCCTACACTGTACTTAGGGTGTATCCTTCGTGTAAGAGAGCACCAAACAAATCCTAACTCTAACCCTAACCTTTATCTTAACCCTAACCCTAAATCCTAACCCTAACTCTAATCCTATTAGTATTTCGTGCTCTCTTACACTAAGGATAAACCGTACTTAGTGTGTGCTCACTACTCAAGGAAAGCGAAGAGATTCCTTGCACCTGAAATGTGTATAAACAATGGATTGCATTTATATAATTACCCAGGATTTACCCATGCCATGACATTCATGAACAAAAATTCTCAACCATGGGAGTGGGTATACGTGGCACCTTCCTCCGCATTGGCAATTCGTTAAGAGCTCTACTGAAACCCACATTTCTTACCTGTGCTGTAACATCACCACCGTTAGACATGGCCGCCATCCTTGCCCAGGCTGCTGATTGGTCAGGATTTGTTTGCTGATTAGCATAATGTGTGACTAATGTTATATTCAACAAATCTTTAAATGTACGCAAGTCTTCAGTTGACATATTACCAACCATGTCCTGAAATAACCTGCAATTAATAAAATAATCAACAAATCCATCAATCAATCAATAAGCAAATTAAGATTGTAGATTCCCTTGTCTCTATTCATAACTCCTCATAACTACAATAAAATCATGTTTATGATCCGCTGTTGGAGACTGCTAGCAAAACTTAGATCGCTACCGGATATTATATAACTTCCCGTCAGTCATCAGCTGTTGGATATCGTAACAACAAAAACAAGCTTTGAAAAAGTCAGTGGTTCACTGATGAAACTGTCAGCAAAGAAAATAAGAAGTTTCTTCAATTGGTTTTCACAAAAACCTGATCCTGTTTCAATGTACATCATTACATAAGTTTTATGGTAATTACATGGTTTGTGTGAACTGGTGTAGTTGGAAAATGCCATGTGGATTCTTATTATGTTTTGCAGTGTCCTTTTTAAAGCATTAGTCCTCGCGTGTACGCACGCAACGTCAAGCGTTTGAATAGGACCTTGTGCAAAATAATACGCACTGGACGGTAAGAAGTATGCTTAGTTTGTAAAAGGAATTAGGCAAACATTATGGCAGTAGCCTTAATGGAGTGAAAACGGTCTTAATTTGTGCTAATAAGGTCTATCACATCGGATCCACCCCCATACGTACCACATTATATCTGTGTCATATGCTGGATAACATTTATTGAGAATCTTAATAGCTTCACTCCATTCCTGTACATAGGTAGAATAATAGAAACATAATATTAAAATTATGTACATGTATGGTGTTATTTCAATACCAGTAGTGGCAGCGCCAGGTATTTTTTTTTTGGGGGGGGACATTCGGGGCAAAGTGAATTTCAGGGGTGGAAAATCAACACATTTTGTGCAAAAAGTGGAACTTTTCATAATTTTGGGTTTTTACTGGGGGCAACAGGGGGACAGAGTTCTGACTGGGGGAATTTGCCACCCCCCCCTCCCGTGGCGCTGCCACTGTTCAATACATTTCTAAAGAACAACAGATTGTTAAACATTGGTTCACCTCAAGTTTGGTATGTCCGTTATGTCGCTAGTCGCAGTATCAAATTGAGTGGAAAGTTAATTACACTGAGCACACATGCACATTTGCAGTGTAACTGCGAAAAGCAGTTTACGTCACTACCGAACTTGAGGTGAACCAAAGAAGAGTCAAAATGAAAGAAGACACATTATTTTAAGAAATAACTAAGGGCTCATATTGAAATTCCCTTACACAGGAAGGTGTGCGCCATCCTGCAGCTTTCCTGTGCTAGCCTTCTTTTGTTAAAATCCTGTGTGATTATAACACTGCAATTAGCCACTTAAATTAGGAGCGCGCTTTCCTGGGTTGTGCGATGAGCCGATTAGTTCAATTAGTTCAACAATCAATCAAATTGCCAGTCTTTGATAAACTTTTATTATAATCCTTGTCACCAGACCACTTCAAAAGGCAGGGTGTATCACTGATGCATATAATCCATCCGCTTTATGACCGAGCTTTCCTGAGGCGCGTGCTTAGCGAGGGGAATCCTGCCTTCTTTCTGTGTGAAAGCGTGGTAGGGTATTTCAATATGAGCCCTAACTAAAACATGCTGAAACAGCTATACATGCTACATGTAGGTTATGGTATTTTTACAAAATAGAACAGAGTGAGGAGGAGAAAGTAAGACTAATGAAGAGAAAGGCAGAGAGAAAGGCAGAGAGGGAGATGGGGAGACTGAGTCAGTCTAGAGTAAGCACAGGAGAATGAGCGATGTGTAAAAAACACTTGAGAAATATATGCGCATTTTGGATATAATAGCGCATTATAGTTCCGACCGTGAATTTAAAGATTTTTCAAGTAGTTATTTTCCAAAAACATGGAAGTTTTCACTGAAATCAAAGAATCCATAATGATCTGCAACACAATCCATGTTTAAAAAAGTATACAAAATAGACTTTTGCAAAAAATTGTAAAAAAGTATATTAGAAAAAAGTAATTTTTTTTTTTAATATTGCAAATTCAAAATCACACATTTTGGAAAAAAAATGAAAAAAATTGTGCAAATTGTGAATTTTCAAATACTGACGCGCCCATTTACATAAAATCACCCATTCTCCCTGTCCTGGAATAGTCTATAGCAAGACAGCGTGACACAGCTCGAGAGGGGGATAGATTAGATGGTGACTCCACACAAGATCAATTTGATATCCAGGATGCATGCCCATCCATCCATAATAGAAAGTGTCTACACGGCACTCAAATCCGTATCCAGGAAATGATCACATATATAGTGAATGTGTGGCACGATGCTCATGATGAGATGCCGTCTACACGCACAAGAGAACACATTGAATCACACCCAAGGAATGTGTTTTAATGTGCAGAGTCAACCAGAGAGAACTGACCAATTACAGTTGAAAAACATACTCCTCACCCTGTGGAACATACTTTCAAAATCTTCCACAGGGAGAGTGTGGATTTCAACTGGAATAGCCCATTATAGAAATGCTCAGTGACTATGAGAAAGGGGAGAGGAGGGAAGAAAGGAGTAAAGGAAACATTATATTTGAAAAGTTACAGGAAAATATATACACAGTCACATACTGCCAAAAAGTACACGCTAGAACATGATGCATGCTGGCAGTGGGCTCACACAACAGCAGGCAGGTCAAAATGATTATCACATCAGCATCAGGCATGGTATTTACAAACACAGCAAACCACTGTATCATCACTACAAACTCTGCAAATATTAAAGAAATAAAAATTCTATATAAAACATTTTACGAATATTAACAAACTAGATCAGGGGCCCCGTCCATTTCACTAAGCTTTACGAAACTTTGTTAAGTCTCAAAATCGTTCGCAACTTACGATGACTGCCGATGAGTCATATAAGTTCCATTTCACTAAACTTACGAACGGTACCCTTTGTAAGTACTAGGGATTTACTATAGAGGCCCTGTAGACGTAAAGTTACGTCTAGTATCGGGTATTCGTAACTTTACGAACAGTTATTTGAGTTACGATTTGCTAAAAGTTTAGTGAAATGGACCCCAGGTAACATGACTGGTCACTAAAACTACATAGGGTCACAATTCAATGCATTTTAGATAAATAACGTCCACTGCATTCAATCAGTCTGATAGTGAAAGCTTACAATAATTATACAAGTCTTGACATGATCTGACCAATAGAAGTAACACTATAGTACAGTGGTCATTCTCACAACTTTTTGGGTGACTCCACTGGGGGATCGGGGGGGGGGGTATTTGTTATTTATACATTTATGTGGGACTAAATGACTCTTGGTTTTTCCGCATCTCAGGGATCGATGCAAGAAGTACCTTAATCAACAACGGTAAGATCGTCTGGTGTACGGAGTCTTTGTGATTCAACAATTGGTGATTTGATTTTGAGAAAGAAGGTGGCAAATTGAACTGAAAATGGCTAGCACTTATCTCAATAAGAAAACACATGCATACAGCACAGCACTGTCACATATAGACAAAGGTTACTTTACAATAATACCACTGCAAATTATAATTTTATAAGGTAAACTGTACCATGATCCTGAGACCTTACCATAGCTGATTGTGGTCCTGCAAGTAAATTGAAAGCCAGTAGATTGAGATCAGAGCATGCCATGTTTTCATACTGTTTGTTAGGGCAAGATATGTTGGCCAATGCCTTCAGCAGTGCTATCTGACGAGGGCTGCTTTGCTGTTGATGGAAAACAATAAATCCAATTAACATAAATGCAGTACACTGTAGGCTAACTCTGTAGGGTTTTTCCTTCAACAAAACCATGAATCAGGTCAATGTAAACTTTGTTGGGCATCAGTCATAGCTTCGACATACATGTAAACGCCAAAGACAAGAAACCATTCTTAAATGCTGGTTTCATACTTTCCTGCCGCTTGCCGCTCTGAAGATGGTTTTACTTCACTGTGCAGTCGCACCAGAAACGCTAGCAGTGACCAGCCGCAAGCCGATCGATCACTCCACCGCTTTGCCGTGGTGGCAGAACCGCTGGGAGTTGAATTCAAGTCTACTCGGAGCGGTGCCGCTCTGACGTATGAGAACAAAAGTCATGCCGCTGCCGCTCAGCAGTGTGCCACTCCGCTTCCAAACATTTACCAAGTGCAAGCGGCATGATGAAGCGTCACGCCGCTCAGTGGCAAGCGGCAGAAAGTATGAAACCAGCATAATTCATAAATTGGCCAATTGCAGTCTGTAGCATGTGTAGACAGTAAGGCTCTCACCAATTCCTGGGTACCTGAGTTCCCACTCGTCCTTGGCCTACCCGAGTAAAAATTCACAGGTCAAAATACCCGGGAAAATTTTTTTTGGGCGTTTTGAGGGGGAACCCGAAATTTGTTTTGGGTCTTGAGGGGGGAACGCGAAATTTTTCGTTGAACCAGGAGGGGGATTGTTAAGTTTTAAATGGAGAAACTCGGGAAAACAAGGGGGGAATCTGACAATTTTGAGCGGACGCGAGGGGGAACACAGATTTTTTTGTCAATATTTTTTCCAAAATGCCCATTCCCCCCTGCCGTAAATAACGATCAGTCCCTAAATTAGTTGTTATTCAAGGTTGGTAACCAGAGAAATACTGCTACCGGTACTTTAATATTAAAAAAATGTTTTTTTTTTTCAAAGTTGGATAGTTGTACTGTACATTTTAATTGTACTTTAGCTTCTATTGAACAGCTAGCTAGCAATATTAATACAATTCAATGTGTCCCTGCCTGTTCAATAGAAGCCAATGTACCGGTAATTAAAATGCACAACTTTATCCAACTTTGAAATACCATTTTTTTGTAGTCAGTATTTCTCCTGTTTTCAACCATGAATAACATTTAACATTTGTTGCAAAAAATGACAACGTTGATCATTCTACCAAACGATAGCAATGAACCCAAACCTAGTCTAGATTATGTGTAAGTAACAATCGTATTCAGATTCAAGCACAAAGGCAAAGCTAGATTTCGTAATGATTGTGATACCTTCTGTTTCGTAATTGCATCATCTTGTTGTAAACACGACTGACACGAAGACATGTCCCGTGAATCCCGGCAATACTTCAGCTTGCAACAAGCCATGTTTAGATCTCTTCTGAGCCCCTCACGATATACGCTCATTGCTCCAGCCACTACATGAATCCCCAAACAAGACAACAAATCTTTCTTTTCGCAATTATCCCGCACAACTTTGACCACCTTGGCATTATTGAGATCATTTGTTGGGCTTGATTGAGAAGCACTAGATTCACAGTTTTGAAACACATTAAGCTGTTGATTTGTTGAAGTTGAAGGCTCAGGTGTTGCATGTCTGGCTTCATTGCCTACAAGCAATCGTGTGTGCCTTTGTAATACATCTGATGGCGAAGAGGCATGCTGTGTTGATGAAGATTTCGTTGCTGATGAAGTCACTGATGAACATGATACCAACTTGTTTTTGACCTGTGTAAGTTCCCCTAATAAGCGAGTAAATAAATAACCTGGTTGTAAGGTACCTCGGAAGTTCTGTATATTCAACGGTGGTTCTTCTGTAATGGTGGATTTTGTGTAAGTTATAAAAAACAGTAAAATTAATAATACAAACGGTGGAATCTCCTTGTAGAAAATCGCCATGTTTCTTGTTTTGACAAGTGACAGGTGAGTGTTGCCAGCCTTTAGCGTTGTAATTCCCAGTTTCTAATACAAGGAAATCCCCACAGTGATAACGTGTGAAATTGGTGGAAGAAAATGAACAAATTACAATTTGTTATTATATATTTTTTTATTTTACTAAACAATTGATAAACATTCAGAACAAAATAAAATTCCGTCTGTGATCTAGTAAGCCATTCAAATGGCACCAAGACAAGGAATATTTTAACATGAAGAGTTGAAAACAAATCTTTTTTCCTTCAGTTTTCATTTTTTTTAAATTGTGCATTCTGTTGCAGTTTTGGTCATACTCTGAAGATCAAAAAGTTTAATCTTGATATTTTGATGAAGGACAAATCCATGCTTAGATTAAAAAATTCTAAATCCAATGTTAAAATTAACCACATCTGAAGTTCTGAACTATAATATTAGAGATTGAAATTCAAATCCATGAGATTTGTAACTCACTTGATAACAAGTGTGAGTAATGGACCTAAAGGTATTAGTTTTTATATCCCAAGAGTATCAGGCTAAGCTGAATTTCAATCTATAAGATTTAAGATTTTTAAATCTGATTCAGATGATTAGTTCAGTAACTTCAGTTATGTTGTTGGTTGTTGAAGTTTTGCTATTTGAAAGATTTGCTATTTGCAGCATGCACAAATTACATGTAGCATCAGCTCAATCTTACTAACTTATCACTGACTTTATCAGAGGCACCACTGAAAGAATAAGAAAAAGTTACGGTCATTTTTGTAAACTCTCAAGTACTTTTTTTCCTTTCTTTCTTTTTGTTTTGTTTTGTTAATTTGTTTTGTTTTTGACGGTATAGCTCGAAGTTTACTTCACAGTGCCATCAATCATTTCAATGTCCTGAATGAGAGTGAAATCATTCAACTTGGCAACCTAGCTCCATTAGTTAATTGCGTTGCCTCGTTTCATGGATGCAATCGATGGCGCTGATGCGATGCATGCTATTGAATATTTTTGGAAGGGAAGGAAAGTATTCACATTATTTAGCATGATTATGATATAGAAAAAAGAAAAAGAAATGTCTTTTATCTTAAACCTTTTTTTCTCATATCATTCATCATTGTAAACAATATTTATGTGAAAAATTAATTTCATATAATTGGTGGTGGGGTGCAATAAAATAAAACTTATGCTATCTACTGAAGATAGCATTTTTATGGCCGGATATCAAGCATATCAGTTGACGCATGATATACTGTAACAACTTGAATCATGATCATCTAAGGATCCCCAGAAAAAAAACATTGGTTCAATTATATTTTTTGACCATACAGGGCAGAATAATTGCCACAGAAGGATTTTTGGTCGCAAGTAGGCCTATCGCTACAAAACCCTCCTGACCAAATGTCAAATGAGAGGTAGAACGCGAGTTTGGAAATTGCTGGATAAAAATTGTTCAATTTGCTAATTACGGAAGTGGCCGTTGATAAATTTGCAATGTATTCATCTCATCATAGGGATCCAGAAAAATACCTATTTCTGACGTATGTAGGCAAAAATATCAAAGGTTAAATTTTGGACTCAAGGGGTCAAAATTGACAAATGCTCTGATTTGGATAGAAATTATACCAAATTGATCCATTATTTAGAATAGTTTGCCTCAGGTGTTTAGTTATCTGGGGACAGAACAGAAGTCCGAAGCCCATTGTTACTAACAAAGCAATGCAAACTATTATTTGATTAAAATCGGAGCATTTTTTTTAAGTTTGTGAACCCCGTGAAACCTAACATTAATATTAATAAAGAAGGTGAACTGCACTGATATATTGGAAAATGGAATTCTTTAAAATTGACGTATAGCATAAAATGTCGTCCCTTTCAAGCATTCATGCAAAATAGGCTTTTTTAGGCCATAAATAGGTCCTTTTTCAACTCTCTATCTCTCACCTAATGACCCCCTTTTTGTTTCATTGAACGCCCCTCACCTGTGACCCCATTTTTTGTGTGCCTGTCACTAAAAGATCCTTTTTTCAAAAATGTTTGGGAAATTTCTGATAATCTCTCACTGAATGACCCCGTTTTTTCATTATTTTCCTTCAAATTTTTCAAATTTGTTTAAATTTTGATAAATTTTGAAAATTTTGTATCAACTTTTGTATTTTGAATCAAAATTTTTCCCAGTCTCACTGAATGACCCCCTTTTTTGGTAAGATTTTTCCCCAGTCTCACGGAAAGACTCCCTTTTTTGGTCCTTCTCAAAGACCCCAATTTTTCGGTCTCATAGGCTCTCACCGAAAGACCCCTAGTTCCGAACTGCTGTCCGTACACCCCCGTCACTTCCAACTTCGAGTCCCCCCCTCACGAAGCTCAGTTCATAATCCATGTATAAACCTTGTAAATTTGCATTAATTTTGTATATAGTTTCTTATTTTGAGAGACAGATTTCTCTCTTGGTTCTCTAATGGTCCTTTCTTGTTTCTTTCTTGTTTCCCACGTGGTTATTTTTTTAGTTCTCTCTTGGGTCTCTCTGGGTTCTCTCTTGGTTATTTTTTAGTTCTCTCTTTATTATTTCTTGGTTCCACTTGGTTATTTCTTGATTATTTCTTGGTTCTCTCTGAGTCCTCTCTGTTCTCTCTTGGTTATTTCATGGTCCTCTCTTGGTTCTTTTTTTCTTCCTGATTCTCTCTTGATTATTTCTTGGTCCTCTCTTGGTAATTTCTTGGTTCTCTTTTGGATTTTGTTTATTCTCTCTTGATTATTTCTTGGTGCTCTCCAGGTGGTGTATGACGTGCAGTCCCTAAATTCAGTAAATTTTCATCGTCAACCGTGTGATTGAATGGGATTATTTTGAAATTTTAAAACGCTTGAAATATCACAAACAAATAGGCCTATGTTGATAAATAATATAAATACAAACTAAAACCGTTGGGGTTCGATAATGAACCCCACAAAACTAACCGAGTATATGGAAAATGCCATACGGCCGGGCGGTTTCGCGAGTTGCCGGCTCGATCGTGTCATCCGCCGCCTGGTGCTCTCTTGGTTATTTCGTGGTCCTTTCTTGGTTATTACTTGGTTCTCTTTTGGTTTTTCTTGGATCTTTCTTGGTTTTTTGTTTTGTTTTGTTTTTTTTTTTTTTTTGTTTTTGTTTTTGTATTGTTTTGGTTCTCTCTAGGTTATTTCTTGGTACTCTCTCTCTCTCTGTTATTTCTTGGTTCTCTCTTGGTTATTTCTTAGTTTTAGTCTTGTTTTTTCAGAATTCGATGGGTTCTCTTTTGGTTCTCTCTCGGTTATTTCTTGGTTTTATTTTAGTCTTGGTAATTTCTTGGTTCTCTCTTGGTTATTTCTTGTTTCTCTCTTGATTATTTCTTGGTTCTCTCTTAGTTATCTCTTGGTTATATCATGCTTCTCTCTTGGTTCTTTTTTGTTTCTCCTTTGGCTAGTTTTAGTCTTGGTATAGTCTTGACTTATTTCTTGTTCTCTCTGGGTTATTTCTTGTTTCTCTCTTGGTTCTTTCTTGGTTATTTCTTGGTTCTCTCTGGTTACTTCTTGGTTCTCTCTGGTTTATTTTTTGGTTCTCTCTTGATTATTTCTTGGTTCTCTCTTAGTTATCTCTTGGTTATATCATGCTTCTCTCTTGGTTCTTTTTTGTTTCTCTTTTGGCTAGTTTTAGTCTTGGTATAGTCTTGATTTATTTCTTGTTCTCTCTTGGTTCTTTCTTGGTTCTTTCTTGGTTCTCTCTGGTTACTTCTTGGTTCTCTCTGGGTTATTTTTTGGTTCTCTCTGGGTTATTTTTTGGTTCTCTCTGGGTTATTTCTTGGTTCTTTCTTGGTTATTTCTTGGTTCTCTTTTGGTTATTTACTTGGTTCTTTCTGGGTTAATTCTTGGTTTTAGTCTTGGTTTTTCAGACTTGGTTTTCCCTGGGTTCTTTCTCGGTTCGGTTATTTCTTGGTTTTAATCTTGGTCATTTCTTGATTATTACTTGGTTCTCTCTTGGTTCTTTCTTGGTTATTTCTTGGTTCTCTCTTGGATATTTCTTGGTTTTAGTCTTGGTTATTTCTTGGTTTTTGTCTTGGTTATTTCTTGGTTCTCTTCTTGGTTCTCGCTTGGTTATTTCTTGGTTCTCTCTGGGCTATTTCTTGATTCTCTCTTTTTTTTCTTCTTTTTTTCCCCCTCTTGGGTTCTATCTTGGTTATTTCTTGGTTTTAGTCTTGGTCATTTCTTAAGGTCATTTCTTGGTTAGTTCTTGGTTCTCTCTTGGTTCTTTCTTGGTTATTTCTTGGTTCTCTCTTGGATATTTCTTGGTTTTAGTCTTGTTTCTTGGTTCTCTCTTGGTTATTTCTTGGTTCTCTCTTGGTTATTTCTCCACCATTATAATTGGTTCTAGATCATACTATACTCCAACCTCTTAAAACGTATATTGTGCTGTTATATGCATTCATAGCGCCCTCTAAATCTATCCTCTAAAGATAGCAGCGCTTAATGTGTAAAGGGTTATAGCGCTAGCGCCCTAAAAGCAACACATTTTCAGGTATATAAGTACAATTTTTTTCAAAATTTTTGGTACTTCTCAAAATTTTTCCGCCCTTTTTTTCTTTACTCTTTTTGCCGCCCCTTCTACTTCAGCCGCCCGTTCGTTTGCCGCCCCTTCTTCTTCCGCTGCCCCTTCGTTTTGGCCGCCCCTGCTTTTACCCCGGGGGGCTGGCGACCCCAAATCCCCCCCCAAAAAAAAAAAAAAATACGCGCATGAAGCCATTCTATATCGGACACGTTTTCGCTATTATTGCGCTAAAAAGCCAAAAAGGTCAAAATTTTGTCCACTTTTCACAAAATCGCCCACCCCCTTGGGAAAAAGTCCACTTTTTCAAAATCAGCACCCCCCAAATGAAATCCTGCGTACGGCACAATTGTTTTCAATGGACATTTTATTGTGAAATGTCATTGTACAAGGAATACATTAAAAAAAATTCCACATAGCCCCCGAAAGTAGGCCTATCTTTGTAATCACTCAAAAAGCATTTGTGTGAATTTTGCATCCGAACTAGGCAGGTGCTATTAAAATTTTATGAGCCTTTTTAATTTACATGTAAAGTCTATGGGCATGCGCGTATTTTTTTTTTTTTTTTTGGGGGGGCTTTAGGGCGCATAGCCCCCCGGGGGTAAAAGCAGGGGGCAGCCAATAATGAAGGGGCGGCGGAAGAAATGAAGGGGCGGCAAAAACAGGGGCGGCAAAAACAGGGGCGGCAAAAACTAAGGGGCGGCAAAAAGAATTAGTAAATAAAAAAGGGCGGAAAAATTTGATAAAGCATAAAATTTGTTGAAAAAATGGTACTATACATTAAAATGTGCTGCTTTTAGGGTGCTAGCGCCTGAAACCCTTCTTGAAATGTCATTGTACAAGGAATACATTAAAAAAAATTCCACATAGGCCTAGCCCCCGAAAGTAGGCCTATCTTTGTAATCACTCAAAAAGCATTTGTGTGAATTTTGCATCCGAACTAGGCAGGTGCTATTAAAATTTTATGAGCCTTTTTAATTTACATGTAAAGTCTATGGGCATGCGCGTATTTTTTTTATTTTTTTTGGGGGGGCTTTAGGGCGCATAGCCCCCCGCCGGGGTAAAAGCAGGGGGGCAATAATGAAGGGGCGGCGGAAGAAGAAGGGGGTGCTAGCGCCTGAAACCCTTTTTTTTTTTTTTTTTTTTTTTTGCTCTTCACTTTTTTTCAAACGACCGAGAAAAAAATTGGGTCAACCTTTTCGGGCAGTGAGGAAGGGGCGGCAAAATTGAATTCAGCCCCCCCGGGTTGGGGCGGCCACGGTACGCCACTGATGGGGGTGACGATTAGAAATGGACGGAAATATTGAAAAACCCTCATTTTGGGCCATTTTAGACACTAAAATGCCCATAAAAAAAGAATAGCACGTAGTTCGGATGTAAAATTCACACACAATGCTACCAGAGTGAGTACAAACATAATTAAATATACATTTCATTCGGGGGCTATATATAGCAAAAACAAAAAAATGTCCTATACCTTAATGGTTATGCGCGGGAACAAATTGTGTTAAACAATTAGGCTCTAAGTACCGGGTGTAGAAAGCGTAAGCGAAAACAGCTATAGGCAGGAGGGGGGGGGTGTTTGAGGGGATCTTCCCCCTCAGAAGTTGTGAAAATTTGTGTCATTGGTTGTGATGACTCACTTGTACATTTGTGCAGTGATCATGAAGGGGAAGGTGGTTTAGCTGCAAATATAGGGAGTCACCAGATGACCACAGATAGCGTTTATTTTATTCAAGAAGACTGATACAATTTTAGCCTCAGTTTAGGGGGCCCGTGGGTAGGCCTAAGGTGTATCGATGGTGGTGGTGGTGTGGGGGGAGGGGGTGGTCATAAAATTTCTTAAATCAATGACAGGCAAGCTTGCAATACCGCCAAGAAACCGGCCTAGAGTCCATCTCTTAGTTCAAGCAAGTACACAAACAATCAATTAATCAATCAATCAATCAGTGAGCTTATTGACCGATCGATTGATCAACTACCGGGTAATCAATCCAAATAAATCAATCGGTCGATCGAACAATATAATCAATCAGTCAACATTGTCAAGCAATCAACATATCAATTAATTGATTGATCGATCGAATGATATACCAATTGATTGATCAACATATCAATCAATCAATCAATCAATCAATCAATCAATCACATTTTACAACTTTATTTGTGTCCCTGGTAGAAACACCTGTCGTGATCACTGCCCGTTGGCAGTTCAAGAATCAATCAATTAACGCCCTCTACAAAAAAAGTAAAATTACGAAAAACATTTCTAATAAATCGGATCAAAATATTACTAATTTTTTCTTTCATTATGGAGTATAAAAGAATTATTTGCCATGAATATCAATAAACACTTATCTGCAAGTGTGCTAAATGATTACCTAAATATATGGAGCAAATTATGAAAGTTTTCTATCTCTTTAGGGAAATAAAGCATCAGTGCTTGTTTCTAGTCTGTTTTACCACAACAAAAACTCGTGATTTTTGTACACACACACATGATCCGAGCTCTGCTGATGATTGTGGCGCGAGTAATACAGGACAATACAAAACATTACATGGTTGATGTCATTTTAGACCCTTGGATTTTTGTGTTTTTGTGAAGATGACATTCTACCAATTCAACCAGGGATTTTAACGGAGATATATACTAATTTGTTACACTTGTAACTTTCGTTCGAGATCGCTTTTTGAGGCAACAGGATGGCGAGTACGAAATCCAAAGTGAAGGTCGCTGTTCGTGTACGGCCTATGAACAGGCGTGGTAAGTAAATGATGCCAGCCGCTGATGTTAACGTTGTATAAATGCATGATGCACTCACAGACTCACATATGACTTGTATGTGAGTTTTGCCAGGTTAAATAATGTAAAACATGACGTGATTTTGTGTGTGACATTGAACATGCATGCAGAGTGCAGAGACACGTCTTTGAAATACTAGACATAAAAATACTAGCTTGACCAAATGTCTGTCACTGTCAGTGTCGTATCATGACTGTAATCTGTATCATGAAAATAAAGTGTATGACCATGAACATGATGACTGTGAACATCAGGGGTCTCATCGTCTAGTGGTGTAATAAGACTTTCGCAGTGCAGTGGTGGAGGGGGCGGGGGAAATGGCACCGAAGTCTAGGCAAGATTAGGGGGTTGAAATTACTGATCCTCCATCATTCATTTTGTGTCCACAACAAATACTAAACAACATGCCATGTCCTACGTAAAGCATTGAAAGCGTACAACTCGTCATGGGTTTGGTGGAATTGGGGTGGGGTCCCCCTGTCATGCCTATAATAATAATAATAATAATAATAATAATACCAGCACTTATTAGCGCTTAATTACAAAGAACATGAACATAGCACTTTACACAAAAAGAAAAGAGGAAAACAACAAATTTATTCTTATGTATGTAAGGTGAACAAATGAGTCTTTAGTTTAGATGGCTCTGTACCCTATCTGAGCCGCTGTATGATGCTGATTTGTGATACCATGGTACTGTATCAAATATCAGGGGGAATCCAAGGTTTTAGGGTATTTTTCCCATCAAAATTTAATATGCTGATAATATAAAATCCTAATACCAAGGAAATCTGGCGAGTACCCGCTAGTCCGAAGGACCGCTAGTCCGAAGGTTCGCTAGTCCGAAGGTTCGCTAGTCCGAACACGTATTTCAATGGAGGACGTGACGGTCGCTAGTCCGAATTTGCAAAAAGGTTCGCTAGTCCGAAAAAAAGGTTCGCTAGTCCGAAGGTTCGCTAGTCCGAATTTATTAAAAGGTTAAGCTAGTCCGAATTGTTAATCAGGTTCGCTAATCCAAATCAAAAAAAGGTGCTCTAGTCCGAATTTTATATAAGGTTCGCTAGTCCGAATGATAAATAAGGCCAGCTAGTCCGAATTCTAAATAAGGTCCGCTAGTCCGAATTTTCTTTAAAGAACCTGATCAGCGCCACCATACACCGGTCTCAAAATGTATTGGAGGTGTTTGATCAAATATAGCGTGTTACCTGAGTAGGTGCACACAGGTTCACAACATTGTTCATGTTTTGCATTGTTTCTTTAAAAGTAATGCATGATGGCAAGTACATAAAAGTATACATTTTCAGAAAGGAAACAATGCAAGTAACCCAATAAGTTTCCAAATCGATGAAAACTGTATATTTATGTTCTAAAGACACAAAAAGTATACATGGTATAGTATGCTGTTTTTCTAAAGTATTTGAATATTTATTCCTTTTAAAAATTACTGATGTAGGTTTTGCAGATTGAATGAAATTGCAATCAAATATACACCATCGCCTCAATGGTAATGGAAATAATTCAAAACAACAACGAGAGCTAGGCCTATTATGAATGTCTAAAATACAAACTTTTCTATTTATTTTATTTCTTCATTGATTAAGTCTTTCTCTATAAATCATTTTTCCTTTAATTCTTTCTTTCTTTCTTTCTTTCTTTCTGTCTTTCTTTCTTTCTTTCTTTCTTTCTTTCTTTCTTTCTTTCTTTCTTTCTTTCTTTCTTTCTTCTTTCCTTTCTTTCTTTCTTTCTTAAATTCGGACTAGCGGACCTTATTTAAAATTCGGACTAGCGAACATTATTCATAATTCGGACTAGCGAACCCTAAATCAAATTCGAATTAGTGGACATGATTTTAAATTCGGACTAGCGAACCTTATATATAATTCGGACTAGCGAGCCTTATTTAAAATTCGGACTAGCGAACCTAGTTAAAAATTCGGACTAGCGGACCGTATTTAGAATTGAATAGAGAACCTTCGGACTAGCGGACCTTCGGACTAGCGAACCTTCGGAATAGCGAACCTTCGGACTGGCGGGCCTTCGGACTAGCGGGCTGTAACCGGAAATCTGTTATCTGCCAATGCTAGCTACTGCCATGACTGCTGGTACATGTATAGCTGATGCTTACAATATCTCTACCCAGTGCCCACTCATGCCACAAGGCTATACAGCACGTACAACAAGATATTAAACAGGATTGCATGTAAACAACATACTACATGCAGTTTTAAACAGAAGTAGTACTGTAGCATGAAGTAAGATTGAGCATGCCCTTTCAAAACACGCCTCTCAAAATAAAAAGAATTGCTGCATAGGCCAAAAAAACAACAAGTTTGTTTCCTGTAGCGCATGCGCATTTCGTTTTTGACTGCTTATTTTGCGCATTTGATTTTTTTTTTACTTAAAAGGGAGAAAACAAAAAACCCAGAAAATTGCAAAAAATAATATAAAACACTACCGGAGAAAACATTTATACATAAACAAATGTGTGTATTGAAAAACTACTGGAGAAAACATCACACATTTTTTTAAATACCTTTTTCAATTTGTAGGTAGAAAGGGATCAGAAAATTATTCTTGAATTATGAAGAAATATAATTATTTTGTGGGTGTCGGAGAAACCCACTGTAAATTCTCATTCCAATTCGCAAAAGTTTTTTTGTTCATTTCAAGGCATGGATTTAAAAAAAATAAAAAAACAGTATTTTGCATAAATTTGACTTTTTAGACCTGCTACAGGAAACAAACATGTTTTTTTTTTTTGCCTTATCACAATATTTTTCTGTTAGTTTAATACTCATACATAGCTCTGCAATATTCATAGCAACATAAACTACATGTACTCAAATATTCCATCAAAATTTTTTAGATCTGAAAGGGGGGGGGGGCTGAAAACAAAATTTTTTGCATCAGGCCCCCCTCAAGTGTTTGTGAATGGTCCCTTAGCTTTCGCTATCTGTGCTGACGGCTTGATATCAAAAAGCAGTGGACCAAGTCACTTGTGATCAAGCCATCGGCTTAGAGGGCGAAATCTGAAGTCATGAGTACATGTACTTTTTCAATGTATTTGTAAAAATGTTTGAATATTGAATCGTGATATAAAATTGGATTGATTAAGCCCATATTTATTGGTCTCGCTATGAGTTTTAAAATATTGGACGAGACGTAGTTAAGTCCAATATTTTAAAACTCATACTAGCGAGACCAATAAATATTGGGCGTAAAGCATCCAATTTTATCATTATTATGTTTTGGATCCAATATTTTTACACACTTGGATTCAACAAAACATAATAATGAAACATAGCGATACGCAAATGTCCATGTCATAAAATGGCCATTTGCATGACACAACTGCTGAATTTGATCTATCACGCCATTGCCAATGGATCAAGAGTAGGTGTTTTATTCAAATAGAACAAGGATTTATTTATTCATTGTAAAATTTTAAACCAAATATAATAAATGAATCAAATGACACATACATGCACATGCTTGGTAAATATTGTATCCCTGGGTAAACTATTATTATTATTGCATGGGTTTATATGCTTAAGTTCAATTTTTGCTGATCAAACTAAAAACTTGGTCATTGTTGAGAATCTGTGGTCATTTGTAGTGCTCAGTGAATAATTACACATGTACAACCATCCAAGTATTAGTAATACCTTATATCTAAATAAAACAATTGAAAAACCTATGTGCTTTGAAAATATTATTTTGTTCACAATAATTAATTTGAAGCAAAATGTAGCAGGTCACTTAATCCTCTAATTCGACACCATACACAGATGGTTTAGTTCCCTTTGACTGCTTATTGGAAATACAACAATACTGCATGCCAGTCAAGTACCAGTGAACCGTGGCAGAGCTGAATTGGTGGCATATAATTTAGGCTTGCTACTTCCTGAACATGTCTAAACTTAAAGAGACTGAAAGCTAAACTATAATTTAGCTTAAGGGGGTACTACACCCCTGCCCAATTTTGTGCCTATTTTTGCATATTTCTCAAAAATTATAGCGCGTTGGTGACAAGTAAGACACATATATTATAGGGGCAAGGACTACAACTACTGCACTGGAAAATTTATTTCAACACAGACAACAGTTGTGGAGTTACAGTCAAAAATGAGGGAAAACCAATATTTGATCAATAAATCAATAACTACTTGCCTTGAGTTGCTGAATTTTCAGGTCAGTAGTTGCAGTCCTTGCCCCTATAATATACATATCTTACATGTACTTGTCACCAATGCACTATATTTTTTTGAGAAAAATGCAAAAATTGGCACAAAATTGGCCAGGGGTGTAGTACCCCCTTAACAGATCTCACCTGAAATGTTGGAATGAAAACACATGGAAATGTGTTCATTTTATAGCTAAAATAATATTAACCTGGGATTGATTACAGATATCACACCTGGGGAATGGTGGGGATGGTCCCCCTTCTCTTATTGAATATCTCTGGCACTTTATAGGGTACACAGGGTTTGGCTCTTCCTGTGCAGGGGCGGATTTGGGCGCAGCCGGCGCGCGCCCCCTCTGTTTTTTGACTAGCAACGGCGCCGCCTAACTTAAAATACAAAAATGAAAGAAATGTAAAAAAATGAACAAATTCGCCATGAACAGCAAATAATGGGCCAAAACCGTTGAGTTTTTGAGGGGGTAACCCCCTTAACACCATTTTTTCGTCGTCGACCAAAAGGCGCCCCCTCTATCAAAAATTTCTGGATCCGACCCTGCTGTATATAGGACCAACAGCTTTACACAATTTTATTCTGTTTACAAAGTAACAACACAATTGTAGGATTTCCGAAATAGCATTTTGGGAGATGAAGATACTTCTCACCTTAGAAGGCAAGCCCAAGGCTCGAACCTTTGCTGATCATATTCTCCCAACCAATAGTGCAACGCCTAGTAACCGCTCGGGCCATCTCACCCTCTGTGGATCAGATCATGTCGCATATGTGCCCTTAAGTCATTGACCGATCATGTTTTATAATCAAATCAATTTATCCAAGGAATGAAGAATAAAATTCATTTGATCAATGTTTTTACTGTGTTTACCTTCAATGAAATACAATCACATTACATATGAACATGATGAATTGGATGAGATTATTTTTAATGTACAATATTTTGTGCAGAATTAAATTGATTCAAAAATGTTTTATCTTACACAAGAATGTTGAAATTACTAGTTTTTGTTTTAAAATGTGTCTAATAATTGCCAACTGTTTGTTAAATTTCTTTCACAGAGATAGATTTGGGAACCAAAGTATGTGTGGATATGGATGAACAGCAAACGATGCTGTACCCTTCATCCAGCAAGACAACGGACAGGTGAGTACCAGACAGGCGAACAAACAAACAAACAAACAAATAATAACACATAAATATTGTACATTGTACAAGTATTGACTGAAAAAACAAATATCTGGAACCAACTCGATTTTAGATGATTTAATTTCAGGGTCTGAATTTTGTTTTGCAGTGTGAGAATCAATCTTGATTCTTGCAGAATAAATTTGCAGGAATCATTTGATTCTTGCAAATCAACTTCTGTGTAAACGACAAAAGTTTGCAAGAATTAACTAGGATTCACGCAAATCTGTTTACGAGAATCATTACGAGAATCATTGGGAGAATCGATTCTTGGATTCTCAACAAAAATTCTGACCCTGAATTTACTTACTGAATGAGGACTTATGAGTCAATAAGACAGTTGTTGATAAAAATGGTTGCTTTGATGATAAAATTGTATCCTTTCGCAGCTTTTTAAAAAAATACTCCTGGTTTTGTGGACGATACTTGGTAAATAATGTGTGTGTTGGGGGTGGGGGGAGGTGTGCATCTATGACTGCGTGTGATGTGACAATTACAGTGTATATAAAATTGTCAGACTTCTGTATAAAAGATTCTTCTTCTTCTTTTGGTTTTCATGTCTTTGGTTGCCGGTGTAAAATCCAAGTGTCCGTTGTTATGGGTGAATACAAGTAGGGGTGTGTATGAGCGAGTGTCTTTTGCAATATTGTGGGACTGTTAATAAAGTATTCTTTGGTTAAGACTGCGCTGTCCCTTAGCTTGCATAGCAGTGTGACTTTGCATCTCATTCTCATGTTTTATTTGCCAAAAATCTCCTGGCATTTCTGCCTCGCATAGATTTTTTGCAGGAAGTCTGATGTCTTCATGTACGTGTTAAGGTGTGTTGTGTCATTGCCCCCATGTCTATACACAGAGGCTTAGTAGTGTGAGAAGCATAATATTATTGACATTATGAAATATTGATTTCAAACTTCCTATTTTGTCTCTTAAACTCTTGCATCTATGGTGGGAATGCAAAGGTGTAGCAAACGGAAATTTGAATCAATATGCATATTATGTACAGTGGCTGTACACTGAAAATTAACTTTAAGAGGAATTTAGTTAAAATAACATTTTGGTAGTTTTTATTATTTGTACTTCAAAAAGCTGATTTTTAATGTGATCTTTTTGACAAATTGTTTTTAGTTCATTTATAAATTAAGTGCAAGCTTCTTGTGATATACATGTGTGAGTATGGCAAAACTCAAGATACATGTATGATAAGCTTTCAATGGTGAATTATTAACTTTAGTGTACGCACTTTGATATTGATGAATTACCGTACTGTACTAGGAATAATTTCACATACATTTTTGACTGATTTTTATAGCACAATGAATAATTTCACATTTCTGACCGATTTTTATAGTGGTTTAAAGGCAAGTACTACTATTTTTTTTATGACTGCCGAGGTCACCAGAATTTTATGCATGAGCAACCTTTGATACATGACTGTATGCCAAGATTTGGCACAATTTGCTACCTGTGTGGCTGTTGCCTGATGTACTGTACACAATGTATATTGCTATGTCACTTATTGCTATAGTATTAGTAACATCACCCCCCCCCCGCATCACCCTGTCATTCTGAATCAAACCTCTGCTCAGCAAGAGAAAAAAAATGAGAAAAGGGGACATTTATGGCCCAAAATTGGCGAAAATTAAAAAACATAATAACGAGAGAGAGAGGGCAGTATATCTTTTTTCATGGACTTACATGTAATCAATGACCAAAACAAATAGCCGACCCAACTGTCACCAAAAATACATAAATATTTTCCTCATAAATCAGCTTTTACTGAATGGTGTGAGTAGCATGAATATTACTTGTGTGTTGTTGCTTCTTCAATTATGAGAAAATGGGCCAGTTTTGTAAACATGGGCTGGAAAAGCAGGTCAAACTTAAGCTTATTCAGTTGCAACAGTTGCCAAAGTCTGCAAACATGCTGCACAGTATAGATTTTCATGGTAGTTTTCTAAATGAATCTTTTAAAAGCATGAAAAGCACTTAAAAGTGAAATTCACAGTGAGAAATGCCTGATTGTGTTTTTTTCTCTAAGCCTAACATAGCAACAATAAACCAGATATGAACAGGTGATTTATAATTGTCACAAATATTATACATTTTTGTATCATGGCTGCCAGTCCATAATACTTTTATGTTTAATGTTTTCTATAAAAGGGAGAGAGATCAGTCCAAGAGGGTAATGCAATACATGCACATGCACTTGTGTAAAAACACTTTTTATAATCAAAATGGTTTTATACATTCAAAAAGCCTCATTAACTTTTCACAAAGCTCTGTATTTCCAATACATGGCAAACTCAATTTTCCAACTATCACATTGTACGCAAAGATTTTATTGTAATAAAAACCCATTGAAGAAGAAAACAGAGAAATCAGATTTGCTGTGGGCAATGTGTTATACAATTTCCACACAAAAACCGTTGACCATATTAGAGCTAGATGAAGACTGGTTTAATGAAGCCGCTGCAATGAAGTAGAAGAATATTTCCTGCTACAGTGGAGATAAAGACAATACTGGCCAGGTCATGTATAGGTGAGAAAGAAAGCAACAGGCTAATTATGGGCAGGGTTGGTTTTTAATCTACTTTGTAATTGTTTAATGTACTTTTTTTGTTACATTGTGGTATTTGGATTTATAACTGGTCATTTTTACAGATTCAGACCTGCAGTTATAAATGGTTTTTACAATATACACATAGTTTAGTACAATATGCAGTGGTTACGCCATGGAAGGGGAGGTGACAAATTACAAACAAATCCACTTTTTGCAGCAATTTTGTGCCATATTTATTGATTTTACTTCCTGGAATTCACTTGCCCTCCCCAATGCCCCCCCCCCAATTACAGGTGCTGCCACTGACAATATGCTTGAACTTGCATATTAATTATTCCCCCCTCCAAAAAAACCTACGGTATTGAGAGTTAAACTGTATGCAGTTTTAGGGTGTGGGTGGATGGCTCCTGCAGAAAAAAATTAAAGAGGTGAAAAGAATGAAAATTAATGCTAATTTACCCACGTTTGGACCCGACCCACTGCTACCAATTGGGATGAACATGATCTCTCAAAAGATTGGGTGTTTGCTCAAAGCTGGTGTACCCTTCTTGGACCAATATTATTATCCAATAGATGAACTAATTTGCCTAGTGCCTGATGCTATGCTGTAGAATAGTACAAGGTAGAAATTAGATCACTGAAAGTATTTTGATGATGGCACAATAAGTAACACAGGGTCAATTTGCACAATGCAGTTATTGACATAATTAATTTAATAAACCCCTGTTATTTCCGCTCATCTTCCTATCACAACAATGTCACTATGGACCACAATAGCCTCTTCTCAATGGCATAGTCCAATAACCTCAATAACTTAATCGGAGTGCAAAATTTGACCTCAAGTTGCAGAGTATGAGTTTTTGTACCCAAATTTTCAAAGGTCATTCAATGAATGTACAAATGTATTGGGGTTTAAGAACTGTGCCCCTGATAGATGAGCATGTTGTGGATCCTAGCGTGTTGAACAAAATTGTACTTTGCACTACACTATGTACTGTAAAAGTTGGAATTTTTTGCAGTACATTAATTTTCACGCCTTTTCACGCTCAATGTAGTCACCCCAAACGTTAAAATAAGCGATTATGTTCTTTTTATGTATAGGTGTATGTAAGGAAACTCAAAATTGTGAATTTAAACACAAGTGAAATGGTTAAAAATCAGCGAAATGCGAAATATTACACACACGAAAATAACCACTTTTACAGCGCTGCCTGCCACTACATGACAGCTGTATCCATGATGTGGAATTGGAAACACCATACAAGTAGGCTTTCTCCATCAGACCATTTCCCTATAAAATTTCATCAATGTTTTTCCTCTCCAAAGCACAGAAAAGCTTAGTTCATGTGGGTTATTTTAATCAAAGCATACGGTGTCTGGCAGGCAAATGATGTATTGACGAATCAATTGATCAATCAATTCGCTCCTATGTTGGTGTTTCCTGGCAAATTGTATGTGTGTGTGTACAAACCGGCCATGCATATAACGCGATATTGTGGGAACCAGGCTTGTCTTGATACAAGAATTATTCACTATGGAGACAAAAAATACCTCAATTCCAGTGGCACAGTCCAATAACATACATATGCAACACTCTTTAAGCTCAAAAATTGACCTCAAGTTCTGGAGTATGAGTTTTTGTACCCAACATGTTCAAAGTTCATTCTGTAAGTGTACAAACATATAGGGTTTAAGAACTGTGTCCTGAAAGTTGAGTTTATGTTTGAGATCCTAGCGCTTTTATGATACCAACAGAACACTATTAGCCCACATACAGTCAGTAGTCATGTAAGTAAGATCAAACTAGTTGTACAATTTAATTTTTAAAGTGTTAAAATGGTGAGATGAAAAACAAAAGCTGAAGGCAGAAATCAGAAATGGCAAAAGGGATAGAAACTAAGTAAGACTAAAATTGTGAAAGGGAATTATATCATCATTTTGAATACTATTTGGGATTGAATTTCATTTCACAACATTAAACAACATATTTCGGCAACAAAAAATTTATGACCCCCCACCACTGCTACACCTTACTCCCTAAACAGGCTAAAATTGTATTGAAATCAGTCTTTTTGAATAAAATACACACACTATCTGTGGTCATCTTGTGACTCCATACATACCCCCTATTTTTCTTTCCAAAAATTTATGACCCCCCAGTATATTTGGGACCCACCCCTTCCGAAAAAAAATGCAGCCCCTTACACCATACAATTTATGTGACTTGCACTGGGATGGCCTTTCTGCTGTTTTACTCCATGATATGAGAAGGCTATCTGGAAGCAGACCATGAAATCAGTATGATCTCTGTGAATCTTCCTAACTGTCATTCTAAATTGAAGAAGATGCAGTAATTGGTTTTACATGTGTAACATAATTGTGACATGTAGCCAATACTCATTACGGTACACCTGCTAAATTGACCCAATCTATTCAACCTTGAGAAAAAACAACAGCATAGACTCTACCAAAGTCATCAGTCTTTATATTTATGAACTAAGGATGGGGAAATGTCTGTTGTAAATTCTATGGCATTAATATTGGTTTATACATCTGTGTAGATGAAATAGTCTCTTTTACATGTTTCATTGGGGTTTATGTACAGCAGGAGCTGTGAATGAGGAAAAGACTTTATTGTTTTGTCTATGAAAGAGACTAGGAAAGCTTTCCAATGGGCTCAGAGAAGATGGGAATCATCACAGTAGGATCCCAAATATTTTCATGTGGTTTATTTTCAGAGATCAGCAGAGAGTCTTGAATGTGGTTCCCAATAGTTTATCTCCCTATAAGGTACACAGTCAGACCAGACTACAGTACAACAAGTGGTACATGCATGTTTGAAGTCCAGCTTTGCTGACCTGACCATCTGTTAAATGAATAACAACTCTGTGAAAAATGAAGTACCTTAAAATAGTCCTTTTCCCCAGTAATGTCAAACAGGTGTGACCTATTTTAAGCATGGGGCTATGTATCCTGAGGTGACCTTGGTTTAGGTCATGAATGGGTGTTGTAAGATGTACACATGGTTCAGTGAAGAGACTATCAATATTATGAAGACCACCTTGTGTTTCCCATGTTTACAGAGGCCATGTTTACAAGGGACATCTTTTACAAGGAATCCTTGTTTATGGACCTCGGAACACTGTTTGTATAGTATACATGTGTTGGTGTTGTGTGTTGGGGAGGGGAAGAGGGAGTGGGGAGTGGAAGGGAAGGGGGGGGGGCAAACCAGCAAGTTAAGTAAAGAAGAGTATTACAGTACTCACAAAAACATTCCTGTATGAAGTGTAAACTGTAAAGAGTAAGGATTATATTAGGCCAAGGAAAGTCAATTTTGAGTTTCCCGTCACCCGCCCTCACTTCATTTTCTGACCCTCATTTGAATTCATTATTGTAATTTTCCAAAAAATACCAATAAAAACTGGTTATATTTGCAAAAAAAATTATGAATATCCCTTTATTTTTTGTGGAAAAATCAAAATCAAAACATACATTTTCTGTCAACCTTGCAGACTCTTTGTAATATACTTTTGAATCTCATTTCAATTGGGCTAAACATCCATCTTCAAGTGAGTGAGCGGCAAATAACAACACATTTTACATGTGTGTTGGTCATATAATGAAAGTCAGACAAATAATGAATAATGAATAATGAAAAAGTTACCTCACTTGTTTTCAGAAATTATGTGACGGGAAACTCAAAATTGACTGTTAGGGGCCTTAATACACTAATCAACGCTTCAAACTATATTTTTTTGAATTCTTGTAATGCATATGATAAACATAAAATTTTTATCCATATCATAACACAATTCACAAGTTGTGTTCACACTGTTGGACCTACACCCGGCAGAACATGGTCGGTGCAATTTGCTACTTCTGACAAAAGTCAGGAGTAGCAACGCGTGACTAGGTGTAATCTTTGCTAGAGGTGTATTTTGCAATGTGAACGCTCCTCACGCCTGCCTGCACTCTTTTTAGTTGCAGGTAAAGAAATTACATTTTGCATGGTTAAAAATTTCATGGAAACACTGGAAGTGGTAACCAATGTTGCCGACCAGAAGCGAATTCAGTGTGGAACTGGGTGTCAGAGTGCTAGGAGTAGGCTAGGTGGACACCAGTTTAAACGAGTAGGGACAATAATTGTGGAATTTAATCGCTGTAGCTTTATAAATGCGAACAGTGAACACAACAAGTTCACAACAGTCTATAGTGGTATTCCCCATCAAAATTGATTGCCAGCCTGCCAGGTCACATCTGGGACATACATTTAGCAAAAATGAATATCTTTGAGATGATTGAAGTATCAGTCAAGCACACCCTCCTTCACACCTTGGTATTAACCTGCCAAGTCCCAAGACACCAGAAAAAAATAGTGCAGGAAAAGTTTATCTGCCAGAAATTTCATTCATAAATTGGTAATGTTGTGATCAAATGGAATTCCAATTCATGCATTCTGATTTACACAGAATATGCCAATCACACAAAAAAAGAAAAAAAAAAAAAATGTGCAGTGATTTATAGTGGGCTAGGCACAGGCACAATGCCTAGACATTGATCCACAAGCCTCAGCACACTTTACAGTGTTCTGCTTGCCAGGTCACATCTGCAACATACATTTAGCAATGGTTCTGGTGTTGAAAATAATTTGTGAGACCAATTTGATCCAAAATGACTGCTGGCTGATATCCTTTTCTATTCACTAATAATACATAGGCCTACCCAAGTGCTCTTTCCATTTAGCGGATAATTTATCTTTATTGAACAAGTGCATGTCTGTATATGATGGATATTAACATGGTTAATGATGCATTTATTTGCTCAAACCAGATGCTGTCTTCCATGTCATATACTTTAGTCAGTGTCTCATTCGCCCATCTAATTTCACGAATAAGTTAATAATTACATTTAAGCCTAAAATATAAAAATACTAATTAACTGAATCTGAGCCTGCAACACTGGTAACAATTTTAACTCTCCACTTTTTCAAAAAATGTCTTCACTATACCTTGTTCCCCATGCAAGAGACAATTTTCTGGAAATGACATTCCACATTGCTGCACACTTCTCTGCTTCGATACTGAATCTCATTCAGTGTATCTACCTTTAAATTCATCTATCTATCCAAGTAAAATGCAATTACGGAGCACTTTTGATCATGGAATTCATTTAATGTTGATATTAATTCTTCAAACATTCCGGCTGGATTGGTAGGAAGAAGCGGGGAATTAATAACTTTTAAGTAATCACATTTTTACATCGCCTCCGGTGAAATGCATTTCATATTTGCTAAGCTGTTATTTTTTAAGGCAGGAAATTTTAGTGGCTTGTACTCAAGTCACACAGATTGAAATGCATTTAACCTCCTTATGGCCTGTGTGATAGAGTGGAAAGAGTAGATGTCTACAGGGCTGTAGCAAGGTTGTGAAATGTGGGGCGGCCATGACAAATGTGGGACGGCCAAAATACAAATATATCACCAAATTGAAATAAAGATATAAAGAAAAACATAACAAATTTCTCAAAAAGTAGTGCCATGGCATCCCCGGCTGCCCGCTTGCTACTGACGGCCCTGGATGTCTAAACCTGGTCATGACCTGATACATTTTCAAACTAATATTTTTTATAAAAACATTAATAACATTGATACCTGGTAATTGGAATTGGTCATTAGCAAGGCATTTCAATTTGACTTTAATTCAATATTCAAAGAATTTGATATCTTGGATTCTTGGTACTATGGGCCTTGGTGTAGAAATAGGTGCACATTTTTGTTGGGTCCACATCCACCGTCTCTCAAAGGCACATACATCCAAAAAAATGGGGTGAGAGGATGTGACAGCCCCCACCCCCAAAAAATTGCCAATCCGAGTAAAAAGGTCCACTTTTTTATTGGCAAAAATGCACTAAACATTGAAATGAGGTCCACTTTTTACCCCCTACATCCATCCTGCAAATCCTGGCTACAGCTTGGATACATCCGATAAAAAAAAATCTTGAGTACATGTATCAGAAAGACATGTCCCTCATTCCACTCTCTTGCATTCAGAGAGTAATACATGTTGAAAAGGCAAGCATATGTTCACATTTTCATGCTATCGAGATGAAAGAAGGGAAAAAAATAAGTAACAAAGTAAAAGTAGATAACCAAGTAAGATCTTATCAAACATTTGCACACTGGGCACAGCAGGCATGTCGGTATCATCCCAAAGCGAGCTAATTCAGATGAATTTGATCAATTTCAATTCATGTAATCTCACCGAAGGTCAGTCAGTTAGCAGCTCCGTGAACGGAACTCGCAGCTCATCAATCCTATCTCTCGCGTCTACATTATGGTACCGTCATCTGAACACGCACGTGTGTGTGTGTATGTATGCGTGCGATTGCAATTACTGATTACACACTGTGTCATAACATTGTCTCAGGCTGCTTCTGCTGTGTTGCATAACCTTTTCTCTGCGTAGATTTCAATGAAAATCTGAAGAAACTAATTGTGTATTACGCATGTGTTAATTCAAAGTCAAAAATAATATTGCAAATACCCAGCATGATTTTGCTCAATGATTAAATTCGTAGCTGTGGCATTTTGCAGACTCCTTGAATTTCTTTATTTATGTTTCAGGGGAGGGGTGGTTGTACTCATCGTATAGATATCTCTGCATTCCAAACTTCTGTGTAGCATATATATGAAGTAAATTAGTAAATGTGTTGAAAAATACATTAACCCCCAGGATGTTAGCGACATGAAATTTTTGTTATGTGTCTGGACTCGCGATTTGTGAAAACTGACTGCTGCAAAGTACCTCAGGCATCACAGGCTTCTAACATTTTCGGGGAGGGGGAGCAGTAGCAAAAGTCAGCTAGCGCTGTCACTACATGTAGTGGATATGGATACTGGATTGGTGGGCTATACTTAACCTGTACAGCAACTAATTTTATGAATCGGGAGTGATTGAAATTAACAGCTACTTCAATCTAGGGTCTCGGACAGAGTATAACAATGTAGTCTAACTGTTGAATGTGCCCACCTCTAAGAGTATATTCTGCCTGTTCGGACAGAGTATAACAGTGTCCTGCCAGTTTATTCAGCATAAAACATACAATGTAATATATACTTCAATCTAAAGTCTAGGACAGAGTATAACAATCTAGTCAATCAGCCGGTCATGCCCAGCTCTTGCTGTTCATCCAGAGTCTTGGACATAGGACAGAGTATAGTCAATCAGTTGGTCATGCCCAGCTCTACTACATCCGGCCAGTTCATTCAGTATCTAGAGTGGTTAAATTACAAGTTTCACTTGGATTCTGTACACAGAGCCTGTGTTTGGTGATGCTAAGGTCATGCATCTATTCTAAACAGTGGAAATAAGCTGCCTCTTCAAACTAGGGACTCGGACAGAGTATAACAGTGTAGTCAATCGGTCGGTCATGCCCAGCTCTCTAATACATCCCGCTGGTTCATTCAGTATCTAGAGCGATTAATTTACCAAGTTTCACTTGGATTCTGTAGCCTGTGTTTGGTGATGCTAAGGTCATGTATCTATTCTAATCAGTGCACCTGGTATTGATAGACAGTTATTCTAATGAAACTCTCTCAACATCCCTCTACACTCACTCACAGGAGGCCTTGCCCAATTGAAATTCTACTCAATTTATGGGTTTACGGATCCATTTCATTGCATGACTATTCATGGTTCTAAGAATTTTGTAATTGCTGGGCTGGGAAAGTTGCAGTGGAAGTGCCATGGGGACCTCCCCATCTTGGGTTTTCACCCCACTCCCCCAAGTCAAAATAAGAAATTTTCACTTTGGAGAAAAAATGAAGTTTTGGGCAAATTTTTGGATGTCCCCATGCAATTTTCGCTGTATTGCCCTTTATATATGCCTCCTGGAAAACTGCACAAAATGGCTCTCTTCTAAATAACTTTGTAGTCGCTTCTTGATCAGCAATTCACTCCAGCTAAGTCGTTCCTCTAAACACCCCTCTGCTACCGCTCTGTCCGGAGAAAAAAATCATCTTAGTTTTCAAGATAGTTAAGTTCCCATGCTAAATGTAATTTAATTGCAGGATGAGTGGATATCAGAATATCAATTTCAAAAAGAGACTACGAAGTAGACTACCCCTCTACAGGGGTGAAGTCTAACATCACATAAGAAAGGGGAATATACAGGAAACTTAGAGCGGAATAACGGATGGCATCCAAATCGGAAACCCTATTCCAAACTGCCCCTTTATAATTGTTGTAACCTTATTGTGAATCCCAACTGACGACTGTCATACATTGTACTAATCCCAACCTGAAATCCTTTTTATGTGATGAAGATGATCCTTATTCTAGTCTTGTCCAATAAGCAGGCATTACAATTCTCCTTTTTTTTAAGGAATTCCTTTTCCCCCAGCTACTTTCCTTGTTTTTAATTCATTTTAGCCCGTTTGAGCATTTGTTACCATATTTTACACACTTTTCCATTTTTTTCCTTCAGAATTTTCCTTTTTTTTTTCATTGAACTGTATTTTCATGCCTGAATAATTTTCTTAAAGGTTTGGGGTAAGGTAGTTAATCCTCCCTTCCAATTTAAGCAATTTAGAATTTCCTAATTAAACAAATTGACGTAAGCAGACAACATTTCTTTACATTTGATAGATCCACAGAATTCTCCAACACAATATCATCTCGTTGAATTTCTTCTCAAATATCGCCAGATAGCTTGCTAAATGATGGACATCCTTAAATGAGTTGGTCATTAAATGAGATTGAATACTCAGTGATGAAAAAAGGTGGTAGATGGGTTGAATGGTGAGATGTAGTAAGAGACACTGAATTAGGGAGTGATACGCTGGTGATTGCAAATACTTAATAAAGGGTCATTGACTTAAATGATTGTCTGCATGCACTAGGATCCACAACATGCTCATCTATCAAGGCACAGTTCTTTAACCCCAATACATTTGCACATTCATTGAATGACTTTTGAAAATTTGGGTACAAACATGCATACTCTGAAACTTGAGGTCAAACTTTGCACTATGATTGTTTAATTAAGGTTATTGAACTATGCCATTGGGATGAGGCCATTGTGGTGCATAGTGATGCTACAGAGAGAGATCGAGATCTTGTAGTAAACAACATTTGGCATAAATACTTCGGGGAAAAAAGACAGCTTTTAAGTCAGCACCTCTCTTAGCCGAGTCCCGGTGAAATTCAAATTTGAAGTAGGTGTGGGTTCTTTAAGTAGAACAGTTGATGTGCGCTTGGAGGAATGGAGGGATATAGTTTTTGGATTGGGTCGCCTCGTTTGAGCCTCTCGATCTCGTCAAGGCTGATGCACTTGAGACGGTTTGTATAATGAATGTATGGTGTGAGGATATAGCACTTTGAGCCAGAATGCTCTCATTTCCAATGTGGAGTTCAATAACTCCACATTTATAAGAATCATTGCTTGAAAGTTGACCTCAATGTGGTGTATGAGTATAGTACCCAAGACATTCAAAGGTCATTTGGTGAATGTACAGGTGTATTTAGGTTAAACATGTTAAAAAGAACTGGGTGTTGGTAGATGAAGTGGTTCGAAATCATATGCTAGTGTACATATTGTATGTAGTCTCTGAATTTAAAGGTTTTTCCTTGAATTAAATGGGCTTTCTGCTGGATCAAAATCACTCCAGATTGTGGAACTTGAAGTATGGTAATATTGGTGATGTTGTTCAAATTGTTGTACACAGTTCAAATTTTGGAAAAAGTGTACTTGAATCAAGAATCATCCTTTATGTTGGTTGCCTTTTTGTGTCTTTTGATGGAGCATTGTTGTGAGTGCTAGTGTCTGCAGGGTTTGTCAATTAATCCGTCGTTAGTCAGACGACAGATTGAAGCCAAAATGTGTGATTCTGTTATACAAAAATGCAGTTTGGTGCTGTGCAATAGTTATGAACCCTGGGGGAGGGTAAAAATGCAGCCGAATGGGGGGGGGGCAATTTTTGGCAAGCCAAGAGGGGGGGGGAAGCAATTTTTGGCACACACTAAATGAGGGGTGGGGGCAAAGATTTTTGGCAGGCGGTGGGGCTTATAATTATTGCACAGCCCCAAGGTTACATTATATTCATCCCACTTTTCAGTGGTATATTTCAATTTGTGTAGGACACTTCTGCCATGATGATATTGCTATTAGTAATTTCTCTCTCCCAGCATAGGCCTATGATGGTACACTCGGTTTAGAACATGTTTATGTTAAGCCCTTTATTACAAAATAACCCATTAGCAATTGAAGTTCTGTGAATTTCAGCTGTAAGTAAACTCCATGTAATATATATGCATTTACAGTAAGCAAAGTGATCTTATGGAGAACAATTTTGAAGTGCGTTCTATGAATTTCAGGTGGTCTGAATAAAGATGGCTACGTATGGCATGGTATAGGTTTATTAACCAAGAAGTTGTTGGCATTTGAATATTTACTGATCATTCATTAGCTGTGTTGTGTTGAGGAGGCATAGAAATTGTCACCCAAAAATACTTTTTATGAAGCTTAGTCAAACTGATATATAATAAAGTACATGAGCAAACTGAATCAGGACTCAACATGGTTTAAAAAAATGGTAGCAAATGGCCCAAAAATGCAATAAGGAAAAAAAAATCCCATGTTGTGCTTAACTTGAAAACAAACCAACCAACATGCACAGGGTTTGGTTCAAAGGTCAATAAGACAAGATTTTTTGGGGTATGACTTCGATAAGCCAATTTTATATTTTGCTCCTTGCCAAAAAACGCCATACAGAGTGACCATTTTAGGCCCCATGAGTAACAATCCAATTTTCAGATTTTCCATAGCATTATGCTGTTATTAGGCTATGTACGGAATCTGAGTTGTCGCAGTCTTATATGGATGGAATTCAATGGTACTTCAAACCTAACAGAGTCCACCTTTTTTTATGAAGTAAATATCCAGAATTTTATTACACCGAGTTTTCAAATATTCAATAAAATGAATTTATGTATTCATGATTTAATATTCAAAGCTGATTATTAGACTGTCTGGCTTCCGTAGTTAGTTTTGCCAAAAGGGTTTCCGGATAAGCACCATGAATACTGGGGTATTTGTTATGGTCAAGGCGGTTAGGAGGTTTTTATGTACACGTATATATAAGCTTAAATATTTGAAGAAGGGAGTAAAAACTGAAATTAATAAATAAATAATAAAAAAAACCCAGACATACACGAAAACAGACAAATTGCTTAATGTATGTTATTAATATTTAATAAAATCATGATGAACACATTCATTTGAACTTAAAATTATAAAGATGTTTTTCACAAGTAAAGTATTCAATAAATAGTCATAATAGGTTTCTATCAGCCACCATGAATGACAGTAAATGTAGGCAACATATCTTGGTATATACTGAGGTTCTTTTATTGGACAATTTTTCAGATCTACATGTTATCAATGACTCTGAGCTGTCAATCATGGCATCTATTTGTGTTCATTCTAATCTAACTGCAACGGGCAGGCCTGGAAAAAATGTTAATTTCCCAGGAATGAAGACAAATTTCCCTCCAACTTATCAGGATTTCCCACCATTTTTTATTTAGATCTTAATTTATCCAAAAAAACACGAGACTCAGTACACCGGTCGCTCTTACCGTTTCCGCTGTTGAGTAAGATACTTCTTGCATCGATCCCGAGATGCGGAAAAAACCAATAGTCATTTTGTCCCACATAAATGAATAAATAACAAAAAAACCCCGATCCCCCGAGTGGACTCACCCATTCGGTGACGTCACACACGATAATCATCCCTTATCCTCCTTGGTTTCTAGATGAGATAGACGTGTGGATTTTTCTTTACCAACGCTAAGTATCATTACGAACCAAAGGATTTAGATATACAGTTTGTTTGTTACACTGAGGTAAAAACCAACTAGTATAGTCGCTAGGGAGATAGTTTTGACGACATTTTTCGGCTAGAAAAGTGACAAAAACGATCCAAAAACTTAGCTTGTATGTGTGTTTCCGTTCTCATATACGGGACACACGTTTTCAAAATGGCCCCTTAGGACGCCATTTTATTTTTGTTCTCACGTAAAACAACTATAGCAGACTAGTAAGTTACAATAGATGTTTGTACAGTACTGTGTATACATGTATGGTGAGTGATTATCGCTATGTTTATGGTGTGCTCTATCGTTATATCTTTCAGCACGCGCCTGATGACGAGTTACTGCTAAGAGTTCGTGGGTTTCGAAGGACCAGCCTGACAAATCTTCCCCAAAAGGTTTTCAGTTTTTCATCCCTTTGTATATATATTTTTATATCATACCACTACATCAGCGCCAGCCACTGTGCGTGTGGGTCTGTTTATTGGGCTTGAGCTTGTGTTCGGGGGGGGTAGTGCTGTACGCTCCCCGATTACTACAATGTCTAGGCCTTGTCAATCATGCCCTTCCCTTGTGGCAGAGTGGGACCCGCATCCACTCTGCTACACCCACAGGGATTGCTCTAAATCAAATAAGTGTGCTTCCTTTTGCATAGGCTTATCGGACATCCACTTCGAGGATTTAGAAAGTAGCGCTCGTGTAGGTCTTCGACACAGACAGAAGACGAAGACTAAGAAACAGAAGCCTACAGGTAAGATTGATATGGTAGGTACTAGCGGGCAGGCAAGGGCCACGCTAAGGTAACCTCTGGGGCTCCGGTCCCGGGCAAGCAGGCGGACCCTCCGGGGACTGCTAGCGAGCCCGAAGGCCTAGCAGCCAGCGAAAGCCACTGACTTAACGTCTAAGCTAGTAGCAGGCAGCAGGGCGGTACTTGCCCTAACAGGCGAGTACCAGTCTACCAGTGAGATCTCTAGCGAGCTTCTTGCAGGTGGACACCCGTCTATTGCTGGCTTAACCAGCGGGTCTAGCACCCGCGAAGTAGCGGCGACGGACAGTATGCCAAGGGTACCCGGGCTTGCCTGGGTTGAATCCTAGCATACAGCGTGCAGCGGACTTGCCTCGGCCGGTCTGTAGCACGCAGCGTGCCAGTGGAACCCGGGCTTGCCTGGGTTGATCCACGACACGCAGCACGCCTTTCGTTCCCGCAAGGGTCGAATGAAAACGTGCATGGGTTTAGCAGAGACGATACCGGGCTAACGCCCAGGTGTAGTCTTAGCAGAACCAACTGGGGTTGTCACACGGCAGCGTTCCATGGTGGGACCGCCGAGTGATTCCCTGGGCCTTGGAATGGCTGCCGGCTGTCCTCCGGGACTGGCTAGCGGCTATACCGGGGTTGGGCTCGCAGTCTCTCACGGGACAGCGACCCAAGTGCAAACAGTGGCAGCTACCGAGACGAGCTACGGCTTGACTTCAGTGGTAGCCACTATGCACGCGCCCATAGCTGCCGTGAGTGGTCCGCCACACACAGCGACCTTGGGCGAGGCTCAAGAGGTTAGGGTAGGTAGTTTGAACAGCCTGGCTGATCAACAACCCACTTATGTCCTCGAGAGCCAGCAGAGCGTGGGTGATCCATTACAGTCAATGGGTCAATTACCCTCTTATGATCGATCACTATCTATTCAGCGGAGCATGGCTCCATTGATTGATACTGCCTATTCAGGTAGCGAGGTGACTGATCGAGGGTATACACGCTCAGCTACCCGTGATACTAGGCAAGCTCCTTTTAGCCAAGGGACAGCCAGTATGGCGGGTACCCATACACACGGCTTGATCCTCTAGCGGGAACGCTGTGAGGCATGGGTACAGTGGTGCGCAGCCGGGGAGCCCTACCGGGCACCTACGCTACAACCACGCAGGTACCGCAGTACTCGTCCTGGTTACCACAGTCTCTGTGGCAACAGGGGGAGGCGGTACTGGTACTGCCGCTCCATGGGGTTTCCCTGGTGGCGGATCCTTTCAGGGTCAGCTACCAACAGGGTATGCCCGTGGTATCCGCCGCAGGGTGGTTTCTTCCACGGTCTACCACCGTGGCACGTGCCGCCGAGCGTCGGGCAAGCAGTACCACCAGTTGTTACCCAACCCGGCGGCGAAAGTGGCTAACCCTGATACAGCTCAGGGTAGGCCGCACACTGCTATGGCTAGGCGACAGCAGCGAGAGCGTCGCGGATCCCGGGTGCTATAGCTAGCATCTCGGGGTCTAGCGGGAGTACTCCTCTTCTGCTGGTGTTCAGTTGGCTAGCCACACGGTGGCGACACCTCCCTGTCCACCTTCAGATGCCCGTCGTCAGATCTCTTCCTCATCAGAGAGTGAGTCAGAGTCTGAAGGCGAGGGAAAGGAGTCGGAAGATGAAACCAGTAGCGACTCACAGTCTGATGAGACTGTGCAGCTAGCTTCAGGTATCCTTCCCCCGCTTCCCCGTGAGGAACTCGCTAGCAATGGTCTGCCTGCGGACACCGCTGAGGTGATGAGCCGTGTGGCCCAAGGTTTGGGCCTGGCTTTCTCTCAGGAGGAGTCCGTTCAGGAGGACCAGGGCATCTTTTCAGTAGGATGCCCAGCTAGCGCGCCCACACAAGGGTCGCCCGCACTTGCATTCCCGGCGGACCTCAAGGGTAGGTTTCAGTAGGGCTGTCAGGCTCGCTGGAGCTTCGACGCCCGCGTGCTTGCACGCTTCCACTGCGTGTTTCGCAGGAGGACTACTGAAACCTACCTCAGGGTCCCTGACATGGATCCAGAGCGTTGCCAAGCGCCTGCCGCAGCGGCCAAGGCGCACGGGTCGTCCGCCCCCCAGGGGGAGGAGGAGCTAAAGCTCATCGATAAGCGAGCACGCGCGCTTATCAGAGGCTCTAGCGTCGCTACCACGCTTGCCGAGCACCTCGGTAGGAAGGTAGCGAACGACCACGGGCAACGCCGGAACTCTTCCATGAGGTTAATCTGTTAGCGGTGCTAACAGCTAACCTCAACGAGAGTTCTATGGGCCTAGCCCATAGGATGTCATCTCGCCGCCGGGAGAATGCCTGTCTGTCCCTCCAGTCAACTTACGGCTCCGACTTTGCTGATGCAATGAAGAAGTCAGACTCGGTGGGACAGGGGCTACTCTTTGGACAGGCCTTTTTGCGCACGGTTGAGGACCGGGCAAAGAAGGCCACCAATGAGAGCACTCTGAAGAAGTCGGAGGCTGCCCTGACCAAGGGGGAAGGGCAGTAAGGCGAAGAAGAAGCACAAGAAGAAGAAGCCTTCTAAGCGTTCTTCAGCGCCAGCCCCGGCTTCAGCAGGACGCGCACCCCAGCCTACACCCGAGCCCGAGGCTACTCCAGCACCTCCCAAAAAAACTGGGAAGCGCAAGAGTAGTGCTGGACCAGATGGCAAGCCCCCAAGAAGAGCCGTTCTTCTAAGGGTGGCAAACCAGATCGGTCCTGAGGGCACGGCGGTCGACAGTCCATGCCGGCAGGCCGTGGACTTCCCACAGGGGATTCCCCCTGTGGGCGGCCGCTTATTGCATTACGCCCAGAGATGGCATGCCATCTCACCGGGCGCCTGGGTATTGTCAGTGGTCAGTGGGGTTACAGGCTGGAATTTACCAGCCACCCCTCGTCGCGCCTGCACGATTCAGAGGTCCACGGTAGTGCCGCCAGACGGCCCCCAGCGTCGGGCACTACTGTCAGAGGTCACTCAGCTTCTCACGAAGCAAGCGATTGTCCCGGTCTACCCCCCTTTCACCAAGGGGTTTTGGAGCACGTTTTTTCTGGCTCCAAAGAAGACCGGCGACTGGAGGCTCATTCTGAACCTCAAGCCGTTGAACGAGTTCATCAGGCCCAAGAGGTTCAGAATGGAGACTCTCGCTTCGGTGCTAGCCTGCCCCATCAAGGGTATGTGGGCGGCATCGCTAGATCTCTCGGACGATATCTGCATGTTCCGATCGCACCTCAAGATCAGAGGTTTCTACGCTTCAAGGTACAGGGTCAAACTTACCAGTTTCGATGCCTGCCATTCGGCTTGTCCACCTCCCCCAGAGTGTTTACACTCCTGGTCAGGGCGGGGGCAGCGTACCTGAAGCGCAGGGGAGTCAACATGTGTTGCTACCTGGACGATTGGTTCATTTACGGACGCACCCACTGGAGACACAGTGTCTCGTGGAGTTAGTAGTCCGTGCGGTGCGGGACCTGGGATTTCTGATCAACGCCAAGAAATCCAATTTGGTCCCGACATGAGACACCACTATTCTTAGGGGCCCAGATCAACCTCAAGGAGGGGATCGCGGTGCCCTCACCCGAGAGGGTGCGAACATGGCGAGGTGTGCCCGACTCTTGGCCGAGTCAGAGGGGCACCCGCTGTGGCATGGATGAAGGTTTTGGGCCTTATGGCCAGTATGGTAGACCTCGCACCGCACTGCCGCTTTCACATGAGGCCTATACAACTACACCTTCTAGCCTTTTACAGGCCCAGTCGTCACCCAATATCCCTCGCGGTTCCGATGTCGGAGATCGCGCGAGAGGAACTCTGGTGGTGGACCCATCAGCCCAATTTGACTCAAGGTGTCAGGTTTCCTGCACCAGCGGAAAATCCGCCACGTAGTGACGACCGACGCGCCAAAGCTGGGCTGGGGGGCCACATCCACGGGACTCAGTCTCGGGCCTATGGTCGGCCACGGAGACGGAGTTCCATATCAACCTTCTCGAACTTTGGGCAGTGGAGAGAACTCTCCAGCATTTCGAGAAGGTGATCGTGGATCTCATATCGTTGTCCAAACAGACAACACAACCGTGGTGGCCTACCTCAACAGACAAGGGGGCACCAGGTCACCACGGTTATGCCTGCACGCACTACGCCTGATAGGGTGGTGCAAGGCCAGGCAGATTACGTTGAGAGCGATGCACATAGCGGAGTCACCAACATCCTCGCGGACGATCTGTCACGAGGAAAGGTGTCAGGCCCTACAGCATGGTCCCTTGCTCCGCAGGCCGCCCAGACGATCTTCGAGGTGATGTACCACCCTCGAGAGATTTGTTCGCATCTCATCGAAATCATCAGCTGCCGGTGTATTGCTCAAGGGTCGAGACCCACAGGCATTCGCCGTGGACGCTCTGTCCGTGAGACTGGGAGGAATGACTGCTTACGCTTTCCCCGATCTCACTGCTCGCAAGGGTGGTGACCAAGATCGGGAGGGAGGATTGCAACGTCATTCTGATAGCACCGTTCTGGCCGAAACACCTGTGGTTTCGACCGATGGTGGATCTACTAGCGGCTCAGCCGCGAGTGCTCCCCGAGTTACCAAATCTACTCCGGCTGCCCGGAGGAGAGGTACCAAGTCTACCACTAGAGCACCTGCAGTTAGCTGCATGGCCCTTATCAGGGAGCGTATGCGGCGGAGGGAGGCTTTTCATCAGAAGCTGCTTCTCTCATCGCCGGGGTAGACGAGTCTACCCTCCGTCACGTATAGTCAGCGTTTGGCTCCTACTACGCATGGTGCGATGAGAAATACATCTCCCACTAGAGCCCCTGTGCCTCTAGTGGCAGATTTTCTGACAGAAAAGTTCAGGTCAGGACTTCAGCAGGCAACGATAGCCAACTATAAGTCAGCCATTCTCTTGATTCATCGTGGATTTGAAGACGGGTCGACTATCAATTCAGATGGGTCCCTAAGTCTTCTTCTCGACGGTATGTTCAACGAGCGCCCGCCGAAAGGAAGGTGGTCCCTCCATGGGACCTCAACACAGTCTTGAGTATATTAAGGGTCCCCTTTTGAGCCCCTGTCAAAAGCGACCCTTAAATACGTCACTCTTAAGCGGCCTTTCTGCTGGCGTTGGCTTGGACGGCGCTGCTCAGAGTTGCACGCAGTCTCAAGTCAGCCTCCGATTTACTAACAACGGAGCGACGCTGTTTCTTCGCCGGATTTCCTTGCAAAAATGAGCGAAGTACATTCCGACACTCGCCCTCTTCCTCCCCAGTATTGGGCAGGGTTCGTCAATAGCCGAAGACAGGTTGTGGTGCCCGGTGAGGGCGCTACAGCACTACCTTGGCCGAACACAAACCTTAAGAGGGGCTCATGACCGCTTATTTATCACTCACGCAGAACCGCACGGTCCAGCCGCTAAACAGACTCTGGCACGGTGGCTGGTCCAGGTGTTGGTGGACTCGGGGCTGCAAAAGACGCCGCCCCAAGGCCCACTCAACCAGATCTATCTCATCTTCGTGGGCCTACCATAGGGGGTCCCCATAGAAGAGATTTGTCAGGGTGTGTCTTGGAAGAACCCGTCGTCCTTTTCCACGGTTTACTACAAAAACGTAAACCAACGACCAGGCGATAAGTTCTCCAGGGCTATTCTGCGGAGATAATATGGTGGTTGGGTATCAGGTGTTTTATGGACAATCAGAATTCCAACATGGTAAGAACCAGTGTTTCTATTCTTAACCACTGAACTTTCAGTTCAGGGTTTTTGTCTGTTCACGTAGTCTTTCTGTTTCCGGCCGTGAGGGGGGGAAATAGTTTGACCTCGCGATTACCATGCTACCCACTCTCCCGATCCTTATCAGATGCTGGCCAATCTTGTACCTCCATCCGTCGGTTACTTGCTAGATCGATCTTTCAGATGTTGATGCAAGAAGTATCTTAATCAACATCGGAACGGTAAGATCGACCGGTGTACTGAGTCTAGTCCCAAACAAAAATGTTTGGTAGACTCATAACCGTGCGATCTTACCTTTCCGATGTTGATTATCCCGACCCCGCCGCCCCTACAAGTTTGGCCGAGTAGGGGCTGCCCAAGTCGGATAAGGGATGATTATCGTGTGTGACGTCACCGAATGGGTGAGTCCACTCGGGGATCGGGGGTTTTGTTATTTATTCATTTATGTGGGACAAAATGACTATTGGTTTTTTCCGCATCTCGGGATCGATGCAAGAAGTATCTTAATCAACATCGGAAAGGTAAGATCGCACCGGTTATGAGTCTACCAAACATTTTTGTTTGGGACTATTTCCTCCAGATTACCAAATTTCCCAGGAATGAGATTCCTTAATTCCCCATTTTTTCCAGGCCTGTAGCTGCAAGGACCAAGTGAGAATGGACATTGGACAGGGTTTAGATCTTCAATTCACAAAAAATATAGGTGATGCTGAATTTTGATGTGGCAATCATGACCATAAACATTCGAAACTGAAGGGTACCAATAATATTGATACCACCTGTGGACAAACAGACATAAAGTTACACACAGACAGACCAATATGATTTACATGGTTAGAAGTCATAAACAACATGTTTGTAGACAATCTTTTGAAAGTTAAATTTCGTTTGTACATAGTTTTTGTTTAAAAATATATGACCTACTTTTTCGTAACATTGAACACTGTGGTCTTTAATTTCTCCACACAGTTTGCCTACACTACTACGCGGGTTGAAATATTTGTTGACGATCCCTGTATCCACGTGATGAATGCATGCATGCAGCAATCCAATCAGCGAACCAATATTTATATTGTCTTAATCCTGGAATGGAATAGTCAAATCCAATCATACATTGAATGTCAGTGATAAGAATACACTACAGGTACATTTGCAGTACTGTAGTTAAAGGGATGCTCTACAAATTGAGCTAATGTCCGAGTCAGATGGAGAAGCCTTCAGATTAAGGGTAGATGATGTATTGTTGGTTGAAGCAACCCAAAAAAAATTATTTTCATTATCTAAATCAGTATATTTTTGACAAATAACACTTTGATGTTGATACAATACCACTCTTTTCAAAGATACTAATCTTACAGGTGCGAGTGATCAGTATGATATGGTTCAATGCTGAGGTACCATGTGAACATACTTAGTGCAACGCAATATAATCAAAAATTGTTTTACCCTATTGCTATGGTAGTTAATCCGATTATTACATCACTTCGCCAGCGAATATATTCTTGGTGATCATTTGATGTGGCAGTTAGGCATCATGTTCAACAGAAAATCTATATAAGATGTGCATTCGTGACTGATATGAGAAATCGCACCGGCTGGAATGAACTTATCGAGGGCGCCATGTCGACAGATGAAACCGCATACCTGATACGATAATTTGCTATATTTGTATAGTATCTTGCAATAGAGAGATCTCGTAACTTTTAGAGAAAATAAAACAAAATAAAACTAAAACAATCTTTACAGCTTAGTACAAGAAGAGTAAAATAATAAAACTGGTTTGAAATTTGAATTATTCAACAATGCTTAGCACTTCTTACAATAAATTATTCAACAGATCATAATCAGAGAAGATATTTTAACCCTTGCCAGAATTCATTGCACGTGATGCATCACCTCATCCTGTTTCCCTTAGTTTTCATGTTGAGGATAGACCAGCTAAACATGGGTAGATATTTTAGGAGATCTAAATGTGCTCTGTTTATTCAGGTACTTTTTGTCACCATCGACCAATGTTGCACTATCATTTTGTTCACCTGAAGTTTGGTAGTGACGAACAAGTCGAACATAGTATCGACTGTGCTACCGAAGGATACTATCGAACTTGAGGTTTTAAAACCAAATTATAGATAGCAAATCAGTACAGAAAATTGAAATGAAAAAATTGCATTGTGGGAAGTGTAAGAGTTCTTCTCTGGATCGCAATCATGCAAGTTGCAATCACTTTTTGGAATGAATATATGAAGTAAAAAGCTTTTCATGCAAAGAATAAATTTACTGTACAATAAAAAAAAGAAGCTTTCTGCACAAGACTCGCAATTTATGATTGAAGTTTTGAATGTTTTATTTCTAATTGCAGAGAATATCCACTACTAAAGGTAGATAAATCTGTAATTTGGCAAATGTAGGGAAGTCCCAGGATATTTTGGCCTGATTTCAGATTGATAATCATCAGGATTTGTACTTTGAGCATGTATAGGATTTTAAGCTTCCTTAGAATATGGAAAATATACTGTGTAAATGAAAAATGTGTGTCGATTTTGCTTTACACTGGCTTAATTGATGACCACTAAGACGGTTTTCAGCTTCTTAGGTTTTGACCCCAGTGGAGCCCCCAAAATGTGACATTTGACCTTTTTGCTATAACTTAAGAACCATACATCACAGATAGGTCAAACTATTCCATTTCTGAATTGATATGACTAGTGGAATTACAGCTCATAACCCAGAACAGTTTGTAAATTAGTTAAGTTCCCTGAATATGTAATTGTAAAGGGGAGATGAACCTCATGTCAGAGATTGAAATTTACAAATGCCCTCATAAAAAGTCTTAATTTCTTAAATGATAACATGACTTGAATTTAAATTGTACCATTGCATATGAAAAACACCAGCTGACCTTTGAATTAATGTCCGAATGAATCATGCTGAATGTAACTTCAATTGTCTATAATTGTCTATAATAGTTTGACTGCTGTTTGGTCATATATTTGCGATGTGCGTGACTTATATTGCTTATGATATATTTAGAATAAATGTCATTTCTTACTGAATGAAACTAGGGAATGAGGTTATGAAACTAGAATTTGTTCCTCAATTGGTATTGCTGTATTACAGGGGTGTTCAGATGGGCACTGAATTCTTGAGGATCTGCATACTCGAGAATTACAATTCATAAGTCAATGATGATGTCAGCTGCGTTGGTGATCGGGAACCTCACTGTAAAATAACCTCTCTAGTGACATGCCAAATTTAACTATATTAATTACAATTAAGTCAAGGTCATAAAGGTTAAACTCGGCACTTGAGAATCGCAAAATCACTTGTTCACATGGCATTATCACTTGAGTGGGTTCACTTGACTATATCACCATGCCTGGAAAAAATATTAAATAGGGAACTTGGGAACCTGGTTCCAGGGAAATTTTGTGATTTGGAGGGAAATGTTTGAGTTCTAAATAAAAAAATACATAAGGAATAGTGGGAAATGGAGGGAAATCTTAACTATGTTCTCGGGAAATTGTGCATTTTTTCCAGGCCTGCATATCGCAATATCTGTTAGATTTCATGGTGATAAACTTTGGTATAAATTTTTTGACAAACTTAAAGATTGAAATCTTTAATACAATTTACACAGCAGATTTCCCCAATTTTTTCCTTGAGAATTGCGTTCTTTAAAGCAAAAAGTCCGGCGTATGAATGTGCCAAATGTTTGTCTGGATGCAGGGTCTGATTTAACAGGATCTGACCATCTGTGCAAGGTGTTGCTGTCTACTGTAGACAGCATAATTGAAATTGCTTGAAATTGTGACCCGATGTGATTGAATGATACTCTTGTGAAAGGGTACAAAATTTTAAGATTTTTGAAGTACACCATTCTGGGTAAAGCAAAAGATATATGATACCAAACATAATACAATTATTTGTCAATCAAAAATTAATATATGCATTACATGATACAAATAAACAGCTCCGTTTTGGTCATATAAAAATAAAAACAATAAAAAAAACCCCACACCACCAAATAAAAGCCTTTTTCTAATATTAAAAAAAAATGTGATGTGTCTGATTAATCCATGTTATTACAATCAAAAAGAAAATAAATATGTGTATTGCAAAAATCCAAAACAAAACAAAAACTTAAAAACAATAAATATTAAAAATGACAACATGACAATTAGGGAAAAATCCATCATATGTTTCTAGACTAACATGACTCTAGTACTTTATTTCCATTTGTTGGGTGTAATCATGGTATGACTTTTGTGTAGGATATCATCTACAAGAGATAACAGCATTTGAAAATACAAAATATGCTGCTGCAAAATGCAGAACTCAAACAAAAACACATATGAAGAGCTTTGTTTCAAAACCCCCTTGCCCATTTTTGAGAACACATCAAAAAAATCACTAATATATGGGGGTTTGCAACAAAAGCAGTTTTTGGCGGGATGCTTGGGTAGGATGATCACCCCACCAGAAACTGCTTTTGTTGAAAAATACCTTATATCAGTGATTATTTTGATGATTTTTTGATGTATTCTCAAAATTGGGCAAGTGGATGTAAGGGGTTTTGAAATAAAGCTCTTCATATATTCACACATGACTGTACGATGTAGTATAACATTTTTACAATCATGGATTAATTGCGGTAATGTGTTCAATTATTTCAGAAAAATATGATACAGGGTGAAAAATACATTTAAGATTCTCCCATGTTTGTAAAATTATAAAGCCTCAGCAAAAATTACAACAAAGGCAAACAACACGCATATCATTGATATCAATTAGGCAAAATGCAGAATAGAGATAGTCCTTGTTATCAAATATATTTCTAATTTGTCCCTGGTCTTTTTTTAATTGTGAATAATCCTGATTTGATATGCTTTGCCCTTGTACTCTTTATAGCCCAATTAATGATTAATCAACCAAAATAGTGGCTCAATAATACCAACCCTTATTCTATTGATATTATTGGGTTTTGTCTAATGGTGTCGAATACTATTTGAAATAAAGTGCAACTAATAACAAATTAAACATCGTTATGATTCACTGCTGCTTATAATGTATGGAACAACAATTATAACCATCTACGTAATACGTGGATGTGTCAAACGGATTGATTTATATATACGTGTACTTTGAACTGTTATTGTACAGTTTGAATACTTGTCATTCCTGATGATAGTGTTTATATAAGAAATCTCTTCACAACAATCATAGCTGCCCATGTTTGTTTGTCCTAATCTATTTATCTCCCATTATGTGCCATTTAGTGTTGATTTGTTTGTTTGGTGTCCTTGCCAAATATAAGCACACAGGCTTATTCATTGTGCGGTGTAATGGGCTATTCCATTTAAAATCCACACTACCCCTGTGGAAGATTTTCAAAATATCTGCCACCGGGGGAGCATGTTTTTCATATGTAATTAGTCAGGGTTAATCATTTTGAAAACCATACTACCCCTGTATAATGACTTTACCTAAAGCTTCCACAACTGGAGTGAGTTTTTCAAATGGAAGTTACCAACTGTCTATTCTATTTTAAACTCATACTCCCTCTGTGGCAGATATTTCCAAAATCTTCCACAGGGGTAGTGTGGATTTTAAATGGAATAGCCCAATTTAACGAATATTTGTCAGTCGACTAGAAATAACATTTAATTGTTAGACATGTGTCTGCAATTTTGTCATCATTCAATTATGCAAACATGTTGTTAAAATTTATGTGCGATTTGCATTGAAATAATAGAATCCATCATCTACTGGCAACTTAGTACAAACGAAAAAACATGTTTTACATAAATTTGAGACAATTACATGGGATGGAGAAATACAGGTAAATAGGGGTTGTGCATATTTTGAAATAAATAGTTTACAAATGGGTTGCTGAGATGATATCTGTATAAAACACAATTATTTATGGAAACAGTTTACTGCAGATGGGTAAACAAGCTACAGTTCTGGGGCAAGTTATTGTAATTGTAGTGAATATGTTGGGTGAACATTTTACATTAACACAATTTTGGTAAAACACAATTTTGGTATGCTTTCCTATTTAGAGACATGATCAAATACCACTGGACAGTTAAATTTAATTCAGTTTGAAATGCAATTACGGGACCAGTATATTGATACCAGTATAATTAATATCTTTCTTGCTGCAATTGTTTTAATCAGCACTGAATAAAAATTTCTTTAAAAAGGGAATGGGGTGCCCAAAGGGAGCTTTGATGTGATGTGCTGAAATGCAACAGTTTGGGTACAATTTTCTTCTTTAATTAAAAGAAAGAATGAAGCTCATTTTACCATTTTGGATACTATTGTTAGGCAATGGTACATGTATATCATGGGGGTGTTCAGTGGTGGATCTAGAGGGCAAAATTGAGAAATTTTTTTAGTTAGAAAATGTGTGAAAAATAATGGCTGTAGTCAGTGTTCGAAATGTTGGTTGTCCGTTCGCCCGGGACAACCAAAACATGCACCGGACAACTGAAATTAATGCTCTAGCTGTCCGGCGGACAACCAAAGATCTACAGCCAAAAGCCACCTCAAACCTGAGACAACTGATGAATTGTCAAATATTTAAGAGTAATTGTTCATAAATTGACTACACTCACTCCACTTTATTGGGCACATGTAGTTGTTTCAGATTGTGGCAGCTTTCGGACAACCAAAAACTTTGGTGGACAACCAGAAATAACAACCTGGTTGTCCGTGGGACAACCCCTTTTATTTTCTTAATTCGGACACTGGCTGTAGTATACAGCACTAATTGCAGTTTTCAACATTATACCTCTGGACACTTTAATGCGGGCTTTAATGGCAATGACATGAAAATAAAGAATAAAACTTTCAACCAAAATGGTCTAATAATATTTCAAATGACATTTCATTGGCCTCCTTTCAGTTATATAGATCAAAATTTAACCCCAAGTTGTGAAGTTTAAATTTTGTACCCAAATCTTCAAAGGTCATTCTATGACTGTACAAGTATATTATGATTAAGAGCTTAGTCCTGAGAGATGAGCTTCTTTGCGATCATAGTGTAAATTTGGTTTTGCTCCATCAGAAGCCCATCTTGATTGGATGTGTAAAATATTCATTGATGTATATATCAATGAATTGTTAAAATCTTTGCAATCCACAATCATGTATAATTTGTGCCAACCTATAACCGCCGCTGGCTGGCATGGTTGGCGCTTATTTGTTGTTAACCTTGAGACTGATCAATTTGATTGTATTTGTATATCGACTATATGCCATGCAGGACGTGCTTAAGATCAAAGAAAGAAACGGAATAGAGTAGGAAAGAAATAGAAAAAAAAGTTATAGTATCAACATCCTCTGAAAATGCATTAGGAGAAGAGATAAAAAGCTTTCCAGATTTACGGCAGCAAATATTGCTTTTGGGATAAAAATGAAAGTCATAATCTGATTCATTTTGTATTATATATTAAGATGTGGTGATTGTGCTCTGTCTCTGTTATATATTTCGTACGTTATTTCTGCTACATACTTTCTATTTTATGTTAAATATGCTCAGTACAGCTACTACATGTATACATTGGTTTACCTGAAGTTTGGTAGTGATGTACATGCATATTTCACTGGTTTGGCGGCACGCTTGCAGGGCAACCGCAAAAAAATTATTGATGCCACTACCGAACTTGAGGTGAACCAAAGAATAGTCTTTACAGACCATGTTATTACGTATATTACCCATAGAGAGAGAAAAGACTTGCTTATGGAAACCGTACTGGTAACAATATGATGTACAATCTTCTGCCTTTGGTTGTCCTTTGCCTGACAGCTCTCCACACACACCGATGTCTGTGATATGTATTCGGTGGCAAGAGGTCTTTGACAAAGTGTGTTTACAAAGATGCATACGACTGTATCAGTTTTACGATTCCACACACTGCATGCAAATTGTCAATGATATCATTTCTATCCTCGGATTTTATTTGTGGTCATCTTATTTTCTCCGGGATCATTATGTGTCAATTTGCGAATATGATAACTGAATTATTCATTGACATTCTAGGCATTCAGATTAAACGGGATGTCAAAGAATTATGTTTCAATCCATCACATATAAAAAGGAAATTGAGATACAGTCTTAAAAATGTCATCTAATATGACTTTATTAACCCGGTTATCATCCAGTCTAATATGATAGCTTGAAAATATTGCTTTTTTATTATTTAAGAGGGCAAATGACATCCCAATAGCTGTTCAATTAGGAGTTACAATGAAATTGGTTATGGGTCTCTCATTCGACCTACATGTTAAATCCATGCATTCTCTATTGAAGACGGAACCTTACTCAGAATAATTCTGGTTTACCCTGCGCACCAAAAGTAATAACCTTAACCATAATCCTAGCCCACTCTAATTATAACTCTAACCCTAATCCTAACCCACCCTAATTATAGCCATAACCCTAATCCTAACCCAACCCTAACCCTAAAACACATGGTGCGCTGGGTAAACCAGAATTGTACCCCTTACTCTCTCACATTGGTGTAGGGGGCATCACCAATTCAGGTAACCCCTTTTAAAATCTACAACCCCTGTGTGGAAGATTAAGGTCATGTCTTCCATAGGGGGTGTATGGATTTTTTCTGGAATGGCACAATGCACAGCTTCTCACCAAAATGTTGTTACCTCATGAAACCACAATGTATGCATCAGAATGTTCTCATTGCCAAAGGTTACTCTTGTCATATAGCTCTCAAATATTGACCTCATTTTGTGGCCCCAACACCAACACATTCAAGGTACAAACTACATACGGTACTACATGTATACTTGTGTGTACAGATATATTGGGGTTTAAATAACTGTCCTGACAGATGAGTTAAGTTTGTGATTTTAGTGAGAAATCAAGATGAAATGTTCAACCCTGTACGGAGCGGTTGTACACATGACGTCAATTTGATGCCACTAAACTGTATGTAACCTATCAGTACGCTTCAATGACACCACCAAATTGACGTCACACGTGCAAGCTCAGCACACACACAAATATTGTTAATGTGTAGGAATCATGTACGGTAACATTGAATCACAGATTTATCTCAACTCAACTTGAGGATTTTGACCTGATATTCTAATAGTTATTAAGAAAGAAAACTATTTAGTTAGCATCACATTTAATAAAACTTGTGCTATTACTCCTTCGCACAAATCTGTAATGTCGCATCTTGAAACCGCATCGTAAGATAGCCAAAAGGCAGGTCATTCTGGGGTGAAGAAACTCTTCTTACTCGTACCTTTAAAGTCTTCAGATTTAATTGTTTTTCTCTCAAGCCAATAACAAAAATGTTTACTAAGCGAGCTGTAAGAAAAACAAGTGTCTGTTTGCATGGAATTATTTGATGGTTTCTTTTTATCATGTCATTTAGGTGTTTGCCTTTGTCAGATATATTTATTTGTTTGACATTTGCAATGCCAGATTTTGTACTTCTTTAACCCCATGAGAACTACCTGCCGATTGGCCAAAAAGAAGTTTTCATTAATAATTGGACCAATCACCAACATTGATAGAATAATTTTACCATAGAAAAAAATTGGGGTGAATTATTTGTAAAGCTCCATTCTGATTGGTGATTAAAGTGACGATATCACGTAATTGACCAATCAGAGGCAATGTTAGATCGGCAGGTAGTGCTCAGGGGGTTAACAGTATTGGACATTATTACTGGGTAGTTTTGAACAATTTTGATCAAAATATGAAACTAACTACATTCGTACCATACCTATTTTCATTTTTCATATTGCTGAGTGCAAATATTTTTTTTGGTTGACATGGCAGATGTAAATAAAACAGAAACGGGATCAATTTTCCCATATTCTGTGGTGTTCCTTTTATTTGCTCTATTTGAATATTGTACAGACAATTTTCAGACGGCCATTCTTTTCAGAATCAGTAATTGGCCCAAAACAGCTTGCAAGATTCCACTATACTAGCCATTGTCAACATGGAATATCACAATCTCACCTAATTTCTAACCCTGTAAATATTTTTTATGTGAACATTAATACACATTAAAATAAATAAATGTCACAATGCCACAAGAAAATCTAAAACCTTTTATTGGCAAGAACAGTATATATAAATGATTAATGAAATCACAAGAATGAGCAAACATGGTTATCTCCACTTAGCTTTAAATCGGGGGCAATAAACAACACAACTGACCTGGATTCTGTCCTAATTTGTATCTTTTCTTTTATTATTAATCAAACGGAGCCAGGAAATTGGTGGGTACCATCTAAATCAATGTTGCCGCGGCAATAAAGAATAGAAGAGGAAGCAGATTACTCCTGTAGGGTGTTGCTCTCAAACTCATTCGCGCTATGTGTCAGAGATTTACCGAGTTTAGACAATATCAGATGACGCTGCTATCCTAATAAAACAGCACTTCTAATCTTCTCGAAACGATTGAACCAAGAATGGGTAATTTCACGGCACTGCCTGCATACTTCACATAAACAAAATAACACAGATTTTTCCAAGAGATTGTACAATTACGTTGAGTTCCTATCATTTCTATTCTATCGTTAGGGAGTTTTATTGCCACAACAAGTGCCATACCTTGGCCATTTGAGGTTGCAAGGCTTTTAATTATCTTGTGTGAATGAAATGCTAAACGATCGTAGGGGCATGCTCTATTTACTAACTTCCTGTCAGATAAAAAGTTACATTCTAAAGGGAATTTGAAATTGAAATTCCCTCGGAGCACCTATGCTGTTGAGGGAGTGAGTTACACATGGAATACTATTAGGTGTGCTGTGTCACCATCTCAGAGCATTTGACTTTTAGTGTGCTTGCATTCTTAATGGATGTCAGGTTTTATTCCATATTTCAATTTCAAAGCACTTGATGTTAAGTCCTAGAAATATAGTATGAATCTATTTTTGGGGCACAATTTTGTAAATAAGACCATAGCTTGCATATTAAACTTTTGGTACATGTTTTACCACAAGTTTGGTAGTAATTTAGGTGTGCGCAAGTTCGGTAGTAATTTAGGTGCGTATTTCGCTGGTTACAGTATTGAATTGCGCACATAAAGTTAAAAGCGTAGAGCATACACGCACACTGACAAGTGCAGATTGTATGCACTTGCGTCACAAATGCGAAAAAGCATTGATGTCACTACTGAACATGGTGAATCAAAGTATAATATTTAATGCTGATTTGAAAAAATAAAAATAGGTTAGTTCTGATTAAACATAGCTTTCTACTGAAGATAGCAAAGCACCGTATGTACATGAACAAATAAGGCTAAGTAAAAAATAAAACATGTTTCACGTCCGGGTTTTCGAAAAAAAGGAGGAAGAGGGGGCTTTTTATTTTCTATTTTTTATCGCAAAATTGGTGTAAATACCCATACTTAGAGCTGTTTTAGCTTACAATCTGTACATACAATAATGCCTGGAAAAAGGAGGAGGCCCTTTTTTATTTGTTGTAATGAGAGTTACACCCACTCTAATGATCACAAAACCTTCCTAAAATGTTTCTTGTATCTTAACAAGGCTGTAGAAAGCATCCCAACTTCCTAGACATATTTCTTGAAAAGTTATAACTGAATTTCAAAAAATAAAAAATTGTTTGAGAAAACCTCAAAAAAGGAAGCGGGAGGGGACGTGAAACATGTTTATTTTTTTATTTGGCCTAATAAGCATTTTGCAGCTGAGATTGGGTTAAGAATTCCCTCTCTCTTAGTCCAGAGACTGAGAGGCTGACAGTAAAAATGTTCGCATGACTTGCTTGCTGGGAGTAACTTACTTTTCCTTTCTTTATATCTTCAATTTATTGGTGGTTGCATGGCCGGCCCCAGCAGAAACCAAATGTGTCTCCGCACAGCTACCATTTCAAGAAGTCTCTTATTAAAACATCTGACACACACTGTTTTACACAGGTGTTATCTACTGAAGATAGCTACATGTAACACATGCCAACTTTTTTCTTATGTGCTATCTACAGCTTGCTGACAGCACATATTGGTGATGTTATCAAAGAAACAGTCTGATGTGGACCACATTGATTTGTAGATATTGTCAGAAGAAGTGTTCAATTTCTTTTATGTACTTTCAGGAACATTAAAGTTATGCAGTTAAACCTATTATACTGATCTTTCTGTTTAAATGCTTTGCAACCTTTATCCTTTATTGGTACACTTTAAAAGCATTTGAAGGCCAATTCTTTGTTATATGCAGCAATATTTAGAGTATAATTAGTATGTTTAGGTATTTTAAGTATACCTTCAGTATCTGTTGCCCAATTTAGCACTTATGACAAGCAATGCAAAATTACACATAAGTCACTTATCCAGATTTTTCCATTTTAATGGGCAGTGGCTTTACCACCATGGCTAGTGTATGTCCAAACCTGATTAGGTTTCAGCTCATTACAAGTGTATATCCTGTACAATCTGCACAAATATTCAGTAGAGAATAGAAGTTGCTTTTGCCTGACTTAGAGACACAGCCTGCTTGATCACATTATGAAAATCACCACCTTCTGATACTATGTTTTTCTGCCTGAGCTTCACCATCTGTTTATTTTACTATTTGCTTTCAGAGTACATAACACAAGATAAACTAACCAAGCAGATGACACAAGAGCAATTGTGTGTTAAAGTGGCAGCAGCTGCCCTCGTCAAATTTAGATAAATTATATTCTGTTTTTAGTGAAAATTTGTGTTTTGGTGCAAATTTGTTTTAACAAATCATAAATAAAGTCCTATTCCAGGACTGTTGAAGTTGAAATTAGCTTCTTTGTGTCATTTGTGGGAAAATTTGAGTTTGAGGATTTTTAGAGATACAAATTAGATCAATAATATAGCAATGTGGATTCAGGACTGTTAGATTATAAATGATCCCATTACTGATGATGTAACAGGATTAACTACCATAGCAATAGGTTAAAACAATTTTTGAATATATTGCACTACACTTGTACGTTCGTATGGATCCTCTGTATTCAACCATAGATGTCAAAGAACAGGGATAAAGACCTGGATCGTAATTCTATAGAATATTCGTATCATGCTGATCACACGCACATGTAAGATTAGTATCTGCGAAAAGAGCAGTATTGTATTCAATCTATGATTGCAGACATACACAGGTGATGAGTGCAACCTGCTTGTAGTGCAGGGCGATATATATTCAAAAATTGTATTCACCTATTGCTATGGTAGTTAATCCTGTTACGTCTTCACTTCAACGGCGAATGGGTTGTATCTCAATTTTTTTCATCTCTGTGACTACCTAGATCTTGGTCTTAAAACGAAAATGTACACAGTAATTTTACACAGTTAAGGGACTAGTGGTGTGGGACCTTAAAAAGAAGAATAATGTGGTACAGAAAACTATCAAACCCAAATTAATGTTACAAGCAATCCAAAACTGAATACCCACTCATAAAACTATATTAATTTATAACAACCTATGATCTAAAACACATTTAGTCAGTACTTAATACTAGAAGATGCACCTGGTAGTCAACCTGTTCTCTATATTGTCTGCGTGCATCTCTGTATTTCCTATAAGATTATTATGTATCGAGGGAATTGTGTATGATGTATTTGCTTTCACTGTATACACAAAATGATGCAATAAATATGAGATCTGTTCTCTGAATGCACTGATCAACTTTGCTTTATAAACAATTTAAACAAATATCCAAATAGAATATATTCCAGATTCATACGTGATACAATTAGGGGTGATTTGTATTCCATATTGGAAGTTAAATATTCGATGTTGAATAGCTTTTGTGACATCAAGAAGAATTGACATTGTAGAAATCTCTCTGATGAGCAAATTATCATGCTTTGAGTACCATTCTGGAAAATATTTGACTAAATATGTTCAACATTGAATATGGAATATAAGTGTTGCAACCTTTATTAAAAATGTTTAAAAAGGGATTTATTGGAGGACCACATTTTAATACAAAATATTATCAAATCTTTTAGTCCATTTTGATACATGCTTTGAAGAGCATGATTGAACTTGAGAATCACAAATGTATGCAAGTCACATTCGATGTTGAATAGCTTTTGTGACATCAAGAAGAATTGACATTGTAGAAATCTCTCTGATGAGCAAATTATCATTTACTGGAAAGTATTTGACTAAATATGTTCAACATTGAATATGGAATATAAGTGTTGCAACCTTTATTAAAAATGTTTAAAAAGGGATTTATTTGAGGACCACAATTTAATACAAAATATTATCAAATCTTTTAGTCCATTTTGATACATGCTTTGAAGAGCATTGAGAATCACAAATGTATGCAAGTCACATGGAATACTCAGAAACAGAATTTACCTGGTGTAGCAGAGCAAATTGCTCCCCATTTTTGGACAACCACTGCTACATGAAGTAAATCAAACCCTGGTCAGAATATATGATGTATCTAATTCAAAATCAACACAAGCATTGCAAAATGTTTGGTCATTTTCAGACTGGTCTGTGTAAATGTATGGGGCAAATGTGCTTTGATTTACGCTGAACAGCCAATTTGAAATGTTGAACTAGGATATATCAAAATATCTGACATATCCCATTCAAAATGACCACATGCAGCATAAAGAATTGCAAAATCTTATTTGGTCATTTTGACGGTCTGCTTAAATGTTTGCAGCAAATGAGCCCTGAACTACCATTTTGAAATTTTGAATCATAAGTCACAGGAATTTATCAAAATACTTGACATATATAAAAAAAATGAACATAATCATGTGCTCTGAACAACCAAAATGAAATTGAAATGTTGAATCACAAGTCACATATCAAAATATCTGACATATCCAATTCAAAATCAACAAGCATAAAGCATTGTACTTTTTTTGAGCATTGTGAGATTTACTCAGCTTGAATGTGTTTAGCGAGTGTGCTATGAACTGCCAAATCAGTTACAGGAATTTGAATAGGCCTATCCTTTATTGACATTATAGAGTGTATGCAATAAAGCAACAGGAATGGTATGACAATTGAAATGGCAACCATGTTGGAGGACAGTTCTAAGATAGCTAAAGATATCAGAGGGACAGGTCTCTAGATCAATTCCACAACCATTCAAACCTATTACCTGTTTTATTGTATTATCATGCAAATTGCCTCTTGGTACCTTATGGAGGACAGAATTTTATTTAAATAAGGATGACTTTGTCATGAGTGACGTTGTATTGCATAATTCAACTTTGTATCTATCCCTAACTCCATTGTACAACTAACACATGTAAAAAGTAATCTCCAAATTATCCCATTTTAAACATATCACAAACTTCGTCCCTCAAAACAGCGAGGCAGGCAACATATATTTGACAAACATGATGAAATGTCATGTCTTATTTCAGTTGTATTTGTTGAGTAGTAAGGTACAGTCTTGTCACGTTTTCTCAGTAAGAAACTGCCTTAGTACTCACACACCACTCGTAATACATGTAGGTCAGATTGATGCTTAACCCCCTGGATACTACTGGTCATCTAACAACATTTCTGATTGGTTGATAACTTGAAATGCTCATTTCAATTGCCAATTATGACTAGGCTTTAAACTATTCATAGTCAAACTTGTATTTGCAGATGATTTTATTAATACCCTCCTTGATTGGTTCAAAATTGGACACAATATTCATTTTGGCCAATCGGCAGGTAGTTCTCATATGGTTAAGCCATATGCTGTAGAGATGTCCAATTGTTATCCAGGGGCTACTTGGGACAATACGGGCGACACTGGGATGTTTTGTTTATATATGGGTCGATATTTTAAACCTAGAATCTTGATGATTATTCTTCAGAAAAATAAATCTTTTGTCATCTGTTGTAGGGTTATTCATAAAAATTTTCGAATTTGGTCTTTATGCCATTTTAGTTTCAGCTCTACATGAGTTGACTTAAAAAATCCAGATGGTGTGGCAAATCACACACCTAAATATACAGTGTATGTTCTTTGGTGACTGAGGCGAGTCACGAGTGATTGCGAGTGTCCTGGTGTGAAGAAATGGGTGTTTCCTGGGGCAATGGCCTGACGGGAGCAAAGGGGCAGCTCATGGAAGCTCCTTGATTTCGCTTTTCCTGGGCCTTTTAGAAAATTCTAATATATTATCAAGAAGATAAAAATCAAAATTATCACATCTAGGTTCAATTTGTATATTTTTATTTCAATCGCACTCTGAGCTTTTGAGGGGCGCGATGTTGTGGGATTGCACTCACATGCCTTAAACCTCAACCCCTGGCTTATAATCAACAAAATTTACTGCAAGTTAATATTTATTTATTTGCCTTCGGTTTCCGTTGAAAATTTCAACATTTTCTTGGTTAAAATTTACTATGTTAAATGACATTAGAATGCTTCATCAAACTTGGTGCACTATAACTCAAATTTAAGTTTAAATGTAGGTCTCTTTCTGTAACCCTAAATTTGATATGATGACAGTACATATGCAAACAACATGTAAGATAAGACATACATTATGTATGCACATTCATCCCTATTTCATCATTTCAGCCTACCATTGTCACTCACCATTGGGACCTTCAGAATACATTGCCTATATATAAAACCAGTGATGCTGTCACTGCGGTTTAGCGCTGAATTTGGCTGTTTGAAGATCACTTGTACTATCTCAGAAAATCCTGCATCGACTTGCCTCACATACTCTTGCAAGTGTATTGGTCTTTTTTTACGGATTAGAGATTTCCGAAGTTTTGAATTGCAATTAAAGGAGTATTTCGTGATCCTAGCATCCTCTATTTATGTCATTTTTCATTAGATATCCACGAAAAAACCTATTCCCAAAATTTCAGTTGATTCCAATTTTGCGTTTGCGAGTTATGCATGATTATGTGTATTATACTGCTCCATAGACAGTGCGTTGTAATTTCGTTCTGGTGCACCAGAACGAAATTCAAATTTCATGATATCTTTGCAAAAAATTAATCTGCAAGAAATATTTTGTACATAAACATTATGTAGCCAGAGGTTTTCAGTGATATAAAAATCTCAACTTTTTTTGAGAAAAGTGGGGGGATGAGGCTGTGGATCACGAAATGCCCTTTTAATGTTAACGTTCTGACTATCTAGTAATTGGTTAAGAACTGGAATTGATTAATTCAGGCATTTTTCTACCTACATTGCATTTGATAAATTTCTTGACAAGATTCAGATTTTAGTATTCAGATTTTATGTGTTTTTTTTTGGTTTTTTTTGCGACTTATTAAAGCCATGTAATATACGATTTTAGTCATATTTAATTTGGTTATTCTTTGCCAAAAAATATGAAATAGTAAATCGTTATACTTTGATCAGCTCTTAATCGCGTGAATTGTTAGGCTTTTACCACTATGCCGAAAAGTAGACCCACGTTTAGAGTGATTAGTTGACCTGTCTGGTCTATTAATTTGCATGTTAAATAAAGTAGACAAAGTATAGGGCTTGAATTAATAATTTGTGATACTTCTGGCGAGATGTCACAAGGCAATTCTCGAAATAAAACATATTGATATTAATCCACGATGTTATAAGGCCCGTCGATTACGAGCTGATCAAAGTATAACAAATGTCCAATGTTGAAGCCGAAAAATCTGGTAAAATGTCAGAAAGCCCACTTAGTATCTTGGCACATTACTGTGTAGCTCTATGGGGATTTATGTTGTAAATATGACAGTAATTCGAAATTGGTATAAGATGTTGTCATACAAGCACATTAAATTTGGGACATGTGTATAAATAAATAAATGTAGATATTTATATAGCGCTTTATGCCGTAAACAGCCTCAAAGCGCTTTACATTGTATGTCCCAAATTTAAAATATACCCAAAAAAATCAAGTTTAAAAATAAAGAAAATCAATTAGAAATATTGTGACTTTTAAAATTGGGCTACTTGAAAGGCATTTGAGGCTGAAAAGTTTCAGCAACGCTGCTTTAAACGTGAGCAATGCACAGAAATCACCATTACATGACAAAGCGCTGCCTTTATCAGCTTTCTCAATCAAATTCAACATTGGCAGAATCCCCTTACATACATTTCATTTTGGTGGTTGTATTTATGTTTTTCTTCTCAGAAACAAACTTGTGTGATTGGATGTCAACATTATAATAGCATTACTAGTAGGGTATGACAAGATGGCTATTTTTAGATGAGTTCCTTAAATGCCATAGCAACAGGTCATTAGAAAACATAGATTTAAATATTTATTGCTTTATATTTCACAAGGAGGGTCAATGTTACATTTTGCAAGGTTTTTAAAAAAATTTCAATGAATAGTATTTTAGTTTTAATTCAGTACAAAGTTAATGATTTAAGACGTTTGTTCACAAAATATCTTTGGGAGAATGTAAGAACCAAATAGTGAAGATATGAAACAGTAGATGTAATTTTATTTTAAAAAAATGATGACCTTAAGACTGAAGAGGCAGGTGGCTGTCTGTATGTGTTACTTTTTAAGGAAGGTTATATAATTATGATTGTTTTAAAAAAACCCAATTTTACCATGTTGATTATGATTATTATATGAATCATCTCAGTACTATACAGCAGTAGTATAGTTGTTCTTGTGACTTAGTAGCATGTAGACCTAAATGAAATAAATTAAAAGAGAATTCCGCTGATGAAGACTGTAGTAGTAATCAGCTGAAATTTATATGGAGTACCAATACAGATGAATGCTAAAAGCAGATATTGTGTTTCAACTGCTATGTAGACAGCATGAATGACCATGAAAGTCTGTACCATTAAATTTCAGTAAAAAGTCTACAAAATAAAGTGTCACTGAACATGAAACCATGCATGAAGTATGAAAAATTATCATCATGAGATACAAAAAATTAAAGTATCCTGTGTTTTCATTAGACAGGGATATGTAATTAGGGCTCATATTGAAATACCCTACCACGCTTTCACACAGAAAGAAGGCAGGATTCCCCTCGCTAAGCATGTGCCTCAGGAAAGCTCGGTCATAAAACGGATGGATTATATGCATCAGTGATACACCCTGCCTTTTGAAATGGTCTGGTGACAAGGATTATAATAAAAGTTTATCAAAGACTGGCAATTTTATTGATTGTTGAACTAATTGAACTAATCGGCTCATCACACAACCCAGGAAAACGCGCTCCTAATTTAAGTGGTTAATTGCAGTGTTATAATCACACAGGATTTTAACAAAAGAAGGCTAGCACAGGAAAGCTGCAGGATGGCGCACACCTTCCTGTGTAAGGGAATTTCAATATGAGCCCTTAGTGAAGTGTGGGTAATTCCAGCTATCTTCAGTAGAATATACATATATGTGACCCCTCGGCACAACTGAGCCCTGAAGTCGCCAATCATCATTTTTGAGATATTCAACCAAAATATTCTGCTTGAAATTAGCTTTAAAATGGTGTATATCATGTCTATAGTACTTGACATTTAAGTAGTGAAAAATCAATAAAACAGTCAATAAATCCTTTGTTTCCTATTGTTTATTGTTAAGTTCGATGGAGCATATCTCAATAGTGGCACTGGCGACATCCGGGCTCAGTTGTGCCGAGGGGTCACATATATGAAATTTAATGTTGGGAATCTGCAGCAGATAGGCTTATTGAATTGTGGGTATTAGCTAACTCTAATAGATAGCACATAAATCTGTGTGAAATGTGCATATCTGCTATCTTCTTAAGATAGCACAAAAATTTATTGTCATCTATCTTCAGTAGATGAGTATATTGGTGAAATGTTAGTTTCCGCTACCTTCTTCATTAAATAGCACAAATATTTAGTGTCAGCTATCTTCAGTAGATAGTATGTATTGGTGAAATATGGATGTCTGAGATCTTATGTAGATAACACAAAGATATATTGTCAGCTTTAGTCAATAGTCAATATTGGTGAAATGTGGATATATATTATCTTCTTTAGATAGCACAATAGTAATGGCAAAATGTGGGTATCCGCTATCTTCTTTAGATAGCACAAATATTTAGTTTTAGCTATCTTCAGTAGACAGTATATTGGTAATTATGTGGGTATTCACTATCTTATTAAATAGCAGGTCCTGATCTGCTATCTTCAATAGCACAAAGATTTTGTTTCAGCTATCTTCAGTAGATAGCATATTGATCAATTTGAAGTACGTATTGGCTAGTACACAGATATTATGTGCATAATCAGCTCTCTTCAGCATGCAGGCAGGTCATTGATAGGATGTATAAAAGATCTTTTATTAGAAATCATATGGTTGAGCAGTGAATCACTTAATTATCTTTAGTAGATATAGCCAAAATAAAAATAAAATGTAGCTTGCCTTAGATGTGATTAAAGTGAGCTATCTTTACTTGTAGATACAAGTAGCACAATTATGCAATTTTGCGTATCTTCAAGTACATAATGTTAAATGTGCATTAGCTATCTTCACCAGAAAGTAAATCAGATATTAGCTGAGTGGACCCCCAAAGCATTTTGGTCATAATGTGTCAAACTTTTGCTTGTGGAATAAATTGGATTTATCAGGAGGTTGCTTATTAAGATTTTAAACATTTTAAGAGGAAACTTGATAAAGAAATACAATGGAACTATGGCAAATGAAGCAACTTATATATATAGGAAAATAACATTTTCCAGTGTATGTACCATAAATTTAGCATTAAATGTTTCTGATAGACATTTGCTATCCACAGAAGACAGTCAAAAAGTAAAGAAAACAGTGGGTATGTTCTGGAGACAGCACATAGATGTTAGAGATGTACCAGCCAGTCATTACCAATGTTAAGTAGACAGTTAAAATCACAAACTTCCATTACTAGCTATCTTGAGTAGGTAGAAATTCTAAACATCATGCTTTCGTTTCGTAATCTAAACATGCTAATCCGCAGCTTCCCATTGAATAAGTGCTATCATTTAACATAAATGTCAAAACGACATAGTACAAATGATTCCGATAGCAAACGGAGTAGGATGAACGTTTCCTGAAGACGAGTTGTTATTGACACAACTAGCACAAAACACGAGTCTCTCTTAGAATATAGACTATTTTAATCAGGAAACAGTACAAATGTTGGATTTTTACTAGAAAGAAACCCCCTTCTTATTGTGATTTGATATAGCAGATTGTTTAGATTTAGTTTTTTTGTGAAATGAAGCCTGAATATTTTTGACAATTTGATTGAAGTGTCTCTGTAGTAGTTTTGTCAGATGCCTAAGCGCATCAGGCTGTTCCAGTTGATATCCATACACCCCCAGTGGAAGACATGACCTTAATCTCCCACACAGGGAGTGTGAATGCCAAATAGGGTTACCTGAATGTGATTCTATTTTGAAATCTACACCCCTTGTGTGGGAGATTAAGGTTGTGTCTTCCATAGGGGTGTATGAATTTCAATCGGAATAGCCCATCGAATCTGTGAATAGGTAAACAGTATTACTAGTATTGATCAGGTAACTTGTATCATCTGTAAAGGAGAAAGTAAACTTTGTATATCATGATTTTACATGAAGAAAATTGCCATTTAAATAGCTGCCTTTTGAATAATGAATGTGTATTCCAACATGGTATTAATGTAAATAAATCCGAAGTAAGTGAATATTTGCAAAGAGCAGCTATACAGATGGAACTGTTATATTTCCTTTTAATGACCTATTTGCCCTTCAGTATCAGCAGCTGGCATGGAATCGATTGAAAAAATATAAAGCTGATTTTCTTGCCCGGAAATGTTCATGAATTTACGCAATGTTTACAATAAAGCAATTTTCAAAGTAATCACCGATTCACAAATGATATTAATAATGTGCATAAATATATTTTTAGACCCAAGTTTGGAGTAGTTTATTCAAAAAGAGCATGATTTTTTTTCTAGGTAAATTCCTTTGCAGATTAGGAACAAAATTCATGTGTGCATGTGTGGTGATAGAACTTTTTCTGGTATTGTGTGGTGCAGCAAAAGAAGGAGGGATTGCCTTTGGCACTCTTCTGTGCTTACCCCAGCAGAAAATAAAGTTATTCACACAGGTTATTGAATTCAGATCGGTACCAATGTGATTCAGATGACACAGTCCATACTTGGACTACATTTGTACTGATCTAGATTTAATTAATCTTCTTGCTTGAGCATGCTACACAACATGCCCCTTTATGATGACACAAAATATACACAATGTGAATTACGCATACTGTATACTCTGATCCGGACTTGATCTGAATTTGAATCACATTATATTTGATCCAGATGGTGCAGCCATCGTGTAGATTACCGCAGAGTTTATCCAGCAAAGTGGATGCTATTCAGAACATCTTAGGCAGTGAAAATATATTGTCATAATATTGATTTGTCACTCGGCGCTACGTTGGTTCAAGTTTTATTTGCCCCATGGGTAAATAAGAAATGGTCACAATTACGAGCCACCTGATTAGAGCTTGACTCCTGTGTATTACAAATTGCTCCGTATTATGAAGCAATTTTATCTGCAGAAAATGAGGTTATAATTGGCCGCAAATTTTTGAAGATGGAAAAATGACAACACTGGGATTTGTGACCTAAGATAGAGGGATGTATTGTGCATTTCATTGCACAATACACACAGTAGCGTAGCCAGTCTTTTAGGGTTTGGGGGAGCCAAATTTTGTCACCATTTTATTCCCATTTTTAGTCATTTTAATGACATTTTATTTCCGGCACACCCTGACTTAAAATGCACTGAATGCACATGCCTGTTTTGCTGCAAAATATGGCAAAAAAAAATGTAGGGATTGGCCTCAATTAGAATTTGGTTAAAAATATGCAAAAAACTAAGTCTAGTAGGAACCCTGTTTGTGTCACTTAATTGGGGATATGTGATGCGATCAGTGGTAATGAGTCCGATGTCGATACTCGGATACAAACTGTCTCACAGCTTTAATGTCCAAGTTTTCCAATAAAATTATGCACCAAGCATAGCAAAATTCAAAGAAGCAGCGGGCTTTTAAATGTGTTTGATCATTGAGGCAAACTTCCTGTTTTGCTCTCCTAGGCCTATGCCTAAAAGCCTGCAGACTGCTTGGCATACAGGTATAGTTGGTAATTTCCAGCCAAGTAGACAAAGCAAATAAAATCTGTCTACCTGTGCCGTTACGACCTAGTTGGACAGTATTTATCATCAATACTTTTATGTGCCTTTTAAAGGATGTTACATGACAGATTTGAACAACTTGAATAAATTAAATTAAATACAAGAACAAGATAAGAATTTTGTAACTTGTTTAAATGCATTTTCATATAAATTTCAAATAATGGTCTAGAAAATGAGACATTATGGACTGTTTAATTTCCCTAACATTTCTGGACCTGTCTGAAGTAATCAACATCTGTAACTGAGGGTTAAGAGAAAAAACTATTTTGTGATTGGACCAGTAATTTGGGCCAAAATATTTTGCAATCCTGGGTCCACTAAAGGAACAAGCCCAAAGTTTGATGACGTCCTATAAACGAAAATGCTTTTGTTATGTGGCTGACCGTGAGTGCCTGACCTGAAATGTAAGTGAGAATTGTTGAAAATTCCAACCCAAAAGATCGGCTTTGATAGAACTTATTTATTAAAAAACGTAATCACATTTTGACCCATTCTTCCTAACAAAAAGACATATGTATATAGGATGTCATCAAACTTTTGGTTTGTTCCCTAAGGAATGAGAAGACATATGATGGTCACTATGACTGACACATAAGTATAGACCTAGTTTATTCTACATAAAGTCATGCATGTTGTACAACTTCACCATATGTATAGACACTGTCCTAGTTAAGACATGGAGCCAATGGCAAATGTGTCTACACAATAACAGTAGCAGCATGCTAGAATTAAAGTGCTTTAGCTGCCGTATTTGCATTTTCAGAGAAATTAAACTTGTAGTAGTATTATCTTGAAAAAGCTCCAAGTAACTCAGGCAGTTCAATTGATCATACAGATTTTGTGATGTGGATGTCAGCATTAAAAAGAAAATGAAAACATTTCATTTGGTTTGCTATAAACTACAGACCAATTTAGTCAATAGGTTTTGAAATATGAACGAGACTGACTTATTGTTTCAAAGATTCACATGACAGGTATGATTGCTATTGATCATGTTAATTTTTTGTGGTATAATTAGATTAAAAGTTAGAGTTGCACCTGTCATTTGCTTTAGGGTAGGGATGATTACAATTTGCACTTCAGGTTCATATATTGATCCTGTGAAATTCATGCGAAGAGCAAAATAAAACAAAACAACAACAAAACAAAAAAACAAAAAAACCCACCCCCCAAAAACAACAACAACAAAACAACAACAAAACCCAAACAAACAAAAAACAAGACAAAAAATAAAACAACAACCAAAAAACAGAACAATAAACCAAAAACACACAGTTCAGTAGCCATGAGTAGCAATTAAAAAAGAATTTTAATTAAAAAAAATCTTATGATAAAACACCTTTGACCATTTCTACATTGACCTATATCTATATTTTATTTGTACCGTGGTATTCCAGCTATTAGTAGCATAAGGCAGCTATTAAATGACATTCTACATCCATTCTGTCACCCAACAGAGTTGCACTTTTACCCTGAGAGAACCCAATATCTTCACTATGGACACTAAATCTCCTCTTGATTCAATTTATCGGCAAAGGTGTGAAAAAGCGATGCAATGATGATGCTATATATACCCAGAGGGGGTGACAGATGTAACAATAACGGCCAAAATGGGGTCATTATTATCTATCGTCAGATGGTCGGGTGGCTTATGTGGTGAGATTGGTTTACAAGGCTGATAGGAGTGGAGATGGGACTGTAGGAATGGTATAATAAAGGAATAAGGGAAATGAAAAATGGATGAAGAAGCAAGTTATGTGGTAATGGTCATATTAATGGTTAACCAGGTCTATAGATCCCCAGGGAAGACAGATGTAAAAATAATGGCCAAAATTAGGTCAGATTATTTATCCTCAAAATCTGAATCTGAATCTGATTTGATACTGTCCAACACTCCTTGGTTGCTTGGCAAATTATGGTAGAAGTAAGTCGGACAGGGTTGTGAGTGCTAATGCTATTGATTACTCTCTTAGGTACTTGTGAAGTTTTGATTTGAAGGTTGCTTTCTTGTCTGTTGAGATTATGTTATATGGAAGACTGTTCCAGTCCACCACTGTCCGCGGGAAGAAAGAGTACTTGAAGCAATCTTTTCTGGCTTGTATTCTCGTGAATGTAAACTCATTGGTGTAGCGGGACGGACGTGTCGTCGAGCGCAGGATTTTGTTTACCGGGATGGACAGGTGACCATGCAAAGCTTGATGTAATACCAGCAGTCTTCTCTCTTTTCTTCTCATTGCCAGCGGCTCCCAGTTCAGCTTGGAGATCATGTCTGATGGGCTGCTTGTGTATGAGTAGTCGTTGAAGACGAAAGTTTCGGTGCTTAAGTTTGAGTGATTTAACAGGCAGATAGGAGTCAGGAATGGACAGGGTATTAATCAGTGGTCATTTAAAAGAAGGAAGGAAAAAATTATGTGATGATGGTTTTGTGGATTCCCTCAGGGAGATGAATTACAACTTACATCTACCTCGAGTCACCGGTACTAGCTTTGAAATTTAGCATGTTCTGCGTTAGCGTAGCGTTACTTGGTGCGTGTACATACTGTTATGTGTGCGATCAACATGCCGCATATGTACACGCAAGAAACCTCACCAAGCCAATGCAGCACATGCTGAACTTCAAAGCTAGGGCCAGTGACTCGAGGTAGATAACAAACAACAATATGTCGTTATGTAGCTTTCAATTGTCAACTCTCTGTTGTAGATGATACATCGTCGGAAGTGATTGATTGTGAGATTAGGAATAGAGGAATAAAATAAAAAAGTAAAAATAGTACAAAATGTAGCACTTCTATAAAAAAAAGCCAATAATTGTCATAGATATCCTCTTCTTGTGGCTGACCTTTGATGCTATAGATAACAGTATGAAATGCCTGGGTGAGTTGAAATCATCTAATAGTTTGAGTGGGTGTAGAGGGCATCTGTCTATTATCTTTAGTACTATATCTGTAGCGGAAATCAAAGGTATACTGTATGTTATTTTCAGGATACCAATATTGGTCAATTTCAGCTATCTGCATTAAATAGAAAATTTATAATATATTTGCTATCTTCATTAGATAGCAAAATTTGGACGTATTCAGCCGCTTCTACAGGTCTCCAAATCAAGTGCTGTAGCTCTATGAAGGAGTTAGCAACATAATGCCAGTGCAAATTACTGAAAAAAATAATGTCAAAGCAGTTCTGTTACTGTAATATTCAATATTTCATCAGATATCTGAGAAGTACAAAACAGAAGTTATTAATTTTACTTTAATAGTAGATTGAAACATTAAGTTCCAAGTAAACAACATAGTCTGAAGTTTTAGCTATCTTCAGTAGATAGCAAAAATCCAAAAGCATTTCAGCTATTGTAAAATTCAAATTTGCTCTGTTGTTTAACATTTGATGTGTGAAGTATAATTGTGAATGTGAAATTTTGTATTGCCTGTCTTAATCTTACAAAGGTTATAAAGAAATAAACGGAGGAAAGAATGGAAGATTTATCATGAGGAAATGATCTGACTGAATAAGTTATTTGATGTTATTTGATGTAGCTAATTAATGTTTTTCTTTTGTTTTTTCTGTTCTTTTTCATAATGCCGTTGATCGTTGAATGGTGTCAATTGTCCTGTGCAGGTAAGCATGTGTAATACTTAACTTAGGTTGTAATGGGCTATTCCATTTAAAATCCACACTACTCCTGTGGAAGATTCTGGAAATATCTTCTACAGGGGGAGTATGAATTTCAAATGGAATGAACACATTAGGCAGCTCCATTTGAATTTCACACACCCTCTGAGAGAGATTCAACATGATTCTTCCACAAAGTGAGGGTGAGTTCAAAATAGAGTTGGTTAATGTGCTAATTCCATTTAACATTCATACTCCACATGTAGAAGATATTTCCAAAATCTTCCACAGGGAGAGTGTGGATTTTAATTGTCACAGCCCAATATCATTCATATTGATTCATTGGGTTGTTTTATGCTCAAAATGAACAAGAATGAAGTCAATTTGGTTTGAAATTATGTGTCACATTTACTAGGCTTATTATACAACTGAAGTTTTAAGGATGTTAATAAACTTGAAAGCTGGTTGAAGTTGGCCAATTCATACAGTAACAGGTTGTATGGAGGAAAACAGTTTTCCTTAAAAGATAATGTTGACAGGTGTGGGAATATTCTTGTTTTTACCATTTCTCACCAAGATTACCTTACATTTCAAACCTATTGAGTCAGTTTGCATAAATTGTATTTTCATGCTCATTTTACCTAAAATAATGCAATCTTATGCAAAATTTATTGAGACACTTTTTAAGGCACTATGCATGTGAATAGTGAGCAAAATTGGGACACAATGTTTTATATGTGACACGATCTGGTCCATGGGGGCCAAAGGCGGCAAATTTGAAACTGAGATACAGGTAAAAATGTGGAGTAAAAAACAATAAAATACATAAGAAAATAGACATCAAAAAGCTTCATAACTTTAGAACCAAGTATGCTAGACCTTTGGTGTTTTCAGTAAATGATAGCCTATTGTATGTATAATGTAATAATTACAGTAACTCAATTTTCAAAAATGCCTTCTTTGGCCCCCATGGACCAGATCGTGTCACATATTATAAGCTGAAGGTTTTGTACTTCTTCCCATCCCTTCCTACCTCTCTAAGCAATGTTGGAGTAGTTCAACTCAACATTTTTAGAGCGGGGATGCGTGAAATTCACGAAGTGTTCCGACATTTTTGTGCATAATCGTAGGTTGAACATGTTAGTAGTGGCACCTTAAGACACAAACCTGCTCCTACTAGTACATATAGTATGTACATGTTGAGAAGGACACCTTCAGGGTGTTAACTAGTTTGTTGAGAGCATGGAGCATTAAGAAAAGTGTTGTCAAATTTATAGAGATCAAAACTCATCGGCTTTCATTAAAGCTGACGAGCGGATGGTGAAGATGTGACAGGCATGGTGTGGGACGTTGTGAGGAAGTGAATGGCTTATACAGGTCTAAGGGTTGTAAGATGTACATGCACAAGTAGTTTACAAGATGGTGTTTTTACTTTAAGATGGAAGTTTGACTGGCAATTATCTGCATGTAAATAATTATCTTTTAAACAAATGTTTTTACTCTCAAATGAAAAAAATCTTTTATAAGAAGTAGTCTCAATTATAATTGTATTTAAGGGGGTACTACACCCCTGTGGTAAATTTGTGACCATTTTTGCATTTTTCTCAAAAAATAATTACACACTGGTAACAAAAGTTATGTATATTATTGGGGCAAGGAATCCAATTACTACACTGAAATTTAATTGACTCAAGACAAGTGGTTCAGTATATATGATCGGATACGAGGTACATCCCAGCGGTACCTCATTTCTTATCCTAAATAACGAACCGCTTGTCTTGTGTCACTGAAATTCCAGTGTAGGAACTGGATTCATTGCCCCTATATTATACATAACTATTTTACCAGTGTGTTATAAGTTTTTGAGAAAAAGCAAAAATAGTCACAAATTTACCACAGGGGTGTAGTACCCCCTTAAAGTATTAAGCTTTTTTAAGCTTTTTAAAGCTTAATACTTTAAAGCAGTCTTAAAAGCAGACTGAGGAAAAAGAATCACAGAAATATAAGCAAGACAAACAAAAATATAAAACACAAACAAACAAAACAAGAACCAGATATTTTTTTTTAATCTCAAGAAGTAAATTTTCCTCCAAATGCTAAATTGTCTCCTGGATTCCACATTTTTTTCAGGCATTGTTTTAAGAATATTTCCAATAACAGTGAACTATGTACCGGGGTACTTAAGGTAGCCTTTAATTTAAAAGAGATTTTAGTGAAGCATATGGTCTATTTTGAAGTGGACCCTAGAAATATGATGAAAAACAACTTGTTTACAGAAAAAAGAGAACAGATTCATACATATTATGCAAAATCTCAATCTGGTATAGAGTTTGTAAATGTCACACACACTTATTAAGTCCAAAAGGAGATAATAAATATAGATGGTGAAAATGGAATTGGGCTACTTCGGCTGGCTAGTATGCAGAGTTATAAATCCAGCTAGAGATTTTTGTTAATCAAAAATTCAATAACTTCACCGCTTGGATATTGTTTATGAATAAAAGAATTTTGTTGTTGTGATGAAAGCATTCCCTGTAGCCATTAGTTTTGTTTGTATGTTATTCTATGGAACTTGGTCCTAATTAGCACTGATTCTGAACACCGCACAGTACACTGGACCACAGTGGCCTCATCCCAATGGCATAGTTCAATAACCTCAATTAAATAATCATAGTGTAAAATTTGACCTCAAGTTGCAGAGTATGAGTTTTAGTACCCATATTTTCAAAGGTCATTCAATGAATGTACAAATGTATTGGGGTTAAAGAACTGTGCCTTGATAGATGAGCATGTTGTGGATCCTAGTGGTAGCAGCTGATCATGGATGGATGCATCCATCAATGGACACATTATTCGGAAAATTGAACATGAACAAAAATATTGGATTTTCAGTTTTGTTGCTTTTTGCAGTGGTTGCTAGTTTTGTTTGTTTTACTGTAGATTGAACATGTGTGTGCGCGTGTTTGTTTTGTGTGCATATGACGTGATTATGTCTTATGTCACTTCTTGTTTTTGGTTTGCTAAACTCTATAAAATTATTTGAATGTGTATATTTAATCAGAGGTGGCGCTGGGGGGGGCAAGGGGGCATTCTCACCCCTCAACTATTTTTCTTGCCCCCCAAATTACATAATTTTCCACTTTTTGTGAAATTTTTTGTGAAATTCACTTCCCCCATGCCCCTCCCCAAAAAAATTTCGGTGCCGCCACTGCACTTGATACATTGTACAACCAACCTACTTTCTTGCACTTAAAAAGTATGTATTTCAATAATCAATTTCATTATTACTATTAGAAAGAAATTGGGAAAATTTGCCACATGAAAACATATTTTATGTAATATCGGTAAGATGCTTACCAAACCAGCTTTTTTTTACTCATTGACACTCTTGCAAATGAAATTTTAGAATGTGTATGTAGCCTCGTGGGTGTAATTTGTATGGCTATAACGAGATAGAAAAAGCTTCAGGCCACACTCACAAAAATGGGGACGGTAGCTTTTCTGTACACTGAGGTCTGCGACTGGCTGCTGGAAATGTCTTAGCTTATTTTGGTTGGTTTTCTCATGTGTGTTGCTTAGGATAATATTAGTTGTGAAAGGTATATGAAGATGAGAAATAGAAATGCAAGGTGTATGTGGGTGTCTGACACTGCGTCAGTGTTTGCCTACAAATGAGGACATACACAAGATTTTTCACATTTAAACTGTGGACTTACCTGCAAATGAGCACTGTCCTCAGTTTGTGGAGGTCTGCAGTAGGTCACAATTGCATGCCAAATGCATTGTAGAGATATGATGTGATTATGTCTTACGTCACTTCTTGTTTTTGGTTTGCTAAACTCTATAAAATTATTTGAATTTGTACATTTAATCAGAGGTGGTACTAGGGGGGGCAAGGTGGCATTCTCCCCCCCCTCAAATATTTTTCTTGCCCCCAAAATTACATAATTTTCCACTTGTTTGCCTGCAAATGAGGACACACACAAGATTTTTCACATTTAAACTGTGGACTTACCTGCAAATGAGCACTGTCCTCAGTTTGTGGAGGTCTGCAGTAGGTCACAGTTGCATGCCAAATGCATTGTAGAGATACGTCTGCTATTGTGCATTAAATATAGTTACCTCGGTTGGTAGGCGTATTTCGTACACAGCTATACACGAAAAATCACCATTTTGATCTTTGGTTTGTCGGTAAAATGTTGATTCCAGAAGTCTTCGGAAATTCCCGAATTGAATGTGGTTTAAAAAAAAAAAAAAAATTCGGAAAGGAATTTTTTTCTTTCTTTTTTAATTTTTAAATTTTTAATATTTTTACATTTCCGTGATTGGATGATGATAATTCGTCATAAAAAGAGCCAAAAAATGTTTTTGAGGGGGGTGATACCCTGCAGCCTAATCCCGGCCAGGCCCCTGTGCACTTCCGGAAATTTGGCGAGGTGCTCGCCTTTGGCTCACATGTTTATCAGGGAGTGGATCATTACCTCACTTACACCTCTGTGATTCAAATGTCCTTGTTTTGATAGCAATACACATGGTTGCTGGCAAACACAAACAGGGGTGTGCTAGTGGGTGTGTGCATGTCTGTTTTCATCAGCAATTGTGGACTTTTGTATGAATTTAAGCTTCTGAATTTGGCACACAAACACCTATTCCAGATGTCACAACACATCCTTAGAAAGAATTTAGGCTATAGGTCCCCATTTGAGATATAATATCTGATCCACACTGGCGATTAATTGTTGGTGTTCATGGCGAAATGTCACAGTTTTCATGTCCTCAGTATGACCGAGGCTCGGTCGGTTGTATGTGTAAAATCCAAAGGTCCACGGTTGTTGGGTAAATATTTGTGGGTAGGGGTGTGTTTGTGATTAATAGTAAATGAAGAAAGATTGTGAATTGAAATAGAAAATGGAGACATGCTTCAAAATGAGTGTGAGTGTTTGTGTGTGTTATGTGAGGAGAGGGAGAGACTGGTGGGATTTTTAAAAGACACAATTTGTATAATTTCTGACTCACTTATTAAGAGAGAGTGAGAAAAAAAGAGGGACACAGACAGACAAAGAGACAGAGCTTGTATTAGGGAGGCAGGAAAAGGGTGTTTGATATTAAGATGCAACGACCAAATAGAAGCAGGGACTGTTGAATAAAATTAATATAGGAATTTGGAGCAAGACATTCCACCATCTGACCTGCATTGCACCTTGCCTTAGTGGTATTAGCTTCTGTCATTGATCTAAGAAAAATTGATTTTCTCTTCTTCAATAAATCTCATGTTCCCGGAGATCTATATTAGCATTTGCTATGGAAAAAAGTGTATTGTGAACTTGCGAAGATATTTCTGTCATTTCCAAAAGTAAATACAATAAGAGAATCAGAATCGACTCAAATAACATAGATTTTCAGCAATCAATTCTAGTGAGTCATACGTGTATTAAATTTATAGTGTGAACAATTTGGTCGGATTTACTTAAATTGTGAATGTAAATTTGTTTTATATGATTTACTTGAAGTGTGATACGCTAACCTGTGATACAATCATAATTGCCCATCTCCATTGACATGATTGCTACTTTATGTGAGAAGCAACACAATTTTTACCAATATCACTTGTGTTGATGAGATAATTGAAGGCCCCCACACAGCACTTTTTCAAGATTTGGAGATGATTTGTTGTCAGGTAGAAAACATTTTAATAAAGTTGAAAAATATTTTGAAACTTGAGGCAAAACATTTATTTTAATATGCGATGTAATTTTGCAAAATTCTTTGCCAAAAATATTATACAGTAACAGTTTGACAACGGCTTTCATGACCTTTATATAAACCTACAGTTAAATGTTATCAGACCTGTTTAGTAGTGTTTGAATAAAATCAAAATGTGTTATAACATTTTAATAACATTTTGTGTTAGCTGGGTAAGTGGTATCTCTGTCTGTCTGCCCATTTTCCTGCCTGCCTCTCACCTCTCTCTTTGTCTCGCTCTCTCACTCTCGAAAACTATTGCAATTTGTAGTATTTTACCACTTGAGGAAGAGTCCAATTTGTTGCAATAGGTGCATTGAGGCAATTGGTGATGAGATGACATACATTTGGCTGTTCCAGTTGAAATACACACCCCTGTGTAAGATTTTGGAAATATGTTCCACAGAGGGAGTATGTTTTTTAAAAGTAATTTGTCAGGGTTAATCTTTTTGAAATCCATACTCTCCCTGTATAATGGCTTTACCTATATCTTCCACAACTGGAGTGAGTATTTCAAATGGAAGTTACCCAATTTGTCTATTATAATCGAAACTTATACTCCCTCTGTAGAAGACTTCAGCTAAATCTTACACAGGGGGAGTGTGGATTTTAAATGTAATACTGTATAAGTGGTAATTTTCGCGTACAGTTATTTTCGCGATTTGGAGTGAGAGACACATTTTCGCATGAAAGTTATTTTCACGATTGCCCAGTCCTTCCCTATACTTGTAATACATTATTGTAAATATTCGCGAGAATGTGTCTCTCACTCGAAAATAAATCGCGAAAATTACCACTTATACAGTAGCCCATTTTATGATATCACTAGGCGTAAGTGTGCAAATTTGCCCTGTCAGAGATGGTTCTGATGTATTGTAGGTTTGATGAATCTCTGTTAATATTTATCTTCTGTCTAGCGGCAAGCATAGACTCAATATATGGGTCATGTGGTATTGATATACAAAATCATGCGACACTCTCAATGTAATAAGCATTGCTGGAATCTCAAAACATTATTACATAGGGAATGTGTTCTAATCTGGGTGTGTACAGTATACATGTGGGAACAAAACCACATGGCCAGTAAATTGTCACTGTTTGCAGAAAAACAGCATCATTTAATGATTAAAATGTGCTGTAAAGTGCACAAAATTTGCATTATTATCACATCAGTATCGTGGAATGCTGAAAAATGCTATACTTCTAGATATATAAGTTTTTTTTCTTTTTCACATTTTCCAGGAAATATTTCAGGAATGGTTACTGTTTTGTTTTCACACTGAGTCAATTTGTTGTTTAAAGGGGCGTGGTTCATGTTCTGTCTGTTTCTTATCTTATATTTAGGCATACCAATATAAACAATTAAAATAATCTTGCTTCCAAAAGTTGTATTGCTCCAGTGGTTTTCAGGCCTAATTGTCTTTTGAAAATTGCTGGCGAGTGACAAATCGCTCTCCTCAAAACTTGTCAGGTGAGCTGTAGGCGAGTGATTTTAATCACTTGTATTAGTATTACACCAAATGTAGGCGAGTGATATAAAGCTCTCCTCAGCTTCATTCTAGGCAAGTGATGGCGAGTGATCGCTCTCACTCACCTCAAAAGACAAGGCCTGGGTTTTAATATGAGAAGCAAAATATGTGTATAACAGTGCCCCATAGGATTGTACATATTTCTGGACGTGGTTACCACAATTCACCATGTTTTTTTTCACACCATCTAAAGGAAACATTTTTGGTGTTAAATTTTACTAGGGTAAAAAAAAAGTGAGAAAAATATCAGCTTTCCTCTGATGCCAAAATCTCAGCTTTGATGAAGAAAAATGGGAGATTATGCTGTTGATCAGGAAATTTTAAGAACAATACAGAATCTGTAAATGACTATGTGTTAGCTAATTTTTATCGTGAATTTTGAAGACTATATAATGATTTTGCATGACACTAATTAATCGGTTCATTAGATCGACAAATGAAGAGATTTTCACCAATTTTGATTTTAATTGCTGTCGTGAATCGTGAATCTACTGAATTTGCTTGAAAATAATTAATTGGTTCATTAGATTGAGAAATGAAAGGATATATCCTAACTCCAATTCAGATTATAATGAAAGACAGAGATAAAAAGACTAAATCGCGTCTGACGTCATCTGTCAATCAAACTCGAGCACGGTTTGTTTACAAGTGTTGTGACTTGCTGAACGCAGCGGTATAATTGGGTGCCTTATTGTTAATTTTGCACCTTAAAACATACAAACCATCTCAAATGTTAGGTCTTTATATAGTTTTTGCCTTGTAAAAGCATGTAATTTTTTGACATTTTCTGCTATTCCTTTTCTCCGATCGGCACCAGATAAATCGACCTTCCTTTATGCGCTATTAGCCGATCAATTTGACAGTGACATTGACACGATTTTTTTAGTCTTTTTATCTCTGTCTTTCATTATATAGACGAAATCGGACTGATTTGGAAATGACTGATCTGATTGGTTTGATACTGCTACAACCCATCGATGTGAAATTTAAAGTAACTGATTACCAAATCATGATTATTAGTCAGTCTCTATTAAAGTCCTACTTAGCAATTTTTCAGTGCAAAATATTTGTTTAAGTGCACCCCCCAAATGATCAACAATTATTTTTATGTAAAATCAATCATATTGTATCATGCCTATTGCATAAAACATATAAATAAACTGCCCTGAAAGTGTAAATAGCTATCCTTGATGTATATTGCTAACGCCATACTATTCGAATTCAGTAGCCTTGTCAGGCGACAAGAAAAAAAAAAAAGGTAATAATTATTATACTTCAGTAGAAATATTACAGCTTCAGGTAAAATGTATTATTTTGTCTTTAATACATGGCTTAAGACCACTAGCAGGCTATGTTAGCATATCTATGAAACTAACAAAGGTGCAACAATTTAAATTTTTATGAGTTTTACGATCTTCCGAACGAGCAAATCGCTGAATGGGCCTTTAACTTTTGTGAGCTATTCTATAAATGCATTCTGAGCCATCTCATGAAAAAAGTACAAGTTGAAATCAATACTGTCATCTCCTAAAAGTTCGCTACGAGGTAATAGATTCCAATGAGCGATGGACTAACGTTCAAATCTAGGGCTAAGTTTAAGCGGCTGATACGATCATAATAGTGGTATGATTGTGAGATAATGCAATTATTTTTAGGGATATGGATGAAGTGTTAGTTCCCCTAAGGATATTCCTCCCAATCATATCGAGGGCTTAATGGAAGAAGGAACTATCTGCAATAGCTGCCAGGTGTCGGCAGTGTACAATCTTGAATGCAGAAATGGTGAAATGTGTATAAGGCAGCTATTCCAGATACTGCCTCTTGCATCAAACCCTCATTATGATGATGAAGCTTATCGTTATGTCATCCTCGAATAAACTTAAGAAGAAAATTAGTAGAAGACGGCATTTCTAGTTTTTGTCTGAACGTGTATATTCTGCGGTGCGGTGCGTAAGCAAAATGCATTTCTTAGTTTAAAACTATTGTCTTATGGTATACTTGTTTGTGTAGAGCATGAAGACCTACTTCTTAAAAGATAAGGGTTGTTTATTTCCACGCCTACGGGATTCTGATGGCATCAATTAAAAACAAAAAGTAAGAGTTTAACACTCAAATAACTCTAGGTTTGTTTCATTATCAAGTAAATTACTCAGTGATGGAGTACCTCTTTATAAAACAATGATGAATTAAAGCAGAGGATGGCTTGCTTTTCCCTTGATGAGTATGACACAATCAAATTTCCTTATGGTTTACAATAAAGTATCAACCAAGCAGCAAAAATCGCTTGATTGCTAATCAGGATTCCGTAACTAGGATGGTGTGAAACCCGCAGCCATTAGTGTTTGATTATGTGCTCACATTGTGGGATGTTTGAAGTTTTTAAAGCAAAAATTTAGACAATGGTGTTGTGATACAGGCTGTTAATACCAGTATTTTTCTTTCCCTCAAGCACTAAGATTGACTGTACTGTTTCTTACAATACATATCCGAGTTTGGCATTTTATGATTAATATGATTGCAAACTTATAATACCAGATCTTTACATTAGGCATAAGTATGATGAATTTGTGTTGTGGTGTGCATTTGTCTCAGAAAAATTTGCCAACATTAGAAAATATATATGTTTGAAGAATTGTGTGACAAACACTTAATTTATTTAGAGAAAATATTTCATTAAGTATTTACAAGAATGTCAGTTTGAAAGGTTTCATGCATTTCCAACACATTTGACTGAGTCTGTGTCTATTGGGCTATTCCAGTTGAAGTCCATACCCCCTATGGAAGACATGACATTAATCTCCCACACAATGAGTGAAAATTTAAATGGGATTATTTGAATGGGCAACTCCATTTGAAATCTGCACCCCCTATGTTGGAGATTAAGGTCATGTTTTCCTTAGGGGGTGTATAATGGATTTCAACTGGAATAGCCCATTGCAAGAAATTATAACATTACAGATTCATTTAGTAGCACTCTAGGAATAGTTGTCCATTATATATGCCACCGTTTTATCTCTAAATCCCCTGGACTTCAAGTATAAGTGACACTTTTCAACACCGTCAGAAGATGACCCTGTATTCTGAGTGGTACACGTCTATTTCTGGTGATAAATATTCAAAAGTCGAGATGTGCCTTTTGATAATTTGATGTCCTTCAGAGTCGTATAGATTATAGCTGACAACCTGTTTAGTATTTTGCATAGGATGAGGAACTGAGGATGTCACCTTAACACTATGCAAACATTTATTGCTGAAAGGGAAATTTTATATACTTGTTTTAATTTGTTAACATTTTTAACATGTAAGGTCGGTAATTAAGGCTTTAAAATGGAAGCTTAATATACTTACTCGTTGTACAGTGGTTCCTCATGCAACCTGTTTGCGACTTTTTGTTTTATAAATTGATTTTCAGAGATAGACAGTGAGCAAATAAAACCTTAACACAGCTGAATATTCCAGACAGAAATAACCCTCCAAGTGTTCTAAAGGGAAATCAAATCAAGATCAAAACCAAAGTAGAAAATTAGTCGCATTCCTTGAGGCATTGACCCTTTTTACTTGACCTTAACACTTGAACCTTTTTACGCACGATGATGGAAAAAAAGGCGAGACAAGACAATGACTGGCCGGTATGGAGTGGATGTACCTTGAGGAGCGGTGAAATCAGCCAGGCAAATATTAGCATACATATGTTTGGTTAAGAGTACATACTATCTCTGAAAGAAAGTAAAGTGATTTGTCTTTAGTAGATAGCTAACTACAGTAGAAAGTAACATGATTTTGTGTTTTGTACGAATGACATGACAAGGGTATGTCTGATATGAAGTCCTATCTTCAGTAGATAGCAACACAAATTCGGTTATAAACATGATAAAGTGCTGTTTTAAGCATAGCAGGGTGAAACATACACACATAAAAGCATGTATATCATAATCAAATAATGCTAGAGGAAGTGTGTTAATTTGAGGGTAAAGTGGGTACAGAAAGGCAGATAACTTGGTTGCTCAAAAAAACTCAATTAGTTCAATTGAATTGTGTGTAAATCTGTATGCAGTATTGAAAACTTAAAGCAATACTTGGAGAGCTGTCATTGCCACACCACACTTTCCCATGCTTGTCATTTTGTTGGTGAATATGTATAATGTCTACTAAGGTAGTGACAAACCCCTGAAATGAATGTGCATCAACGGAGACAAGTATGAGAACTTATGTATGTGCATGCAAGAATGTCAAATTCAGAAACCATGTTCAGCATACATACACTAGCAGATGATCATGATGATGCTGAGATAGGCCAATGGATACTTCAAGCAGGAATTAAATGGCTTGTTTCATGAAAAATAATAAGTTATTATTATCAAAGTTTTTGCTTATTGATCAACTCTTGAAGCAGATAAGCGAACATAATATTTTGTTATCTAGATGTGGCTACAAGAAACTCTTTGCATGCAAGAATGTCAAATTCAGAAACCATGTTCAACATACATACGCTAGCAGATGATGCTGAGATAGGCCAGGGGATACTTCAAAAAGGAATTAAATGACTTATTTCATAAAAAATAATAAGTTATTATTATTTTATGCTCGTTGATCAACTCTTGAAGCAGATAAGCGAACATAATATTTTATTATCTGAATGTGGCTTCAAATAAAAATATCTTACCATCATTGAATTTGTTCCAATGGACATGATGGATTGGTCGAATTTGAGGAAATAGGATTTAATCTAACTTGATTGACCCAATTCCTGAGGTGATGTACTTGGTAGATATCATCAGTAGATAGCACAAGTATATGCATCACTGATCATATCTTTGGAAGATGGGATTTGTAAACAGCTTACACAAGGACAGATCTTGATCATATCATTTGATTGGCATGGTTGTGTTGGATGCCAATAAGGCCAAAAAAACAATGTTTGTTTGTCCACGTCCGACCGACCGTGTACCCTGGTCCCGACCGAATGTGCTAGTAAAACAGTGGTTAGTATAAATTTAAAGAAAGAAAATGTAAAGAAAATGAACAGTATAACATGCAGAACCATCTCAAGAGTTAAACCAGTAAAGTGCTGTGTGTTTTGACTTATTTACCAGTCTTCAAATTGTCAGTTTCAAGTGCAATATCTGTAAAAAAAAAAAAAATCCGACCTACCGACCCAACTATTTCATAAGCCTCTATGGACAAACAAACCTTTTTTTTTTTTTTGGCCTAAGGTTTGGGTTCTTTAAATAATAGTGATCAATATTGTGTCTGTTAGGATTGAAGTTGGTGTGTTCATAATGTTATTAATATGATTTAGGTTAATGAATGCTATTTTGGAAACTGGTGCAGAGGATATTAAATGTTATGGAGATCGTGTGTGATGTTTCTCAGAAGTACAGTGCACTTTTATTATTAGGTAGTACAATTTGCTATCTTCAGTAGATAGCATTTACATATATTGATAACATAACAAAAGGTTGTTGGTGCAGTCTTCTTTGAATTACACACATAAGAGACTGATAGAATGGTATATACTGAAGATAGCACTTAAAAGTGTTATCTTCAGTAGATAGCATCAGTGTAAGCGCCCAGGTAGTGGTACTATCGTCAGTATGAATAGGATTGTGACAGGTTGATTGATGTATTGTGATACCGGACAGTGACATTTTCAGTGTGAATTAATAGGAATTGTGAAAGGTTTCAGTGTGAATGAATCAGGGTGAATGAATAGGTTTGTCGACATTTGAACAATTATTGTCAAATGAATCATTTGTGCCATTGTATGAAATTATATGATATCATTTATTGGATGCCATTTTCTTAAATGACCAAAGTGGTGTGGTGTGGTGTGGTATGGTGTGGATGCAAGTGCTATCTTCAGTAGATAGCATCAGGGAAGTTATCCTGGTACGTAAGTGCTATCTACAGTAGATAGCATCAGGTATTATATCTTCAGTATGAATAGGATTGTGACAGGTTGATTGATGTACAGATGTAAGTGATATTTTTAATAGATATTATTAGTAAAAGTACCCAGACATTATCTTCAGTATGAATGAATAGGATAAGGCTGATGTCAGTGCTATTTCCAGTGGGTAGATAGCATCAGTAAAGGAACTATATTGAGTATAGATAAGATCTGTTAAAGGTTACTATAAATATCATATAATACCAATATCAGATGAATGTGTTCAGTGTATTGTGCATTCTGGCTTATATAATTGTCATTTGTGTAACAAATAAATGTACCCCCTGCAAAAAAAATTCCAATGCCATGTTGCAGAGAGAGTTGATTGATACCTATGTCTTAAGAGTTGTGCCTCAAGGTTGGTATTTCAGTATAGTGGTCAATTATAAAATGACCACTTTGTAAAAAAATTGTTTAGGTTGATTGAATGCCTTTTTTTCTAAGGATCCAAAGTGGTGTGATGAAGATACAAAGTGCTATTAATATGTACCGTAGCATTCTTGAAAGCACCCAGATATGATATTAGCATCAGTGAAAGCACCCATCTATATACTATCAGCTAGTATAAAATGTCATGTAATTCTATTATTAGACAAAAGTGTTAAAAAGTTCAGGCATTCAGGCTCATACTCAGGGTTATGTAATGGTCAATTGTGTGGTGAATGACTTGAAAACAAGTGTTACTATGCTGCGAAGAAAGTTGATGCCTATGTCTTAGAGTTGTGCCTCAAGGTATATGTTAGTAGTTCAATATAGTGGTCAATTATACAATGAAGTGAGGTATTGTTGTGCCATTGTATGAAAATTGTATTGAATGCCTTTTTTTAATGATCCAAAGTGGTGTGGTGTGTTGTGGTATGCAACATGCTATCTTCAGTAGATAGCATATGCTATCTTCAGTCTGGATAAGAGTTGTCTGGCTAATATAAATGTCATATAATTCAAATAATAGTTCAAAATATGGAAATGGTAAATATAGTTCAGGAATTCACACATATTATTTAACGGTCATTTCTATAATGTATTAATTAAATAAAGTGTCAAATTTGGTGAGAAAGTTGGTCTGTATGCCTCAAGGAATGTGGTATTTCATAGAGTGGTCAATGCATAGTCAAATAATTTGTGCTATTGTATGTAAAATTTACTAATTTACTGAAGTGTTTTAAAGTGAGGCAGGGTAGTATGATGCTAATGTAAAATTTCTTGTTTAGCATTGGGTGAATACATTGCTATCTTCAGTAGATAGCATCAATTTAGTATATTGCTATCTTCAGTAGAAAACATTGTTTAAAATTCATTGCTATCATGAGAAGATATCATTGAATGAATACATTACTGTCTTTAGTGGATAACATCAATTACATTCTGTCTTCAGTGGATAACATCAATTACACTGCTAGCTTCAGTTGAATATATCTCTTTAGTAGACTGCATCAGTCGAGTTCATTAATATCTTCTGTAGATAGCATTATTTGAATACACTGCTATCTTCGTAGATATCATAATTTTAATACATTACTATCATAAGTAAATAGCATCAATAGAATACAGTGCTATCTTCAGCAGATAGCTCTAGTTGAATACATTGCTATCTTCAGTAGATAGCATCATTTGAATACATTACTATCTTCAATAGATAGCATTAGTTGAATACATTGCTATCTTCAGTAGATAACATTGGTTCAATACATTGCTATCTTCAGTAGATAGCATTAGTTGAATGCATAGCTATCTTCAGTAGATAGCATTAGTTGAATACATAGCTATCTTCAGTAGATAGCTTTAGTTGAATACATAGCTATCTTCAGTAGATAGCTTTAGTTGAATACATTGCTATCTTCAGTAGATAGCATAAGTTGAATACATTGCTATCTTCAGTAGATAGCATAAGTTGAATACATTGCTATCTTCAATACATAGCATTAGTTTAATATACACATAATGCTATCTTCAGTAGATAACATTTAATTGAATACATTGCTATAATGTATTAATTAAATAAAGTGTCAAATTTGGTGAGAAAGTTGGTCTGTATGCCTCAAGGAATGTGGTATTTCATAGAGTGGTCAATGCATAGTCAAATAATTTGTGCTATTGTATGTAAAATTTACTAATTTACTGAAGTGTTTTAAAGTGAGGCAGGGTAGTATGATGCTAATGTAAAATTTCTTGTTTAGCATTGGGTGAATACATTGCTATCTTCAGTAGATAGCATCAATTTAGTATATTGCTATCTTCAGTAGAAAACATTGTTTAAAAATTCATTGCTATCATGAGAAGATATCATTGAATGAATACATTACTGTCTTTAGTGGATAACATCAATTACATTCTGTCTTCAGTGGATAACATCAATTACACTGCTAGCTTCAGTTGAATATATCTCTTTAGTAGACTGCATCAGTCGAGTTCATTAATATCTTCTGTAGATAGCATTATTTGAATACACTGCTATCTTCGTAGATATCATAATTTTAATACATTACTATCATAAGTAAATAGCATCAATAGAATACAGTGCTATCTTCAGCAGATAGCTCTAGTTGAATACATTGCTATCTTCAGTAGATAGCATCATTTGAATACATTACTATCTTCAATAGATAGCATTAGTTGAATACATTGCTATCTTCAGTAGATAACATTGGTTCAATACATTGCTATCTTCAGTAGATAGCATTAGTTGAATGCATAGCTATCTTCAGTAGATAGCATTAGTTGAATACATAGCTATCTTCAGTAGATAGCTTTAGTTGAATACATAGCTATCTTCAGTAGATAGCTTTAGTTGAATACATTGCTATCTTCAGTAGATAGCATAAGTTGAATACATTTCTATCTTCAGTATATAGCATTAGTTGAATACATTGCTATCTTCAGTAGATATCATAAGTTCAATACATTGCTATCTTCAGTAATACATTGCTATCTTCAGTAGATAACATTAGTTGAATACATTGCTATCTTCAGTAGATAGCATTAGTTGAATACATTGCTATCTTCAGTAGATAGCATAAGTTGAATACATATATCTATCTTCAGTAGATAATATAAGTTGAATACATTGCTATCTTCAGTAGATAGCATAAGTTGAATACATTGCTATCTTCAGTAGATAGCATAAGTTGAATACATTGCTATCTTCAGTAGATAGCATTAGTTGAATACATAGCTATCGTCAGTAGATAGCATTAGTTGAATACATTGCTATCTCCAGTAGATAGCATTAGTTGAATACATTGCTATCTTCAGTAGATAGCATAAGTTGAATACATTGCTATCTTCAATACATAGCATTAGTTTAATATACACATAATGCTATCTTCAGTAGATAACATTTAATTGAATACATTGATATCTTCAGTAGATAGCATTAGTTGAATACATTGCTATCTTTGGTAGAAAGCACTTTGCTGCTATATTCATTAGACCTTATGCATCATAGGTTGATACAAATGTCTGTATAATACCAATAGTACTGATCAAATGATGCTGTTAAATGTATTTTAAGTTAGGAAAAATAGTTTCAATGAAAATTTGTTGGTCTGAAAGATCTATTTTTCACCTTTAGGCTGTTCTATTTTTGGGTGGGTGTTGGAATTAAACTACAAGTAATATTGTACTGTAGGTTAAATTGTCAACTGTGATGCAATTTGGAAACGGTTACTGTGGTCTGTAGGCTAATGCTCTTATAACCTTGCATATGTGTGTAGGTGGTTCATAGTCTGAACTGACACAATGAAACTAATGAAATCCGTCGTTCAATTAATACCTTTCTCCTTCCCTCACTCTTATCACACCTTGATAAAACTCTAATTAAAAAATACAACAGCCATTAATTGATCCATTAAAATCTAATCTATTGTGAATCTAATCTTATGGTCACTGCGCAAAGAATTAGCATTCTTCATTACGTCAAACGTCAAATTAATACACTGTTTAATTTACAGTATCCGTCCATTTCAAGGCTTCACGGGAGGAATGTGTGCGTAGCAATGTTTCAAAGTGTCTGGCTTTTATTGAATTTGCTGTGGAAGAATTGCTACTGATAGTTTATTTGTTTTACGGGAGTGATGTGCAGCTAATCGAATAAAATTGTCTGTTAATTAATGCGTCCATCTACACTGTGATGTGGTAAAGATGTCTATCATGGGATATCAATTTTCATTATTTTAATTAATTTTCTGGCCAATTTGACAGGCTACACTATGCTGGAAAATTGGAATTGCTCTTCCTGAGCAGAGAAAATATCTTACACTTCCCACAATGCATTTCTTCCATTTCAATTTTCTGTACTGATTTGCTATCTAGTGCAACATGTGTTGATAGTGACAAGTACCTCAATGAACAAAACACATCCAGATCTTGCAAAATATGTTTATTTCACGGCTATCGACCCATGTTTAGCAGGATAACCCGAAAACAAAGGGAAAGTGTACAAAGTATAATAAGAGTGTCCTTTGCTATAATGAGGTGATACATCATGTTGCAAGGGATTCTGGGAAGCGTAATATTGGTTCCAGAGATATGAATAGTTTCAGGGCTACAAAATATTTGGCTACAAAACGACCAAAAACACTGATACCTCAGTCAAAATAAGCGAGCTGATTTTGACACAAATGAATTTTATGACATAGATACAGTGCTATTGATATTTGAAGGGAACTACTGAATTTCTAGGTGTGCTGTGGAATTCATTTCATGGTTTGACAGTTAATTTTTCCGCCCATTTACAATTATTCCAGATCTTCATATATGAATGATATGTAAGAATGCTTTCTTCAATTAATCACATTTGAACGTCACCATATGCCTGCGTACAGGATGTATTAAGTGGCAAGGTGCCCACGCATACAGATATGTTTGTATTGGTCATATCCTCTCAAACCATTCAAACTTAATACTGAAATACTTCATACCTTATACATCTCCTTAATAAAGGGTACTTATAAATATCATTCGTTGGGTCAACAGTTTGAAAAAAGTAAGACTTGCCAATGGAAATATGCAAAATGATGTACTCTGCATGGACATAAATGTCAAACTATACCAATCTCTAAACCTGGCTTTATATTCTCACGCTATGATCACAATCATGCTCATCTGTCAGTATGCAGTTCTTTAACCCTATATGCTTGTACTCTCATAGACCGACCTTTGCATATTCTGGGTACAAAAACTCATAGTACCTAACTGAAGGTCAACCTTTTGAGCTATGATAGTTGAATGGAGGATGTTGAACAATGCCATTGGGGAGACGACTATTTTGTCTCATAGTGTCATCTCGAACATTTTTTTGCCGTAAGTGTTAACAGTCCAGTGCATCATATTCAATCAAAAAATATCCACTTCACTTGAAAATTTCCTTCCCTTGCAGCGATGCTATTCCAGTTGAAACCCATATACCCCATATGGAAAGCATGACCTTAATCTTCCACACAGGGGTTGTCTATATCAAATGGAGTCACCTATTTAGGTAACCCAATTTGAAATTAATTCACACTCCCTGTGCGGAAGATGAAAGTCATGTCTTCCATAAGGGGTGCATGGATATCAACTGGAATAGCCCAATTGTAGAGTATCTCTCTGATGTAATTACCATCTCACACTTTCCCTTAAATGTCAGTGTTCGCCATGGAACAGTGATTCCAAATTGCGGACTTATCTAGTTACATGGGCCCTTTCCATCTTCGATTTCACATCATTTACTATTTCTTTACCCAAATACAAGCTTTACAAGGCAATTTGTTGTATCACAAAAGATGAGGTGACGTCATAGATTTAGCCAGTCGGAGTTACGGTGAACTGTTATTTAAGTCACCTGACACTTGTTTAAAGGGAAGTTACAAAGTGAAAGTATCCGAGTTTTATTTTGCTTGTTCTGTGCATCCAGCAAGTCAGCAATTTGGACACTAGACACAGACTAGTCAAGAATTGTCATCCTAGCGGCGATATGCTTGGGGCAGTTTTCTAAAACCTCTTAAGCTGAATTTATACTCCATCGCTGAGCAATGGGCGTTTGGTTTCTAGCTAACGAGGTAGTGTGCTTTTTGATGCTTTAAGCATATTACCTCATTGGTCAAATACTAATCGCTCGTCTCTCAACTATAGAGTATAAATTCAGCTTTAGAATAAGCAGTTTGAACCCCATGGGCACAAACCTTTCTTACAGAGCCCCTGATTGGTTAATTATATGATATAATCATCAAAGTAACCAATAAAAATAGAGCTTTTAGATCCATTAGCAATTTTAAGCTTCCCATTCTGCTGTACTGACTATTCTTACCATATCTCTGATTGGCTCAATACATGATATAACCCTCCTATGTAGCCAATCAAAATATGTCTTTGAGGTCAATTAGCCAGTAGTGCTCTGAAGAGGCTATTTTTTATTGACACAGAGAGGCTATTTGATGTTGACATTTACATAAATTTTGTTGTTAATTCAAACTTTGAGTGTACCACATGTTGAAGAAGTTTATGTGTTATCTGTCTAAAGAATTTCCAGAAATCTTTGGGAAAGTAAAATGGTAACATTTAACTATATAGGAAACCAAGAAAGTAAACATCTGAGATGGTATACTGATAATTCAAAGTCTCTTGAGTTAGTCAAATTGATAAACCTATCAATGCCTTGGAAAAGGCCATCCAACCTTTAATTAGAGTGAGTTAGTAATGCCTAGCAGGTCTGTCTATGGCAGAATTTTCATACTGTAAATAGGTTAATAGTTATGATGAATATGAGACCCATGACCTCTATGGTTGCGTACCTCAGGTAATTTTGATATAAATGATATTCATCAGTTATTTCTCCAAATGCCATCTAGATGCGAGAAAGATGCCACCCTATGTCGTACCTCTAATGATACTTAGCTATATACTTCTTTGGTGGCTTGGCCACAGGCCCGTAACCAGGATTTATTTGGGGGGGGGGTGATTTTGAAAAAGTGGACCAAAAAGGCGTCTGCCTCCCTGGTTACGGGGGTGCTTGGCCAGGAAGGTGGCTTGTAGTATTTTAGCTCCCTGGATTTGCTGTAAAATAATGCAAAATTAGCCTATTTATGGCATATTACGATCCCCAGAAATCTCCCACCCCACTGAATCTCCCCTGGGTTGGTTCCTTGCCCCCTAAATTGAAGGTTTCTGAGTATTCCATTGAAACACTGGAATGATGTGAAGATTTCCAGTGTAAAAAAATTGTTAAAACTTTCACTCAGTCTTCTGTCCTCACCACATAAACTAATCAAAATAATTGGGTAGTTATGTAATTTGTAGGCAAATGCACTAACAAATAGGGCATTGACCTTGTGGGTTTAACTTGGTTGTCACTCCTATGACGTAATAACTTCATGTTATCCCGAAGCAATAAGATACCGTATGTTCAATATATATATGGTTGGTAATTTTTATTTTATGTAAAATGGATGTATTGTTTCATGATGATTTGTATCAAATTTGTCACAAATATTTTTAGATGCATTACACAGTGTCTTGTCACATATTTACTTACCAACATACTGCAAATTAGAATTTGTGTGTAGACAAAAGGTTTATGCCGACATTGACAAGTTTCAGCGGTTAGTTTTCGGAAGGTAGGTGCTTCAATCGCAGCATAGAGACGCTAAAGGTAATAATCATTAGTGTCGGTCAGATGAAAGAGGAAATAATTATTGTGAATGAATAAGGTATCCTGAGGATAATTACCCATGCATGTATTAAATTTACATAGTCTGATGAGATGGAACAGTTTCCTACCATCAAGGAGAACAGGTAAATGGAGAGTTAAAAATGGGGGAGTTAGAGGAGATATGAGTTATAAAAGTTTTCCTTATGATTGCAGAAGTTCCAAAGGCAAGTTACAGGAAGTCCCCAAGCCAAGTTCATTGAAGTAATAAAGTACTTATACAATGTTGTGGGGTAATTGTAAACTCACCTTTTTTATAACTTTTTTTACTTCCCCAAATTTTCCTCTCCTTGTATGCTGTAAAAGTGGAAATTTTTGCACTACATTAATTTTTACGTTTCAAGCTTCTACCATGAAAATAACAACATGCAAATGTATGTGTCGATGAAAGGAAACTTAGAATCACAAATTTAAAAACAAGGGAAATAGTACAAATTTGGCTAACCACAAAAAATTAATCGTGTGAAAATGTCCACTTTTACAGTTGTCATCTTGGCTCATCTCCTGTACAAAGTGATTCTCATGGGTTCAGTGTGGCAGGCACGTGGGTGGATTGGGAAAAATGGGGTTGTACTTTATTGGACTAAACTTTTGGTGAGTGCCGCAAATTTGATGATAACATCTACTTAGGATTTCAATTCAATTTACTAAGAGATGCACACGTAAACATCAGCAATATAAACAACATTGAGTCAAATGAAGAAACAAAGATTGTGCATTTGAATTAGCAATAAACAAAAACAAAAAGCTAATAAAACAAATATAATTATCTTGGGTGATCAAAAACATTGGCCCATCTTCAATATAAAGCCACTAAAATTTAGTTTAAATTGTGCAGAAGAGAATCCTGACAGAACTGCCATCAGAAAAATATTTGCAATCCCAGACCATGTAAGAGGCTAATTCTACCACAAGCGGCTTAGTTTTAGGTTTTGTGAGTTTGAAAATTCTTCGATAGTCGTAAGACTGCAAGTGGCTATCTACCATAAGTGGCTAAGTTTTAGGTTTTGTAAATTTGAAAATATACTTTTTTCTTTAGTCATAAGACTATTTTGTAATATCACTGTGAGTTTCATGACTAGTTCATAAGCATATAAAGTTTCATAAAGCTTTGAACTTTGTAACAATGAATCGTGAACAAACTTTGCACAGCTCCTGCTGAGGTTTGTCTCTCTTTGTAAGATACGTCTTACATTACACTGACACTTCCTTATAATATTACCAAGATGAGAATATGATACAAGTTTCATTTCCACTCTGTCTCAGAGTGTGGTAAGAATATAATCTCATTTGATATTGTCAATATGAACTTGTGCTATACTTTGATCAGTCAGAAATTGTTGGTCAGTTGAAATGCTTTATATTAATACAGGATTATGCCGTTGTTTGTAATACAAATGCAGTGGACAAATATATGCCCCAACTTTTTGAATACTCACCAGTTAGGCAGATAAATTTTTTGAAAGTTACAGGCCTGACTTTCAAATTATTTGCATGTAATGTAGATTACTGAAATTGATTTAAAATTGTCACCCACAAGATGGGCAAGTGCTGCTGAAATGTTACCCACCTGCTACTGGCCAGTGGCGTAGCTGCCGGGTGGGGGAGGGCAGGGGGGGCAAAGATTGCCTATTTGGGCCCCCGCCCCCAGTGCAAGGAAAAAAAGAAGAGGGAGAGAGAGGGAGAGGAGGGGCAGAGAGATGGGGAATCCATACGATATGCAATACCATACGATTATTATCAATAAGCCTGGCAAAATTGTCTATTTGGGCCCCTGCCCCCCCCCAAGTGCAGGGAAATTTGGTGGATTTGGGCCCCCTCCCCATACAGGCTTGCCCCCCCCTGGAAAAAATCACAGCTACGCTGCTGCCACTGGCATGTGTCCAGGTGTTATGGCACAACCTTAGCAGTGGACTGGTATGTACATAAATACATTCGACACATTGTACATATTGCTACTTTTGTGTGCATTTTGGCGATGTTATTCCATTTTTGCAACAAAAAAATTTCAAAAAGATGAACAATGTCCCAAACATAGCTAATCATTTGCAGTAGAGAATTGAAGGTCACAGTGAAGAACTTAAAAAAAATCACAGCGGAAAATGCAGCATTTGGAAAAACGCAGACAAATAACATAGACATGGTGGGACTATTTTTCATTGTTTTGGCAGATGAACTGTTGCCGAATAATTCCTGCCTATTTAGAACTGATCATAATATATTTGAAGCACATGTTTCCCCATTTCATATAACCCAATCCCAATTGATATTGATGCAGCAATGCTACAATTTAAAGACCCAATCAGGGCTGTCATCTTAATTATGTCATGTATGCATGATTCACATTTGTCAGTTCTCTGTTTGCAATCCTCACTACTTGATATTCATATTTCCTGGTGTGTTATAAGGCACCTGGAACTAAAGGTTATGTTGAAGCAACCTATATTTTGATTTATTTTTTTTTGTAAAAAAAGTAATGATTTTACATGGAGTATATTGTATTCATTAATCTAAACACTGCCCATAGTTTTTTGCTATTGGAAGTTAAAGAAGAAATGAAAAAGGAGAGAAGATGAACAAAGAAGTCATTTGGTTACAACTTAGATCTTAGACCCCTCGCATGCCAAGCACACGCTTGCCAACTGGTAGCCACGGGGTTTTCGCTGGCCCGGTTATTGCATCATGGCATCACATCGGATGCATGCATGCGCATTGGTTGTCCTTATGGCATTTTGTTGTATTTACTGGTGTTAGGGTAATGTTTCAGTAGTTGTTGAGTCAAAGTCAACTTGCTCATCAATATGGGTCATATTTGTCACTCTTAAAATGAAAATAGGGAGGAACAGAAAATATGAATAACTGTATTATAATGATGACAATTTGTTTTGTCTGCATAATGATTTGAATTATTTTTGTAGCTTTACTACTTCTGCATGTGAAAAGCATGGACGAACCAGGTACATATCAGCAGAAATGTGATACAATCAAGGGAACAAGTCTATTATCGCTAATATTGACTTTGAGTTATTGGCAAAAATGTGCTTTACTCTTTCTTTTTTTTTATTGTTTTCAGCAACTTGTTAATTTTTTACTCATGAGGTTTGCATGAATTTTCGAAGGGCTAGTAGTAACCTTGAAATTGAATATAGACATTAGACTTATTTCCCTTGATCGTGTCACAAATCGGTTTTCTAGCTATACCGGTGGGTAGAATCATGCAGTAGTTATTAAGAAAATGTGCCCATTTCATATTATACCCATTAGATACTTTCAATACAAAGTCAATTAATTCCCTGCACTAGATTTATTTTCATTCTAATAAGTAGATTTGAGTCTTTAAATATCGTAATAAATGCACGATAAATTGATTACGGAAAGGTCAAGGAATGCAATCTGATTAATTTCTTCCATATTAGTGCAGTCAGTGTGTTAATAGTAACAGCATTAAAAATTTCTTCAGACAGATCATGGAAGTAACGGACAGATAGGGAGAAAATGTTCACATCATGATGTGATTCAATTGTTTACTTTATTGTAAAAATTGATATTTTGAAGTTTCAATCATATGTAGAATTTTTCTGAATAACGAGATATATTCACTATGTGACATTTTGAAACCATCTATTGGTGATTCTGTGAAAATGTTTCTACAAAAATACAAATGTTCTAAAATTACGATCATGAGGCCAAGGTCAACATGTACATTGTAAACGGTAAGACTCAGGTAAAGTCGTGATCTTGGGAGGTTTATTGTGCACTGAATCGATTGCTTGCTTGCTTGCTTGGTGGTATTATGTTGGGTTCCTGCTCATTCTAAATATAGATGGTATTTACCTTCGGTACTTATTTAGTAGTAAATCATGAGTAAATAAGCCATGCATGTGTGCACACTCACCCCCACACTCGCACGCACACCTCAGCACAGCGGTTCCCCACCTGCCATGCGGCACACTTATGCCCCCACACAAGACATACCCCCACACATACCCCCATATATACCCCTACCCCTACTTATAAAGACCTGAAACCATTGACCCTATTTTTAACAACCATGGAACTATGACTTGTTCCTATCTAAAGGAGGACCTTCACTGCCTAGAGCTAAGGGCCAAATCGAGGACTCACTTGACTTTTTACAAACCACCGACCCATGCTTGCAAATGAAACAGTCTTAAATTGAAGTTAAATGCATTTTTATATCATTTGTGATAAACCTGGAAAGATAGAGATAACTATGGACTTCACTGTTGCAGGTGTCCTCGGTTTTCCATTTGGTCCTTGTTGCAGGTCTTTACAATCTCCCCACCACACCGTCACACCACACCCCACACATAACATCCCCTCCACCCATATGCAGAACACACACATACCCCTACTTAAGCTACACTATTACAAATATCACACACGCTTACACAAAATGGATCAATTTGGAAATGTCATTGCATGTATACATTATTCATCCAGCATCTTTGCCTCCATACATATTCACACTTTAAGTAAAAAGAATGACCTTCTCCCAATAACATATAACCAATTTACGAATGAAATCAATAGAGGCCCAGGCTGAATAGATACAGTTGCAACGAAAAATCAGGTTCTATGCATGCCTCATCGCAACACGCATCCATGAACAGAAAATCATACACTCAACTAACTCACTCACTAATTACATCCCTCTGAGCTAAAATGACCATGGAGTGAGGTACACTAAAAGATCATTGCTCTGGTTACAAATTCTCTCATTAATTGCATAAAGGTACCCGCCAGCATTTAGCGGAGTCAAGTCTCTGGTCTCGTGGATGGATGGATGGAGTCGGCGAAGTCTGACTAGATAGTAGCTAGTGATTTGAAACGTGCTCCAGATAGAGACCTGGTCAGTCAGAGTGTTTGTTCTCCTAGCTGTGTGGTTCTTCGGTGTAGGGGATGGTTCTTCCCCTCACCAAAGAGGTGGACATGGAGATGTGTGGTGCACCCAAGAATTTTTTTTTTCAGGCTCTCGATTTATAGGGCACAAACTGACAAGATATTGCTTTAGAGAAGGGGTGCATTTCAAATTCTCTGTAATCGAGAAAAAAGTGCTTATTTTTTAACTTATTTTAAATCTTACCATTTGCACATTTTTTTGGTCCTTTCCCATCAAATTTTTGATATTTTTGAAACAATTTTCACAATATCAGGTGCACATCCCCAAATTGAGAATCCCTGGGAGATAGCAACAGTATTTTTATATCAAAAGGTTGCTAAAAGCGTATAGACAACTTGCAGATTCTGCAATATAGTAAAGTAAAAGCACATGGTGAAGGATATATTAAGATGACATGAGAAAATAATGCTAGGCATGAAACTCATGCCCAAAGTCTCAAGTCTATTGTGGGAAGGTTGATTACCTTAGTTCTTGGTTTTGAGTAGTGGTACCATGTCTTACACAATCTCTTCTCTTGACCTCATTTATATGGATCTTTTTAGCTCTTATCCAGCAAAAAATGATCTTCAGAGGAAAACCTGTTTTTTAATGTAGTGACACCTTACTTTTATGCCTTGGAGCATTGCAAAGATCTCTTTAGATGTGCTGAAATGCTATCTCCATATGAAGTAATTTCTTGTTTTTTCATTTTGAGGCTATAGCCCAAATTCTGTGTGCTTTTCAGGCTTTTCCTGCAAAGTCACTTTAGGCCGCCCACTGGCATCCCTGAAAAGATGTTGGGCAGTATCATATCATTAGAGGATGGGATCACTTATCATTATTTTTCACTTATCCAGATATGTGTTTGTCCCATCATGGTCGGATAAAAGAGGTTGGACAGTACAAAGCTGGTTTCATACTACCCTGCCGCTTGCCGCTGAGCGGCGTGGCACACGCGCATTGCAGACAAACGGACACAATCAAGGCTTGTCATTGGTGGAAACACCCTGCCGCTTGCCGCAGCGGCAAGCGGCAGGAAAGTGTGCTGGCGGCATAATACATGGCATTGGAGGGAACATGTAAGAATGGGGTAGTAATGGATGGACTTTTATCCAGATTTTCACGTTCCGGGTCAATTCTTGGTCCCACCATGGTCGGATGAAAGAGGCTTAATACATGGCATTGCAGGGAAATGGTAAGAATTGGGTTGTAATGGATGGATGGATAGGTCCAATTCTTGGACCTATCATGATCGGATAAAGAGGTTATAAACAGTATAATACATGGCATTGCAGGGAAAGGGTAAGAACTAAGGCACCAGAAACAAATTTGTTCGATCTTTGGATCGACTGTCGATGCTGCTTCGATGTCTGTTATTAATGAACTATCAACTAATTAATAAGAATTAATGCTACATTCATATCGGTCAATATCACTAAAGGCAATAATTACTATATTATGATAATTAACAATAGTAAATTAATTGATTTCATAAATAACACGGATCGAACAAGCATCGATGGTCGATCGAACTAATTTGTTTCTATTGCCTAATGCAATGGATGGACTATTGCCCCATCAATGGTCAGATGAAAGAAACTGGAATGGATGAAAAGTGTAAGAATTGAGTTATATTACTGGATGGACTGGATACGACTCTACACCAATATGCAGATTTAACTGGTCTGTTTCAGCAGCACACGTACGCTTGATGCCACAGGCGAGTTGTTCCATTAGTGAAAAAAGTAATATTACCCTAATGCGAGAAACCCTGCCGATTATCACACCAAGAGTGCTGTCAGATGGATGCTGGTGGTAGAGAGGTTTCACACTTACATGCAAGTTTTTATTCTCGTTATTGCGTCACTACAGCAGCCCGTCTTACGTACAAAAACCTTTTTTTGTCATTAGTGATAAAATATGCAAAAAGGTTTTAATGGTGATGAAGGTAATTACATGGGGTGGTTTATATAGAAACGTGGCACCAGAGTTGGGACTAATTCTATTAAGCTTTTGATTCACAAATAATGAACTTAATTCTCTTAAGTTTTGTTTCAAGATCAGGTTTTAGTTTCAGGCAGGTGGTGGGTGCATTGCATTCTCTAAATTCAGTAAATTTTCATCATCAACCATGTAATTGAATGGGATTATTTTGAAATTTTAAAACGCTTGAAATATCATAAACAAATAGGCCTATGTTGATAAATAATATAAATACAAGCTAAACCTGTTGGGGTTCGATAATGAACCCCACAAAACTAACCGAGTATATTGGAAATTGCCATACGGCCGGGCGGTTTCACAAGTTGCCGGCTCGATCATGTCATCCGCCGCCTGGTTTCAGGGAAGGGACAGGGGGAGAATTGTGTGAATTGCTTTGCAGAATTGAAAAACAAACAAACGGAGCAGGAAAATGTGAATTTCCAGGGACTATAAACTCAAAATTTTCTTCCAAGAAGATAAGGTTTCCATGGCATTAGGTTTAAACTATGTATTACTGTATTATTTGCGAATCTTAAATTTCTCTTCAACCAAATTTCCAGGAATGAGGTTCCCAAATTCCCCACTTTTCCAGGCCTGCAAACAAAATCGGAGCCATCCATAATGGATTTCCCATTACCCTACCTTTGCACAAGATAAGTAATAAAATGTAGAAATTCGAGATACACCTATCTTGTCCTGGGTTCTGGGCCTCCCTCTACTCTGCTGCATCCCAGCTATTGCCCCTATCTGACATTTCTTAGTGGTTTCCTTTCTATGGTGGTATATTCTCCCATGCATGTGTTCTTTATCAATGTGTCTTGTATGTCCTAACATCGTTATACAACATTATACAGTAATTCAGTAGTACAATATCACTTATTGATGTTTCAAATTTGAAACCTCAGAGCCAAATTATAATGCAATGAGTTTGTACCCAATGCAAATAAAGTGTCCCAAGAAGTGAAAATCAATAAAATGAAAATATATTTTTACCCAAAGTGGATTTTACTTCACAAATTATTGTAAAATCATCCCAAATAGCAAGATTCTAGGTAATTTTCATAGGATGGAACTCAGTGGCATTCCGTGGCCGCTCCTACCCTGGGGGCTGGAGAAAATGTGCAATTTTGCCACCCCACCTTTAATATCCCAAAAGGTTGAATTTATTTTTATGGCTTGAAGAAGTGAAGAGCAAAAAAAAAAAAAAGATAATAAGCCCTATTTCTAACATTTTTAAAATTTACTGCATTTACTGTTTTGCCGCCCCTTCTTCTGTCGCCCCTTCCCTTTCGCTGCCCCCCCGCTTTTACCCAGGGGGGGCTGGCATCCCCCAAAGTCCCCCACAAAATATGTGCATGGAACTTAACCCACACCATATGTTACACTTTTGCACATTTCCACTAGGTTTTACCCTTAGTTAATGCAGACTGGGCCAGAGGTACCCCAGGTTCTCTAAGTAATAGGGATTGAATCTTACAGGAAGTAGATGTCTGGTGTGCTGATATGTTTAAGTGCTTAGTTACATCTCCATGATCCATCTGATGTGAAATGTGTTGATGCATACATAACATGTTAAGGATGCAGGAAGGTTTATGTTTTGCAGAATTTAATTTATATTTTTGAAAGTAACCGATATATATATTACAAAGTATATTTTAGGAAGAAAATAATCTATGGAATTCAACACCAAGTAATCAAGACTTTGGGAAAATGACACATTTTCTGAGGAGGAAAACAATCCTGCTAGATTTACAGTGCATAATTATTGTTTGAATTTCCGTAACATGAGGTTACCCTGTGTCCTAAAATGTGCTGTGTGGTTTTTTTATTATTTATATTTTTAGAGTCTGGATTTATGGCAACATCTGCCTCAAATGGCAAATTTTCATGTAAAATTGATGCAGAGTAGGTTGGATATGAAAATTGCAAGTTTTAGATTATGTAGACTAATGAAAGTTGATTTTGAGTTTCCCGTCATCACCCGCCCTCACTTCATTTTCTGATGCTTACTTTAATTTATTATTGTGATTTTCCAAAAATAGCAATAAAAACTGGGTTTTTTTTTGAAAAACAAAAACGGAAAAAAACCGATGAATATCTGTGCATTTTCAGTGGAAATTAAAATCAAAATCAAAGCATCCATTTTGCTACTGACATTGCAGCCTCTTTTTAGTATACTTATAAATCTCACTTGGGCTAAACATCCAGCTTGGAGTGAGTGAGCAGTAAATAACAACAATGTTTACACTTGCGTTTGGTCATATAATGAAAGTCACAAAAGTAATGAAAAATGAAAAAGTTACGTCACTTGTTTTCAGAAATGATGTGATGGGAAACTCAAGATCGATTGTCAGTAGCTTCATAGAATGATTTTCATGGGATTTATTGATTTCATATTTCTTGTATTTAACAAAATGTATGAGAAAACAATCTTTTGAACAATTTTTTCATTGATTTTTTGCTTGAAAATATGATTTTCTTTAGGATCTCTCAAATAAAGAACATAAGGTTGTAAAATTGACAAAATACGAGTAGCCAACAGCAAACAAACTTTAAAAAAAAAAATTTTTAGCTTATGATATAATTATTTTCATGTAAATATTGTGAAAGTTACATAAAACTACCCAATCAAACAGCACTATGGACCACAATGGCCTCATCCTAATGACATAGTTCAATAACCTCAATAAACAATCATAGTACAAAATTAGACTTCAAGTTGCAGAGTATAAGTTTTTGTACCCAAATTTTCAAAGGTCATTCAATGTACACATGTATTGGGGTTAAAGAACTATGCCCCTGATAGATGAGCATGTTGTGGATCCTAGTGCATGTCGCTTCTTGCATTGCCCATAATTCATAATAGAACATCAGTATAACTGACAAGCAGTCACAAAATTGATTCTAGTGTACCTTGTTTGATATTGAATCAATAAGTGAAACCCTATCATCTCAATTTTATCTTTATATATTTTGTTAAGAACTTTACCAGTAAATCCATATTTTGCAATATTTCAACTAAATTCATGCTTGAAGTTATATTTCGTAAAAGAAAATCAAGTTGCAAGTAAAATAAATTGATTCCCAGAGAACAGCAAGATGTTGTGCCTACGAGGTTTTGGTTTTGTGCTATTCCAGTTGAAATCCATACACCCCCTATGGAAGACATGACCTTAATCTCCTAAACAGGGAGTGTGCATTTCAAATAGAGTTATCAGAACGGGTGATTCCAATTGAAATCTACACCCCCTGTGTGAGAGATTAAGGCCATGCTTTCCATAGGGGGTGTATGGATATAAACTGGAATAGCGCATTTCTTCCAAAAAATTGAATTGGATTTACTCGGTTTGATATTTTAATCTACAGTACAAATGTGAACTATGCTGACAAACTTTATGCTGGAAGTCAAACCCAAAAATTTAAACCAAAATAAATTGGTGTGTGATGTTGTGCATACAGAATATCCAGTTAAAGCCGAAGCTTTTAGGGTAAACGGAGTGTTAGAATCATCTAATACTAGTAAAAGTAGATATTATGCAGAGGGGCCCTCTTTGAGCAGAAGGGAGAGTTTTGATTGAAAATAAATTTGAAATGTTCGTGAGAATTTACTGTGTAGATAATAATTATGTGCGATGCAATCAAGCAAAATGAGTTGATTGCCGGGAAAAATCATTTTCATTTTACATAATGGCTAAAAAGTTGTCAAGGTTCTTTTTGTGTGCCATTTTTTCTGCAATCATTAATAAGAATATCTCAAGAAGGTCTTGTCCAATTTTAATGGACTGTGCAGTATATTGTTGTCTATTAGAAGAAGGGTGACCAATGACCATATTGGTTTAGAATAGGGATGTTGTTAAAACTTTTTAAGTGCAATGGCAAATAATGTTTCTTTAATATTAGTCATTTAAAAAAACATTTTCAGCGCAAATGTGATGAATAAGCATAAATAGCAAGCTAATATGTTATCAGCGTGCATTGCATTGTGGTCTCGAATAAACATATGCTATATTCAACTTCATAATATCAGAAGAAATAGTGATTCTATTGAGAAAACTTTGTTTAAAAATATCAGGTCCTACAGGCTTGACTCAATGAGAGACCCTCCTCCTGAAGTCACCTCACATCTTGCATATCCTTTAAGGAAGCAATTGGAATACAATTTATATTGCCTTTGAACATGAAGTCAACTCAATGACTTCCTTCAAGTGTTTTCAATAAACTCTCTGTCCATCTGTCCGCAGCTAGAATTCAATCTGTTTGTGCCATGTAATGGCAAAAAGGAGAAGAGACAAGACATGTTGAATGTTAAAATGTGGTCTAGTCCTTATTCCAAAAAAATATAGCACAATTTTTTTTAGATTAGAAAATATATTGTCCAGTTTTGCCAAATGAAACATAGCAAATTCCCAATCCTTTTAATTCGTTCTAACTGGCAATGAGAGTCAAATTTCAATATTTGGTCAATTTTGGGGAATAAGGCCAAAAACATGCAATATTAGGGCATTTTTCGTATGCTGTGACAATCAAGCCCAAACACTTGTATAGAGACTAATTTCAAGTTATGCATTCTAATTTTTTGGAAAACACATTTTCTAATCTTTTTCATAAACAATTATCAAAAATAACGTAAAAGTAAATTATGAGCTAACTCTTAGCCTATACTCAAGATTTCGAATGATTAGACTTGTGTCAAGTCTTAGAATTTTGTGAATACACTTGTAAGAAAACATGCAAAATTCCATGTTTTTGGTCCATTTTCCCTTAAAATCGCAAAAATATTAAAATTTGACTGCCAAATTGGAACTAACTAAAGGATTATGATTTAGCAATGTTTCATTTGGCAAAACAGGATAATATTGATTTAATTCCAAAGAATTAGTGCTATATTTTTCTGGAATAGGGAGTAGATGGCTTTAATCATAAACACAATATGGCAATTATTGGAATAGCATATATCATCACCATGCTACGATAATTGCAAAATTGCAAAAGTACAAAATATGGTTCAAGCATACATTAAACATATTTATTCACTGATCTTTGCACAAGAACAAATGATGAGAAAAATTAAAGGGAATAATTAGGGTGATTACATGATTGATGAACCATATTTTGTACTTGTTCTCAAAATTACAACAAATGACTTAGGCTATTATCGTAGCAGGGTGATGATATTCCTTCTGTGTGTATTTAAAATTTGCGTGTAGGGATGTATGTTTAATATTTGGTTAGGTTTCTTGCTCTTATTCTCTCATCTCTCCAAGTTCAATGCTGATTCTCTAGAGTCTGAAGTTTACCGTTTTCTAAGATACATTTTCTGTGTTGTAATCTTTGTAAATCTGTGTCATGAATAAAGCTCAAAATGTATAAACAATGATATTAATGTCACAATAAAGTGTTCAATATCGCGATCAATATGCTCTGATTGAAATATTCTCACAATAATAGACCGACTATTACAATGTTTGGAGGGATATAGGGGGTTCAAGCCGTTGCAATATACCTTTATTTCGGTATTATTAAACATAATTTTTATCATATAAATTGACATACACAACTCATGATTGTTTTTAAAATTTGTTTCTCTTATCTTCAATTTTTGGCACATCATACAAAAAACGATTCTGTGATTTTCTTCCTTTTTCCGTAAAACGGAAAACTTCGGACTCTATCTTAATCACACTGCAGGAAGACAAACATGTAACCATCATATTAGTACTTATTAGAGCTTGTACCATGAGAATTTGATTCAGAGAGGATAATTGATGTCAAATTTTTGTGAAGTGCTTTTTATCAAAGAAAAAGTATGAACTAGTGATATAAATATAAATTTTGCAAGATTGGATTCAGAATTTTTGTTTTCTGTCTCAAAAAATATTCAGCATCAAAGATTCGACTTCAAATCAAAGATTTGACTTCGAATATGGAGTTTAAATCAGCCCTTCAGGTTAGGATTGGGCTCTTCCAGTTGAAATCCTGACCCCCCTATGGAAGACATGACCTTAATCACCCACACAGGAGTGTGGATTTCAAACGGAGTCACCCCTTCAGGTAACCCCATTTGAAATGCACACTCCTTCTGTGGGAGATTAAGGTCATGTCTTCCATAGGGAGGTGTATGTATTTTAACTGGAACAGCCTATTGAGATTGCATCCTTTGTTGTGAAGTTGATCCAACCAGACAGAAAGGAGACAACGCTATCAAGAGACATGCATTGGAATAATAACTCTATAATATGGGTTGGATTGGGAGGAAAATTGGTATTTATAAAGGTGTTTCATTTCGTCTGATCCATCAGTAGGCTTTGTGTTCTCTATGGTAATCATGGTAATGCATAGTGTCTATTGACATTTTGCATTGTGTATAGACCTTGATCTTGGTCTGTGTTTTGTGTAGGAACAATACAGCAAAACTTTCTGGTTGCATTAAATCCATTGAGGAAGTCATATCCAGGTAGATATTCCTGTTAGGCTTCCTTTGGAAGTTGGCTTTTCGTCTTTATGTGCAGAGTCAAATGCCAAGTGGTGATTATGCAGACGTGACAGAGATGGCTATAGCTTTAAATTCAAGCACAGAAAATCTTTGAAACTTTGTGCAAAAGTTTGTTCTTTTACAAGTTGCTCAGACTTTGTTTTGCCTTTGTTAGTGAGAGCCATCATGCTTCCAAGTTTGCTGATTCTATAGACCACTTGGCATGTGACGTCATTGCCCGGCAGTATGCGCGCGCATTATGGCAATTTCCATTGTTCGTTGCCCTGCAGTAGCTTGCAGTGTGCGTACGCATCGTAGTCTGCTAAGGGCATGTGCATTTTAAATCGCCCGCCACATTTCATATAGTACAGGAAAGCCATTGAACAGTGTAGCGGCTCAAATCGAGCATATCGATAGACGAGTCCCTCGCCTTTGTTGATAAACAGTGATGTCAAGTGGTCTATACAAGTGGTTGCTAACATTGGGCTTAATTTAGAGAGCCAGCTTTATTTGCATATTGGCACCCCTAGGGTCCATTTCACTAAACTTTTAACCCTTTGTAATTCAAGTAACCATTCGTAAAGTCATGTATAACTTTACGAATGGTCTTTGGCAGTAAATCCCTATTACTTACAGTTCGTAAGTAAGTTTAGTGAAATGGAACTTACTACTTGTTGTATGTTCCGAACGATTTTGAGACTTACGAAGTTTCGTACAGTTTAGTGACTGCAAGGGACCCCTGCATGGTAGTGTAGGGCCATCTGTAGAAGTAAAATTTTGAGAGTCAACCAAACCCCCAGTGCTGAAGATAAGCACCAGCCATATCATTTGAGCACCTTTGTTATTCCATAAAACCCTGCTAACAATATGGCAACTTTGTACTTCCTGGTTAGTTGATCTCAAACACCTTTTGACCAACTTTCTCCTTTATTTACCCTGTGTTCATATGCAAAATTACCCCTAATTCTGAAGTCAAGGCATTCTAATCGAATACCACTTAGGTGAAAAGTAGCTTCTGGACAGGAAATCCCTATTTTTGGGCTTGCCTGGTAGTATCTATCAGGAAGTTATATTGGTTAGATTTTCCTGTTGTGTTCCTGTAGGAAGTGCACTTTCTGTTTACAAGTACCAGTGTCATTCTAGATGATGATAATAACAGACCAGTTCCCTTACTTCAAAGCAGTTAGTTTTGACACAATCAACTCTTTAATTTAGTCATTTGGTGGTGGTTTTGGTAAGATAAAAGTGGCTCCTGGTGTTGAATTCCTTACTGGGCTTGTCTGGTAACATCTACCAGGAAGTTGTACTGGTTGGATTTTCCTATCACGTTCCTGTAGGAAGTGGGCTTCCCTTGAACTACATGTAGGCCTATGTGTCAAACTCTAAGCAGTTTGTTTGTTTGTTTGTGAGCTTTCACACAATCAAAAAGTAACATGCAAACTTTTCTATCAAACAAGAGAAACAGTAGATGAAGTTTTGTCTACCAATCTAATGATCTAATCCAACACCCATTACTAAGGGTAGAATTAAGGGAGACTAAAGGGATGCAAAAATCACAAGAGCTGCCAGATTTTGCTATACTATGCTTGCTCCATTAATTTGCATTCTTAACAATTCATCCACTTTCATCAAAATGTCTGTAGGGGGAGGGAGAAAGAGATCTAATTTAAGTCTGTGATAAAACAGCAAAAAAGGTGCATGTAATTGGTATTGTTGTAAATTCTTTTGTGATTTGGAAACTTTACATCCCTGTAGTTGTTTAGAAACATACTATGGCTTCAAATCCAAAAAGCTCATTTGCAGCTCAAATTTCTTTAATCTATAAATGTAGGCATTGTACACCTTGCGTGACATAAATTGTATCCTCTTGAACATGTTCAACCTCTCAAGTTAGCAGAGCATCGTTTCTTTTCACTCCTGGGCGGTAATGTTTAATACTACAAAGCTTGCGATTACTTTATACAACTGTCGAATCGGGAACATGTTTCAACCTACTTTCAATCATGTAACATTCATGACTAAATGTCTATCACCATAGTAACGCCATGAATGTTGCTCACAGTTTCTCTTCAGAACCACCCAAGGTCCTGATTAAAAAGACATGGGGTTTTGAATCGTCTTAGAGAGTCTTAACATCGAAATACTCTATTTAGTTGAATACCTAATATCTGTTCCTCGTGATAAATGCCAAACAGCGTATGGTATTGCATTCTGAAACAGGTTGATGTAGACTTCAATTGGGATGTGTGACATAGGCGTGGCCCAAATAGTTTTGCAGTGTTAGCTTCGGAAAATTGCCTTTTCTGTCCCCGGCAAATATTACAACAAATGTCAGCTAATTATAGTTGAGGCAGTGAAATTAACTCTCTTCACGCGGGTGTCGACTGCAGACGACAAATTTAAAAAATTCAAAAATTCAAAAATTCCAGAAATGTAAAATTTCATGACCATATTTGGAATCAGCATGAAAAATGCACTAAAATGAGTACAAACAAGCCTAGTATTGATTCAGCCGTTCTTAAGATAGCTCTTGATATTTTGAGAAAATATTTCAAAACTTGAACTTTTTCCATTGAAGCGCATGGCTAGCACGCAGAGCATTAAGACATATTTGAAGTCACCTTATCATTGTCTTCTTGACGGTGCTGTCATAATAATAGCAGTCATTTTGCGCTGCTTTTATTTACGTTTTTTGAACAATTCAAATCTATTACAATTTTCTCATCAATTTGAAACTTATTTTGTAAGTACTGAGTTCTAAGTAGAGAATTTTAATCTTGCCAAAATTGGGAAATTGAGATTTAAATGTGTTTTTGAAATTCCGAAAAAGTTAAAATTAATAACATTGTGAAATGGAAAAGTCACACAAAATTTGGCATTGTGCTACATTTTTTAAAATATATTGCATGCTCATGCATAATGTAGATATTTAAAAACATTTTAGTGTTAAATGTATGCAAGCAATTTATGTTGCTTTAAAGATAATCTATCATGTATTTCTGGAGATTTTGTCAGATTTTTATTAATAAACTTAAATCTGTTATTGATGATTAAATTACTTGGTATAAATACAGTAAAAACATGGCATTTTACACATACATATGGCTCGTTCAGTTTTAAATGCTACTAATGTCCCACTTCTCATAACACTATTTGTGTTAATGTCAAGTATATACTAGGTAGCGGGATATTTTTAGTGGCATTAAATGTTTATCATGTTCGTGATATATACAGTTCTGAAGAACAGCTTCATAATAAATCCCTCATCTCAAAAATTCTTGGTCAGGCTCGTAAATGTTTGATTGTTTCTATACACAAAATTATCCATTTAAAATTTCCCCCAAATATAAAGAATTGTACATTTTAATGTCCGTATATAAAATGATAATCCACACGCTGTTATGTGAGAACAAATATTCTTAGTACAACAGTTTCTGATGAAAAGACCTGAAAATTTGAAAGGCGAATGTACGTCATTTAAGACTAAATAATTGAACACAGTTTGTAGATTTCTTTTGCTGTAGAATTTTGTATCTCGCTCCATCACAGAAATTGGGCAATTCCATTTAAAATCCACCCTCCCCCTGTGGAAGATTTAGCTAAAGTCTTCCACAGAGGGAGTATGAGTTTTGAATTTAATAAACAATAGGGTAACTTCTATTTGAAATACTCACTCCAGTTGTGGAAGATATATGAAAAGCCAAAATACAGGGGGAGTATGGGTTTCAAAATGATTAACCCTGACCAATTACATCTGAAAAACATACTCCCTCTGTGTTAGATATTTCCAAAATCTTCCACAGGGGTAGTGTGGATTTCAACTGGGATAGCCCAATTTGTAACTCATACATGTAGTGAGTCTTCTTTGGGCATACATACAAATTCTCTTTCACACTTGAAGCGTAACTCTGGTAAGGTATTGGACATAACTATTATCCTTTTTGTTTGAACCATATGGAAAGAACGATGTGGGTTTGAACCAGCATTATGCAGTGTTAAAAACTTGAATGTCTTGGATTAGAAATTTGGTGTGGATCATTTGATTCTTGCAAATTATCCAGTTATTTAAACTTTGAAAATATGTGAGAATTAATGTTGATTCCTGCAAATCTTGTTCTACATTTTGAGAATTGATTTGCACATTGTCACCAAATTTAAGCCACACAGATCATATAAAAATCATGTAGTTTTAAGTAATTTTGTAATATGTTATAAGTACTATAACACAAAACCCTGCCCAAAATGTGAAATCTTTGGTAAGCCTGAAAAACTTCTAATCATAGGTTTTGAACAATGTGTAACTTTTTTAATTGTTGTACTTATTATCATACTCTTTTGGGTCATAAAGGCAATAAAAAAACAACAATGTTATACAGGCCTGACCGCCCCAGATGTTAAGAAATTGGGGGGGGGGGACAAAATTCTGTACAAGTAAATGCGGACCTAAAATTGTGAAAATCTCTGATTTTGTTTTTTGCATTTCAAAATTTTGACAGATTATGATGATCTTTAAGGCCATTTAAAAAAATGCAAAAACAGGCCAGATCGACTGACGCTGCTTGAAAGGTCAGTCCGCCCTGTAAAACAGGTTTTTTTTCATCTCCATATCAAAATAATCTTTATCAAAACAAAATGACTAGTTCTCTATTCAAATCACATTTAAATCATCAATCGAAAACACTCAGATCTTGGTTGCACATGTGGGTATTGAAACATCACATACAGAATCATATTGTCATGTTAGGGCAAGAAGGTCGTAATTGCAATAGCCGACTTTTGTTATTTCAAATTTGAGATGCTTCCAGGAGCAACTTTAATCACACAAGGAGCAATTTCAAAACCTAATGTCCTAATGATCAATATATTTGCCAGGTTTTTGTATTCCTCTATCAATCCAATTTCAATATCTAACTTGCAAAAACGACTTTCTTGCACACACATAACAATATGAAAACAAGATCAAATGTAGGGCGCCAAATAGTGTCATGTGAGAAAACAAGTCCCTAATCCAAACTGTGTCCCCCATTTTAGCTTGACCTCCTACGTGATTCCCATTCCAATTGTCACAATCACAAGCTATCAAACCAACACTAAGAGCAAAAATACTAGTCTCATCTCCAAATGTGTAGTCCAATAATGTCCATTCAACAATCATGGCTCAAGATTTGACCTCAGGTTGACGGGTATGAGTTTTTGTACCCAACACATTCAAAGGTCATGTATGAATGTACAAAATGGTGGGGTTAAAGAACTGTGGCTGGATAGATGAGCTTGTTTGAGTGCGTACTGCAACATTTCATAGTGATCTTTATGTACGTTCTACTATAAGACAAACTCAGTAGCCTGTAATTGAAGATTGACTGATGGTTTTGATTCTAATTAGATAACCTATCTATTCCAATCATGTAATGGGCCAGGTATCTGGATCACCATGGCAACTGCGGCTTGCTCAGAAAAATGACACAAGTCAGGGATTCATCCTTTGTTGCCTTTCAAAATTTGTGAAAATTAACGTTGATTTGTGTCGGTACACAGACCTGTGGTTTGTACGTGCCATAAAAGTGAAAAGTGTGAACCAGCTGAAGGGATGGGAACTACAACCATGGCCAAAATGTGTTGGGACACTTACGGAAAACGTACACTATATTATGGCCTTATTTCCGTTATTGTTAACGTGATAAAATGGAGGTTTCTTTGGTGACAAGCCTAAAGCCTTTCCTAACACAATCCTCACCCTTCCCCACCAATCAATGTTGGGTGCCACTAGGCGCGTGTGACCAAAAAAAGTAGGATTCAACATTGATCGGGGAGTGGGGGCTTATTTACATTACCCTATCAAACCGTCCCAACACTTATGGCCAGCATTGTCTCTAAGCTACAAAAAATCCAATTTTAAAATGTGTGTTTTGGCCCATATCTCCTCAACCATAGCTTGGATTTTCATCAAATTTTACATGAAAATGGAGAAACTGTTTATTTTTTCACTTATATAAAAACTATTGGATTTTCCTCACGTGATATAACAATACGGTCACTTTTTATATGCAATATCATGTATTTTACAGGGCGTGCTGTACATTATTAGCCTACGTGAACTACGTATTTTGAATAAAATGACGTTTTATTTTGAAAGAGTAGTGATTTAGTCGCCAGAAATACATAATATTTGTTGACAGGAATTGATTGAAGTCTTTTAAAAGAGTGACTTTGGACAAAAAATAATACTTAAATTAAAAAAGCTAATTTTAGACTAAATAACAAACTTTAATAATTGTCATCGTTTGCATCAAAAACGTATGTGGTATTTGCAACAAGTATATCGTGTAAATATAATTATAGTCGGCAGGAGTGGGCTTAAATTACGTTTTATGACTGAAATCTATTAAAGCGCTTTCAAAGAAACTTACGTTTGAAAAATAACATAGCACATAAAAAGAGTAATTATTATAACATTACACATAATTCCTAAATCAGAATTTCATCTTCAGAAGATAGCAAACATCATTGACTATTCACCTTCATATCCTATTAGACTAGTCGACTTCCTGCTGAGAAAATAGAAGTCTTAGGTGCATTTTTTAGTTAAAAACGGTATCTATGTTTTTAAAGTCAATTTGAGTATGCTGAATCCCACAATCATGGATACCATAAATAATTGTAATGTTTTGACATTCTAATTTGCATAAAAACAAAATAACCACCAAAATCATTAAATTAGTATGTAAAACTCTAATTATTTTTGTGGTCATTTTGTTTGATGCAAATTAGCAGGTCAAAGCATATACATTATTTTTGGTATCCGTGATTCATGGATTCAGCATAGGTCATGCCGATTTTAAGGATGAATACTAGTAAATATAATAGTTCATGATTTAGAGATAAGTTACAACAAAAGGTGAATGATCTTCATGATACAACATTACCTATATAACACAACAAACGCAGTATATAATACTAAGAAGCCACAATAAATGCCCATAATAGTGACATTTTGCATTTTATTTGAAACAAGGAGTTTGTTCGTCTGCAAAGTAATTTGAAAGAAAATTGTCACGAAATAATTATAACAAAAAAAAAAAAATTGGATGGAGTCGAACAAGGCGCTGTCTATTGGAGATGACCAGCGCGCTAACCAATTGAGCTATCGGAGACCACTGGTGTTCGTATGGTTTTGTTTATTGACAAGTGTCAAATTAATCATGATATTTAAATTGACAATATTGTGCTAAATAAGTTGAATTTCTGAAATGATCATATCGGTAATCCATATTGTTGTGAAAATATTGTGTCGATTTGTAAAACATAACGCCATGAATCCACGATATACCACCGTATTCTTAGAATAAAAGCAATTGACTATGATCAGACTTTATAGCAATGGTTTATCGATGGGATGCATTCATGTGTGTATGGTCATGATGGTGTTTCGTTGGTTTACCGTCGCATCCTTAATACAAAGTCCATACAATATATTTAAATTTCATGATTAGTCTTACTTTAGGAACGAGACTGAATGCGGACATGCTTGAGTTCATGTCACGGTATGTACTATAATAAAAGAGAATCACTACTATCTCTTGATTCAGTTTACGAGTCACTTGAACATGTTAGCTCAGTTGATAAGTTGTCTGTCTTGTACTCAAGAAGTCCGAGTTCAATTCCTAACTATTTAATTTTTTTTTTTTGCTTTCTTTTTAAAATAAATAATTTCTCATATCACTGAATTTCTGTTGAAATGAAAATGTGTAGGATTTTTTTCATAAATAAGATCACAAATAAAAGCAGAGCATCAACTGAGCTAACACACTGTACTTGTTCATCCATTATTGTATGTAGTCTAAATTAATGCTAACAAGTTGATTTGCTCCGTTACTTCAATTGAGGTAGACAGCATTAAATTGGAAAAACAAGTGTGCATGGGTTCGATTCCTTTATTTCTTTTTTGATCACGAGATGTTGTGATAACTTTTATTTTCTTCTATAACTTTAATATAAGATTTTAATTGGTGGAAACAATAATTTGTCATTTTAAAACCTAACTTTTTTACAGTTAAAGTGACGAATAGTGAACTTCAACATGGCCAAAAATATGGCTTTAAGACTTTTTTAAGTGACCAGTCCCTAAATTTAAAATGTAGCCATTTATATTTTTTGTGGTCAAGCATAATTATAGGATCTCTTACTGCTCCAAATTTGGTGTCAATATCATAATTACTTTTTGAGTTATAAGCAAAAAACTGAAATTAGATGATTTTTTTCAACTTTTCAAATACAACCATGGCCAAAATGTGTTGGGACACTTACGGAAAACGTACACTATATTATGGCCTTATTTCCGTTATTGTTAACGTGATAAAATGGAGGTTTCTTTGGTGACAAGCCTAAAGCCTTTCCTAACACCCCAATCCGCCCCCTTCCCCACCAATCAATGTTGGGTGCCACTAGTAGCGTGTGACCAAAAAAAAAAAAAGTAGGATTCAACATTGATCGGGGGGAGTGGGGGGCTTATTTACATTACCCTATCAAACCGTCCCAACACTTATGGCCAGCATTGTAGACTCCTTAGCAGGCTTGTGTTAAAGGCTAATCTACCAAAAAACGTTGACAACGTAAAGAAATCAGCAAGTTTAAAAAAACCCACCTCGGCTAACTTTTTGAAACTTGGTCCCATTTGTAAAAGGTACTGATTTAAACTTTATCATATTTATATAAATTTAAAACATTTCCAGAAGTGTTATGTATCTTTAATGTGCAGATGCGATTTTAATTTGTAAGCTTTCTGGAACGACCTGAAAGGTTATTATCTTGTTCTTGCACGGTAAGCCAATATCCTATTGTGTTTTGTTTTATAATAATCATGATTAATGATTGAATTAAACAAATAACACGTGAGGCTTGTAATCTTGTTGGAAACGCTGTGTTCTGTTGAAATAAAATAAAAGCACTGATTTGCTGTTGGTGTTTAAAATGGGACCAAGTTTCAAAAAGTGAGCCGAGGTGGGTTTTTTTAAACTTGCTGATTTCTTTACGTTGTCAACGTTTTTTGGTAGATTTCTTTTCTTTTTATGAATGTAGCCAAGCAGCTCCAAGCTTGGAAAGTCATCAGGTTAGGATGTGCTCCATAAAACAAATAAAGCGAAAAATAGATGTTTGAAGTTGCAATTCTGGATTCATGACAATAAATAATTAAACAAAACTTTATCAGTCGTTTATTTTTAAACTTGCTTGTCACACGTGACTGTAATGTTAAGAGGCGTACACAATGATCAATATACATTTTAATATATTTTAATTATTCAAGGCAACGTAAATATGTAAAGAAAATGTAAATATGAACAACACACACCCAATGTTGACAATGCCAGAGAGACACAGAGAGTAAGTCCGATTTAGGCCTACTTCAAGTCAGAACTGGTAAATGCGCATTATATTTAAGCCTATACTACGGAAGCGTCTAAATGCCCCGAGTAGGCAATATAATCGTGTTTTAATGTTTGTGGTTCTTTGTAGCCCTGCGGAAATAACCTAGTTCGATATTCCTATTAAGCGGCGGTTGTCGGCGATCTTTTCGTGGTTTGTGGTTTTCATCAAACCTGCCTCTATCGAGCTAATTTATAGTTTAAGCTTGTTGGATATTCATATTTCGTGGTTTCTGGTTCTTTGTAGCCATGTGGGGCAATCTAGTTGCATATCCAAATTTCGCTGTTTGTGGTTCTTTATAGCCCTCTTGGGAAATCTAGTTGGATATCAATATTGAGCTGCAGTTGTTGTTGATCTTTCGCGGTTTGTGGTCTTAATTTGTTGGATATCCATATTTCGCGGTTTGTGGTTCTTTATAATCTGGCTTGTTGGATATCCATATTTCGTGGCTTGTGGTTCTTTGAAACCCTGTGGGGCAATAGTTGCATATCGAAATTCCGCGGTTTGTGGTTCTTTATAGCCCGCGGAATCAATCTAGTTGGATATCATTATTGAGTGGCAGTTGTTGTTGATCTTTCGCGGTTTGTGGTCTTAATTTGTTTGATATCCATATTTCGCGGTTTGTGGTTCTTTATAATCGATAGGCCTGTGGGAAATCTGGTTGGATATCCAAATTGCGCGGTTTGTGGTTCTTTGTAGCCCTGCGGGGCAATCTAGTTGGATATCCCTATTAAGCGGCGGTTGTCGGCGATCTTTCGCGGTTTGTGATTTTAATTTCCCTTATCAAGCCCTGCCCTCTATATCGGGAGCTAATTTATAGTTTAAGCTTGTTGGATATCCATATTTCGTGGTGTGTGATTCTTTATAGCCCTGCAGGGCAATCTAGTATATATCCAAATTTCGCGGTTTGTGGTTCTTTATAGCCCTGTGGGGAAATCTAGTTGGATAACAATATTCAGCGGCAGTTGTTGGCGATCTTTCGCTGTTTGTGATTTTAATTTGTGACAATTTATATAATATTTATTCCAAATATAATTTCAGTCTGAGCTCTGAACAGAGCCACTGATAAATGTGTTTTAAATGACGAAGATATCATGATAGTCAGGCATGGTGAAAGCATCTGGATGGTGAAAGTAGGCCCTAGGCCTAAATGTGAATAAAAAATCAAACATGTTTGTTTGATGAAAAAAAATATAATAATCACAATAGCAATGGATGTTCGAAATGGTGTTATTCTTGATTTATGACAATAAATTGGTTAATAAAACATTTAAAAAAAGGTGGTGGGAAGTTTCGAACTTGGGAAAAACTTCAGATGTGGATTAGGAGTCCATGGCCTTAACCGCTTCGCCACAGGGACGTCCCGATATAACGACGTGTGAAAGTGGAGTATTTATTAATATGAATGTATGCTGTGGTCCGGAAAGAATAAAAGAATTGTGAAAAACTTGATTTTTTGGCGAATGGGATCCAGAATTTGTATGTAGGGTATCCAGGAAAATGCTAGGGTATATTTTGAAAGTGAATCTCAAAAAGTAGTGCGACAGTGACAGCCATGTATGGCTGTAGCAGTGACGAAAGATTCTGGATATCAGTATGATTAGCTATGATTTTACACTAATTTTGGCTATGAAATACCGCGTGAAATAATACAAGAATGTTTGTTTATTATCAAACAATCGGATTGACTGTAAGATTGGTGTAACTTTTTGAATTAATGAGTTATTAAAATATTACACTTTGGACAGTAAATAAGATTTAGCATGGTTTTAGATATATTTTGTACCCAGCGAAAAATATCACAGAACAATAGCGTTTTGTTTCGTGTAAATATAGTCCGCGGTGCATCTGTTTATTCTTCTTTATCAGTCGTTTTTTTTAAAAACTTGCTGGTCATGCTACCGCTTGACTCTAATTAATGCAATAGATGCTGTAGTGTGTTGGATACAACTAGTTGGCATCAAGGACAAGACAATGAAGCATGAAAACTCTATTTTTAGGATGTGACTCTTAAACTTAAATGTAACCGATTAATCATTTTGCCAGTAAGGCTGACCTCGGAGACTAAATTGATGCGCGAACATCCGCACCAGTGGAACAGACACTTTGATCTTTTTTGTATCTTTATATGGATACAAAAGATGTTTGCAATTTTCAAAAATTAAGAGTGTTATTGATCTGTTTGAAGTTTTCTTTTGACACTTTAAAACTATTTTGTTGTGTTGTTCAAATGTTTTAGGTAGTGATTCAAAGAAATGGAGAAAGAGAGAACGCGAGAGAAAGAATCGGCAGCAAATAATTGCGAAGATGGACTTGAGATAGTTACAGAACTAAAGCTGTTTTAACTCTATTATCACAGTATCTCACAATGCTGTGATGCTTTTTCCCCAATTGAAATATCCTCATGTGATATTACGAGCAAAATGTTTTGCTTCTTCTTTGGTATTTAATACCTGACCATGATTTTCCAATTGGCCAATCAGAATCGTGAAAAGTGCTGCGATATCGCAACAATGTTGAACAAAATTCAAGTCTGGGCGATGACCAGAAATCCATTTCATGATGAGTGGAGGGGAAAATCACAAAATCCCCTAAATTTCTTGGGGATATATTTCGGGATAAAGTTGGGGACACTAACTTCGGGATGGGAATCCTCACAACAGTTTACAAAGCGTATTCCCCCAGAACCGCACTGCTTTAGCAAAAAAACCTGTGTGTGGACAGGCTTAATGAGAAAGAGATATCTGTTGATAGGTCAATGCTGAAATAACAATATACTGCAGCAGATGGTGAGAAAGAAAGGGAATCTAATTATACCATAATATTGCTCAACGTGCCTCATTTACACACAAGAAATTTTCACCAAAGTAAAAAAATTGTATAACCAAAGCAAACATTGCATGCAACATATTGTAGATACATTGGGATATATGTAACATGGCTCTCCCTGTTTGCAAGACATAACACTTAACCTATGCTACCTTTCTCAATATGGCAAACAGTGTCTAGCAGTTAAAATACCCCAATTCTCACTATTCCTTTCCATCGTCGATTCAAATGCTGTTTGTTTTGTGTCGGAACGTAGGGGGTTGGAGTCTCCATAAACACGCTTTTACATTTGAAACAAAACACCACGAGGACTGCCTGTGCAACCTTCTTCTCCAAACATACACTTGGCTTATCCTCAGCACTATCCCCAAAGGCTTAGTTCACATAGTACTGTTTGCTTATATTAACTCAAAAATACTCTTACCCCTTTTGTGCATACAAACTCATACCCAGAAAGTCAATACTTCACTGTAAAATGACAGCCACATGAACTTTTTGTATAGAAATGAGTCTGTGAAAAACTGGCAGGGATTGTATTCCAGTGGTGTAGCATGCTAGTAATTGTAGTCATTGAATGTCTGGTTTGTCTTTTGTGAAGTACACCTTTAAGATGCCTTAAGGGTTGGCCAGGGTTGGGATGGTTGGTTAACTAGTCTGTTGGTTAAGGGTGGTTAGGTATTCCCCGACCTACATTGGGCTGTTCAGTTGAAATCCATACACCCCCCTATGGAAGACATGACCTTAATCTCCCACACAGGGAGTGTTAATTTCAAATGGGGTTACCTGAATGGGTGGCTCCATTTGAAATCTACACCCCTTGTGTGGGATATTAAGGATATGTCTTCCACAGGGGGTGTATGGATTTCAGGTAGAATAGCTTATAGACTAGAAACAAAGGTGATAGACAGGAAACTTTCAAGTATTTTTGAAGTAAGCACAATTATTTTACTTGTGCTAGTTTTTCTTGTCGTTATTGATTAGATGAGATGGACTGGGAAGAGGAAAATAACTTTGGGGTGAAATCATGGGAAAAAGCACAATTAGCTTGTGGTAAGTAGGTCCAGTTTGAATAGTAGTCATTAAATCATGTACACCAAGCACAAAAAGTAGCTACTCAGTTAGGGGCTAGTGCATAAGACGCATCAACATCAGCGCGCATGCATTATTTTGTCTAATTTCTCTCCCAACAAATAATACACGTTCATTAACCTATAAGTTTGCAATATTTGTTTGTCTTTTAACATGTCTTTAGTGACAAAGAAAACAGTATTACCATGATAAATCATTAATATGCACATGTATTTAATTTTACAGCAAAATGTGAAATATCTATTTCTCTTTTAATCTGTTTTAAGTGGAAAAAGAGAATCATATAATATCTGTATAATGATAAAACAGTAAAAACAGTGAAAACTATTTTTTATTGTTGTATAATTGATGCGTTCTTTTGATTTCACGAAGGAACTCTTGATAAACTTGATGCTATCATTGATATACATGTACAGTCTTCCCTAGTAAAAGTGGCACAATTGTGATTTTACCCTTTCGTTGCTAACTAAACATATCTCGAGATTAAAACAAGCAAATTGAACTAAACAAACAGCATATGAGAGCTAAGACAACGCCCTTGACGTTGATGTAAGCATCATGTCACAATGGTATTTTCTAATTGCCATAGAGGGCGCTTTACACTTGCACATTTTTTTTTGAGACAGGCTGTAGTAGTATACTAAAGCAACAGTGTCTGAAAGTAGTGCTAAGTGAGAGCATTGTGATGTTTGTGACCCTTATGACGTAATAGGATATCAGATACAAGTCTACATATAAGTACATAGTCGAGTACAATGACTTTAATGAACTTGTTGTAAAAGGAAATTGCATAATTTATATCTTGCATTTCACCTACGTGTTGAGATAAGGAAGGTCAGCAGTTTGATAGCATTTCATTGGCACGTCTAAGTCGGGAAACAACTTTATAGTAGGCCGTGATTTAGAACCAGTGATAACTTGGTTTACATGTATGAGCGTGTGCTGATAACGAGTAAATACAGACAGGAGTTTAATCTCTATATAGCTTGAATCCACAAGAGATGGTCCAGTAAAAGGGAAAAAGGGGTTGTACAATGTATGTGTTGCTTAGTTGCCTAGCTCAAGGGAAACACCCCAAGTTGGTAGGAATATTATCTTTACAGATATAATTAATTGAAAATTACTGTCTACTGAAGATAACATTTACCCAGTCCTACTCACACAGTGCCTATTTGAGGGATCTTACAATGTAGGCTGTATGTTGATTGTTTGCCCAGCTCAAAGGAAAGACCCCAAGTTGGTAGGGATATAGTGTTGATAGATTCATTAAAATTAATTAAAATTGCTGTCTACTGAAGATAACATTTACCCAGTCTTACTCACACAGTGCCAATTTGAGGGATCATACAATGTAGGCTATATGTTGATTGTTTGCCCAGCCCAAAGGAAAGACCCCAAGTTGGTAGGGATATAGTGTTGATAGATTCATTAAAATTCATTGAAATTGCTGTCTACTGAAGATAACATTTACCCAGTCTTACTCATGCAGTGCCAACTTGAGGGGTCTTACAATGTATGTGTTGATTGTTTGCCCAGCTCAAGTAAAATGCCCCAAGTTGGTAGGAATATAGGCATATTGTTTATGTATGTGTTGGTTGTTTTCCTAGCTCAAGGGAAAAAAGATCATAAGTTGGTAGGGATATAGTCTTTATAGATATAATAATTGATTGAAAATTGCTGTCTACTGAAGATAACATTTACCCAGTCTTACTCACACAGTGCCAATTTGAGGGATCATACAATGTAGGCTATATGTTGATTGTTTGCCCAGCTCAAAGGAAAGACCCCAAGTTGGTAGGGATATAGTGTTGATAGATTCATTAAAATACATTGAAATTGCTGTCTACTGAAGATAACATTTACCCAGTCTTACTCATGCAGTGCCAACTTGAGGGGTCTTACAATGTATGTGTTGATTGTTTGCCCAGCTCAAGTAAAATGCCCCCAAGTTGGTAGGAATATAGGCATATTGTTTATGTATGTGTTGGTTGTTTTCCTAGCTCAAGGGAAAAAAGATCATAAGTTGGTAGGGATATAGTCTTTATAGATATAATAATTGATTGAAAATTGCTGTCTACTGAAGATAACATTTACTCAGTCTTACTCACACAGTGCCAATTTGAGGGATCATACAATGTAGGCTATATGTTGATTGTTTGCCCAGCTCAAAGGAAAGACCCCAAGTTGGTAGGGATATAGTGTTGATTGATTCATTAAAATTCATTGAAATTGCTGTCTACTGAAGATAACATTTACCCAGTCTTACTCATGCAGTGCCAACTTGAGGGGTCTTACAATGTATGTGTTGATTGTTTGCCCAGCTCAAGTAAAATGCCCCAAGTTGGTAGGAATATAGGCATATTGTTTATGTATGTGTTGGTTGTTTTCCTAGCTCAAGGGAAAAAAGATCATAAGTTGGTAGGGATATAGTCTTCTTTATAGATATAATAATTGATTGAAAATTGCTGTCTACTGAAGATAACATTTACTCAGTCCTACTCAGGCAGTGCCAATTTGAGGTCTTACAAATCGTCGGACGCATCACATACTGGTCTATCTCGAAAACACGCATTTCGAGAAAATCGCAATTGAAAATCTTCGTATTAAGTTAACCTTTCTATAATTTAGACTATGGATATTAATGAAAGTGGTTTTAAATTAAAGCATATACTTAACAAATTTATTTAAGTGGAATTTTGAATTATATTTATGTATGCAGTATTGCTTAAAACTACACTAAAGTTGTAGTTCTGTATGTGAAATAGTTAATTTCCGATATCGTATTTAAAATTCGTTTCATACTGGTCTATCTTGGGGCTATCTCGATTTAGCGAACAATGATGTGACTTTAGGCGCATCACATACTGGTCTATCTCGAGATAGACCAGTATGTAATGCACTTTCAATACGATATCGGAAAATTAACGATTTCACATACAGAACTACAACTTAAGTGTAGTTTTAAGCAATATTACATACGTAAATATAATTAAAGATTCCACTTAAATAAATCTGCTAAGTATATGCTTTAATTTAAAACCACTTTCATGAAAATCCGTAGTCTAATTAAATTATAGAAAGGTAAACTTAATACGAAGATTTTTAATTGCGATTTTCTAGAAATGCGTGTTTTTTTCGAGATAGGTCAGTATGTAAAAATACGTATTTTGAAAAATCATAGATAGTTTAAATTAAACATTTTATAACTAATTATCTAAGAAAAATTGAGGTCTGTAATTTATTGTATTTGAAGAGCTCCGTAAAAAAGAACTATATACCAATTTTCTCAAAAAAGTCAACAATTCAAGATAGACCAGTATGTGATGCACCCGACGAAATGTATGTGTGGCTTGTTTGTCTAGCTCAAGGGTAACACCCCAAATTGGTAGGGCTGTACCGATATAATTATTATTGGAAATTGCTGTCTACTGAAGATAACATTTACACAGCCCTACACATACAGTGTCAATTTGAGAGGTCTTACAATGCATGTTGGACTTGGTTGTTTGTCTAACTCAAGGAGAACCATCCCAAGTTTGTAGAGATATAGTCTTAAAAGATATAATTAATTAATTGAAAATTGCTGTCTACTGAAGATGACATTTACACAGCCCTACTCATACAGTGTCAATTTGAGAGGTCTTACAATGCATGTTGGACTTGGTTGTTTGTCTAACTCAAGGAGAACCATCCAAAGTTTGTAGAGATATAGTCTTAAAAGATATAATTAATTAATTGAAAATTGCTGTCTACTGAAGATGACATTTACACAGCCCTACTCATACAGTGTCAATTTGAGAGGTCTTACAATGCATGTTGGACTTGGTTGTTTGTCTAACTCAAGGAGAACCATCCCAAGTTTGTCGAGATATAGTCTTAAAAGATATAATTAATTAATTGAAAATTGCTGTCTACTGAAGATAACATTTACACAGCCCTACTCATACAGTGTCAATTTGAGAGGTCTTACAATGCATGTTGGGCTTGGTTGTTTGTCTAGCTCAAGGAGAACCATCCCAAGTTTGTAGAGATATATAGTCTTAGTCTTAATTGATATAATTAATTGAAAATTGCTGTCTTCTGAAGATAACATTTACACAACCTTACAGTGCCAATTTGCTCAGAATGTAAGAAGTTTGTGTTGTAGCTTATTGCAACATTTACAAGGTTTGTTAAACTATGATACATTGTTGAAATAGTAAATTTGATGAAAGCTGACACTTTTTCAGGCAAAATTGAAGCATTACAATTCAGAATTATGGTTGTAATAGAAACCTTATGTCAAAATTATTGTGGTGTCTGTTTCAGAAATATCGGATATTTTAGGTATACTTTACCATTCTGTAAGGTCTTTGACCCAAGTCTAATGACTGTGATGAGAATTGGTCATGACACAAGGGGCATGGCTGTGCCAAAGTCAATAATAATATGCAGTCAGTCTTTAATATGTATGGAGAAGGAGGAGTTGAAAGGATATTGAATATTTTATTGCTGAATATCCCATTACAAATAAATTAAAGGAGCACATTGGTCTTAAAATTGTGTTGTTTTCAGTAGATAGCACTTCATCGTCATTAAGTAATGTTCATATAAAATTGTGAAAGAGGCTTTTATAAAAAAACTGCCCAATTAGTCTCAAATATGGTATACCATATTTGAGACTAATTTGACAGTTTTTTGATGATTTCTTCGGAAATATACAGATTTGGAACGCCAACTTTCAATATGTTTATGAGAAAAATATGAGCTTTCATCTGATACCAAAATCAGCATTTTGATGAGGTAAAAGTGGGGGGATGAGATTGTCAATCAGGTTACTCACCTTTAATGGTTTTACACAGTGGCAAGGCAGACACACAGTATATTGAGGTTGATACAGCCCATAAAGATATAGCTTACGATACTGTTACAAGAATTTGGCCCCAGATTTATATGACTTTCCAACATGCTGTCTACTGAAGATGAGTCCGGTAGTGAAATATTAGTAACTTAACGAAAAAATTATATGCAGTTGATAGTGGTTTCTTTATTCATTGCATCTGTTAAATTTCAGATTACCATTTTCATGAATAAGTATACTCGTCTTGTAACAGTATCTTGTTACTTTGTAAGTAATCTTTCCTTCAGGAAAGTGTTTGTCTAATGAGGATTAAAATGTAATAAGATACGGCTATCTATAGCATAATTTGCATTAGTTGTACTTAAAGATAGACTCTCTGTTAAAGTTTTTATGTTTTGTAGTGTAAATTTGATCGAAAGTACTAGTGAAGTGAGAGCTTTGTTACTGAAGAATTATTTTTATATATAGAATGCTAATATGATATAATTAACATAGTTGTCAATAACACTTTATTGCAAGAATTGCAAGGTGTAATGCTTTCAGTAACCGTTGAAAGTTGGTTGTATGACTATGCACTTTTAGGCATGTTAAGGTTTGGACAAATGATTTTGGCAGGTATCCTGTTGAGTTTGATAAATGATACATTTTTGGACAGTTCCTCTCCAAGAAAGTAAAAAAATACAATGTATTAAATTTCTCTGGTGTATAGGCCTAAAAGATTACAAATTGTTAAGGGGGTACTACACCCCTGGCCAATTTTGTGCCTATTTTTGCATTTTTCTCTAAAATTATAGCGCATTGATGACAAGTATGATATGTATATTATAGGGCAAGGACTACAACTACTGCACTGGAAATTTTATTTCAGCACAGACAACAGTTGTGGAGTTACAGTCAAAATGAGGGAAAACCAGTATTTGATCAATAAATCAATAACTACGTGCCTTGAGTTGCTGAATTTTCAGTGCAGTAGTTGTAGTCCTTGCCCCTATAATATACATATCTTACTTGTCACCAATGCACTATAATTTTTAAGAAAATGCAAAAATAGGCACAAAATTGGCCAGAGGTGTAGTACCCCCTTAAAGTAAAAGGTGATATACAAAAATGTACTTATAACAAGAGTGAGGTGTAAGGTATATGGCATTAAAAAGGAAAAAGAAAATTAACTTTGAAATTGAGGCAATACAATGCAAGACTTTATCATGGTCATGGTGTGGGGTAGGTTAACAACAGCAAAAGCAGCAAGCAGCAGAAACAAGGAACAACAGATGAAAAAATAGATAGATTGATTATACAATATTATGCCAGCCAAAAAATCATGGTGATATATGTAGCGACATTTCAACAACTCCTCCTATACCTTTGTACAGGAGCCAACCGTTGTTAATCCGTGATGAATCCACACTTTTACTGTAGCGTATCTGCTTGACAGCGAAGCGAGACTACAGCGTTACGCGAGAGCGTAAAATTCGCGTCATGCCTGGAACCTTTGTGCATATACAAGCTTACAAGTTGAATGCAGTATTTTTCCGGGTAGCGGCAAAACTTTGCCGTTTTATTCTGTAGTTTTATTGCTGATATTAACAGAGAAATCATCGAAGTTTTTGTAAGGCTTAGTGACAATGATTAACTAACATTTCGTGGTGAAATAATCGTGAATTATACGATCTTTAGCTTCTTTTCGTTGTTGAAAGGATTCAATCATGTTTCACGTTGTTCATCACCGTTTAACAACTTCGCGTCTGGCGCGTCTGCGTGGTTTACTTATTCGGGCAGCTAAAGCTGCCCTCGCGAAGTAAACCACGCAGACGACGCGGCCGCATCGTTGTTAAACGGTGATGAACAACGGTGAAACATGATTGAATCCCTAATTGAAATATCATAAACCACTCTTGCTCCTGCTCCTGCTCCTACTAGATGACAATATGCTTTGTGTCATGAACTCTAACCCAAAGCCTAGCCTGAATCTCATGTTTCTCAAAGTGCCTGGCCCTCAAGCCAAAAAACAAACATATTGATGATTTTATCAAATACCAAATTTATTAAAGGAGATTTGAGTTGAGCAACAGGTTGTCTTTTATTATGCTCATCCATCCCTCCAGGCAGGTAATGGCAAGTATGCATCATGACTGGATTCAAGACTGGATTCAAGACTGGATTCATTGTGATAAATTCCAATATTCAGCCTTGTACCTGTTGTTCAACTCTTCTCCACGATTCACTGGGTGGTGTTGTTGATTGTATTGCTAATGCATGGGCCAAGACCTTTAGGTAGAGTGATATGGTTTGATGAAGTAAAGTGAGTTTGGGGAGGTTACTGGGACAATGATGTGCTCTCAACGTTTGTATTAAGCAGCAGCTGGGCTACTTTATAGTTCACAACCCTCTAAAATCATACCAGGTCTACCTTTTGATTCCAGAAATTCAGGTTATTCCGTCAAATATTATTTCTTACATGTTGTTGGATAGAGAGAATGAGAGGGAAATAGAGAGAAAGAACATTTGTGCCAGTAAAAATTGGATTGGGTGCAAAGAAATGTGCAATTCTGTATTACAATTAGTTAATTTGAGGATTTTTAAGAGCCAAAATTTAGTCTAATTTGGAAACAGTGCTTCATTTGGCACACCCAATATCTAGAGAGAGAGAGAGTAAGCACTAATGCTGAATGCCTATTTTGTCCCAAAATGTTTTAATATTCAACACAAATAGCATGAAATAACTTCATATATAATCTGTCATGAAATTATAAAGGAGTAAATAATTTGTGTTTATTGTGTGACCCTTAAGGGTATCCGTAGGGAGAACACTTTGTTTTACGGCCAGGTCTGGCCAGGTGCATGTTTGTTCGCAGTCTACAGGTGTAACTAGGTTGTTGTATATTCTATAATTTTCCTGGTGTGTTAACTGTGATTACATCTAGACACCAGTTTATTTTTTATTTGAGCAGGACCCTAATTTAATGAGAAAAACGCCCGAAAAGAGAGGCCCGGCAAAAGCCGATTTGCAGACAATTTTGTAGCTACAGACAGCTCGTATTCCATATAACAACTTCGGAAACCAATCAGTGCCAGAAGTGTTGATTTATATTTCATCCACTTAGGTTTGGCTTAACCCACTAAAAGGTAAAACTTTAAGGTAAATGTAGTGTGTGTGTAAAAGTATATTTCTCAAAATGGAGGAGAGCGCCTATGACCATTGTCCGTTCTGTCTACATGGTCTATGATAATTATTTTCTTACCGAAATATATTCACTTAACACAGACCACGGTTGCCAAACAAATGAGGGCAAACCGCGGGTCAAATCATTGAAAAGTCGCCCAATATTTTTTTTTTTTATCAACCGTTGGTTTCTATGAGATAAAAAACTACCAGAAGTCGCGTAAGCCAATGTTGAGAAGTCATGCAATATTTTTCTTAACCATCAATTGGTGTCTATAGGACAGGAAATTGTCGCGAGGAAAATCTTCAAAACTCATCCTATTGACCTAGGCCTATTACATCGCGGGTTTGGCAACCCTGCAATATATACAGTTATATAACATCGCACCGCATTGTGAGGTGAACGAACTGAATGTTGACATTGTATTCAGGATTTAAAACAAGAACTGTCTTTAACCAGACAATGCGGTTGGTATAAAACATAGCGTGTGATATCATGATATCAACTTCAAAATCTAAAAACAAAAGTAAAGAAATAATTTAGGGCGAAATAAATAAACAACGTACAGCAGGTGCTATCTTGTCAATAATGATAAGAGGAACATGAAAAAAACCAGCAGAGAGCATGCACCCCAGTAAAGAGTTAAATAAAGCAAGGAAAAATCATAATGTGCAGAAGGCCTACTTTTCGGATGATATTCACAGAAACAAAAATAAAGAACTAAAGATCTAAAAACAAAAGTAAAGAAAATGAGTGCGAAATAAATAAACAGCGTACAGCATGTGATGACTTGTCAATAACGATAAGAGGAGCATGTACCTCAATAAAGAGTTTAAATAAAACAAGGAAAATCATAATGTGTAGAGGCCTACTTTTCGGATGATATTCACTGAAACAGAAAAAAAGAAATAAGTTTAAAGAATTATATATTTTAATATTAGATAATGAACAATCATACATAAAAATGTGACAGGTGTCTGATGATATTTATACACTTCGAGCAAAAAATAAAGAACTACTTAACACGCGACATAAATAAATAGCCATATTTTATGAACGAACTGAATGTTGACATTGCGGACCAGGATTTGAAACAAGAACTGTTTTCAAAAAGAAAAAGCGGTTGGTATAAAAACATAGCGTGTGCTATCATGATATAAACTTCAAAATCTAAAAACACAAGTAAAGAAATAATTTAGAAGCGAAATAAATAAACAGCGTACAGCAGGTGCTATCTTGTCAATAATGATAAGAGGAACATGAAAAAAACCAGCAGAGAGCATGCACCCCAGTAAAGAGTTAAATAAAGCAAGGCAAAATCATAATGTGCAGGAGGCCTACTTTTCGGATGATATTCACAGAAACAAAAATAAAGAACTACGTTAATACGTTTAAAAAATTATATAATTTGAAATTAAATAATGCAAAATCATACATAAAAATGTGACATGTGTATGATGATAATTATACCCTTTGACCAAAAATTAAAAAAAAATACTTAACACGCGACATAAATAAACAGCCATCTATCAAGAATGACAAGAGGAACATGAAAAAAAAACACCTAATATATGAGAGCATGCACCCCAATAAAGAATTGCTTTAAAATAAAACAATGAAAAATCATGACATGTGAAATGTATGTTGATACACTTATAAATAATACTCAAGGGTGAAATAAAAAACACCTTATCTACCGATATTTCTACAGTTAAACATACTCAGTGATCACTTGTACTAAAACAAAAATAAAGAAATACTTCACAAATGATAAGAGGAACACATAAAAAATAAATAAGCGAGCATGTCCCAAAAAAATTAGTAAAAGATAAAATAATGATAAAACGTACAAGAAGGGGCAAAATATTTGTCGCATAAAAACTTATTAAATGCTCATTTGCTCTAAGATATTTAATGTTTGCAATTTACTCCTAGTTTATCATTTATTTATTATTTATCTAGGCTTATATATCTTTTATTTATTTATCTATTAATTTATCTATTTATCAATTTATTTCAATATCATTATTATTAAGTGCCTATTTATAATGATATTTAAATCTATCAACATTATGCTTACGTCATCCAGGAGTTATTATCCCACCTGAAATCGCCATATAAACACAAATTAATAAAGAAATACCCAATGGGTGAAATAAAAGCATGATCTATCTTTTCAAGAATGAAAAGAGGATATAAAAATATAACAGAGCATGTCCTATAAACATGATAAAGAATTATTTAAAATCGTACAAATGTGAAACATGTAATATGACATATACTTAAGGGATCTGGAATGGCGTTTTGAAGCGTTTCGACAGTATTTTTGTGGGAAATGAGAGCACATCAGACATATCGAATTGCATTCTGAATCTGAAGAATGTCTTTCTCATATCAAATAATTTTCATTTTTGAAATTCACGATATAATGCAAATTTTATGACAAATTATTAAAATTTGATATTTTTCAAATTTTGATATATAACAGTCCTAAAGTAAATTTTATAAATCTAATGACATATTCTTAAAGTGTATGTAGCTGGGAGGAAAAGCCGACGATCAATTGAAAATTTTGACCTTTCATATTGAAGATATGGATTTTATTTCCCAAAAGACCTATTTTTTTGGAAATCCATATCTTCAATACGAAAGGTCAAAATTTTCAATTGATCGCCTTTCCTCCCAGCTATACTTAAAGAATGTATCATTAAATTTATAAAATTTACTTGAAACTGTTATATATCAAAAATATCAATTTTAATGATTTGTCATAAAATGTGTATTACATTGCAATTTCAAAAAATCAAAATTATTTGATATCAGGACATTCTTAGTATTCAGAATGCAATTCGATATGTCTGATGTGCTCTAATGTCCCACAATAAATACTGTCCAACGTTCATACCCCAGCCCTTAACATAAAACAAAATAAAGCGGTCATGATAATCAAGCAGTATATAATTTGTAACATTAAGGCGAACACCACTAATGAAGCGTCTTGGTTGAAATGCTGCGTGAAAATTAATGTCTTTCTTTGCTCAATTTGAGGCCTTTTTGGCTCTCATAGTTGCCTGATGTACCCGTTACATTTTATTAAGAAACAAGGTAGTATAGTTTCTCTCCATTGATTTTGCAATAGCGTCTCCAGGAGGGGGCTCAGAGGGGCTTTCAGATTTATGCGGTGGGGGGGGCTTAATGGCTAAAATGCCAAAAACCTCCTGATTTTACATATCCCTCTAGCGTTGGTTGTCAGTATATTTCAGTCACTTCTCATCAAGTGTTGACAAAGACAACAGTGGTTGTTGAAAGCGATACACAGTAAGTGCATTTTCTTGGATCAGATACTACGAACTCTGGTTTACTAGTTTACTCTACCGATCCTGATGAATTTGTTCAATCAATAACGATATCTGGGGACCAATCACAAGCCAGATTCATTTAAAGATGCATTACATCATGACCAATTTTAGTTAGGCCAGAAATTGGCCTAACTCTCCATAGAATCCCGTGTTAAAAGTTATCCGCAATCCAAAGTCAGTAGTCCACTTGGGAAGCTAACAAACAGAGGCGACGGTGACTGAAAAGATTAGATGTGAAAATCTATCAATTGTGCACAAATAATAATCAGAAATGCAATAGCCAGAAGCACAATTGGCAAGTGGAGTACGGAGAAGTCTAGCTACACCCTGGAAGGAAAAACAGTATTTGAAGCGAGGAAATGTGCAATATGACTTAATGTAATACATTAGAAAAGGCTTAAAAGGCAACTATTAGGCCCTGATTCATATTTAATCATCATTTAGGCCTGTAAATTAGATTGTCTGTGTAAATTTAGCAGGATCCGACTTTTTTTTTTTTTTTTCAAAATGTGTTACATTTCAGAAACACCAAGCTGTTTGTGAGGTGGCGTTAGCTGTATGGGTTATAGGTTGAACTTTTACAATATTTCTGGAAAAAAAAATCCTGAAATCCATATATTAATTTTTACAATGGATGTCGTCATCTGACCTTCTGCTTGCAGAAAGGGAAGTTTTGAAGAACTGAGTTGTTTTCCGGCCCATGTCTGTACAGAAAGTCAGTGGGGGTTATTTACTGGTGTGCACCCTAAAAGGCCCTTGTCATAACCAATGGTGGCGGCATGATTTTTCCGATGCATGAGGGTTTAGGGAAAATTAAATTATATGTCTAAACTTGAGGTTGCATGTGTAAAACATGGTCTTTTTTTAACGCATGTTTGGGGTATTGAAATTATATTTTTTTGGCTTGCACAATCATGGTAAAGATCCATGTCATACATAAGAGATTATAGGACATACAATACTTGGTAGGCCTAATGATAATGCGTAAACTTTGTACCTGTTAGGGAACTGAAATCAGACTGAAAACACAAACGTCATTCGAGGCTCTGTCTCACCAGTTGCATTTACAAGGCCCTTGTTATAACCAGTGGTGGCGGATGATTTTTTTTTCTGGGGGAAGGGTCACACAAGGTTCTGAACAGAAGCGTCACATACGGACCAACCCACACTACCGAGAACCGCGAATGCCGAGAACCGCGAAAGCCGAGGACCGCTCTAGTTTTGTTTTGATTTTGCTTTCCTATGTAGAATTCATATAGATTAGATGTATTTTATGGGGTATCAGCTGCAGATAGCAGCTACCACTTTATTACAGGAACAATTATTGAAAATGCATGCTTTTAGTGCAGACATGACAGAAAAAATATTATTTATAGATTGATACGCTCATAAATTGGGTGAAAATGACATGTTTTTAGAGAGACTTGTGCTATTTTTGAATTGTCTGTTTTTATCAGAAACCACACATTTCTCATCATTGGCAATCAGCCTAGACAACCAGACAGACGATATCGTCATGGTTACATTTGATAGAAATTTTGGATCGATATAATTTTGAAAAATTATTTTGCTGATTTTCAAAATTGTTATTGAAAAAAATTGGAAATTGCCACTGGAGTGGACACACAGACGCAGATAATATTTTTATTGCTGTAATTGAGTAATATTTTGGTTGACTTGGCAGTATTTTGATAGCTGTAAATATCGACGGGAAAAAAAATCAAACTGCAGGTGCAGGATTTAGTTATAAAAAGCTCATTTTGCAGTAGATATTTGACAGTGTGTAGTACACAGGGAAAGACAGTATATTTTGTAATTGTTGTTTTTATGTAGCATTGTGTAGCTTGTTTCTGACATATATCCTAAATCATTTGATGCTAATTTGAAAGTGGAAAAAGTATTTTAAGATAAACGTGCATATTATATTTCGCTTCATTTTTCGCATTTCTTTCAAATAGGAGTGTGTCCTCTTGGCAAAATTTTAAATGTTTACGATTTTAAACCAAAATCATGTTTCATGTTTAAGTTTTAGTGTTAAACATTTAGTGAAATTACTGCATGTGAAACTGGCATGTCTTGCCTGTCACATTTATTTTTGCAAATTCCTACACCAAAATTATTCTGTATTTTTCATTCATTTTGCATTGGGTGTGAACAGTGGGAGTGGTCCTGATATTTTAAACAGCTGCATGGCAGTATATTTCAGGGAAATTGATGCACAAAAATGTGTGTTCATGTATCATTTACATGTACAATTGATCGATTGTACAGCAACATTAATGATTTGTAGTCTAAAATGTTTCCATCACATGGAACAAACTTGCATTGTATGACGTTAACAGTGCTCTATAAAATTTGAAATAAAATTGATCTGAAGAAATGGTTCAAGTTCAAGTTTGGCACGGTTAAACACCCCAGGTGGGGAAAATAAACCGGATTTTGATGTGTGTGCTTTTTTGACCACTATTTGTAGATTTCTTGTAGATGTGCTTTGAAGGCTATAGGGCCAATTTTTGCTATTGATGATTCTGGCAGTGTGTTCCATTCGGTGACAGCCCTTGGTAGAAATGAAAATTTGTAGGTATCCCTTGATGGTTTTGGTGGTATAATGAAGGCTTTGCTGTGGTTGTTCCTGGTGAAGCATGTTACTGGGTGCAGTAGGGTTAGAATGGGATGGCTAGGTGACCTTCGTAGGCTTTCTGGAACTGGCTGAGACGTGATGGTATTATGTTGTTAAAAATAGGATGCCTTGTGCCATATTGGTATTTGAAACTAATCTAGATTTAATATACAATTTTGACAGCTTGTGGAGCATAAATATAATAAAACCGGAAATAAAAATTCCGGTTATTCTACTGATTACTTTAGGAATACATGTATGGCTGTCTACTACTTTTGGGTTAGTATGAGTGCATAGGGCTAGGATCAAGCCCGATCCTGACTCCACTTCGCAGCGCGATGCGATGCTGCTATGCTTTTCAATTAAAATGTACATTTTAATTTCATCGCACGATGTTGCGATGTTTTAAAAGCATGTGGGGTCTGCATCTCCTTTTAAGGTCATTCTACCGACCTTGATTTTCCAGCAGCCAATCAGAAGCGTGCACGGCTGCTATGTCGCAGCGCGATGCGAAAAAGTTGAACATTGTTCAACTTTTTCGCGGACCAAAATTTCCACCGCGCTGCGATGTGGAGTCAGGATCGGGCTTTAGAGTTAAAGTTTAGATTGAGGGCTAAGCTTCATCTGTACATATTTTCATGAAGGTTTACTTGAAGGATTAGCCTACATGAAGGTAGCACCAAAATTGTCTACCTGCTTGCTATACTTTCACCACAAGTTTGTAAGTCATGTAGATGCCCATTTCGCTGGTCTGGGTATCAAATCATTTCAAAAGGTTCCTTAAACTGCATATTCTCTCCTGTCTTGGATTAGACATCAAAACTTATCTTCGAGGTCTCTGGCATTCAGGCCAGAATTTGTTGGTGGCTTTAATCATCATTCTCAACGTGATCCTTCCACAGGTACTTTGTAGGCATTACACAATTGAAAACTGAATGAAGACCTGGCACTCCTCACTTACTATGGATGATAAGGCCTAAGCTACACTAGCAGTAACTGGCTGGGCTTAAGTGTAAAGCTACGGAGAGCGCCGGGGGAGAGTGCTTTCGTATAGGGAATAGAGAATAATATTTAAAGATAATATAATAAAAATAATATTTATGGATCAAATTGGACATATGCAAGTAGGATAAAAGTTTGCATCCAAGATAAATGGTCCAGTTTCCGTATACACATTATACATTACAAAAATATTGAAAAATAATTTTGCTGACAAGTACTGATATTTACCAACTGCAGTGATGTGCCATATGCTGCTAGTTAGTATTGATGTTATTGTTTATGACTATCATGTGAGGGATTGTGACCTTCAATTGCAGAAATTATGGAATAATTGCAGACTGAATTTGAACTTCAGTTCAGAAATTGAAAGAAAATTATATATGATGGAAATTTGATTTGAAATGTTCAATGCACTGTGTGCACCCTATTGTAATAATTATATATTAGGAATATTTTATTAGAATTGAAGAGACATATAGAATATTGTTAGATCTATATTTACTTAAAGTAATGAAATGAAATTTGACTTTATTTGAGCTTCAAATGAAACATAAATCGGATATTTGTTTTGAATGTTCAATGTAGTGTGTGCATTTCAGGAATTACTAATAACAAAAATTATGACTGAAAATACAATGCAATGTTTTTTACTAAAATATTAGTATTAGGAATTTATTGCATTTTCTTTTACTTGATTATATCTCTCTTTATAATTAGCCATTAAAATAAAAATAGATACATGTATATGTATTGGAATCTACACAGTGTAAATATGATTTTCAGTTTTTTCATGTTAATTTGTATAGTGGAATTGTGTAAATTACATCGCTGATGATTTTGAAATGGAAATGAATAAATTGTATATATATGGATATTGGTTTTTGAAATATTTATGCATATGATAGAGAAGTGCTTTAACCAAAAATGTGCATTTGCATCATATAAATCTTTCATAGTGTTACATTCTGCTGTATCATTGTTGTGGGTAGAGCCAAAATCTATTTTTGATCATTTTTCTTGTGTGACAGATGCAACACACGTACAGTGATAAATTTTACACTATATGTGAACATTTTAACATTTTCAGTTTGCCATGATTTTCATATTATCATGGGTATCACGTGTAGCAAATTGGCATTGGATAAATATAGTTGAATTTATCAATGTTTGAAATGAAATATTACCAAAGTAATAAATGTTGGGAGTAAATAAATAAATATACAGCAACCCATGCGTAAAGCTGTGAACATTTATTTACACCTTTAACTTTGGTTAAGGAATGCTTGAAATTCATTTTATAATTTTAAGAATATTTTAATATACTTACAATTACAAAATGAATGTAAAATGTGTTTTCTCTCCTGAACATGAATTTTGAACATATATATATATTAATAATTGTCTTATCAACTTGTTCTCTCTTTTTTCTTTGCATATTTCCTGATGTCAACCAATAGGAAACAACCAAAGGTAAGTAAAATGCACTAAATCTTAAATTTAAAAAACTTAAAACCAAGGTCATACTCATAGGTTAAGCTCAGGACTTGAGAATCACAAAATGCTTGTTCACACGGAAGTTGCACTCGAGGACCGATGACCACTCACAGATCATTATGGGATTTTGTGAAATCCCCTAAATATCTTGCGGATATATTTGGGGATAAATTGGACAAACTTAGGGATTGCAACCCTCAAGGCAATTCACACGGCAGATTTCCGCAAGTTTTTACTTGAGAACCATATTGCCTCCGTATGGATGTGCGTAGTATGTGATGCAATCATGTGAAAGGAGCCTCCAGCAATATTCAATTTAGATTTTCAGCAACATTAATCTCTATGATAAAATGCTACATTTATTTTGGAAACTAGAGCGATAACCGCACCATAGCTGAACCATGAGGCTTCGGCAGTATATTGTGGTAGGCCTATACCACTGTAAAAACCAAGTTGCTACAAGGTTATAAGAATTTCTTCACTTAAAAATAAAATGAAGACTTCAGAATGTATGTAGTCTTTTTGACAGTTACCATGGTTACTCAAAATCAATGTTTCATACATCCTTGTGGTTATTAAGGTTCTGTACATGATGCCAGTCTTCCGAATTTATTTGTGTATGCAATTTGGAATGAAAGAAAATAGGATTTTATCGCTGTCTTCAGTAGATAGCATCTAACATTGATGTATTCAGTAGATTTAATATCGCTGTCTTCTGTATATGGTATTTAACATTACTGTCTTCAGTAGATAGCATAAACAATGCTATTTGTAATCTTTTAAACATTAATGACAAAACAATTAGTAAAACTCATTCAAATGCACTATCAGAGAAAGCATAAAGAAATTTACATTTACTTGGAATAACTGAAAAAGTGATGTATTATGTCTTTGACATTATCAGTAGGTATTTTTTCACATCACAAATTTATGAAAGAGGAAGAAAACAGCAGTGTTGAAAAATACCAAGCTCTATTCCACTGTGTGTAAATGAAAGTGGACAAATTCCTCAAAATTTAACTAAAAATGTGACATTTTACCCTTATTTATGTCACTTTTTATCTTAAAACTTGCAGGGTATGCTATCAAATCTGATCATTTGTAGGCTTTTTAGATTTGTGGATTTACAGTATCACATCACTGTTTCTAAATGCATGGTAAAAAGTCTATAAAAATGTGGTATAAAATACCAACATACCACAATTATTGGATCTTCGCCTTTCCAGCTATATGGAAGTGCTGCTCCTCAATTTTTTTGAGAGGACATACTGGCATCTCTGTGTACAAAAAACTGGAAAATAAAAAAAAAACAAGAAGAAAAAAACCAGAAAAAAAAATGTGGAAGCTAAGAACTATCCTTCTAGTTATTCATATTAAAAACACAGGTAACCTATTTCTTTTCCTCTGAAGAAAAGCTTTTTCTGATGAAAGGCTATTTCTTGTGTTTAAGCTATTTACTAATGCAACTACATTTGTATTAGATATGTTTACTTAATTGCAAAGAAACAATCCCTTGATTCTCTGTGGAGATTTATAGCGGGAAAATAAATCTGAGCTAAAACTGGGTGACCTGGTTTCAATATTGATGGAACAAGTTTCGTATAGGCCTATAGAATATAATGTATCATTTGGTAATGGTTGTCTCAAATGGGCTATTTTAGTCGAAATCCACACTCCCCCTGTGGAAGATTTTAAAGTCTTCCACAAAGAGAGAGTATAAGTTTCAAATAGAATAGACAATTTGGGAACTTGCAGTTGTGGAAGATATAGGTAAACCCTATGCAGAGGTAGTGTGAGTTTCAAATTAATTAACCCTAGCCAAATTGAATTTGAAAAAATACTCCCTCTGTGGAAGATATTTCCAAAATCTTCCACAGGGGTAGTGTGCATTTTAAATGGAATAGCCCAATTTAATATTGAAATGAGTCAAATGGAGGAAAAGCTAGAGAGGACCTAGTTTGAGAAGTCAAATGGAAGAAAAGATAGAAAGGACCTAGCTTGAGAACTGAGTCAATGTTTAGCCTCAAATTATGTTCAGATAACATAGCTTGTAACATGTTGACATAGTAACATGTTGGTCAACATTAATGAAGCAATTTGGCAAAATAGAGTCCATAGTCACCAAATCAAAATTAGTCTTGATGATATTGGTTCTGGAAATATGATCTTTATCATATAGTGTCAAACGTAGCAAAGTACAAAAGAATTTGACTACATTTTTTAACCATGTATGAAAATTATGAATTGACTAATAACTTGTTCATCATCATACATGTAATAGGTATGTCCACTTGGGGATTGGGAATGCACCGGGGAGGTGGAGAGGGCTAAAGCCCTGAAAGCCACTCCTGGACACGGCATTGAATTTACTCATCATCTTTGCTGTTTTGTCATAATTGGCATATTTGAAGAAGCTTAACACTCTCCACATGGGTGTTGACTGCAGACTACCAGTTTCAAATGTTCTCTGAAAATGTCAGAATTGTACATTTTCATGACCGTATTTGGAATTGGCATTAAAAATGCATTAAAATGAGTACAAACATATCCCTGGTACAAACAAGCCTAGTATTGGTTCAGTGGTTCTAGAGGTACCTCTTGATATTTTGAGCAAAAAGTTCAAACCTAGGCCTCGGGCTAGCATGCAAAGCATTAATCATATTTTCAAAGGATATTCATAAAAAAAGATCCTTTTGAAAAAATGATTTATGAAAATAAACAAGTTTTTGTTCCCATCAAGTTACACATTTCAGCTGATTAAGCATGCCCCATATTAATCATTCAGATTTGAAATTAACTTTTAGTATTACAGCAATGAATAGATGACGAGTGTTTTAATTAAATATTTGAGAGAGTAAAATACGATGCTTTGAGGCATAGAGGGGAAAACAACCTGATTAAAAAGTCAGTGGCGTAACTCCTATGGGCTCTGGGGGGCCGCGCCCCCGGGCACCCGGGCTAAGGGGCACCCAAGCCTGGATAGCCTTTGACACGATAATACTTTGTTATAGGAAAGAAGTGGAAACCTTTACCCACCATGCATAGAATTACTCTTCATTTGGGTGCCCTTCCAACACAAAATTTTTGGCGCTTGCAGCATTGAAACTATAAATTGGCATTTTAAAGACCTAAATTCAACTTGATTTAATACCAAATTAGTGGTATTTTTGCACGCCACATAATTGTTTTAGGAAGAGGGGTATTTTGTATTCTTGCCCCTGATCGGAACAATCACTAGCTACGTCACTGCAGCTAGTGATGAGTCTTCAAAAGTAAAGACATTGGAGAATATGAAAACATTTTGTTTTATTAACATGCACTGCATTAGCTTGTATTGAAACATGAAATAAAGTTAATCTGAAACACTATTTGTAAGTTATTCGGTAGGTCTATATGCCTTTCAATACCAAAATTGATTAGCTCTGCACCATGTGCACACCCTTGGTTAGGGGCACCCGAACTACTTTCGCCCCCGGGCACCCTGTCCCAAAGTTACGCCACTGTAAAAAGTAAATATAATATATAGATAGTTGATAAAAGACAATTTGATACATATTTGATGCATTTAAGACTTAGTCTCAAGGTTTTAAAAGATATTTTGTTTACTTAAGATATCATTGGAAGATTCAAGTGAAAAATATTAATAACAATGTCACCAAGTACTGCTCACTGATTAGGCCAAAAAAAAAAAGGTTTGTCTCAAAGCTCACGAGAAATATAAAAACAAATGCGAAATGCGATTTTTTTTATTTATTTTTTTTATTTCCGACTTTTTTCATGGTATTTTGAGAAAAAAGTCTGATTTTCGCCGATTTTTTCTGGAAAAACTAAAAAAATTTTTTTTTTTTGAAATAAAAAAAATTTCCGCATTTGTTTTTTGTCAAATCGTGGGATTTTACAAATTCACGCGCAAGCTTTGAGACGAACCTTTTTTTTTTTTGGCCTTAAGACAGTATTCAGAAATGTAAATTTGTTCATTATTTACCAAAATTGTACTTCTTTTGTTTGATATCATATGTCATGTATAAGAGAGATGTCTTTATTCAAATAAGTTAATGTTTGTCCCCATTTTTGTCTTTAACTCTTTACAGTCATTTGCATTTGATCACTGTTTTTATTCCATGGATGAGAAAAGTTCCAAATTTGCCGGTAAGTAGTATGTCACATTCGATTCATTCCATTTTCAATTAGCTTAACGTAGACAAATGCTAGACTGGTAAATGATACCGATTTCAACACTTTGTCTGCAATTTGTGTGAAGCTTGTATGTAACAATGTAACGTTTTTGTCAACTTATAGTTGAGTTACAGAAAGTCAAGTCACTTGTTTTCTTGACAAGTTAAGTTGTATTTTAATTTGATCACAATGTGTTTAAGTAAGGCACACCAAAGGTTCATTACATTTTCCTAGGTTTTATTACTTCCACAAGCAGTGGCAACACCATATATTTTTCAGGAGGTGGAAAGAGGGAGATAACGAATATCAGTGAGGATGGCGCATAAATGTGGACAGCTGCCTTAAAACAGACAATTATTGGCACTGAAGTAGAATATTTCCCATGAATTTATGTTTGGGAAGGTGGGGGTGGTGGGAGGAGGGTTAGAGCCTTAAGATAAGATGGAGGGTATGGTGAGGGGGTATCCCCCAAAACTTTGAGAACTAACCTGTCACAGGACCCAATATAGTCCTTTGCAGAAATGTTGATATTGCTTGTGTGAGTTTTACAGTGATTGGCATGAGTCAATTTTGATTGGGATATTCCAGTTGAAATCCAAACACATCTTCTGAACAACACAACCTCACTATCTCACACAGGGGGTGTAGATTTCAAATAGAGTCACCCATTCAGCTAACCCATTTGAAATTCACGCTCCCTGTGTGGAAGATTAAGGTCATCGATAGGGGTGTATGGATTTCAACTGGAATAACTCATTTTCTGTTCAAGTTAGGAAACTCGCCCCCTCAATAATGAAAAGATAATTTCTTTCTTCCGGAAATAAGACAAAATTAAGAAAAAGTCATCAGCCGATTGTCAAAGTTGATTTCAGGAGTCATGACTCAACTATAAATCTGACCATCGGTTTTATCAACTACGTACAAATCTTGACAAATTGGTAAAATCACAACGTTGACAACGTTATCAACAAGTTGTCAAAAACAGATCAGATTGATACTAATCAAGGCTCTCTCAGACTATTCCCAGATTGAATTAAAAGAAGTAAACAAGTCAATGAATTCCAAGTCAAGTCATGGTCATTAGCCAATGTTGGCATTTCTTTTAGTATTCACAATAGCCTGTAAACATAAAATGTGCATATTCAAAGCTGGAACCGGCCGACGACGACGTAATGCTTCCGGACCCAAACTGTTAATGGTCTTGTGGCATTTAGTGGGCAACGTAATGTAAAAAGGGTGGTGTGAACCCTAATACATGAAGGAGGTTACACACATGATGTTTTTTGAATGTAGATTGATTTGAATGGGCTATTCCAGTTGAAATATCTTCTACAGAGGGAGTATGAATTTTAAATGGAATTAACACATTTACGACATTAACAGCTCCATTTGAAATTCACTCTCTCTCAGGAGAAGATTCAGGTTGAATCTTTCTTAGAACTGCCTAATGTGCTCATTCCATTTGAAATTCATACTCCCTCTTTGGCAGATATTTCCAAAATCTTACACAGGGGTAGTGTGGATCTTATATGGAGCAGCTCAATATGTGCATATTTGGATCCTCTGCAGTAGATAGTTAGTTTTTCGTACATGAACGCTAATGTGTGATGTTATGATGATATGCTTCAACAGCAAGAATACACATTATTTTCATAAGAATTGCTTGTTAGACTTAATTACTGTAATACTAAGTGTTGCAAAAGTTAACCACATAATTTGATTTCATTACATGAAATTGGGACTGGAATGAGCACATTAGGCAGTTCCATTTGAATTTCATACACCCTCTGAGAAAGATTTAACCTGAATCTTCCCCTGAGGGAGGGTGAGTTGCAAATGAAACTGCTCATTCCATTTGAAATTCATACTCCCCCTGTGGAAGATATTTCCAAAATCTTCCACAGGTGTAGTGTGGATTTTAAATGGAATAGCAATGTGCCTGTGCTTCTGATGTTGAGAGCTGATCTGAACTTGATCTGCAGACCCATATGGCAGGTGTGACGTATGCACAACTTCTTGATACAAAATTTCACATTGGGATTATGCGCAGTACTAGTTTATACTTGATCCAGATCTAAGTGACATGGATCAATGTGAATTAAACCTCATCGTGTAAAAAGTCGCAAAGAGTACATCTTGTGAGCGAAGCATGCAGAGTCTAATGTACATAGAATTTTCTGACAGCCATGCTTGAAATTTATTATATAGTTAAAGGAAACCTTGTATTTCCAAGTAATTCTTTATTAAATTTTAAAATAATTTTTTTTTTTTTCTCAGAGAATTTATTTACAATATACAATCCTTTTCTAATGTTAATTAAAATCTATAAAGAACCTTTAAAATGTTAATGATATTAAGTATTGGTATTAAGTTATTGCCTTTCAATATTCACTCCAAGACTGGAATTTGTTTTATAAATGGAAATAGGGAAACACTTGCAATTAAATTATGATGGTAAGCCTCTTATCTTGTTTGTTTGTTCCCTTTTTAAAAAAATTTGTTTTTCTGTATTTTCCCCTTTATTTCTAGTTAAAAAAACTCCCTTTCGTGTTATTTACAGACAAAATTATCCAAGGAAGTGTTTTGATTTCGATCATTATAATATTTCCCTATAAAATATCTAGCATTTTTATCCTTTTATGATCAATAATTTCTGTCATGGTGTTAAGGTTGATTCAATCCTAGTAAATGTGGTTTTATTTTCAAGCTCCACCCATGTTGTCATTGTGTGTACAACTGTACATATGAGTGTGATGTAGTTATTATAACCCCAGACTTGTGTTATGTATATTTGTGAACAAAAATGTTGGTTATTAATGTTATTTGAAGTACTCTACAACATTATTTGGGTAGCATTCAAGTTGAGCTTTAAAAATGGTATGGTGTTATCATTCAAGATACGGTATTCATGATTTATTTTTGACAATATATGGGAGTTGGAAACTATTTTAAAGCAAAATGCATATTTGTTTTAGAGCATATTTTAGAGTTAATCAAATTTCTTTAAAAAATCTGTATCCAAATTAGCACCGATATTTTATCATTTGATTTATTTTCAAGGGGGAAAATTATTTCTGTGTTGAGTCACAGTGGCTGTTACTTGTTATTATTATCTTGAAAATGCAACAATTGTTTTGCAAAAAAAATGTCCAGTTTGGTTTTCATAAGGTAGTAATTTAATAAGCACCTCTTCCAGATGACTTAAGGTAGCTGCCTCGGATACAACACCCTTGTAGAAAATAGCTCCTGTGTCAGATCAATCAGGTCTATTCATTTAAATCTTTAACATAACAAAGAGTACCAGGGATGTTCAATTGGTTGAATATGCATATAGACATAAAATAGGATATAGATGACTGCCACTTGGCGAGAATGTTTTGGTTCACCGGGTCATAGTTTTTCACTTTCATGTTAGGTCCATATTTCCTGCATAAGTGGAAATCATCAGACAATCCGTCATGTAATGTCAGGCAACATAATAGTGAGAGAGTCCTATCCTCAGTAGTGGCTCTTTCTTGCCCCCCCTCCCAGTTTGTCCCCCCCCCCACTTGCGAGAAAAACACACACCAAAATTACGTAAATTTCTACTTTTTACGGCAATTTTGTGTTGATTTTACACCCCCTGAAATTCACTTTGACCCCCTAATGCCCCCACCAAAATTCCTGGTGCAGCCACTGCCTATCCTACAGATACTGCTTGAGATTGACAACAGGTAACATGTAAATAGTGATGCAAATTTGGAGAACAAAAATGCAAATTGCGCTGCAATCTGTAACACAACATGCTGGCCGTTGTCACCTTAATTGAATTAAAAGCATTCTAGAGCATCCACTATCTGAAGTTGGATCTTTAGGTTTGCAAGAGAGCATAGCGACAGGGAACTTGAAACCATGTCTCAATGAAGTACCACCAACTTGTAAAGGTCCTCACGAAGATGTGCAAAGCGATGATCATCTGATCGATATAATGATGCATCGCCATGGCGAGAGAGGAGAATTTAAAAAGGTTACTTTATGAGATACAAACACAGGATTGATTTGTATGCGCGGAATTTAACGTATGACCATGCGAGGCTTTAGATTTTGAAGTAGTTGTTTTTGGGAGAATTGATTTTCTGTTAAAAGTTCTTTACCGGCATGATGCTGCTGTTCAGATATACGCTGTTTGTTTTGTTAGCAGAGGCATATAGTTGAAACACAAGATGTATTATCAATTTGAAAGGTTTAAGGGGAGTAGCCAAGGGGCTCAAACAAGGGACTTATGTCGAGTAAGTTTCATTGTAAATCGGTCAGTGTTTTGCTCACTTCGACTTTATATTTATCTAAAAGTACCGACTATAATCACGGAAGAAATCAACAGATTTCAACTTCATCTTTAACCAAATAGTTGCATTTAAATCAGAATATTTTGGGCGTTGAAATGACATGACTCGGCTAATTTGCAAGGCAGAATCCTTCCCCTTTTCTTCTCATAGTCTGTTGGATCATGTCTTTGATGTATTTGCTACCTCAGTATTCAAAGTTGTTGATGTAGATTGTCTTATCATTGACTAACCAGAGATATATCTATGATTACCGTAATTGTCTTCAAGATAGCTTGTACAACATAAGGGTGAAATATGTTTGTAAAATTGTTAAAGGGTGTTAAATTTTAATATATGTTAAAAAAATTTAATTCAGAGATTCAAAATTTTGGATTTTACAACACACACCTTCAGAGTTGGATGCTCCCTTGGAAATTACTTTGGGACATGTTATCAGTCTGCGTAGAAAGCTTCAATGAACATGATGGAAATTTATAACTAAAATACTGATAGGTTGTCAGAATGTGCTAAATTAACCTTGGTTTCATTTTAGACATTGCCAGTGAGTAAAATCACACTTCTTAATTTTTTATGCCTACGGTTTCATTAAAGGCATTGGAGGGAGGCATGTTTCCTAGTTATATTTCCGTCCATCAGTGCATCCGAGCTTGTGAGCAAGATTTCTCGGATATGGGAATGCGTAGAGTGATGTGACTTGGTGGAGGGGTGACAATGTTGGTTTGCAAATTCCATTTGATGTTAGTTCAAAATATGCTAATTAGGCAGTTCATTTGCATAATTCTAAAGCATGGTTAAGGCAGCATTATGGACCTCCTCCTCACCTGATGAAAGTTTTGAAAGTACACTATACCACAGGGCCCCTTCACTGGGGTCCTCACTCTTATCATACAACTCTGTTGTGCCCCCTCTCTTAATCAAACTTTTACAAATTTTTGTATTATTCTTTCTGCGTCCCGGGTAAAATGATGCGTATTAAGTTGGAGGCATTAAGGCTAACGCATTGCAAGAACCACAATATTTCTAGTGTTTCTTGAATTAAGTTATAGTTACAGTTTGCAGACAACCAACCTGAGCCAATAAAGCATTTTCTTCAACCAAACGCAAACATAGTAGTCAATTTTAGTATTTATTTTTGGAACCACTACCATTGCTTGCCGCTGTAGGGGAAATATCCCAAATAAGGCTAAGTTGATTTCTTTGAAAAAATCGTATGCAATCATGGCAAACCCAATTTGCAACCTAGCGTGAAGTCTAATTCGATTATTTTGTGAAGCATTTCACAACTTACATTTTACGCTCGTCGTTGAATCAATATTGTGAAAGTAAGATTTCTTGGTTTCGCTTTGATGTGATTCTTGCTCAACATATTTCCACATGACATTTGTTCTAAGTATAACTAATTATATCAAATCTAATAATTGGGTATCATTACAAATACTACATGTAGTCAATGAAAATCTGTAATGATATCAAAGTGATTCTTTTCTGTAAGGGTTTTAATGCTGTGTGTGCAAGCCATTAGGCTTCAATATAAAAAGTCCAAATGTTGAGATATTTTCTCAAAATATCAAGAGTTTTCTTAAGAACCATTGAACCAATACTAGACTTGCTTATACTCATTTTAATGCATTTTTCATGCCGATTCCAAATATGTTTATGATAATGTACAATTCAGAAAAAAATTCAATTTTGAAAAAAAAAAAAAGGAATTTGTCGTCTGCAATCGACACCCGTGTGGAGAGAGTTAAGTTTAATAAAAAAGAATAGGACAAATGTTAGATTGTACCTACACCTTTCCTAGCTAGGCATCCATTTGACATTCATTTCCATTGCTTTTAGATTGCAGCATTGCAGAGCCGTGTTACGGTTTATCTTCTAATGTCAAAAAATGAGACTTTTTAAGGGGCCCGCCGTACCCGCGAAGAGAGATTTACATAAACTAAACCCTATTTCCCCTATGGGCATGAGACATAAATGTCAGGCCGACCCAGCCAGGTACACAGAGACTTTTTTTAATTTCTTGAATGGTCGATAAAATCCTGTGAAGAATAAAATGGGCTATTCCAATTTAAATCCATACCCCCTATGAAAGACATGACCTTAAGTTTCACACACATGGAATGTGTTTTTCAAATGGCGCCGGTAACGCCATTTGAAATTTACACCCCCTGTGTGGGAGATTAAGGTCATGTCTTCCAGGGGTGTATGGATTTCAACTGCAATAGCCGAATAAGAGTAGGGGTTTTTATCATGAATTTTGTAGCTATAGTCTTGTCTTTATGTTTTGAAGAGGATAGACGGAACTGAGAAGGTTGCATTATATGGTCTGTGTGTCCACCTGCTGTATCGGATTTGCCTCATTTCTCCGGTTTACTTTTGATTGACTGCCAGGGTGATGTTTGTAATGGGGAAATGTTTCAAGTCGGTTACAAACAGGTATCCATAGTGATAATGTATTGTGTTGTTCATTGGATAAATAAAGGTCATATTAATTTGAGTTGTTGAATTGGACATGATATAATAAGATGGTTAGAAAGGGTATAAACATGCTTTTAGAAATTAAAAAAGAAAAGGATTCAGCTGCATTTGGGATTATTGAATATTCCTGAAGTGCAGAATATTTTGCAATGGGGTACCAGCAATATGACATTATGCAGTACTTGTAAATTTTGATATTTTTGTGGCAAATGTTACAGAAACAAAGCTGTCAAAATATGACCTATATTCAAAGTTTTCTAAGAAACCGTTGAAATGTGTTACTTTGAGATTAAAATTGTGGTAATTTTACAAAAAATGGAAGAAAAGAAATCTTGTAAAGTGTGCAGCATTACATTGATCCATTTGGCTTCCTCGAGACACTAGTGTCCATGTGCGATACATGCACGACCACAGTCGGTGTATCTGTGGGGCGTGGTCACTACTTTGCACCGCATCGTGTACTACATATGCACCGCCTTTGATCACATGTCTCACGAAGATGCTTCTGTCTGAAGGAAGCCAAACGGACTATATAGTAGTAGGCAGCATCTGCTTTCAGATATCACAATACCTGCGCTCTAGACACATTCATGTATTCCTTCACATACTCTTCATTATTTACTTACATCGAGGGGTTTGTGTCCCATCTTCAATAGCTGCCAGGTGTAATATTTCTAGACCTGCTATCGACACGTGATTTCTAATTCAACACTGTGTCGGGAAAAAAATACGACAATCGACATGTGTCGAAACTCGTAATGAGATTTTTAAAAATGCTGAAAAAGTCGATAGATAAGCTTAAAATCACACCGATATGAATTACGATCACCGACTTCCGGTGTAAACACACTTCCTGGTTCGTTCTACTTCCGGGTTCTGGTCAACTTTGGGGGGTAATTTTTTACTTTCCGATGAAAACATGATCGTATGGTATGCTTATTTGGACAAAATAGCATGGAAATTTCATTTTTTTCTTTTTTTGATGAGTGTCGAAAAAGGACAATTTCAAGTGTTGGATTTAGGGCCAAATCGACGATAATACGACACATACGACAATCGATAACAGGTCTAAATATTTCAGATGTGTTAATGCTGAAATTGTCAAAATGTCTACAGGGCAGCCATTGCAGATACATCCTCTTACTCTACACATATCCCCTTGATATGTTCCTCTGCATCCTAAGTGATAATTTAAATAAGCTTATAGAACGTATGGATTGCCGGCGAGTCTTACTTGGCAGCCATTGCAGATACATCCTCTCTTACTCTACACATATCCCCTTGATATGTTCCTCTGCATCCTAAGTGATAATTTAAATAAGCTTATAGAACGTATGGATTGCCGGCGAGTCTTACTTGGCAGCCATTGCAGATACGTCCTCTCTTACTCTACACATATCCCCTTGATATGTTCCTCTGCATCCTAAGTGATAATTTAAATAAGCTTATAGAACGTATGGATTGCGGCGAGTCTTACTTGGCAGCCATTGCAGATACGTCCTCTCTTACTCTACACATATCCCCTTGATATGTTCCTCTGCATCCTAAGTGATAATTTAAATAAGCTTATAGAACGTATGGATTGCCGGCGAGTCTTACTTGGCAGCTATTGCAGATACATCCTCTCTTACACTACACATATCCCCTTGATATGTTCCTGTGCATCCTAAGTGATAATTTAAATAAGCTTATAGAACGTATGGATTGCCGGCGAGTCTTACTTGGCAGCCATTGCAGATACATCCTCTCTTACTCTACACATATCCCCTTGATATGTTCCTCTGCATCCTAAGTGATAATTTAAATAAGCTGATAGAACGTATGGATTGCCGGCGAGTCTTACTTGGCAGCCATTGCAGATACGTCCTCTCTTACTCTACACATATCCCCTTGATATGTTCCTCTGCATCCTAATTGATAATTTAAATAAGCTTATAGAACGTATGGATTGCCGGCGAGTCTTACTTGATAACTGCATACTATTAATAATCACAAGACTGCCGATATAATGTCATTGATGGGATCTATGTCTTTGATGATGTGTTGAATAAGTATTACCCAGGAGAGACTAAAAGGATAGCTTCACTTGTAGAATTAAGGTACTTTTAATGGTTCCTATGGAGCTAAGGGTGTCATGATAGGAAATTGTATAGTTCTTTTAAGAACTAAGACTTCATAAGAAAGAAAATGAAAAGCCTAAACCAATTTCTAGATTATCTTGTACTCTTTGCAATTTTAATTAGGTGTGGTATCAAATTAAATGTGTAATATTGCTCATGAAAATTGTGGGTGTTGCATTTACTGTGTGCTTATGCATTTGCTGTAATGCATAACGTTGGTGTATGTTGAAGATGTATAAGTCACTATGGACCACAATGACCTCATCCCAATGCCATAGTCCAATAACCTCAATTAAACAATCATAGTGCAAAAATTGACCTCATGTTGCAGAGTATGAGTTTTGTACCCAAATTTTCAAAGGTCATTCAATGAATGTACAAATGTATTGGGGTTAAAGAACTGTGCACTATTAGATGAGAATGTTTTGGATCCTAGTGAGTGGGAATCAACAGGTTGAACCACGTTAGAAAAAAAAAAAAAAAAAAGGAGTTTGAGCACATTAAAAATATATATTCTTAGCACTGGGCAACTGGGTTTTTGAACCGGCCATGGGGAATTGAACACAAGTGGGCCATTTTGTTATTTTCATGATAATGTTGCAGCTCTGGTGGCCCTAGAGCCGGCCCCAAACCAAGTGGCCCACATTTTAGCCTATCTGCAATTGGTAGGGAATAAATGTCTTTTCTTCCTCGCAACATAAATTGCACATAGTACACCTGTTGCTTGGTATTTGTGGCCTATTTCTCAGATTTTAAAATTAGGCCATCACTTTTTCCCTGTGAAACATTACCATAGCACAGTAGGCCATCACTTTCCCCCCATGAAGCATAACCATAGCGATGACATTCGTGAACTGCAACCGAATCTCAAATTATGTGTGAACATTTCTTGCCCAAACATGAAATATGTTTTACATTACATTTTGAGCCTCTGCTATAGTAACACAGACACAATTCAGACTTCTTAAATATCACTTTTAGCTGGCAAAAGCAAACGGCTGGAATCTTGTAACATCAAAAGTCTGTCTGTCGAGATTGAAACAGCTATTGGCTTCACACACCTACACATTGGTGTAATTTCCATCCTTGCAGGTACAAAAGTAGTATGTGCTTTGTTAATTATTAGCCGATACTTGGGTTAACTTGAGAGCAGACGATTGATTAAAAAATGTCGTCTGCTAGGTAATTTTTTGTGAAGAATCTATCATTTCTACTTTGAGGAGCAGACCAGATATCTTACACTTCCCATAATGCATTTCTTTAAAAAAAATATATATTTCAATGTGTTTTTTTATGTTTCAATGATGTATTTCTTCCTGTACTGATTTGAATTCAGTGCAAGATGAATCGATAGTGACAAAAATACCTAGAGCTCACCTAGATCTTGCAATTGAGGTGTTTTTTGTTACTGTAAAAGTGGTAATTTTCGTGTGTGTAATTTTTTGCGCTTTGTCGATTTTGAGCTACATTTCTTGTTTTTAATTTCGCAATTTTGAGTTTTCTTACATTTGTGTGTTTTTATTTTCGCTGTAGCTGTGTTGAGTGCAAAAAGAGCAACAATTAATGTACCACGAAAATTTAAACTTTTAGAGTACTATCCATCCTTGTTGCATCGAATAGCAAATCAGAACAGGGAAGAAATGCATTGTGGGAAGTGTAAGATATCGTCTGGAGATTCTAAAATAATTGTGTCCTAAGTGAAAAGACAGTATCTGGTATAGTATCTATTTACAAATACTATGTGTTTTGCTTGGAAGGGGAGAGCATGAGAAAAGTGTCTGGATTTTGTTCATTCTTGAGATGATTTCAGAGATATTTGAAGCGAGAATATATATATGTTATGTTGAGTCGTGTTTCAATTACAGTTATGTACAGTTGGCCTATTATTCTAGTTAATGTGGTTACTGCAGGGAGAATGTCATTGGAGGTAACCAAATGTGATGAATGCTTGTTGAGTAGCTTGTTGCTAGAATTGATTTTGGGATTTGGAAGAAAAAAGGGCCTTCCTACTTTATGTATTTCATCGTTATCTGCATCATATAAATAATTATATTCTCAGGAATTATATGTATACACTCGGTTTAGAGAGGAACAGCAAGATGTCCCTTGCTCAGATTGTCGCTAGCACCCTGCTAATGAGCGCTATACGCCGACCAACGTTTTGATGCGTAATAAATTTTGTTGATGTGAAACAGTAAGAAAACACTTTTGACCCCATGCGGAGGCGCTTCTGGGTCATGCATATCGGGTCTGTATGATGGCTTCACGCTTTGACAAATGAGAGCTGCCCTTTCATCATCAGCGCTAGGTCGCCATAGTGGGCAATTTAAATTCATTGGTTTCCAGACGGGATAGTTGAAAAATTTTAATTCCCACCCACCTCTCCCAATTTAATTGGCCAATCAGATTATCAGTCTGCTGTTATGATTGTCAAACAATTGAATCAGCCAATCAGAACCCCACTTCCGTGTTTATACTGCACATGTTCTCAAAATGTAACTGCCATTCTTCTCTGCCAGAAACTGTAGTTAAGTTCAACAGTTTCAGCATATTGTAGCTTGCTTGCTGGGTAAGAAATTAAACAAGGAAATTCAAATTGATATCAGGTCGCAAATAACTCAATTTACTCGATTACATCAGACATTTGTGTTGAGAACTGAGCAGGTATGGCTAACATGTCCATGTTTAAATTAGGTCTGCTTCTGCTTTGCAGAGGTAAATGGCTACAATGCACACAGACCGATGACAGCATTTGATTTAAAGGGATATTCAGAGACAGTCAGTTCCTATCATTTTGTACAAATTAGTTACTAGCTGCTCCAGAATATAAAATAAATTAAATATAAATTTGATAACAGATAGCTTAAACTTTTTCATGAAATAGCTCCTTTTATTCTGAATCTGTGGATCTATCATAGCATTATCTGCTTGTGTGAGTTAAGCTGTCTTTTGTGTGTGCGACGGTGGGTTTCGATGACCCTAATCTTAACCATAACCTGAAGCCTAACCCCAACCATATTCCTTAAACACGGGGTACACAGGGTAAACCAGAAGTGTAAAACACAGAGTGCACAGGGTCAACCAGAATTGTACCGAAACATGGAGGGATGACCAAAAATGAGCAAAGCTGAAACTAGGTTTTGCCACCCTAGAAGAAAAAAGCTTATTCTACTTGCATGACAAAAGACAAATGAGTTACCAGACAAGAGGAAAGGCTAGATATTGGGTTCTATGGTGATCGCTCTGACTAATACATCATTGTTTTACTCATGACATTTTTCAAATTGCACTCGTGACATTTTTCAAATTGCACTAACAAATTTAGGCCAAATTAACAAACACCTTGGCCTACATTGTCACTTTTAAATATCAGCCAGCAAGTTGTAGACCATTTCTTTTGGTTTTAGAACATGTAGAATGTCAAGTCAACTTTGTTTAATCATAGATTGTCTATGGATAAGGCCTAATATAAATTATGTTTGTATTCACAAGATAGGTGTAAAATTATTCAAATGTCATCTTTAGACAAATTGCGTGCATCATCAACCAACTTGCTGTCTTTTTCTTCTCCCAGCCAAGTTAATTTCACATCATCTGTCAAGAAAAGTGACTAATTTTCGCTACGATTAATATTGCAGTTTTTGCAGCATCTATGGTTTGAAACCATTTTGTACATTTTTGAATTGGGCCACTATTTGTAGTTGACTCAATAGTCTGCACGCTAAATGAAAGTTTTGCTTTCTTTTCATTTTCAAGTCATAGTGGATGTTCCCGAAAGGCTTGAACATTAATGTGGTTTGAACATTTCTTGTCAGAATTTCACATTACATAAAATGAAGGTGACAACTGTCTGAATGCCAAGGTTAATAGTTAACTCTATAACTACATCAGTGTCAGCACCAATGGCAAATTGCCTTGCAGATATCTAATGAAGACCAACTCTGTCAAGGACATGATGATCAGACAGATAGTGTAGACAATCAGTTTGGTTACCAGTTTCTTACCCAATCAAAAGCAGTATGTTCTGGCATGAGAAATCCTCATTTTTTTAAACCACCATTTGTTTAACTATAATGTTTCTCATTTCTTTCACGTCCAATTTTTTACGTATAGGCCTACATATTAGTACACAGCTTTCTAACTTTATGAATTGCTGTTACATATCTCTTGATTTTGACTACCTTGTTTTACCCAATCAAGTCTGTGTTTATCTGTATTCATCATCATCATCATCATCAGTCGGCTGCGGAGCAGGCGACTACAAGCTTTCTCCAACTGTTGCGATCTTGGGCAAGCGAAACAATTTTGTTTGGCTGCAGCATCCCTTCAGTATCTCCCAGGAGGTGCTGCACATACTGTAAGTACAGTGTCCGCGGCCATCCCGGTTTCCTCTTCCCATGTGGTGGAATATAAAGGGCATATTCTTTCACAGGCTCGTCATCCTCAAGACGCAGTATATGGCCGAGAAATTTGAGTTGATGAATCTTGACTTTGGCAACCAGTGGAGTGGTGTTGGTCAGATTGCAGATGGTTTCATTTGGGATCCAATCCACACGCTTGATGTTTAACATGACTCTGTAGCAAGATGTTGCAAAGGCATTGATCTTGTTTTCCATGTCCTTGGTGATTACCCATGACTCGCACCCGTACAGTATTTTCTGTATTAGTAGCATGTATTCTCATCATATTTTGTTTCTGACCTTTATACTTCCGAAGACTTTTTTTCCAGAAAAGCTCAAGACTGTTTCAATTTAGACTTACATTGACAAGAAATTAGTCCATTAGGCGACGAAAAAAAGAAACTCTGTTCTACGGGCGGACGGACCTTTCAAGTAGGGTCGGTTGGTCGGCCTTCTTTTTTTTTTGTTGAAATTACCCAAAAAATCACCAAAATCTGTAAATAATTTGCAATTTGAGAAAATACAAAAAAAAATTTGTTCCTGAAATTTCCGAAATTTGGGTCAGCATTCATTTGTACAGGAAATTTTTCCCCCAATTTGTTCAAAATCTGGGTAGGTCGGGCCCGAAGAACAGGGGTTTCTTTTTTCGTCGCCTTATTGGCCGGTAATTAAGAAGGTACTAACTACTATAATGCAGGAGGTGGCAGAGTTTAAGTACATTTTCACACTGTTTAATAAAATACAAATTTTTCAGGAAATCAAGAAGAAATGCACATGTAATAAAAGGTTTTGAAATCCTACTTCTTAAGCCATTTTTGTGATTTCACATGCCTTAGGTCTTTCCTTTGTTGTTGATAATGTACTTTTAGTACAAAGTAGAACAAAGTTCACACACAGTCAATAGGACTTACAAATGTATGTATTATGATGTTCAGCCATTTTGTAGATCATTTGCCTACACTTGTTTGACAATCAAATATTGGCCTTGCTTGACAAGTCTAGTATTTACATTTCAATTTTAAACAGATCAAGAAACATTACTGGTAAAAGTGCAACATGTTTGGATGAACTCTGATAGCGCATTCATGTTTAAAGGGATGTAGTTGTAAGCCATTCTAGGACACATTACTTGCATAAAATTGTTTCTTATGTGCAATTAGGATTTACTTTACTTCACACAAATAAATTAGTTTTTTTGTTTAAAAAAAATCATAATTAAGAATTGTGAATCTTTTATTGTGGATCAATAGACTTTTTTGAATTATTGTGAATGTTCCGGGGAATGTTCTTGTTAAATTTTGCCATTATGTGACTAAAAAAGCCCTGTTTTAACGGGTGTGACTGATCCAGATTTTGCATCTTGAGACATTTTTTTAAATTTTGCTAAAATCATGTCAAATCAGTAGTTTTGGGCAAAAATGAATTGATTTTGATTACAAATATTTGAAAAAAAATTCCGAACATTTTCAAAATATGTCTGCAAAAAATCATCAAATTTTTGACAGATTTTTCAAGCTTTTGGTGATATTTTAGGGTCATTTTAGCCTCCGGAAAAAAAGATTTAAAAACACAGTCCTGGCTGCCGACCCTACTTAAAAAGTGGCCCTAAAACAGGTTTTTTCTTTTTCTTTGCCTTAATTTACACTTATATTCAGCATGCTCAAAGAAGCTTAGATGTGGAGGGTGCATCACTAAATATGCAGGAGGAACATGCAACATGCATTGCAAACTATTACAAGAGTACATTTTCACTTGAATTTGAATGATGTTTACAGTACATTCCATTTGCCTTACATGTAAAAAGTCACATTCCATGACATACAAATTGTTATCACAACATTCTAAATTGGAAGAATGAATGTGCTGAGCAAATGGTAGCATTGGTTTACCATTTATCCCTTTAATATGTTTAGTGATGGGGATAGAAAGTGAACATGGTAAAGGTGTAAAGGTTAAATTGCAAAGCCATGAGACAGACTTGGTGTAGGTGGTTTACCTTGTGTTTAGGAGTAGGTTATGGAAAGAGGGTTTTGTATTGAAAGTCAAAAGTCAAAACAACTAAAATATTCACTTGTTTTCATTTCTGAGTGATGGTGACATCTACATTGTATATCATTGTTGTGTCATGTCATGTCGTTAGCATGTTGCTCTATAAATAGTAGATTGATTTGTATACTATACAATGTATAGGTGCCTTGTGATTCTTAGAATTAGATCAAACAATGAGATACTGTGCGCTTGATTTTAACTGTGGAGGAATCAAAACTTTTGCACCTAATAATCTGTATAAATTGCACTACTTTGTGCATTTCATTGATCAATGTAAGCTAATAATTTGTGCAACCAAACTACATTACCTTTGTAAAAGCCTAATCTTAATTGACTAGTGTGTTGTAGACCATGTAACTATTAACTAATAAGCAATTGAGGGGGCAGGATAGGGGTGAACACCTGTATGGTTTATACAGGTGTCATTACATGGGTGGGGGAAACTTGGTTCATGACTGAGGGGGTTGACTTGTAGCACACCTCCATCATATAGCACCACTGTCCCCACTGGTTGTGCCCCTGCAGACTAACAATTTCATTAGATTTGCCAAGATGAGTTTGACAGCTCTGTTGGTTTTGACATGGGATGGGAAATATGAATTGGGGAGGGGGTAAGCTTGGAAGGGGAATGTGGCAGTTGTGGTACCACCACTTCATGTATCTCTTCTAACTGACCATGCTTTACTACCTCTGCATTCTCCACATTAACCCTAACCTGACTGAAACTCACTAAAGCTCAATATGAAAAGCACTGCATATGCATGTATTCCACGTTTGAGATGACACAATCGTCAAGTCATATATACCCACGGAATCGCTGGCCAGGCCAGCGAAAACCCTGTGGTACAGGTCTGTGATCTTCTGCGTGGCATATGGGAGGGGTCTGAGGGTTTTGGCACAATATGTTATGCACAGAACACAAACAACTGCGCACTTTGAATCAAAGTTTGCCAGGTAAATAGCAAAATAAAATCTGGAGGCACATTAAGTTTCTTTTTTATGATTTTTTTGAAAATTCAGCATTTTTTGACAATTTTTGGTGCAAATTTCTCGAAGTTGGTTGAAATTCCAAAAAATGAAATCTAGTTTTTAAAAATTACTAAAAAAAAAAGTTTGGCCCAAGAATTTTTTTGTTACGTTTTACGAAAAAGAAGTGGGACAAAAAAAACGTTTTTTTTTGGATTTTGTGACAAAATGAGCATTTTGGCCCAAATTTGACCTCACAGATGAACTTATCAAGTCTTTTCCATTCTAAATATGTATACTTTTATATACTTTAGACCAACAATTTAGCAGTTATGAGGCCCGAAAGTTTCCATAATTCCAGGGTTCAGACCATCTGTGTTCAGACCATCTGTGTTCAGACCAACCTTAAGTTTCCTCCATGAGCAACATGCAAACATGGCAGAGTTGGTATTCCTCGACTTTACCTCACAGGTTTAGCATATGGTTGATGCAATTCTCGTTGTTGTGAAACTGGTGTGAACATCCAAAGATCCCTTGTTTTCGTGTTTTTCCTCTTTCAATTAAATCACCAAGGGAACACCATTACATCATTACCTAACTGACCACGCCTACTGCCTCAACCGATTTCCATGTTATCATTCCATGCTAAACAATGGTAAATCTTGTCTCAATACATCCCACCAGGCATCTCGCTCATGTTCTCCCTGTTGCTATTGTGCAACTCATGTGAATCCCTATGCACTGCTTATTTTCATGTTTTTGTTTCCCCCCTCTGGCCTAGAAATGCAAGCTGTGTACAGTGCTACAGGGCAGTGAACTCCGTTCATATTCATAGTCCTACAGTCTTTGAAAGTAGACATAGGTTTTTAGTGACAAAAATAAGATTTGCTGATTTACCATTTAGCCTGTCTGTTAGAAAAGTATGTTATGGAAAAGTAAGTCACTTGTAAACCTTCACTTATATTATCTTGGTGTAGATTATTCATCTAGTAGTTTAAAACGTTATTTTGAAATTGAATCTAATACGGGAACTGAAATTTTACGTAGTTTGCTACGTTGCATAAAAAACCATCAGACTTCATCAGGAATCTGATTGATGATGGTGTGACATCAGAAGTGTGAACACTTCTTCAAGCCTGAAGAAGCAATCATCCTTGACAAGGAGGAGAGGTGGTTTGAGAGGGGAGTCAGAGAATCCATATAGGAGAGAGTGGAGGAGCTTGCCATTAAAAAAGAGGGGGACTGTTTCCAGAGTGGAGGAGCCCATCATTAAAGGGGGACTCTGTTTCCAGTTGTCACTGGGATTCGGCATTACACCATCATCAATCAGATAGATGCCCGATGAAGTTTGATGGATTCTGACGCAACTTCGTGAGTTGCACAATTTTGTTTTCAGTACTTCACTTACATTGGTTATGGAGAATCATTGGGGTGAGGGAAGGTGGATACACCATCTGGTTATGACAATATGGTTTTTCACAACAAACCACAAACACCGAAATGGTGCTGTTCTCTAGGACTAAATGATTGGAATACAAACTACGTAGTTGACCACTATTATTGAAGGAGATGCATTTATTTTCCTTCTCATGTGCCGGCTCCCTTTGGCCCACAAAATATGCTGGCTGCGTTGAACAGAAATACAGGAATAAAGGAAATCAAGAAAAAAAAATCTTGAGCCATGTTGAAATGTCACTTGAAATTCTAATATTGCAGAGAGCAAAGTTCAACTACATTGGCATGATCAGGCACTAAGAATGTTACCTCATATACTTTAGGCATCCAATCTCATACCCATAACACCTCAGGTGGTTCCAAAATTAACAGGTTGAAATAGCAGGTTAGTGGACTTTGAAAGAAGAGTTGAGTGGATTGATGCTTATAGTGTTGGAAGTCCTGTCTGAAATAGCAAAATACACAAAAGCAGGAAGACGGCGCAGGAAATGCATTGGACATGCTGCCTGCTACTCCTGAAATTACGCTTTGACTATTTTGATGTTAGCATTGGCTAATGTCTTCCACTTAGGTTTTAGTGGCAGTCACTCAAGTGTTTGGCTCAAGAGCTACTGATCTTATGTAAGGGGCAGGCATGTTCAGACTTATTTGAATAAAGTTGTTGAATATGTTGTTGAAAATTGACAATTTTATGTCACGTCTCTTCCACAAAAAGTGTACTTCCTTGGAATGTGAGTGGAATTGCCCACTATATATAATACCTCTGTGGTGTTGTCCATTAGGAGTCCTCAAGACAGTCTGTGTGTGATCCAGCATTTGATACGCACATGATCAGCAAAGGTGGGTGTATCTGTAGAGCGCAGTCGCTTTACACCGCATCGCATGCTACAGATGCACTGATAAGCAGACGCTACTGTCTTGAGGAAGCCAACTGGACTATAGCAAAATTACCCATAATTTGTATGTATTTCTTTATCTGGGTAACATAGCTTCCCTCCTAGTTAAAGAGGAAGCCCCAAACAGAGCAGTTCTTCTGGGGTGAACCAAACCTGCCTGGTTATCAAATTAATCAGTGACAAGGTTATCTCTGAATTTGACAGGTGCTAATTGATGCAATAACGTTAAAACATCAATTAGCACCTGTCAAATTCAGAGGTAACCTTGTCACTGATTAAATTGATAACCAGGCAGGTTTGGTTTACCACAAAAGAACTGCTCTGGCAGGCATCCTTTTTAAGATTACCCAGGAAGAAGCTTTTTGGGCATACCTCCTTGTGGTATTTCTATTATATGTTAAGAATCAAGTGTTGGTTTATGAGAGCAATTTCTTGTCATACAACAGACAAACAAACAAATGAACTAAAATACAAATTATACATGTCAGAGCTAATGTGAATGGCCGTACACACATAGCAACCTGTGCAAATAGAAATCTTGGCCAAGTATAATTATGTGCATGTGTTGGCTAGCTAGCAATATGTGATGTTCGTCGCTGTGGGGGCAATAGAAAAGGGTTTTGTCAGGTTTGTGTACATTTCTGATTGTGTAACCTTTTCTTCAGGTTTTCTGTCCATTATCATATACAAGGCTATATGATTTCACTTCAAAACCTGATGTAAATGGCGTGAAAGTTCGCCAACAAAAGTCCTCGACCTAGACATTGATTTTCTGCTCTATTTTAAGTCTCATATTATGGATATAACGTGTCAAAAGGGTGATATTTTGTTCTATAAGGAGACGTATAGTATTACTTTATGCTTACAGATAGGTTTATTCCACTTTTGACAGTTGAACTCTACATGAATTGAGCTTAACTATTATCATATGAAGGGGCAAATCTCCCCCTCAGGTTTTGTATCCAGCGCACTAAAGTGCTCTAAACAACCTGGTAAGTTTTATCCTACCATAGGCACATACTCATCCCGAATGGCTCAAATGTGCCCAAAATAGGCTGATTTTGCATCATTTTTTCAGAAAATCCTGTGGCTGATGCCCCCAAATCTGCTCCTTTGGACACACCATTGAATACCTGGGGTCCATTTTACTAAACTTTGAACCCTTTGTAACTCAAGTAGCTGTTCGTAAAGTTACGAATACCCAACACTAGACGTAACATTTCGAATAGTCCATGTAGTAAATCCCTATTACTTACGAACAGTATCCTTCAAATTTCAAATTTAATGACTCTTGGTAAGTTACGAATGATTTCGAGACTTAACGAAGCTTCGTAAAGTTAAGTAAAGTTAAGTGAAATGGGCCTTAGTTTATATTTGCCCTGCAAATGCTAACCTTTACATCTCTCCATAAATACAACTTGAATGGTCATATGCTTTAGCAAATATATTTTTTTGAAATTATCATATTAAGTTGTAGCTATCAGGCTTAATGGGGAGGGTGGGGGTCAAGAAAGCTCCTTGGAAGTGAAATCTTGGCATTTGGAGGGACATTTTGCTTCCACAAATGAACGTATGCCGTAAAGACACGCCTAATGATTCTCATGGGCTCCTTTGCCATGGGGTAAATTTCACAAACATAGAGAGCTTTCGCCTCTGAAAATCCAAACAATCTGTGTTCGTATTTACTGGTGGGATCATATGGGAGGGCACTTTAAGTTTCTACCTAAAATTACAGTTATGTCAAAGGAAACCATATTTGCTAATTTTGTGAGAAATTTGGCTTATCTCCCGGGAAATAACCGTATTTGTAGGCCTGATGGCAGTTAAGTCAACAACTGGTCTCTTTTGAAATGGGCAAATTTATAAATAAGTAAAGCAAGATTTCTGCTTGAGAAATGTAACTTTAACCTGACACATGCAAGCAAAGTACAAATTTTCTTAAGATACTGTAAAAGACAAATCATGTTACATTTTGCCCTTTAACTGGCTATGTTTGCTCATAACCAAATATGCATTTTTCCATACGTTGGAGAAAGAACAGAAAAAAATGTGTTGTTAGTTAACCAGTTTGTGTCGTTACCCGAGGCAAATTTACTTAGCGACTCAATTTATCTTGTCCCGATGCAGTTCAACTATAAGCAATGCTCAACTATGAGATAGTAATGTTTTACAAGTCGGCATAAATCTTTGATCAATAATGCAAAACCGTATGAAATCGCGTGCAATCTTTGAATGTGGGTCACACGGGCGTTCTTAATCATCTTTTTCCTCGATGCTGGTATAAACTGGCTTCTGGGCTTGTTTCTTGCGTCCCAGTCAAACTAATGAATCAAATGAAAAAGGAAAACAAAACCAAAATGAGTGGTAAAGCAAGAGAAACAAGAGTAACAAAAATTGATGATTTGAAAAAATAATAATACATAGCAGAGTAGTATAAGGCTGGAGGTTGACGTTGCACAGGCTATGAAATCGCAGACTTAAAAAGATTTACGGGTAATGAAAATATTTGTGTTGGGTTTACATTTCTATTTGACCAGGGTGCAGAATTTGGCTATCGGCAAGGTAATCAAATGCGAAGGATGATCACTAGGAGAACAGCTGAAGGAAAAGTTTATCGACGATATTACGGGAAAAAGATGGATAGATGTCAAATTTGTGGCTATGATTCATTTTGTATGTTTTAAAACATTTCATGTGCTAAGAAATATGTCTAAAGGAAATCAAGTAACCAACTGGCAACCTTTCTTCTGCTGACTGAATGCCATTATTCGAACCACTGATCGAGATGATCACAACACAAAACCTATGGCATATCAAAATTCGTAACAGGTGTATGAGCCCAGGCTTGGAGAGTAATCAATGGTTACTAATGTGCACTATGACAGTGATTTAGTGTGACATGAATGTGTATTTTAAGGTGAATCAGAGGGGTGTATGATCTTGCCGTGTTTGTACTAAAACGTTGAGACAAATAAAGCTGACAAACAAGAGGAATGGTATAACAAGATCCCAAGGCTTGTTGATAAAATTGGTGTCATTTCCGCCCCATGTGTATGATTTTCTTGGGAGGGGGAAACCTTTTTGAGTTGGCTTTAACTCAAGAACTGCAAGACCCACAGCAGCTTAAGGGAGTATCCCATCATGCATTGCAGTATATCTGCATGCCCCATAGCAAATGTATACAAAATATAAACAAGAGCCGCTTAGATATTGAGAGCTATGAATAGTTTCACAATACTTAGGGGTCATATTTTTGCAAACAAAAGTCTAAGCTTCCCTGATTTAAGCAAGTTATTTAAAGTTGAAGTGAGAGATTTTGTGTACATTTTCTATGGCACATTCTATTATGGTACCGCAAAGCATAATGGGATACTCCCTTCAGCTGCTGTGTGCAAGACCTATGGAAATATAAATGCTTTTATTGACTTCCTTAACTCATTTCTATAAGAGCAATGTATTAATATTAAGAAGTACACTGCAGTTTGTTAGTTTCGTGGCTAAACTGGAAAAATGGCATTTGCCATCTCAATGGCTAGTGCGGTTTTGGTGCGATCAACTGCATGCGGAAAGCTCCAGAGAGTACTGCAAGGAAAAATGCACTATGTAAATAGGTCCATCGCATCATGCCGCATGGGTCATCAAAGTCAAAAATATGCCGCAGCAAAATAGGACTTGTTCTATTTTTCGTGCAGTATTCCAATTCCCCAAATGGGACAGAATCAATTGTGGCTGAAAAAACACCTGGAAAACGAGTCACAGTACTACAGTTAAGGGGTGGGGTATGAACGTTTGGACAGTATTTATTGTGGGACATTAGAGCACATCAGACATATCGAATTGCATTCTGAATACAAAGAATGTCATTCTGATATCAAATAATTTTGATTTTTTGAAATTCGCAATGTAATACACATTTTATGGCAAATCATTAAAAATTGATATTTTTGATATTTAACAGTACTCGAAGTAAACTTTATAAATCTGATGATTTATACTTGAAGTGTAGGTAGGATGAAAGTCGACGGTCAATTGAAAATTTTGACCTTTCAGTATTGAAGATATGGATTTTTTTCCCAAAACACCAAAAAAAAAAAATTAGGTCTTTTTGGGAAAAAATCCATATCTTCAATATGAAAGGTCAAAATTTTCAATTGATCGTCGGCTTTTCCTCCCAGCTACATACACAAAGAATATATGATTAGATTTATAAAATTTACTTCGAGGACTGTTATATATCAAAAATGTGAAAAATATCAAATTTGTATTAATTCGTGAATTTCAAAAAATTAAAATTATTTGATATCAGAAAGACATTCTTCGTATTTAGAATGCAATTCGATATGTCTGATGTGCTCTCATGTCCCACAAAAAATACTGTCGAAACGCTTAAAACGCTCATTCCAGATCCCTTAAGGGATCATCAACTCATTCATAATTTGGATTTTCCATTCTCTAAATTTGTTCACTTGATTTGTTGCAAATAACCTTCTTGGATATTCAAAATCTGTGTTATTTTGAATTTTATGACAAGGAGGAAAGAGAGCAAACTATTGAAGATGTCGGAAGAAAAATTAGCACAGCCTCGCTAATGCTTTTTTACTACAGATAAATGAAAATATAGGCCTATGATAATATAGAAAAGTATTTAAAAGTGTCCCAGTTTTACATGAACAGCATTCCATGGGTCTCAGGTAATATGATAGTTATGAAATAGATGTGAGAACAGAATCAATTTAAATGAATTTAGTCTGATTTTTGTCTCTACTTACCCCAGACCTCAGTGATGATTTTCAAAAAGGTCAAGGCTTATATAACAGCTTGTCTATGGCAAATGTACAATTTCTGGTAGTTTGGAACAATAATTGACCAAACTTAGACTATCCCTTACCTATGTGGAAAAAGTGGGGACACTGAACTTTTGAAAGTTTGCATCCCACCAAAATGATTGCACTGTGTATATTGAACGCCCGCACCAGTCATCAATCAAAGAAAACCAGATGTTAAAATTTGCATGCGGCAGAATCGCACTGTGTAGATTGACCATAAGACTTTACGTCACAGGTTTACGTCACCCTTTGTGGACATTCAACAGACCCTCCAACAGAATTTGTTTCTATCTTTCTTTTCAATTATACTAAACTGACATACTACACATTGGGCTATTCCAGTTGAAATCCACACTCCCCCTGTGGAAGATTTTGGAGATATCTTCCACAAGGGGAGTTTGTTTTTCAAATGTAATTGGCCCGAGTTAATCATTTTGAAACCCATACTCCCCCTGTATTATGGTTATGCCTATATCTTCCACAACTGGAGTGAGTATTTCATATGGAAGTTACCCAATTGTCTATTCTAATTTAAAATTATACTCCCTCTGTGGAAGACTCAAGCTAAATCTTCCACAGGGGTAGTGTGGATTTTAAATGGAATAGCTGTTTTTCAAATGTAATTGGCCCGAGTTAATCATTTTGAAACCCATACTCCCCCTGTATTATGGTTTTGCCTATATCTTCCACAACTGGAGTGAGTATTTCATATGGAAGTTATCCAATTGTCTATTCTATTTGAAAATTATACTCCCTCTGTGGAAGACTCAAGTTAAATGTTCCACAGGGTAGTGTGGATTTTAAATGGAATAGCCCATTGGTATTCAAGGCAAGTGCTAATGAGTTCGCCAGACATGCTTGATATTAAAAGTATCTTTCTTGTCCTATTGTTTGTTAACGCCCGGCACGTAATAACCAATCAATGTCAGTGCCGTCAATGTTCTTTTTTGAAACTATCGGGTGTACCGTGAACACCTTTAACTTGCCAATGATCGACTTAACTTTCTCGCATAGTAAGATGCATTCCCACAGGAAGTAGTTTTTATGTGGCAATCTACGGAAAGCTGTTTTAAAATGGTTAGTGCCGCTATGTACTCAAGTACAAAAAAAAAGTCCCAAACATAATCAAGTGGAGATCCCTTTTAACACGGGTGAATTATTGACTTAACACTGCTGTATGCCAAGATGTTTCCCCACAGGAAGGTTTTTTTTGCTGCAATCAATGAAAAAGCTGTTTTAAAATGGTTCGACTTGTAACATACATTACTCAAGCATGAAAGAAAAAAGTCCATGACATAATCATGTGTAGGCACCTTTTAACATGTCAATTATTGACTTAACACTGCCATATGCCAAGATGTATCCCCACAGGAAGAAGTTCTTTGCTGCGGCATTCATTGAAAAGCTGTTTTTTAAATGTTTAGTCCCGTAATGTACTCAAGTGTAGAAAAAATGTCCAGGATGTAATCGCGTGTACTTTTAAGTAAGCACCTTTTCACACTTTAATTTGTGACATTGCCTTATGAAGGATTTTTCTCTGGGAATTTATAAACTAAAATTTTTGGGTTTAAAAAATAGTTATCCCGAAAGTTATCCCAGATTGTATTTCCTGTCTCTGCTCTCAGAAGCGGTATTAACCCAGGGCTTCCCAAACTTTTTTAATCGTCTTGACCTAAATTTCATAAGAAAACTATTCCGGAATCCACAGCATAATACAGTTGCTGTCTTGGTATATTTATATCAGTGGCAAACCGGGCATTATTTCCAAAAGGGGCTGTTCCAAGTCATTTTAAAATGGGGGGAGGGGTCAAAATGGTGTTACATTACCAATATGATGATACACTACACTTTAATGCATGGAGATGTAATTTGTTTTTTGGCAAGTCCTGCGACCCCCTTTGGAAGATGCCGCGACCCTCTGAAGGGTCGTGACGCACAATTTGGGAACTGCTGTAATAATAATCCAGCACAATTGTGAGTATCACTACATGTAATACTGACCAAATCAATCCAACTCTACTAATTCCTGTCTCGGTATATTTCCAATTTCAAAAGTGCATATTTGATACTTGGGGGAGTAAAGTGGAGGAATAAATTCTGATATTTCATTGTTAGTTTTGGTTATTTTCTGTCTGATTATGTCCTTTTCATAGCACTAACCAATTTTTAACATACAGAAATATTTCTTTTAAAACCTTACAAATATATGGGAACCAACAGTGTATTTTAGACCTTCTGAAACTCTATACTAAATGGAACATAATTTCAGTGGTTTACTTCTGTATCTCTTCTGTTTTGTTCTAATCTCGGTTCTACGGTTCTAACTTGAGATTGCCAAAGAGAAAAGTGCTTTACATGCAGAACAAAGCGCTTTACAAAACTTGAAGAGTGGTGGAGAAATTTGTGCACTTGAGTATAACGGCATGTTCATAAAGATCGATTGCATTGCAAAGTCACGCAGACACTCTCCTTGGATGTACACACCTTATGTGCTCTCCTACACACATTCACTTGTCACTTGACACTAGCATTGCATTCAATCAGCTTGTAAAGTGACATTGATGAAGAGACTCGTTATACCCATATACATTGAACATTTTAGATTGGTGAACTGTTGCTTTCAGATTTTTTTTTAATTTTCCAAATTTATAAAAAAATTGACATCTTTACATTGCATTATTCCAACTTCAAATACAAGTTTTCAGTGTCCTAATCACCAAAAAATCCCAAGTTCACAATTTAATTAGCTAACACAACTTTACTAATGTGTGCCACTCATAGTCTTAATCCTAACACTCATAATCATAATGAAATTGAAATCATATATGTTTTGGTCATAATTATACCAAGTTTTTAAAATTCTAACACATTTTTTGTTGGGGTAGAGTTATGAGTTTGAGTTTGAATTTTGTAACCCTTCAAAAGTGTAATATTAGAAAATGGTTTGTTACCAAGTTCAAAGTTATTTCAATTGAAACCCTTTTCAAGTTCAATTTCTTTGAAACCTTGCTGATATGGTGTGAATTTCCTGATGCAGATGGTGTCTCTTCTCATCTCACTTCAGATAAAGTCATATCATGGATTTTAGTTTAAATGCACAAAGTATGAAAAGGGACAATTATTGAGAATCTAGACCTCTTAATGGGCTATTCCAGTTGAAATCCTCACACCCCCTACAGTTTGTCCTCTCTGAAGTACAAAGTGACAACGCGTGTGTATACAGCGCGTTAACAGTACCTATATAGTGCTGCGTCGCTGCTGCAGGGATGCGTGCCTTCAAAGTCGGCACAATGCGTACGTCCGCGTCGGTACTTTGTACTTCAGAGTAGACTGACTATATGAAGGACACAACCTTAATCTTCCACACATGGGGTGTAGATTTCAAATGGAGTTACCCATTTGGGTAACCCTATTTGAAATTCACACCCCTGAGTTGAAGATTAAGGTCGTGTTTTCCAGGGGGTGTATGGATTTCAACTGGAACAGTCCAATGCACAATACACTTGAACTCCTAATATCAAATTACAGACAAATGCTTTCATGCAGTTAGCAGTTCGTGAGATGAACAATAGCTACCTGCTGAAAAAGCTTTTCTCATAAAGTATTGGGCTGTTTTAAATAGAATTGTAGGGGAAGATGGTTTTTGATCACTGTTTAAAGAACAAATCTGAGTGAAATTTAAGTCTAGTTGTATAATAGACCTTGCCAGGCTTAGGCATTACTATAAAAGGCATTTTTTTTGGCATAAAACCTCTGGTTGGCATAGGTATTTGATCCAAAGAGTAGGACTCACAATTATCTCTGTGTTAATGGCCAAACAGACTCTGAGTATTAGATGTAGAATATTCAATGCAACATGTCTTCATTATTTAATCTACTCCCCTTCTATTTCCAATAATGTTTAACTTCTAACAAATGTTTGATGATGTAAAATAGATAAATATGTTACATCGAATGTCTGGTGGAAATATTTATCAATTTTATAACATCAAACATTCGTTAGGGGTACTGGAAATAGAATGGGAATGGATTAAATAACGAAGACAATGTTGCATCGAATATTCTATGTTGAATACTTGTGAGTCATGTATGGCCACTTACACACAAGTGACAAAGACATGTTGCATCAAATATAATTCTACATTCACTAAAAAGTCTGTAGTGGTCCTAATATTGGTAAATCTGCCATGTTGGTTTGTTGCGCATTGGCTAATGCCTGAAATGGAAAAATACTTAATATCTAAAATGTAAAGTTACAAACGTGTGTGCATGTAGCGCAATAAAGTGCATATTTTTGTACCAAGCATTACCCGCATTGGTGATTGGGAAAGAAATCATATTATTTTTAGCACAAACTTTTAAGTAATTTAAACAGTTCTTAAATTGCATATTGCAATAAAATATGTACATAGATGAAAATGCTGTGAATCCTTATCGGTTGATAAAATTGGCAAAAAAATAATCATCTATGAGAATATTTCATGCATTGAAGCATTGTTGATAAATGTATCAAATTACATTTTAAAATTACGTCACAAATGTAAATCGTGCTTATGCATGAACGTAATTATGTTATCAAGTTGTGTTTATGCCATGGGCAGTTTTAATATAAAATCAAATTTGTTGTTTAAATTCCTGTGCATACATGGATGTTGTGAATTAAATTAACTACTCTTTGTCATGAGTCAATGTGATCAGATTGAAATTTTAATTTGTCCTTTATAATTTTTGAATTGAAATTGTAATTTTCCCCTTACTTATTTCAAATTTCAAATTTTTTTAAATTTTTTTCCCATTATTGCCATAAGATGGTGAGGTTTCTCGATTTCGTATACTATTTCAAAAGCAAACTGTAATTATGTCAAATTTTATAATAACAATCCTACTCATTCCAGAAAAATACAGCACTATTTTTTGGGGATTAAAAAAATATTAACTTGTTTTGCCAAATGAAACATAGCTATATCCTAACCCTTGAGTTAGTAGTTCTAACTGGCAATGAAAGTTAGATTTTAATATTTGGTCAATTTTGGGAAATAAGGGCCAAAAAACATGTGTTTTTAGGGCATTCTTTGTATGTTGTGACAATCAAATGCAAAGGTTTGTACAAAGACTAATTTCAAGTTATGCATTCTAACTTTCTAACACATTTTCTAATATTTTCCATAAACAATTATCAAAACTAACATAAAATTTTAAAATTTTGAACTAAAATTTTGAAATCAAGATTTTGAATGTTTAGACTTGTGCCAAGTCTTAGAATTTTGGGACTACAATTGTAAGAAAACATGCAAAATGTTTTTACCATTTTCCCTCAAATTGCCCAAATATTAAAATTTGACTTTTATTGCCAGTTTGAACTAACTAAAGGATTAGGATTTAGCTATGTTTCATTTGGCAAAACTTGATAATATTTTTTTAATCCCAAAAAATTATTGCTGTATTTTTCTGGAATGGGGAGTAATTTCTGAAGAGCTGTGCATGGTAGAAGATGCAGATTTCAGATTGCAATATCTCACCCGACACTCACACTCACTAAAACACAAAGCCATTGATGTAATTAGGCACACGCTCGCAGGTAACATACTATATAGGTGATTGGGTGTGCGTTGATAATAAGCACTTTTCATGCATAATTGTGTTTCAGGGTTGAATAACGTCTTCTTACTTCGATACTGTCTGAATGAAGGCTTGTTCAGATGGTGTGTTAGAGTTAGACTTTGTTAGGCTAAAGTAGAGACCAAAGCTTTCCGTTTTCTAAAAGGTAAATTCCGTTTTGTGAATTGCAATACCAGTTTCCAACAGTTTTCAAATTGCAAAATTACATCCTCAACATAGACCATTATTGTTAGCAGCATGAATTTTGATTGTTTAAGGCAAAGCCAAGCATAAAATGGCAATAGTTAGTCTGATAAAGTCTTCTCTAAGAAGTTATAACATAAACTTGTTTTCCACCAAAACACTGAATTCGTTTTCTTTACCGGTAAAACGGAAAACTTTGGTTTCTAGGCTAAAGGCCAGTATAATTATCTTTGGGTGATTTTCCGTTGCATTACAGGCAGTGGCAACTTTTTAAAAACATCTTCCACATCTGATAAGATTTCCCCCAAAACTGCAGATAATGTCAAGAAGATGTGTAATAATAAATCCCTGAACAGAGTTTATTATTTGCAGTGGAGAACCTAAAAATCGCTGCTGTGGACCGAAAAGGCTCCTTCTGCTGCAAAATTCAAATATTTCTGAATTTTAAATTTGCATGACCATATTTGGAATCGGCATGAAAAATGCATGAAAATGAGTACAAACATGACTAGTATTGATTCAGTTGTAAGCTATATCTCAAAACTTTGGACTTGGCCTATGGCTAACATGCAGAGTGGGAGTATACTACATCCATGTTACACTTAACATGAGGTATAAGTTCTTGTGTGAATAGCTTGAATCAGAGATGTTTCAGTCTGAGGCTATAAGGAACCGATCAAACAACAATGTTGAAATGGGATAATCTCTAACAACAGTGTTGAATGTAAGCTTACTTTTGGTAAATATATCTGTAACAACAGTATTTAACCTAAAACCTTCTTGTGAGAAACATGGCGCCATTGCTGTCACAAGAGCGTGGTTCATTACATGTTTTATTTTTCTAAAAATGTAAAAGACATGTCTTTTATGATATTTTTTTTTAATGTAAGTCGCATAATGACTGAGGGTATGTGTTAATGTTGTCGCACATGGTGTAATTTCTATAATTGTTGTTATATCTTGTCAAATTTGATCACTTGGATTGTGGTTGATAAGTTGCTGTATTTGATGAGTATGAGGTATTTAGTTTGATGTCATACAATGTTTCCTCAAAGCAGTGTTTTTAAACACTTCAAAGATACAAGGTGTATTTGCTTATTGCCATCATGCATTTGTCAAGTGTGTACTGGAGACATCAACACAACTTTAAAATGTCTATGGAGGTATGTTTTAGTGTAAGTGATAACCATTAATTATGATTAGAAATTGTGTCATATATGGTTGGCAAGAATTTTGGAGAAGGAATTTCACAAGTCCCACATTGCACAACAGGACTTAGAAGTACTGTCTGGAATGTCAATACTGAGTGGTTCAAAATGACAAATGACAAATGACAAAGGAATTCCACATGTCCCATAATGCACTACAGGATTTAGAGCCCTACATGGAATGTCAATACTGTCACATGAGAGTGGTTCAAATGACAAGTGATTTGGTGCTACCTCATTCACAGAGAAGGAATTCCACATATCCCACAATGCAAATTAGGAATTAGAGTCCTGCATGGAATGTCAATACTGTCACATGAGAGTGGTTCAAATTGACAAGTGATTTGGTGCTACCTCATGCACAGAGGAGGAATTCCACATGTCCCACAACTAGATTTAGAGTCCTGCATGGAATGTCAATACTGTCACATAAGAGTGGTTCAAAATGACAAGTGATTTGGTGCTACCTCATGCACAGAGGAGGAATTCCACATGTCCCACAATGCACATTAGGAATTAGAGTCCTACATGGAATGTCAATACTGTCACATGAGAGTGGTTCAAAATGACAAGTGATTTGGGCACAGAGAAGGAATTCTGCATGTCCCGCAATGCACTACAGAATTTAGAGTCCTGTCTGGAATGTCAATACTGTCACACAGGAGTGGCTCAAAATGGTGAGTGATTTGATGCTACCTCATGCACAGAGAAGGAATTCCACATATCCCACAACTAGATTTAGAGTCCTACATGGAATGGCAATACTGTCACATAGCAGTCACAGTGCATAGCAGTGGCTCAAAATGACAAGTGATTTGGTGCTACATCTTGCACATAAGGAATTCCACATGTCCCATAATGCACTAACTGCATTTAGAATCCTGCTTGGAATGTCAATACTGTCATCATACTGTTTCAAAATAACAAGTGATTTCGTGCTACCTCATAGTCATAAATGGGGGAGGAATTCCACATGTCCCACAATGCACTACAGGATTTAAAAATGCCAATATTGTCACATAGGAGTGGCTCAAAATGACAAGTGATTTGGTGCTCATAGGAGGAATTGCACATGTCCAACAATGTACTACAGGATTTAAAGTCCTGCATGGAATGTCAATGCTGTCACATGAGAGTGGTTCAAAATGACAAGTGATTTTGTGCTACCTCATGCACAGAGAAGGAATTCTGCATGTCCCACAATGCACTACAGAATTTAGAGTCCTGCATGGAATGTCAAAACTGTCACACAGGAGTGGCTCAAAATGATGAGTGATTTGATGCTACCTCATGCACAGAGAAGGAATTCCACATATCCCACAACTAGATTTAGAGTCCTACATGGAATGGCAATGCTGTCACATAGCAGTGGCTCAAAATGACAAGTGATTTGGTGCTACATCTTGCACATAAGGAATTCCACATGTCCCACAATGCACTAACTGCATTTAGAATCCTGCATGGAATGTCAATACTGTCATCATACTGGTTCAAAATAACAAGTAATTTCGTGCTACCTCATAGTCATAAATGGGGGAGGAATTCCACATGTCCCACAATGCACTACAGGATTTAAAAATGCCAATATTGTCACACAGGAGTGGCTCAAAATGACAAGTGATTTGGTGCTCATAAGAGGAATTGCACATGTCCCACAATGCACTATTGTATTTAGAGTCCTGCATGGAATGTCAATACTGTCACATGAGAGTGGTTCAAAATGACAAGTGATTTTGTGCTACCTCATGCACAGAGGAGGAATTCCGCATGTCCCACAATGCACTACAGAATTTAGAGTCCTGTCTGGAATGTCAATACTGTCACACAGGAGTGGTTCAAAATGATGAGTGATTTGGTGCTAACTCATGCACAGAGAAGGAATTCCACATGTCCCACAATGCACTACAGGATTTAGAGTCCTGCATGGAATGTCAATACTGTCACATGAGAGTGGTTCAAATTGACAAGTGATTTGGTGCTACCTGATGCACAGAGGAGGAATTCCACATGTCCCACAATGAAAATCTCAAGACAATGTTTTTGTGTTGAAATAACAGCTCCTAGAACATGCTGAGATAAGTGTCCCTGGGGATAAGAAACTATACATGCAAGGCAGCCAAATTTGGAAACCATGCATAATAACTAAAGCAGGTAGTGCAACAATAAACCAGCAGAAACTGCGCAAAAAAGAGGATTTACTGCTTGCATCAAATTACACAAGTTAATATGATGGAATTGATCCTTTTATGCTTTGTAATCAAATTTGGGAGATGCAACACAGACTTTTTAATTTGCGTTTATATTTTATGTTGTACAACATTCGTACAACATTCGATCAATATCCCATGGAATCACAAGACCAATTTCAATGTCGTTTTCAGCATCATATTAATATAGAATGTTAAGTAACCAATAATAGTATAGTAAATACAGTAATCCATATTGATTTAGTTTAATGATAACAGACTCATTTGGATAGATCACGTCACATACGAACATTGCCAAGGATTTTAATAAACATTGTTCAACCAAGGCCAAGGATTTTAATAAAAGGGACATATAGACATGATATTCTAGCACAATACTGTTTACCTATATGCTGATCCATGAATTGATTAATGGGTATAAGACAACACCCCCCCATTTGATGGAGTCGGTTGGCGACAAAAAAACCCCTTTCTATGGGCGGACGGACCTTTCATTCAAGAAGAATCGGTTAGTGTAGTTATTTTTAAGCAAATAACTAAAAAAATGACAAAAATCTGTAAATAATTGGAGTTGTAACACATTTCTTTTTTCAGTCAAAATAAATCTACTTTTTGCCCCAAACAGCTGATTTTACATTCATATGTCGCCTAAATAGGACATATAATTTGTAAAATGACTCAAGGAATTCATTTTGTTTTGAAAGTGAATTTGAGTGACTTCGACTAGAAACTGGTTGAGTTCTGAGAGTTATGCGAAACTGCAGTTTGACTCCACGTGGGTGTCGATTGCAGACGACAAATTTCAACTTTCTTTAAAATTTAAAAAATGTCAAAATCGTGCATTTTCATGACCATATTTGGATCAGCTAAAAAATGCATTAAAATGATTACAAACAAGCCCTGAGTATTGGTTCAGTGGTTCTTGATATTTTGAAAAAAATATCAAAACTATAGCATTTTTATGCATGCAGAGCATTAACATTGTCAACAAAAATATGGCAAGTGTGGGGGAAAGTGTTGTCTCTGCAGATCCCTTTAAAATGTTCTAATATGTCTGAGAGCGAACTCAAAGTATGTCATACACAATTAGGGCGGTATTCATAAGACTTTAACCCACTTTGTGCATCGCTATCCTATTGTGTCTGCCACACCTCTAACAAGTCAAATTCTCTCCCTTAAGATGTTTTAGAAGTTTATGCCAGCATGAAATAGTAGTAAATTCAGAATTTTGAAATTGAAGGTAGTGAAGATGACTTTGAAGTATTTACAAAGCCCCTTGCATGATGGAAAGGTGGCATATCATGCCATGCTCATTCAGTGCTCCACAGAAATAAATGTGAACTGGATTCATTTTCAAACCAATAAAAATGATATTCACTTGTTTGACATGTTCATACTTCATGGTCAAAGTTAGAATGTTGACATGCGACATATGTTTACGTCAGATGTCAAAATTCGGAAGACTTGTTTCAATTTTAAAGAATGAAACTGCCAAACAAACGAATGTCACTTTTATTGGATTTGGAATATTGCTATATTTTCATACACTGCTACAACAATTTTAAAAGTGTGATATGTCTGCAAAATCTCTTATTCTCTCTTATTATTCTAATCACCATAAGCACTTAGTCTCTAGCCATATTTTAGAATGGTAAGTATCTCTAAATAAACTTGTAGTTTAGAAATAACACTTAGTTGCCATGGTAACAGGTCTAAACTGCATAATATCATCTTGGCACTTATAAAATTGAATATAATTTTTGGATCTCACTAGGATCCACAACATGCTCATCTATCAGGGCACAGTTCTTTAACCCCAATACATTTGTACATTCATTGAATGACCTTTGAAAATTTGAGGACAGAAACTCATACTCTGCAACTTGAGGTCAAATTTAGCACTCTTGATTGTTTAATTCAGATTATTGAACTATGCCATTGGGATGAGGCCATTGTGGTCCATAGTGTCTTGTGGTATGAATGATGTCACTGCAAGAACTTTTGAAACTAAACAGTAAGCAGTTCAGAATGAAATATTTGAGATATTTTGGAGTACAACATTGAGACTAATTAAGTTGAGCAGATGTATGTCAGGCACTCCATAATGAGTGGGACATTCATTAAAATTACAAGGGATCCTATAATGAACATGAATTGGGACAGATAATTATGTGGATTTCATATCATCATTTTACTGTAGAAAGTTGTATGTGTAATAGTTGCCTTAGGTTGGATTTGAATTGCATGTATAACCATTGACCAAAATGGTTATGTTAGAAAGTTCGGACCCCAAATAACTGGATTGTCACACATGGACAAAAATGGACCTGCTGGCATTTATCAGCTACTGTCCGAAATCAATAATAACTTGGAATAGAGGTTATCTGGTTCTATAAGCTGCATATCCTATCAGTGACAGCTATACCTTGTTTAGGACTTTCAAAAGAAGTACCTGCGTGTGCAACCATGACTGTTTCAAAATAGCCCACCAAAGTCATGCTGGTAACTCTGAGGTTATGCATTGAGTTGGTTTGAATGACGAATACTATTGGAACCAGCGCTTAGATACTTTGATTGACAAATTGCAAAATTGACATGATTGAGAGCACTTCTGGAGCACTAGTTCTAGGTTTAGTGCTCCACGATTTAGGGTTAGGGTTAAAGACCAATTCAGTGATCCCAGCGAAAGTGTAAAAAAATTAAAATTGTTTATAAATTGCTTAAAAGTGAAGGATAAGTCATACAAATTGTCATTTGGTATTTTTTAAATGACAAATTTAGCAAAAAACAAAGAAAACAGCAGTACTGACAAAGTTGAAGCCCCGTTCAAATACATGTAGCTAATTTAGATACTGTCAGTATCTAAATTACAGATTCGTGTAAAATGTCTTATTTTGTCTTAAATAAACGGCTTTCAGCTGAACCACTCACAGGCTATGTTAGCACATCTTAGTATGACAATGACCATGATGACAAAGGTAGCAAAATTTTTACGATCGCCAGGATGAGCAAATCACTGAATGGGCCTTTAATTTTAAGGTTGTTCTGTAGAAATGCTGCTATGCATTGCCAAATTTCAAGTTTGCGTGATTATTTTGAATGTTTCAAGGCAGCTACTGATAATACAATATTCGTATATTCATGTAACAATATACCTGACATCTGAAAATCATCAAATGAGTGCAGGAAGTTCAAACACATTTCCTAAGCATTTCTCACTTCCATCTTCTCACTTTGGAGTCAGAATTGGGAAGGATGCAATTTGTGGGCATCCTTGATTTATGGAGCAATAAGCAAGCTGGGGCATCCTTGATTTATGGAGCAATAAGCAAGCTGGGGCAGGCAACTGGCAGCCAACTCAACCATTACTTTCATATGCACTCATCATTCATTAAGAATGTTGTGTGGTGATGCATGGTAATTTATGGATGTCAGAAATGTTGTGTGATGAAAAAAATGGGATGGTGAAGATTGTCATCATCATTTTGATAGCACTTGCAGGCCCAAGCACTTGACCATCATCATTTAATGGACTTCAAGGCACCACAATCATTCATGGAGTATTAAAAATCCTATAGTTGTTGAGACAGTAATTCTTTCAGAACATTTTGTGCAAGGGAACATGAAAAGTTTAATGTAGCAGAAAATAAATTTTAACAGTACTGTGACTTGAGAGTAATTTAGCTGTAACAACAGGCCACAAAACGTACACTTTCAAGGACACTCGTTAAAGGGCATGAAGTCTGCTATGTATAAAATGTAAATAAAGTTTCTACCTTTTTTAATCTAAGAATGTTTTGAAAAGGGCACTATGGCCAAATCTAAGGGCAATAAGCCAAATAAGTTTGCAATGCATTGTGGGACAGTTTTTGCAGTTTTGGGACACTTTGCCCTCTGACCTATCGATAAAATTCAGAAAAATTGGTTTTTGCGCGTACAAAATATAATTTAAAAATGTTTTACTAGAATAAAAACAAACCCCCAAAACATTGTTATTGTATTGATTAATTATTTAAATATATTCAATCATAACATTATTACAATAATAAATTAATTAATGATAATTTCAGCAATTTTCCCGATATGTCAGAGGTCAAGGTGTCCCAAACTGCTCTCAAAAACCGGAAGTCACAATACCGATTGGGCTTGCCAGGGCCTTCATGGCCTCAGTGAATTTTGAATCTTACCCTTGTAAGGCGGTTTCTCATGTAGGATTTGGTCTTTAAATATTGCATGGTGCATGTATTAGTGGTCACTGTTCCTGTATGAACCAATCTATGACTGAATACAAAACCATATATGTTGGGCTTATCTCCAATATGACTGTTTAGCAATAGTTACAACGTAATGTCTAAGTTCTCAGTAGTCGGTGTAAGAGCTGTTAACTAAAGTATCACATGTTGTGTGGTGGAAAGGTTGAGTGAATCATGTGATGAAATCATTCTTTACAGTACAGAATGTAGTGTAATAGCTTTCAAAATCTGATTTATTTTTATAACTCAGAATATATTGTGATGCATACCTTTGCTGTATAAACTAGCTTGTAAACTCTGTTCATCTAATTTTACAAGAGAGTTACAAAATTGCTGGTGGCCATATATCTTCTTTGCTTGCACTGGCATGCTATCAGCCAGTTTCACACTTCTTAACAGAGGGCATCATAGAAACACCATAACCTTCCCCTGGTATCTTATTGCATAGCCAGGGGCACCCACTGCATAGCGCATCGGGTACTGTATCAAATGATAGCTGCAACAGTACTTTGTCGTTGGATTTACGATGGTATGTAAGTCTCAACTGCTACGTATATTGATGTGGAGAGGAGAAGTCTGCCTGTGCGGCGGAGATGAATGTTGCGTGGGATTTATGGCGTAGGATGAAGTTAGATTGGAACTAGGAATTGGAATGAGAAAACACTTGTGAATAATGGATTTTAGTATTAATGTTTCATCTTATATGATAGAGGACATTCTTTACAAGATGGTGGTGTTAACAATCTGCACATAGCAAACTATTTTGTCATATAAATTTCCCCCAAAAGGTTTATAACTTGTTTCAAGAAATGACTGCAGCAAATACTAAGCCTGTTTGTACTTATTGAATGCAATTCAGAAGTAGGTATCAGATATTATGAAGAAAATCCAAAAAAGTGAAATAGTCCCAAAATTTCAAGAAAAAAAAGGCTGTAGACCATTTCATCAGGCATATGACAGCATTCAAGCTTTGACTTACATTTGGCGGACACGCGTGTGAAAAAAATATTTAGGGGTGAAAACAGTCAAAATTCTTGATTGCTTAAATGTTTCTAGGGGTAAAATGTCACATATTTTCAGATTTTGGCACTTAAAACCCTTATTTTTCACCAATTTTGAGAAAAATTCATTTTTGGTCCAATTTTGGCGAAAATGGCCGTTTTGGGGTGACACAAATTTTGACTTGCTAATTTCCTGTGAGTGTATGAACATGAAAACTACTGAGTAGTGCCTAATTTTTATGCTAATTATGTGACAAAGGTACATTTGTGATATTCAAATCATTAAATGGGATAAATCTGTTTCTTTATTTTTGTACCAGGGTTAGAAAGTTGGGGGTCAGGGTGACAATTGATTTGGGAAAAAATGCAATTTTCGTCTAATTTTAAGCTTGAAAAAGCCATAACTCCTCAATGGTATGAGCTATTGAGATGCTTTTTGTGTCTTTTTGTTCAGTATTTCACTAGCTAAATAGTGGTATAAAACTTGACTCGGTTAAATGTACTGACAAAAATTGAATTAGTAATATGTTACCCCTACCCCTAACATTTTGGCGGGTGTGAAAAAAATAAAGGCCTTCGCAAAAAAAATAAGTCCTTCAAAACTGTGAGGTGTAAGGCTAAACAAATATAAACTTCCTATAGCCAAGACCTCCCTCTAGAGCAAGTTTATATTTGTTTAGCCCTGAGAGTCCCAGTTTTGAAGGACTTATTTTTTTTGCGCCAATTTTCGCTCAAATTTGAGGACTTCGGGCAGAAATATGCCTGTACAGTGCTATGGGGAAAGTTTTCAAGTTGACATTTATGCATTTTTTATGTCAGATTCAGTTTCTACACAAAATTTCACCCCAGAAAATGTTCCTTTAAGTAGGATATCTTGCACTTTAAGTTCCCACCATTCTGTCCGCCAAACGTAAGTCAAAGCTTGAACGCTGTCATATGCATTCTTCGGTATGTGTAGAGGGCTAATGTGTGAGCAGTATGTAGAATTGTGATGTAGCATAGAGAGACCTTAAAACAATGGATTTAGCAGTGAATTCCGTTAATATTTCAAAACACTTTTTATGCGCTAACATGTACCAATACAAAGCATTGTATTTTGTGACATATATTCTACGAATCAGTTGCGCGTCATAGGGATGTTGCCGGAAGAACGGCTTCTTTGTGGATTCCCTGGATACGGTTGTTCAAGGAACTTGTTGCTATGATGACATCAGACATGTCTAACATGATGAGGAATTGTAAAGGTCAACATTGTTTTAAAAAAATGCAACATTGTATTGAGCACTTAAACATTGAAATACCTCTTTTTTTTCCTTTTCAAATTAAAATCACTACAATATTGAGCACTTAATAGAAACAAGCCTCTGGTTTGCTAATGTTTCAGTGCTATGAGGATTTTAAAGATTGGCAACAAGGGTATACCTGGTTACTAATGGGAGAACATTGATTCAAGTTGTGGTCTTGTACCAGCCTGGTAATATGTTGAACGGGATAAATCATTAATATTTTGTATTTAGCAATCTCTAGGCTTATGATGCAATGTGATCAAAATGAGTCATTCATCAAATAACTTAATTTTCATTTTTCATGTACCATATTTGACTTCAGACTTTTAATGTTATTTCCTATAATATGCAAAGGGAGAAATAAGCAGGCTATTGGGCAAAAATATGGAGTAAAAAATAATTGGTGTTTTCTGAATATATGATAGATATATGATGGCCTGATGTTTGTATAATGTAAGAATTATAGTAAATTAATTGTCAAAAATGCCTCCTTTGGCCTCAACGGACCAGATCGTGTCACATATTAACAATTTCTGTTAAGTTAAAACTTGTCTGGCTAAGTCCTGATATTCTCTAAATGCAGGGTGCAATTTAAAGATTGCTAGTAATCAAACAATGGTAGTGTTCTCACATTGCTACCAGTGTCCAGTTTGGGTAGCTGCCTTCAAGTCATGGTTGTGACTTGATGCTAGGTCATGCTAGCGACTTATCAATCAGATATCGGCAATCGCTTTTCTGATAAGCGACAGAAGTTATGTCACAAAAAAATGCTACGCCCCTTGAATTTGCTTAGTAATATATGGCCTTAACATGGAAATGAGCCTAGCCGTGTGTAATGATCACAAATTTCCAGTAATAAAGAAGAAAGAAACATGCCAGATGAAATTCAATCTTTGTGTGCTTTTATTTTGTATAAAAACAGGCCAGCCTTCCCCCAAAGGTAGTACACAATATTGGCAGTATGAAGCAAACCTACAATCAATGGCTGACCCATTCATGGTATATTGCTGAGATTTAAACCGGATGAATTTACAAATATTTGAGCTTTACACAGTATCACAAAAAACACACACTATAGTAGTATACTATTCAGAAATTTGGCAGCATATAAGTGAAAATTTGGCAGCATTAGTGAAATTTCTGGTCTTGCAAAATCAAATTTCCTACATTGTGTTTCTGTATCTGGGAAGCAACAATTTCCTTCCAAGTATTGAATTTTCCAGAAAGGAGCCTCCACCATATTTTTTAGGTTGCATTCAAAAAAGTCTAGAATTTTTCCCCTTGGGACACCTTGCATTGTTTTAAGAAGATAAGGTGAATCTCTCTGATGGGCATCCAATATTGACAGTAACGACATACAATCAATGATCCCTTCTTGAAAACTCCAATATGTATGTAGTGTACTCGATAATGGGCTGTTCCATTTAAAGTACATACACCACCTATGGTAGACATGGCCTTAATCCCCACACAGGGGTTGTAGATTTCAAATGGAGTCACCCATTCTGGTAACCCCATTTGAAATTCACACTCCTTAAGGTTCTTCCTTTAGGATGTATAGATTTCAACTGGAATAGCCCAATGTTGTGGCCTGGTAGTAGGGGGGCCGGCCAAGATTGGCTGAATTTTGACGTTGTCATTGGTTTTACACATAAACACAAAAATGTCTCAAATAATTCCAAAAGTGTATGCATGTTATCAAGCACTATTTTATCAGTCTAAATCCGTTGAGGTTCGACAATGAACCTCATTGTAAGTACTGTATTTTTTATTTTTTTGTATGAATAACGCACGATATGTTACGATATATACTGAACATTTTGTCCATGTGTACCAAAACGATTATGTGGTGTAATGGTTAAGACTCTCGCCTCCCACGCAGAGGGTCCCGAGATCGATTCCCATCCCCGCCAATGATTAAAAATTTTTCTTCTTCTTTTTTCTTTGAATCTAAAATTATTTATTTTCATGTGAAAATGTATACATTGCACTGGAAAATACATTTTGTGCATTTTTTTTCCTGTAATGTGGCCAAAAGAGCTAAAAACGCATCTTGGCTCGGGAAAAAATAATTGCGTCCAGCGTGCAGGCAGTGTTGCCGTCATATTGTCTGTTTTGTTTACGCTTTTGGCTGTTGCCACATTGAATAATGTCGTCCACCATCGTCTGGCCTGGTAGTAAGTTTAGATGTCTTCATAGTCCACAACAAAAAACGGGTTACTTTTGGAATACCCTACCACTGTAGATTTTCAATGGTGTCTTTTATGAACGACCCCATACACTGTGAATCTAAAAAATGGTAGGGTATTCTAAAAGATAGCCAAAAACATACAAAGACTGATGTAATTTTTCACACTATTTCTTCACAATTGACACAACTTTGATATTCTGGTTTTAATCTTGAATTCACATTTCAATCTGAAAATTAAACACTGATTCGCACAAAGAATACCACAAAATAAATTGTGACAACATTTTTTTGAGTTTACTTCATATATGCCTTATATATGAACTAGGTAACAGGATACTATGTCTTGAGGCGGACAAATTTGGTAAACAAACAGGTTGGTGTGCAATATAAACATTGTAGTAGCCACCACCACATATATGAATGAAACTCGAGTTGAACCAAAAGTTAAAGCCATATTATAACATTTGCTGAGGAGAACGCGCTCAAATTTTTTTTAAATTCTGGTTTTTACACGATTGTAATGTACTTTAGTCAATGAAGATACTCTGCAAAAATCAAGACTTTAGGTGCTGTAGTTTTGTCAAAATCCGAGATTTTGAATAAAACGATGGAACCGGCGTTTTATTATTATGATGGAAATATTAGTCGAACACGTATAATGCACAGTACGTACATGGCGTGCGGGTTACACACCCCCGAGGATCGTACCGTATTACAACCGCGGGAGTAACATGTATGGGTGCTAGTAGTAAATTCCAATTTTCTTTGCTTTGCCGTAGTTGTTCGGCTCAAAATTAGAAGGGGACATACCTGATAGTAAAAGCTATCATTTTCTGGAAAATAAATACTAATTTTTTTTGACAGAAATGTTATAATATGGCTTTAAGATGTTGGAATATGGGAGCATGAAATGAAAGATTGTTCTCTACTTTTAGACGCATGGAAAGATCTTTTTTTCGGCCCCCCCCCCCTTTTTGACATGAAAATTATCGGTCAACCCCATAGAAAAGCATATAAATTCAATTTTCCCAGAAAAATTTGTGGCCATTTTTTTCAGGGCCCCCCTTAGGAGGGTCAAAAATTTCAGGGTCCCCCCTTTTGCATCAGGCCCCCCCCCTTACAAGTGTTTGTGAGCGGTCCCTAACAGTACAGGAAATGAAATGCTCTACCAAAATTTATTTCTAAAAAATGTGTAAAAATGATCATATCTCACTAACTATCAGGGATGTAAATATTCGGGAAATTTCCTGATTTCAGGAAATTTTACTTCGATCTTCTGTGTACAAAGTATAGGGAAATTTCAGGCAGTTTCAGGAAATTATGTCAGTTTTTGTTTTCATCCCTGAACTGTGTACACTGAATGTTCAAATGAAATAGCAAAAAATAAACTGCATTATGTTCATCATTTGTTTCATTAGCACAAACATCGTTGTCATGGTGACCATTTGAATGAAAAGAGACGTCTATCCCAAAGTTGCACTTAAACCAATGAATATTTTGTTCTGCTAGAATACCATGTTGTCTGTAATCATTCATGCAGAGGATCTCATACTGCTTTATCTTGGGTGCAACTTTGTAATCTGCATCTTTTTATAGGAATGGTTGCCATGGGAACAGTTGATAGAGTGATTGAAATAAAGTGATGTATCAAAATGTGCAGAACATAATTGGCTTCAGTTTGATGCAAAGATTCAAGAATATAAAATTAAACTCTGAAAAGTTCCATGATTCGATCGACATTTCTCATTACCCCAATGAAATTCAGCGCCCGGAGATGTTTTGTTTAAATGGTGTGAACAAAAATGTGGTGGTTTGTGGTTACCACACTTGAAGTGTATGTACCCCATAGGATAGTACATACACTGGAATTGTATGTACTACCCTAGGGCATTGTTATACATATTTCTGCTTCTCATATCACAACCGCTGCATGCAAAATTAGACCACACCTCTTTAAAACCATTCAACTGGACTAGCATTTTTGAGAGGCTTAGTATTGCACCTTATCCTAGGTGCATCTGCAAGCCGTCTGTACTTGCCACTGGTCAAGTACCAATTGCTGCCAGATCAACAGACGGCCTAAAGATGCACCTAGGATAAGGTGTGATAGCATAGCCTCTCAAAAATTTGAGTCCAGTTGTTTGGTTTTATATTTAATTATACCTGGATGAATGACAACCTTCACAAATTAATTTAAATAAAAAGTGTTTTATTCTGTATTTTTTTCAATTACAGGCCACGTGCTGCTTTTAAAATGCATGGTGTAGTGGGACTAGGTATTTCTTCGTTGAAACTAATAGTCACACATTCTTTTTTGTTCCGATTTTCATTTTTTTGCCCTAATAAGCACAGACGTGATGAAAACGCATCTCTCTAAGCTGGAAAAGAAACCACTGGTTGAAGTAATCAACTGAGGCAAATTTAGATTTAGCTAGAAATTTAAGTTGTTCCTTGATCTCTTTACAAATGATTGCAGCCGTTAATAAGAATGCCACCTATAAAAGGTTGATTACTTTATGGAAGCCATTTTGTTGTCGCTAGGGTAGAGTTCAGTAATTTGAGGTATCCAGGGAAATCTGGTTATCTGATTCCAATAGATTGATCATCACAGTACTCATTTCATTCAAGCTGAGACAAATTTAGGGACTCGCTTTATAAATTACGACGCTCATTTATTAAGATTTGTAAAGCTACAATTATGGTAAAAAAGATGGCACACTTACAAGTCTTTAGTCATTTAAATTGATTTTGAGATTAAAAGAAGAATTTAAGTTCTTTTTAATTATTGTTGTCTAAGCATTAAAGTACCGTAATAATAATTTAAGGAACTATACATGTGCTGTGCCAGAAGTGGGTAAGTGCAATAGCTGCCATTTATAACTGTCATTATATGTAGATGAGTACAGTATACTGCGTGTAAAATAGTTCACAGGGCAGCTATTACACTTACCCACTTCTGGCACTGAGCAGTCGACATACATATTTGATGGCATTTTTGTTGCTGCCATGTTGTCATCTATTATTAAGTTGAACAAGGATTATAAATTTGAAATCGCTATATACAAATGACATATTTTGCTTATCTTGCCATATATATAGGTTAAAAACATGCTGAATACCTAGCAGGTGATGCAGTTGAGACAAATATAACAACTTGGGTGATTTAATAGAACTTATGAGAAGACAGAATAAAACTTTTTCTTGACTCAAAAAACGATATCTGTTTTGTATTGTTTTTGCTCTGTGATGCTTGGATCATGTTGCTACCAAATTTTTGTCATGGGGCAGTGGAATACAGAGAGTTCAAAGCCTCTGCTTTATTTGACGACAATGGAGACGCACCCTCAGAGACAAAGGGTTAAAAATCTATAATGTGACCGTCATGATGATGTAATTGGTTTTGCGATCAATGTTCCAGGGGCTCTGAGCTTCCGCTGTAGGCGTCCTGATTTTCCTGATTTGAAGCGAGACACCCAGAATTGAGTAAGCATGAGCGGGTGATTTTCATTTGATATCGCAACGGAACTCGATTCGCCGTTTATACATATATGGTATAGAATTATGCGGATTTTTTTTTCGTGAGGTATCAGGTACTTGTCAATAATATTTGTTTTTGCCAATAGAATGACCCAGAAATGGATATTAATTGTACGGAAATAGGTGTATTGTCGGTCTGGAGCTGTGGATGGGTTTGAATTTTAATGAAGGATGACAGTTCAAGTGTGTGTGTTGTGGTTGAATTGAACTGGAGCATGAGTTTTCAGTTATTAATCATCAAGTGTGTATTTGTTTTTTCTTTAATATGGCTAGGTTTTGAAAACTGCATGAGTATGAGCAGGGTTCATTTTGGATCGAGGATGCATTTAAAATAAGGGAAACTTTGTGGAGGGGGGGGGGGGGTCCAGCGATAAATGCAGTAAGAGTCAGGAAAGTGTATGCTAGCAAAACAATTACTGGTCCCCTGAATATTTCCTTGGATCCCAAAGTATTCACTGCATGTAGGTTTGGCGTTTTCTATGAAAACACAAACAAACCTATAAACAAACAACATGCATTGGTGGTACTGCAAATGTTTTTTTTTTTTTTTTTTTTTTTTTGGGGGAACAATTACAGCATACACCTGAGCCTCAGAAATCACTTGGAAATTCAGAAATCACAATTTGTTTGCCAAATGAGTGATATTTTTTGGGTTCTGACTGGGGTAACTGGGGGATGTCCCATGCCCCCTGTGCATGGCAGCTGCAGGGAACTTTCTTATCCTCCTAGACTAACCCCTCTGCCACCAAGTCATGTTTATTTTCAGTGCCCTTTATGCCTCATGTCTTTGGGCAAATACTGAAAAAGTATGCACTTAAATTAAAAGAAATGTGCCTATTTGCTATTCAGATTGTAATTTTGCTTCTGGAAGGATACAGAACATTGTCCTTTTTGCAAAAAACTGAAATATTGATTTCATGCACATGCAATAGAGTTCTAGAAAGTTTGCAATGTTTTAGTACTTGTGGAAGGGTTGAGGAAGCAAATACATTCTGATTTAGTGCTTTTCCCTCTATTTTTCTATTGTTTTTAAAGAGATACTCATGATCAGGGACATGCGATTTGCGTGAACTTTTTTCAGCGCAATTTGCTATTTTTTTCCTATGGGCAGGGATACATGATTTGCACTGAAAAAAGAGTTCCGCGCAATTCCGCGCAATTTGCTATTTTTTTCCGCGCAAATCGCCTGTCCCTGCTCATGATTCAAAGAAATATCTTCCATATTGCTGTAGAAGTAAGAAAAAGCTTAGTACAATTACAGTTTTTGACAATATGTTGAATTTATTACAGCATTAATATTTTGATCGGGAGTGCAATGGTCACAGTGAATACAAATATAGTGGTAAACAAGTAGGCAAACACTGTAATAAGCAAGTAAGAACCGAATGTGCGCACAAGCGGTCATAGACACTTTATAGGTAAATGAAATGCATAAAAAAGCAGAGGGGAGAGTAAGCAACACTTATCATTTCCATATCATATAGACTTTGTCTGTGATTTCTCAGTAATAATTACCATACTAATATCGCTACAAGCACTGCTAGCAGACTATGTTACAAAACCCTTCTCGCCGCCTAACCAGGCCCGTTGCCAGGGCACGGTAATTTTGTTCCAGCTATTTACAGTATTATTATACACAGTGCTTTTGGCCACACACACAAATTTATTCCCACATTTTCTCACCCAAGCACGTACCAATATATTCCCTGAAGTCCAAGCTTCCAACATGAGCAATCAAGTATATTAAATTTCCACGTCATAAAAAAAACCGACTAGTTTTCTTCTACCTTTTCTTGTATTGTGTGTAGAAACATAGATTGAATGTTATGTAGTCTTACTGTAGGCATGGGTAAATATTGTTATTGGTACCCATGCAAAGCACTAAATTGAATTAGAGTGCAAAAAGAAGGAAAGCAGCATTCACGTTCAAATTCAATACATCCAGGTTAATGTAATTAGTCTAATGGCTGCCTTGTGTGTAGATTTATGTATTAATTACAAATTCTTCAGCTCATCATGAAGAGCTTACTACATAGTAAAGTATAGGTGAGTTGCTCAGCTTTCATTTGATTGGGATGTGGGGTACTATTCTCATAAAGTAGTATAAAGAAAACGATGGAAATCACTTACAATATTAGATACAGAAGGGACTGTCTTTTGGAATTTGCAGGAGAGCATTGAATAGCTCTTCTGGAGCCTTCAACAGGGATTTGAGAGTTCAGCTTTTTAGCTGATTGCAGCTATTTTTATTGCCAAAATTTATGTGTTTTCTTTTCTTTTCAGCCCATATTTGGCATTTTTACACTGTTTTTCAGCTATTTTAGTAATTTTCCTCTTTTTTGTCTGAGACCTCTCATGCCCCTGCTTCAATAGCTGTTTAGAGCATTTACAAGAGAATGTAAAAAGATAATGGTCAAATAAGGAGAGCTAGAAATCACTCTCCTATATCAGATTTAAGGAGAGCACTAGAGAGTGCTCTCTCCTGAAAAGGCAGTCCCTAATTACTGAACAGTTTGGACCTCAACTTATGTAAAAGCAGAAGCTATTGAAAAGAGCTAAATAAAGGTTTGGTGGCCACTTTTCAATGTGCATTCAGGAGTGCCCACCTTTGGCTCAGTAGCGATTGGGCCTGACTTTTTCATGTAAAGTTCCAATAAGTGGGTCACATTGAGTCTGTTTAACTTTCCAGTATAGAGGTTGTGCATGTATCATACTGTAAATATGGCGGACTATTCAAATGCATTCAACAAAAGCATGATTGCAATCTACCGCAACAGTTTGTCTCACACACACAATAAATGCACTATGATCAAATATGATAGGGTGAAGGACACCGGTTCAAATCCTTTGTTTGGAGCCAATCGGTAAAAGCATGCAGGGCCTCTATAAGCTGTTCCAAATTGAGGTTAAGAAGTTGCTCAAGGCCCATCTTAATCCAAGATCTTGCCACTAATAGGAATCTCATGCTCTACCGCCCTAAACCACTAAACATGCCGAACTAACGACAGGTATACTTCGAGCAATCGACATGGCAGCTATAGACATTTGACATCACATTGCATTCAAGTAATATAAGCAAATCTCAACCTTCCAGCCACAGTTCAATTACTTCTATATTGAATATAGATTATTTAGTGAAAGCTTCTATCTACAGACATAAACCAATGGTGATACTGTAGTTGATTAAATCATGATTGGACATAATTGTTTTGCATCCAAGCAATGAAGGCGCTGGCTCAAATTTCCAATTAGAAATGTGTCTAAGACAAAATGTAGGCCTGTTCCTCAAATAACAATTATAGAGAGAAGATACAGAATTCAATTAAAGATTTAATTTTCATATATTGCTTGTCAAAATACAGGGTGTCCCAATTAGAACAGATGTAAGGAATTACCAAAAACCATTTTGACCCATTAGTGATGCTTACTTTAAAAAGTTAGTTTCAGAGGTTGGTCTGCATTAGCTCAATTTGAGCTCAAAGAAACCCAACAATCTCGGACTGTTCCTTTGTTGACACCTTGCCTTGTTTCAAAAAGTGGACAAAACAATCAGTGTCATATTACAATAATGATTAGGAGCGAACTAGCTTTATCAGCTAAAAACTTGAGAATTCAAACATAAACAAGAAGATGATAAAACGGGATAGCCTGGCCATACCTCTTGTTTATATGTGCCTCCTTACACAGGTGAAAATGTGACATATGGATTAAGCATATTTGCAACTGTCAAGAAAATGAATAGTTTGAACTCCCAAGTGCATGGATTTTGTCAAAGGATCCCATAAAATTGATGAAATTTGTTTCTCCTTGACAAGATTATCAATCACTTAAATCTGGTAGTGATAGGCAGTGTTCGAATTAAGGAAAAATAAATGGTTGTCCCACGGACAACCAGATTACAATCTTCTGGTTGTCCGTCTAAGTTTTTGGTTGTCTGTAGGCCTACAAAGGTGACTTTTGGCTACAGATTTATGGTTGTCCGGCGGACAACTGAATCAGTATTTTTGGTTGTCCGGCGACTTTTTTAGTTGTCCCGGGCGAACGGACAACCAAAATTTCACACGCTGGTGATAGGACCTTAAATATGTCTGTCTATCACAGCACAGTTCTATATAACGTCCCCAATGGGCTATTCCATTTAAAATCCACACTACTCCTGTGGAAGATTTTGGAAATATCTTCCACAGGGGGAGTATGATTTTCAAAGGGAATGAACACATTAGCAGCTCAATTTGAAACTCACCCTCCCTCAGTGCATGGAAGTACTACTTCCATGCTCAGTGGAAGATTCAGGTTGAATCTTTCTCATAGGGTGTATGAAATTCAAATGGAGCTGCCTAATGTGTTCATTCCATTTGAATTCATACTCCCCTGTGGAAGATATTTCCAAAATCTTCCACAGGGGTAGTGTGGATTTTAAATGGAATAACCATTGGGGACATTATAAAGAACTGTGCCGTGATAGACGGACATATTTTGTCAATTTTTGAGATGTGCTTAAGCATGGAGGTCATTGCACGCTGGAAACTGAAGACCAAAAGCAAGTCAAACAAGAAAACTAGTAAACACACACCCACCCCCACTCATTAGTAATCGCCTCCAAACGTGGACACCGTTTACGACTTTGCAAACATGGTTGTCTGAATCCGTACTCAATTGACATACTGAGGACGTTTTCCGCCATTTTGTTTGTGTAAGCTAGCAACTGCGGACGTTATATCTACCTCACATACGATAGATGACGTATTTCGCAAATACATTAGACATGCAATTGCGGTTGTTTGCCAACATTCTTGAACCTCTAAACACTCTAAACAAACAAATATGCATAAACAAGTACCGTATTTAGTCAAATAGTCCCCCCCCTCAAATAAACGCCCCACCACTTTTTTCAACCAAGATGTTTTAAAATGCCGATATTTCCATGCTATCTTGTGTAGTAAGCTTACAAAGTTGCCCACATGGTCGATAATAGCGTCACTTTTTGGCGAAAATCTCGATTGGAAACCCGGAAGTGAACCAGAAGTGTTTCTAGTTCAAAGTTCGTCATTTTAAGTGAGTTTTAAGTTTACCTAATGATTTTAACGGGAATTATTCTAAAATTGACCTTGAATAAACGCCCCCCCCCCTTGGGAAAATGTAACACCCCGGGGCGTTTATTTGACGAAATACGGTACACACCAAAAGAGCAAAACAAGAATCCAAAGAAAATGTTATCATTCGTGCGATACAATACGCTACCTCCATTTCAAATATACCACTATTGGAATTTGGGAATGATTCAAAAACAAGATGCATTTCTTCAATGCATAAAGCACTTTGAATCAAAAATCTCATGAGATGCTCACAAAGTAATCACAAAGTCTGGCCATCCATGAAGTAGCATATTGCTGGACTGCCGTCTGCCGTCACGGCCAAGTTTTCTAAGTTTGCAATGAAGGATGGTGATCAGATTGCAGTGGAATTGTAACATGGCTGCAAGGGACAGATTCTTTTTGTTTGAGAAACAAGATAGTGCCATGTGAGGACTACAAAATCAGAGCAAACTAACACAACCTCAGTGTTGCCAGAAGGTGTCTTAAATAGCCCAATTGGGCTATTTTGAGGTGGATTTAAGGAAAATGGCCCTGTCAGCAAAGTAGCCTGGGGGAAGCAGATCCAGGGTTTTTTAAATGGTGATCGATGTAAAGGTGATACTCTGACCTTTTCCAAAGAAGGGAGGTGAAACTTGTAATTTTGTTCAGGGTAGGTCTTTTCGCCAGCCCATTCGGGGCTGGTACCTGTTTCAGGTTTGGGGTCAGTTTACTCAAGAGATTATATTTTAGTGGTATTGTAATGATTTTTTTTTTTACTTTTTTGTGGTTAAATTTTTTTAAAAATATTTTAATTGATTTGTTAGGAAAAGTAAGTATGTTTTGCCGTTTCAACGAACTAAAAGCAGTGAGTATTACCAAAGTTATGTTTGAACTAATTAATTATGACTTTAAAAGTTTAAAGGCCTAAATGTCACAATAATAGTTAATATATATAGCATCATATGGTCAGCAGAAGAAAATCTGACATCACCTATGATGTCATATCAGTGTCCTTGACTGGGGGGCCTTACTCCTTGACCACTGAACACCGTGATATCATGTTGATAACAGATCTATAGAATCAAAATCTTCATCATATCCCGGATCATATCACAGATTCTCAACAATCTGTGATCATATGGACCATATTGATGTGAAAGTAGTTATCTATCATATCCTGTGTCGTTTTATGGATAAAAATGACTCAAAATGTTATTGATGAAATGGTTGCTATCATAAACATCAGTTTTGTCTTTTCAACGGGAAAAATCCGATGCAAAATAAAAGTTTTTAGGGCCTAGCTATAATATGGGCATAATTTATGCATATAGTATTGAACAATGTACCCCATTTGACATGCACTTATAGATAAATAAATTGTCTTACTTTATTAATTTAATAACTTCTTTATTATAAATAAAATGACACATAACTATTTGATTCATAAAATTACATTCAACAAAATGATTGAAGAGAAAACACACAAGGCACTAGGCAGACTGTTATAGAATGGAGTATGTAAGATGCCATGTCCATAGCTTCGCAGGAGTTTCCGACTAGCAATCAACATGATCAGCACATTCAGAAAAACACAGTTTAAGAGTGAAGATTGTAGTGAGTAACCAGTCCTTTATAAATGTGCTGGCCACTATCTATTATAATATAGTAGGCTTAAACTATACATTCATTGAATTAATTAAGTTATTTTAAAATAAAATGTACATGTAAGTTAACTCAAACCGGCAGTGTATATATCGAAAGCAGTGAAATCGGACATTCCTAAGCGAAGATATTGAGTTCGTAAGTTCTGGTATTACAAAATTGGAAATTGAGATATCGTGGGTAAAAAGCTGAAAAGACAAAAAACCTAACGACAACAACAACAACAACAACAACAACAAAACAAACAGACCAGAACAATTTGGAGTACATGTAATGAATTAAAAGAGTTGACATGAGATTAGGAATTAATGTTTTCTGCTGTTTCAGTGTGCATGTTCTCATCGTTGATGGTTTGGTGGACTGTCATGTAGATGTAAGCGTGATCCTAAAAATGCCTTTCACATTGACCAAAACTAATTACAAGACCTCTTCTACATTGAGGCTGGCTTTCCCTTTTAAAGGGAATTTTATTATGATAAATGGTCGCACCTCTTTCTACACTACAGGCTTCAGTGTAAACCGGGGTACTCAAGTTTGATTTTGGTAGGGGTGTGCCGATGAGAATTTGAAAGTGGACCCATAAATATACCAAATTTACAAGAAATTTGGACCCATTGATATACCAAAATTCAAAATTTTCGGCCAAATTTAACCCATATTGTCTTAGTTTTTACGATTTTCCCAACTTTTTTGGACATTTTCAAAATTTGGGCAAGATTGGGCTATTTTTCGAGAAAATTGAACAAAATTTTGAAAAAAAAGGACCCATACCAAAATTGGCTTAGAAAAGGGGTCATTGATATACCATTGGCTTAAAATTGGCTTAGAAAAGGGGTCATTGATATACCAGAAATATGACCCCTGAAGTATTGTGAAACTGTCCATAGCTCACAATATCTAAGTGGTTTTTATATTTTGTATACATTTGGTATGGAGCAAGCCGATTTACTGCAATGCATGATGGGATACTCCTTTCATGATTTCATGCATTGATTTGTGTCTGCAGATATCAGGAAATACAACTGGTTTTGTAGGTTTTAAAGGGCTCTTGACAACCTTTGGGGAAAGCGGATATTATATCACAAATATGAAAGGGAAATTATTTTCTTGTTTCAGGAAGACACGGATTGAAATGAAACACCTCACCTGGTTTCTATGTAGGGATGCATTGGTTGGATAGATGAAATATGATACAATCTGAACCAATCAGACCAAAGATATAGGCAAAAATAAGTAGCAAAAACAATATTAAAAAAACGTACGGCGGGTCTTTTAACATCACAGATTAATATAAAAATATTTTATTTCGAGAATTGCCTTGTGATAGGCCTAACTCACTAGAGGCATCACAAATTATTAATTCAAGTCCTATATAGTTTGATACTTTCTTTAAAACACGCAATATAGACCAGACAGGTCAACTATATCACTTTTGAACTGGGTCTACTTTCCGGCGTAGTGGTTAAGCCTAACAATTCTTGCCAATTACGAGCTGATCAAACTATAGGGACTTACTTGACATTCAATCAGTAGGCTCAGGTACCAGGTACTGAACAAGTTAGTATGGTATTTTCAAAATTTCCAACTTGTCTGAATGGATCAGATAATTGTGTTACAATTAATGAATTGTTTGAGAAAATATGTTACTCACAAATTATAACTGATCTGGCTTGATCACAGATGATCATTGATGTGGTCCACTGTTTTTCCAGTTTTTCTCTAAAAATGGGTCATCTTTAAAAAAATTAAATATCTTATTAATATTGTGGTCTATTTTTGGTCTCTTAAAAATTGGTAATTTGTCCCAAATTATGATACTGTGATGTTCTTGCTTTTAATTCTTAGTTTTATAGATATGGTTTAAATAAAACAAATCTTACCAAATTTGATCTGTATTTCAACCCTCAAAGTTTTTAGAACATTTATTATAGATCTGCATAAATTATAAGTTATCATTCACCGCAAAATTGTCTTCCTTTTGGTAAAGCAAACTTAAATGTTATAAGTTTAACATTTAAAAATTTAACTAGTACAGGTTTTGATTAAGATATCAGTTGACAAGATTCATTTACTTCTGTCTGAAGATAGAACTTCATGAGACTTGTTTATATTTTTAGAAAGTTATGTTATGAATGAAATGAAATAAGTAGTTATGATATTTGACAAGGTATGGCAAAGGCAAACAGCTGTCATCAGAGACGATGAGAACTTTTCAAGTTTTTTTCTCTTACGGCATAATAAAGTGTTTAAAAAGCATTCATGTGCTCGAGCAAAAAGTAATGATATCTTTACTAAACGACAATCTCGTCTTCCATCAGAAAATTTTTGTTGCGTATACACCGCATCTACCGATATTACGTTTTGTGTATCGTCGTTGCCGCGAACCTCACAAGTCTGATCAAGCGTGCCACAGGGGTTAACCGGTCTAGTCTTCAGTTTGATATTACTGTTGGGGCAGTAGGGAGTATCAGTCTCGGGGATTGCTGAGGAGCTAGCCTGTGTGTGCGAGAGAAACGCTGCCGTCCGCTTGACTGGGAGGTACGGATCTTATTTCTCTCACCTGTTTGCCTGGATTGCATTTCAGACTTGTTGGGATGGGGGAAAATTGATGAGTTGTGGAGTGGCGAGTTTCGAGTTGCTGTGATGGATGTTTATTAAAAGCAAAGGGTTTGAGTTGCAGGTGTGAGCTGCATTTGAAGTTATATGGATGTGTGTTGAGTGGGTAATTTTGGAATAGTAGAAAAGAAAAAGTACAATTGTCTTTGCTAAGACAAATTCATATTTTTGGCTTGAATAACATGTTTAGGTCATCCTACAAAAATATAATCCGAATAATATAATGTAACAAACATGGAAACTAAAAGTTCACAAACATATAAGCAAAAATTTGAAAATCTACAAAGGTCCAGAATATTGGGGTTGTCATTAAAAATTTGGGCAGCCAAATTGAGGCTTTGTGTCAAAATTGATATGTCGTCAGTTTGATATTACTGTTATAGAAATAAATACATGTAATTGCTCAAATTAGGATGGCCATGCATGGCAGCTCGACTCCCTGCTTGCTACATTCCTATTTCAAGCAGCAAAAGTGAATGGATATTCTTTTCCACATCCCAAAATCATTTGTTGATTTTCTGAATTTGATGTGCTTCATGGCCCATTACACCAGTCAAATCAGATGTAGACTTGTAAAAAACCTTAGCTCTAGAAATTTATATCGGAAATTTGTGATTCTTTAGGACTTTAAAGTCAACTCGCCAATTTGTAATCCCCCAAACAGTGACCTCCAATACTACTGCACATTATAACTATTGAATGCCATGTATTTGATATGCATTTACCTAACAAGGAAATAAGACAGAAGTAAGAGGAACTCAACTAGCTCACTCCCATTTTAAACCCTCTACATGCCTATGTTGCACAGTTTATTAGATTAATTTTTTGTTACAAAAATTTACAAAAAATTCAACAAAATTTAACATATTTAGTGTTCTTATATAAAGATTACATGACAGATGAATTCAAATCAGTACAAACAATGCCTTTTTTGATCGTTGGTTCTGAAAGGAAGCTTTTTCTTTTTGTATCGAAAATTTCACATTCGGTTCACTTTTTATTGCAATTGTATAGTTTATATTGCTGTAGAATGTATTCAAGATAAAATCAAATTGTTGATCAGCAGGCAAAGAAATTACCAACCTTAGGGATGAAACACAACATTGAGTGAAATAAAATCACGGCTATCCAATGATGATCATAAGGCGTCTATTTTACCAGTCAAATAAAACTGGGCTAGAATTTAATAGTTTCTGCCCTATTTTACTCGGAAGGGAGTACTTTTTTTCGGCACTTTCTTCACTCCTAAAAATTGTTCAGGATGCATGTGTGACACAGTTTTTCTTTTGTGGGTAGGTTACGTTGTTGAATACCGCATTCTGCCAGTGTCACAATCAATTTGTAGCTCGTGGGAGCTCATACGTGAGTAACCGTACGAAGACGACATTAACTCGTGCAATTCTCATGTTGTTTTTCCACCCTGGGGTTGTTGGCAATTTTATTCTATAGTATTCTAAACACAATGTTGACTGTAAGCGATTGCAAAGTTTATCAACATAAATTTCAAATTTGAATAATGAAATAAGTGAAGATATGGTGAAATTTGTAGGTTTTGATGGGCTTTGACTGTCAGCTTTGGATGACATGAAGTTTTGAAGAGTGGTGATAATTATGGGTATAGTCAAGGAATACGATGAATAGCAGGTAATATTGGGGATAAGATAGTGAGATAAGGTATTCATGGAAGGGATAGAAATTGAAAATTAGTTTCCCCGATTTACACTTCCTGCTTGAGAAATCACCCACTTTGACTTTGTATGACATTGTTAGGCACAATTGACTTGTGGAACCTGAAGGGGGTAGTGACATTTTAATATCCATTATAAAGGGCAACAGTCAGTAACTTTTGGAATAACAAGATGCAAAGGTGGTTATTTTCGTGAGGTTTTTATTTTTGCGAATGGAGGTTAGGTTACAAATTTTCCAACACCAGAATTTGATTTTTGAGTCCTATAACTAATAAAGGGCATAAATATTGTGAAAACCGACCTACACAAAGGTTCTCTTTGTCGGAAATCAGAAAAATTCTATATGGGAAAATAACCACTTATACGGTAGTGGTAAATGAAATACCATATTGTCTCTATTAAACGCTCCCCTCTAATAAATTCCCTCCTCATATTTTTCGATCAAAATGCTTTAAAAATGCAGTAATGTTCATGCTTCCATAAGCTTACACAATCAGATAGCCAAAAATAGCATTGCAACCCTGAAGTTTTAAGTAGAGGAAGTACAACCAAAGGTCACCTGGCAATATTTCGTTATTTCCTGGTATATTTATAAGCTTACGTATGGAGTTTGCCAATGTTTAATCGTTGAAAATTTGCCCCCTTTGGAAAAATGCAATGCCCCGGGCCGTTTATTAGAGACAATACTGTAGGTAATAAGATTGCCAACTTTTTTCATGTAATGGTAGTGTTTTGCCTTATGAACTGTGAAATGTCACTTGAATGACCCATGAGAACCGAAGTGTGTTTCTGCATGTTTACACAAACAAACGCATTATTCAACTTCATCATGCGGCCCCTTTACTTGTTTGTATGACATTCAAGTTAAGTCGCATGACAGTGACTTGTGACACACTATTTCCAATCCATCGTGTCCTGACATTTGCAACAGCACATCAAATGTTAGTCACAAAGGGTGCATATTTTGAAACTACAGTGAGAGAGAAAATACATCATTTCACTAAAGTCCTATTCAGACTCCTGCAGCATCGCGCAATAGAATTCACATGGCAGTGATGTGGAGTCTGCATCTCCTGTTATGGTCATTCTGCCGACCTTGATTTTCAAGCAGCCAATCACAAGCATGCATGGCAGCGATATCGCAAGAGAGTGAAGAAAGTTGAACAAAGTTCAACTGTCATTGCTGACGAAAATTTGCGGGATGAGAATTTTCGCTGTCGACTCATAAAAACCTGGCTCAGATTCCATCCGCTGTCGTGATGTGGAGTCTGAATCAGACTTAAAGTCCGATGTATACTCCACTTCGCCACTTCGCGAGAAGCTGTGATGAAAAATTTAATTTGCAGCTTCGCGCGAAGGCATTCATGTATACTTATCAAAATACCGCCGAGTATCGTGAAGAATTGTTGCCCGCTCTGTGCTTTTCATATAACTTCGCTGGCCTACTCCCCCAAAAGTTGAACCTAATCTAACTCTCCGCGAAGTGAAGAAACCTGCTTCGCGAAGGAAATTCCTTCGCAGAAGTCGTAAAATTTCAGCTCAAATTACTTCGCGGCCTGCGAAATCGCGGTCGGGAAGTGGAGTATACATCGGACTTAACTCATGCTCATAGGCAACAGGTGGATAAAGTGTTTTACTATTTATTTAACACAGATAATATACAAAAAAACATTTGTCAAATTGGGTGGCATCAGATTATATTGTGATATTTTGTAACACATAGCAAGGAAAGCATCTCTTACATGGAGGGAAATAGACTAAATATTCTCCTTATTCCCAATACATGCAGTACTTGAATCAGGAACCTTCCCCTCTGCAAATCTGACATGTAACACTTATGCTGGTTTCATACTTTCTGCCGCTTGAAACCAGCATTTCATGGAAGTTAATAGACTAAATATTCTCCTTATTCCCAATACATGCAATACTTGAAATCAGGAACCTGTAAATCTGTGGTCTTTATATATTTAACAACTTGATATTATGTAACACATAGCAAGGAAAGCAACTCTTACAGGGAAGGAAATAGACTAAATATTCTCCTTACTCCTAATACATGCAAAACATGAAATCAGGAACCTTCCCCTCTGCAAATCTGACATGTTTGAATTCATATGTTATTCAAGTGTTTCCCTAGTCAGTATCAAGACAAGCAGATTACATTTCAAAATATTTTTTTATGAGAAAGATACAAGTTTAGGTTTACAAAAATAAGCATAGATTTAAACCTTGTAATATCATAGATTATTCCGATTGTTTTTCACACTTTTTCTGTAATGAAAATGAAAAGAAGCATCAAAATATACAGCGACTATCTCTAGCTTTATGTTTGTACACACAACATCACACAACGTAAGAACTAAATTTTACACTGAGCTTAGCGTAATATGATCTTTTCGAGGCACACACATACAAAATAAGCTAGCCCTAGAGCCATTCATCACTTCATCAGCTTCTCATTATTTTTTCAAGCAGCTTACAGCTTTATAATATAGCTTTTTAAAAAGTAAAACTTGTCAGCTTTGGCAGGTTAAATACCCTAATCTGTACTTGAATCATAACATAAGATTAAAGTGTTGTAAAGAAATTTGAGGAAAGTGGATCAAAAATGGAAAATGTTGGTATAAATAAGAAATGTGATATTTTGATTAATTTATGAGAATTACCGGAAATTACCTCACGGATATATGCTTTAAGATGGTTGGAATTTATTGATGATTTACAGAGTGAGGTAGTGGTAGGATTTGTGAAATCTTCCTGTTGCACCTTGCACCTTTTTCATTTAAAGATGTAACATTGTTATCCAAATAGATACTTCTTCAAACCATGTAACTCCATTTCCCCTTTTCCGTCACCTTGGGATCGTCAGAATACCTGTATGCTGACAAATACCAGTTAATTTCCTCATTTCAAATTTCAGTACTAGACAAAAAAATAGTATTTCTAAGAGCTTGCGAAGATTTTAAACCCAGTGCAGAATGCATTTTTTCCTGTCTTTTTCTATGAACATATAAACTTGAGATGCTCGAAACTTTCAAAACCTCTCATTCTTATGCACACAATCAAAATGGTTTCACAAATGTAAAGTGTTAATCACACAATTCATCCAACAAATGCATTGAAAATTTATTTTTACCAATATTTTTGTTCTATAAAAAACACATATTTCTACTAATATTTTGTTTAATATAAAAAACAAAAAAACTGCCCAATTTCTCCAAGACAAATTTCCACTGCAAAACGAACGCTCTGAGACATACTTTTTTGCACACCAATACATCATAACACTGACCTCTGTAGTCAGTATAATACACAGTGTAGGTTTATATTTATCTGGGTTTGTCACTATGAGAAAATCAATGACCTGATTTAATTTGTTTACAACATGAATTCATGACACATTTGATTACATTAGAATAAATTATCGACTCACTATTTTTTTATTATTCAGAAGTAAGAACATATGTCATGTGAGAAGGATTTAATATAAATTGAAGTAGTAACATGAGTAAAATTTGTAGTGCTAGCTAGTTTTAAATTTACGGTTGAGAAAAAAATAAAAAAAGAAGAAAAATTGAAGAAAAGTTCAAGGTTGGAGATTTAACTCAGACAATCATATGGATGTGAAACTTAATACTCCCAAAAAGCTGCAACAAATATCAGATATGGAGTATCACAAAAGGGTATCAAATATGAAGCACTTCTCAAAATTGACGGAAAAATAAAAACATGTATGAAAAAAAGAAAGAAAATAAGTTCTTATCGTCTGTTCACCATCTTCATGTGGCCTTGATGCATTGATTAACCACATTGCCTAGAGATAGAAGTTGTGTTCACATTTGGAGGTAACATCCGGCGTAAACTTAAAAAAACAAATATTTTCCCTACTCCTACCATGTGTCCACACCTAGCCTACTCCTACTAGCACTACGCCGACCAGTTCCACCAAGCATTCACTTCTGGTTGGCGTAAACATCAGCTACCACTTCCGGTGTTTCTGTAACCTTTGTTAACCACATGAAATGTAATTTCTTAGCTTCCGACCATAAAAAGGTCGATATTACACCGGGTGTCAGCGTAGCATTGCCTGGCGGAGATTACATGTAGCTCGCTATTCCTGACTTTTGTCTTGGCAGAACTGACCATCACACTGTCACTACTCCTATCGCTACTTCTGGCAAGCGGCGACCAAGTTCCGCCGGGCAAACATCCGACAATGTGAACACAGCTAGAGAGATTGAGCCATTATCAACCAAATCGCTTGGTCATCTCTGAATTAATGACCTTTGTGAATCCTGAGTGATTTATACTGATGTACACTCTTTGAAACAATTTTTCTAGATTCCTGGTTAAATTAGGGTTTTCTTGTTATTAGCATCAAATGTGGCTTGGATTTAGTAAAATTTAACATGATTTCAGGTCAAATTTGACTAAAAAATCAGATAAAATCTTATTTTACCAGGAACCTAGTCAAATCAATCAAGATTTCAGTGAAGATTTGCTTCACGTGTGTCCGCACATAAGAACTTAGATCAGATCTGAACCTGATTAGGATGCAGGGCTAGTACATCATTTCTTGTGATAGTTAAAAAATATGACTGGTTCTGTCTTATACATGTTGTAGGACTACTTGATCCAGAACTGATCAACTTGTAACTAGATCCTGATCTCATGTATAATAGCCATTGTGCTCATGTTCAACAGGGACATTGTGACTTTCAAACATTTTGCTTATGGTCACAGGATTCTAGGCTGTAGATTTAAAGATATCCTTCTGAAGCATGTATCACTATGAGATACAGTAGTATCCTCCCCAATAGCAAAGTTCAACAGTCTTCATTCAACTATTCATAGTTCAAAAGTTGACCTCAAGTTATTGAGGATGAGTTTAGTACCCAACACATGGAAAGGTCATACTATGAATGTAGACTTCTATCGGGGTCAAGGAACTGTGTCCTGCCAGATGGGAATATTTGTGATCCCAGTGTATCAAGATTAGAAATGAATCTCTCATTGTTTGAATCAGGAATCCTGCTTCAAGGTTTGTAAACATTAAATGTCATGCAGCCAGAAAGCAGGAAAAACATGTTTATAGCTAGAACCCTTTTGACTCCTTCTAAAGGCTGAACTATCAAATGAAAAAAAATCAGATATTTAGCTGTGTCTCTGTGGTTGTAATTTCAGTTCTTTCTTTTCCTGCAAATCTTATTTATAAAGTTGAATTTTGAGATTACACAATGAAGAGAAAAAGTGAATCTATAGATTTGTCATTGGTATTGATATATTATGTAAAAAGAATCTATATTGGGCTATTCCAGTTGAATTCCACACTACCCCTGTGGAAGATTTTGGATATATCTTCAAAAGGGAAGTACGTTTTTTAATGTAATTGGTCAGGGTTTATCATTTTGAAACCCATACTCCCTCTGTATTATGGCTTACCTATATTGTCCACAACTGGAGTGAGTATTTCAAATGGAAGTTACACAATTTGTCTTTTCTATTTAAAACTCATACTCCCTCTGTGGAAGACTTTAGCTAAATCTTCCACAGGGGTAGTGTGGATTTAAAATGGAATAGTCCATTATTGTCTGTTGTCACTTTGCTGAATTATAGATCTTGTTAAAATAGCTGGTAAAAGATTTGAGATGTAATGAAAATTGAAATAATGATGACTGATAGACATGATGATAACACTGGTCATCAACATTGTTATCCTACTAAGGTACATCCCTCAGCAGTATTGGGCTATTCCATTTAAAAGTCACAGTACCCCAGTGGAAGATTTTAGAAATATATCTTTCACAGGGGGAGTATGAATTTCAAAGGGAATGAACATATTAGTAGCTCCATTTGAAACTCACTCTGTATGGATGTATGATATTCAAATGGAGCTGCCTAATGTGTTCATTCCATTTAAAATTCACATCCCCCTGTGGAAGATATTTCCAAACTCTTCCACAGGGGTAGTGTGGATTTTAAATGGAATAGCCCATAAAGCAGCTTGCAAGAGCTGTTGTGTAACAAATTTGAATACTAACGTAAAAAACAACATAAACATAATCGATGTTGTGTGATTATGTTATTTGTGGTGGAAATTAAACTTGATTGCTAACATGTTTCACATTTTTCCTTCTCTTTCATGTGTTTGCTCCATTACCAATAAATGATGAATACTATTGTCCTTGCAGGTAAGTGTGGTATTTTATTATATATTGACAAGAGAGACAAGCTATCACCCACGATTTGGGGATATGCGTTAATATAAAGACGTTTCAAGCGGGGCTTGCGATGCAATCAATCAAAGTGATTCTCTTGTCTGGCAAAATGTTATCTTTTCTGTGTAATAACATTACAGGCTACAACATGGTGAAAATCCCATCGATATTTGACGTGCAGTTCTTGTGATATAATAACTTGATGGTACATAATATAGGAAAATAGAAATGAAAATGGAACATTTTAGGCCACATCTCGCGAATAATTTGATCAATATCTCACATACATATTATGCTTGGGCATTGCTAAGTAAATCTTAAGTAGGATTAATACTACATTAGGAGAGAGCACAAAATAATGTTTTCTAACATGGGTCATCTTTAGTAGATAAATAAATGTTGTCTGCCTCTCATCTCCAGTAGCAAACAAGCACTGAACTTGCTAATGTTAATACTGACTGGTCTCAGTAGATAGCAATCCTTCATTGTTTTGAAGCCAGACACTTGTTCACATAATTACTATCTTCAGTAGATAGCACTTTTCTTGAATAGCTAACACCAGTTAATATCAGTAGTTGGTATGTAAGGAGTTTGGTCATATAATTAGTATACCCTTGATGGCAAACTGAACCTGCTAATGGAATTGCTATCTCCAGTAGATAGCACTACTCTTTTGCTATTTTGTACAGTTATTTTAACTGGTTATCTTCAGTAGATAGCAAGGAAGGAATATGCTCTTATAATTGCTGTCTTCAGTAGATGGCACTACTCTTTCAGTATTTTGTACAGTTGTTTTAACTGGTTATCTTCAATAGATAGCAAAGAAAGAACATGCTCTTATAATTCCTGTCTTCAGTAGATGCCACTACTCTTTCGGTATTTTGTACAGTTGTTTTAACTGGTTATCTTCAATAGATAGCAAAGAAAGAACATGCTCTTATTGCTGTCTTCAGCAGACAGCACTACTCCTTTAATATTTTATATAGTTATTTTAACTGGTTATCTTCAGTAGATAGCAAAGAAGGAACATGCTCTTATAATTGCTTTCTTCAGTAGATAGCACTACTCTTTTAGTCCATTACATCTTCAGAAGATAGAAAGGAAGGAGCTCTTATAATTGCTCTCTTCAGTAGATAGCACTACTCTTGATATTTTGTACAGTTATTTTAGCTTATAATCAAAGTCTCTTTTCCTAATAATTGCTGTCTTCAATAGAAACCACTAGTCAAAACATTTCGAATGTCAGTATGTAACATATGACATTTGGATAGCATAAACCTGTTGGTTGCTTTTATTTGCGTGAGCCCTGCTTTTCCCATAGCAAACATGACAATCTTGAGCAATACAATCACTTTGACTTGGTTTAATAAACCTACGGTGACTACGGTGTGTCAGCACTAAGTTTAACAACCTGATAACACAGATATGAGAAGCGACAAGTGAGATTTTGTTCCACAATATTGCATGAAAAGTTATTTTTGTGCATTTCAATTTTCACATATTAAAACTAATACATTTCATACTATTTTTTATTGTTTTGTAATTTTAGAGATTTACAGAATTATTATTACAATTTGACTTGTGCCATAAAAAAATTTCCCATTGTTTTAAAATGTATGAGGTGAAAAAAAAAAATTGTTATTTTATCCTGAATAAAGTGGATTTCTGTGATTGTTTAGTCGGTCACCAGCGAGGAAGTGTATTTTTGTTCATATATTTGCCTTTAAAAATCCGACCCAGTTTGGGTGCATTTTCCAAGTTATTGTATACCAAACTTTCATCACATCAAACATTTTTTTGTCATGTGAAAATTAAATAATAAAAATTGATGCTTCTGATGCACATGTGTCCTAAATCAGTCATGTTGGGTTTACTTCTTGATGATATGATAGTGCTTTTGTAAAGACTTTGGGCTAGTTCTTGAAACTGAGGTAAGTGAGGTTGTTATGGACTCATGTAGATTTGTATTATCTGTAATAAGGCCAAAAAAAAATGTTTGGTTGCCCTTCCAAGACAAAAATTGGGAGGGTCCTTTTTTTTCCTTTTTTTTTTTTTCATGGGCTCTTCCTTCATTTTTCCTCCATTTTGAAAAGGCAAGCATTTTATGTTAAAAAATTGTGCGATTTTGGATTGAATATAAATGGAAATACTGCCTGTTTTTAATCAAATATGCATTTAATAACTAAAATGAGTGAATAACAAGTATAAAATGTCCTTGATACTGTCCAAATTTAAGGTTTCTTCTAAAAAGTGATTGGGAAAAAAAAAAAAACAAAAACAAAAAAAACACCCAAGATTTCTGATTTTTTGGGTCGGTCGCTGAGGGCAACCAAACATTTTTTTTTTTTGGCCTAATGATCCATATTTTGCAGTGTCAGAAGACAAGACTAATGTGATAAGGCCAGAGGCCACACCATCACATGATTTACATTACATGTCAAGCAATGCTGTCAAAGTGGTATACTTTTGTGAGAATAATTGTCACACTTAAACAATTTCACACATTTTTGCTCTTCCTTAATGTTCATAATTTCAAGTCTTCTTCATAGACTTACACATTAAATAATCCCTTTCAGGCATTTTTAATTTTGTGCAACTGTACAAAAATAAGTGTAACACAAAAATTTCAACTTTTAAACTGCTTCTGTAAAAACTGGAAATTTTTTAGTGTTTAATTTTTTGCGATTTGCAAATTTGGAAATATTTCGTTTGTTATGAAATTCACAATTTTCAATGTTCTTACCTAGCTAGACTTTTACATAAAAACAAATTTGATTGTGTTTATTTTTGCGGCAGTTAAGCGCAAATGCCGCAAAAATTAACAGTCCAATAAATAATATTTTTAGATCAAATTGAACTAGATATGAGAGGATATTGGTGATATTCTTTTTGTATGAGGAATATAATAACATACTATATTGTTATAATCAATTCATGGAAATTTGGCAGTTTCATTACTGTTGATTCAATCTTAATGCTCTGCATGCTAGCTATAGGCTTCAACATAAAAAGTCAAAGTTTTAAGATAGTTTCTCAAAATATCAAGAGCTATCTTAAGAACCACAGAACCAATACTAGGCTTGTTTGTACTCAATTTACTGCATATTTCATGCTGATTCCATATATGGTAATGAAAATTTGCAATTCTGACATTTTTGAATTAAAAATAAAATTGAAATGTGTCGTCTGTAGTCGACTACCATGTGGAGAGAGTTATTGTAGCTTTAGGCTGGGAGATTTTGTACAACTTGTGATTGTAATTGTTATGGTGGAGAGTGGTTTATTGCAAAATAGTTGATTTTTTGCATAAAAGACATGATATTTCTTGGGACTTGATGTTTGGACTGTATTAGGTGGCCATAGATTTCCCTGTGTTTGGTTCCTTTGTAAGTGTTGGTCCGAGTTTTGCAGCATATCACTTCAAAACTTGGTCAATTTTGTTGCAAAGCCGATTAATAGATTAAACATTAGGGTTGATTTATTATTTAATTGTTTAAAGAGTCAAATCTGGACAAATTTATTGCATTACAACTTATCTGTGTGCACAGAAGCTTTGCAGTGATTTCTTGTTAAAATTTATTCACTTCGATCATGCAAATTATCTTGCTCCAAACCTGTTAAATAGCAGGGACTTAATGAAAGGCAAGCGATCAAACTGGAAACAAAGCAACTTATTAGTAAAATAAAGCTTTACAAATTTCGTCGCAGGCAAGGAAAGCTATCAAAACTGGCATTTTTATTTCAAAGACTTCATAATGCAACATCTTAATTCAAACTGAATACAGTTTGAATGACAAGCCTGTAAATTTAAACATGAAAAAAAAATCAAATTGACAAAAATAGGATTTATTATTTACTAATGGGAAATAAATCCTGACAACATTAACTGATTGCATGATTAACCTAGAAGTAATGATGGTAACAAGAGTTCGCTGGTTGTCTCCAGCATTATTAATTAAATCCCCATAGGATATAAACTGCCAGGAATCAGGCAAGTGTCAGGTCGATTAACTCCTGAATGTCATTTGTTCAAAATTTACAATTTTACAAAATTTTACAAAAAATTATGAAAAAATTGAAAATTTTGCTATATTATTAAAATACAGGTATACTATAGATATGATTAAGCCCAAACATGCCAAGTCTTTAGGTCAGTTAATATTAATATAAGCTTTCTATGCTGTGCAGACATGACAGAATTGTCTGCTCGCTGCACTTGAAACTCATTAGCTGGTGCAGCGCATCACATTGTATGTCCCCAGCTAGTCTGCTAAGCACACTTCATAATTATTCATGTCATATAAAATTGCTTTGTAGTGATCATTTTTGTGAAATCTTTTCTCATATTCCTGCCGGGGATGTAGAACAGGCATCAAGTAGTCTGTGTTAAGTCATGTGTGTACATCGAATTAACTCATAATTGGGGTAATTTTTCAAAATTTGACATGTTACTTTATTGAAGCGTTACCGTGAGGGGTGAATGTAGGAGTAAACGGTATGATATCGGTGACGTGGATTAGATGCAAATTTGGTAAAATATTCTGAATTATACAGTCATAATGTCACTAAAACTGTGTTGAAACAAAAGAGGTATATGTTTCTCTATAAATTGGCGGAGCTATTAACTCGGAACTTTTATTATTAGTTTAGATAGAGTGATTACTTTGAATTTAAACTATATTTTAGAGCTGGAATTAGGACAGAAGTTTTGACTGCTTTATATGAGAATTAGACAGGTTGAGCACACTGCGGAACTTAAATAATAGTTAGATGGAGTGATTACTTAATTTAAATTAAATTTTAGAGTTGGAATTAGTACACCCAGAAGTTTTGACTGTTTTATATAGGAATTTGACAGGTCTTGGAACAAATGCTATAACAGATGGTGTAATGAAATAAGATGTGATCTGTTCTTTGATATATGAAGGAGTTTTATTCACAATCCTTAAGTTTTTGAGTTAAATATGCTCCAGAAATTTGCAATTTTGAGGCAAAAATTGGTGTCGCTGTGACACATAGAACAGTGCACAACTTCTGGTGTGGTAACTACCAACTACCACAGTTATGTTCATACCGTGTAAATATTAATGGTTTATTCCAACCCTAAAATTTTACTGGGTTTATGAAAAAAAAAATCAGCTTTCACCTGATACAGAAATCTGAATTTTGATGTAATAAAGTGGGGGGATGTTAGAGTTAGTGGTGACTCTTAAATTTTTGGGGTCCAGAAAAGCCACTGTTGCGCTAAAGTAGGAAAAAGTGCAGTAAAATTATGTATTTTGGACCTAGAAACTGCACAAAAGTCTGGTGGCCAAAACATGTCTTTAACTCGGAAATACCTTGTAGCACTAACCCTGTACATCTTTAAAAAGCATTTATTTGTATAATATTGCTTTGAAATACTATATCATCGAACTTGATGGGCAGCCGATGATGATGATGATGACCAGAATAGAGAATTACACTCCTTCGGTTCCCTATTAGACATCCTCGTATTGCTCTGTGTCTCATCTCTCCATGTTCATCAATTTATTTATCCTTCACTCTGAAGGTCATACTGTCTTTATATCGGTGTTGTAGAAGTCGATGTTTATCTTTCATTAGTGTGTGTCTAATTGGCTACATGCTCAATGACTGAACACACGGCTGCAGTGCATTTCACTATGGACCACAATGACCTCATCCTAATGGCATAGTACAATAATTTCAATAAACAATCATAGTGTAAAATTTGACCTTAACTTGCAGAGTATGAGTTTTTGTACCCAAATTTTCAAAGGTCATTCAATGAATGTACAAATGTTTTGGGGTTAAAGAACTGTGGACTGATAGATGAGCATGTTGTGAATCCTAGTGTTTGATGTTGTTATAATTACTGCATGTCTACATTCACACAGACATGGGCATAGCATCTTAAAATAGATGTAATGGACTCGGTGAAGTCAAAATAGGCCATAATTAGCGAGTACAGACTGCCATGTTTGTGTGAACTCACAGAGGGCAAAATACAATGAGGTAGAAACAGAGAGTACTGATTCCACCATATTTGTGTGTCGCTCATGGAGGTCATAATTAGTGTACCTCTGAATTATTTCTCTATCTGGTCTGCAAACGTTGATTCAAAGTTTGTGGCTGTTTGTGGCAAAAATGTGTGCTAAGGCGATGAAAAAAAACCCTGTTCTACGGACCTTAAGTAAGGTTGGTGGGTCAGGTTTTTTTTGTCTGGAGGCTAAAATTACCCTAAAATTCACAAAAATCTGAAGCTTTTTGACAAACATATTTTCTAAAAAATTTCAGCCAAAATGAATCAATTTTGGTCCAAAATGGCTGATTTTAAAAGATTTTTTTTTTTTTAAAAAAAAAATCTCCAAAATGCAAATTCTGGGTTGGTCTGAGGCTCATACATGTAGAACAGGGTTTCATTTTTGTCTTCTAAGTGCTGCACAAATTATCAAACAGATAGCAATTCCATTTTGGGAGTTACCTGATAAATTGGAGTTACTGCATAGATTTGCTCTCTATGATCATCGACTAACCAAAGCAACTAAAGCCACAAGCGACTAAAGCCTTAAAATGATCTGAGAAAACAAACACAAACAAAATTTCAAGACAATTCTGGGAATTTCCCGTCAAATGTGACAATTTTGGTGAAAAGGAGTAAATTTGTATCAATCAAATGGTGTATGTGCCAAAATCAATGGATTACTTTTGGCATTGTGTCAAATCGCTGACATGTCAAAATATTTTACACCTGCAGTAAAATCTTGTGATTTCCAACATCTGTCGATGCTAGCTAAAAATTTGAATTGGCTATGTACAGTTCTAGTTGCATACACATATAGCGCAAAAGTCAGATTATTAATTGGAAAGTCTCCATGAGAAGCAACAGTTAACTTTGTGGCACATACGTGATTTGGTTATTTTTGATTCATTAGTTGGGCTCTTGATGAACACTGCACAGAGCCAGGATAATTAGCTTTGCTTAAATGTACAATTAATTTTGTGCTCAGATGGTGCCAATGGCCATGATGCATGCAGCAGAAAGTGTGACATACTGTTAATCATACCGTCTGGGAATGTACAATTAATTTGTCAGGCTTAGCTGAATTTGAACGATTTTTAACAGGTCTTTGACATATAGGCCTATTTATACACATAGGTAATATGTGCACTTGTTGCTATTTTTCGTGCAGCTTCTCGGACAAGTGGAAGCGTTAACTTACACGCAAATTCAAATATAGTGTAAAAATGTACACTTTGACTGTATGTTTTCATCTTTTAAACGGACATTTTGTGTTTCTATCATCCTCTTTTTTAATAGATATCCATGAAAAAAGCTTATTTCCAAAATTTCTGTTGATTTAGACATTGAATTAGAAAGTAACACATAATTGTATGTATTTCATAGCCTGTAGCACATCGTCATCATCCCTATATCTTTGTGTCAAAAATTGCTGTGATAGTACGGCGACTCGGGCTAAGCATACCATTTACACCATACGACTATCATATGAGATACCACCAAGTTTCTATTCTACACATTATTACGATTTGCGCATGCTCTACATGTAGTACCCCATATGATGTTGCTTATTACAAGAAAATTTGATTTGTTTTCAGGTAAAACCCAGGTTCTGTTTTTAATACACTAACTTGAAATGCAATACACTAATTAGCGGCCATTGCTGTTTGCTGTGGAGACATTTTACTGCATTTTATGCGTAACGATTTTTAAATCGTAAAGCAAAATTGTGATATATTTAATTTTGAGAATTACAATTATATAAAGGAACACATTTAGCCCATTCACCTAAGATCCAAGTGCTTGTATACAATATTCAATCACAAGTCTATATAACACAATGCATATGTAAACTTTCTTTATCTGTGTCAATAATAGAATATTGATTTCAATAGAATTGAATACATTTTGAGTTTGTACTTTATCACTGAGCGATCTAGTGATCGATTTCTAGCCAATCAGATAGGACTCCTTTTCTTGCGTTTGGTGAAATACCAATCGCCCGTCGTTCACCAACGGAGTATGGAGCTGTATGGAAAAATATTTATAATATAGGGTGTCGACAATGTGTGTAGGACACTTTGTTGTGCTCTATTCACTGTCGAAGTGACGTAATAAATTGGATTAACTACCGTAGCAATGGATGAATACAATTTTGACTATATCGCACTGCACTACAAACAGGTTGCACTCATCACCTGTGTATGTCTGCAATCATAGATTGAATACAATACAGCTCTTTTCAAAGATACTTATCTTACAGGTGCGAGTCATCAGAATGATATGGTTCAATGCATAGGTACCGTGTGAACGTTGTAGTGCAGGGCGATATAGTCAAAATTTGTATTCATCCATTGCAATGGTAGTTAATCCGATTATTACGTCACTTCAACAGCGAATAACGTGCTGATGAGCTCTATGTACTAATTTGATTTCATACAAATAAAATACAAATATTTTAAAATTCCTTTTGTCAAAAATAACTTAATACCGGAAAGTAGGTCATATTACTCCGTCTCAAGTGGGTAAGAAACATTGTTGTAAAAGATGTAAGGGACCGTTCACAAACACTTGTTAGGGGGGGCTGATGCAAAAAGGGGGCCCTGAAATTTTTTGACCCTCTAAGGGGGGGGCCCTGAAAAAAAATTACTACAAATTTTCTGGGAAAATTAAGTTTATATGCTTTTTTATGGGGTTGACCCATAATTTTCATGTCAAAAAGGGGGACCCAGAAATTTTTGAGGAGGGCCCCGAAAAATTTTCGCGACGAAATATTTTTGCATCAGGTGTTTGTGAACGGTCCCTAATTTCATGAGATGTGATCAAGTAAATAGGGTTTTTTCTATTCCACTGATAAAAATTTTAAAAATTGTGATAGAGATTATAGAATTTTTGGTTGTGATAAATCCTAAAACGAATGTACAATCATGAATGTGAAATGACTATGATCAGGCACAAACCTGTGATGTTACGGGCAAATTGTGTTTTGCCTCAAACCATGTTTTTAGAATAAATCTGTATAATTGATCTAAATCTATGGCTTTAATACAAAATGCAACAACTTAAGTACTGATTTCTTCTCAGTACTGAGTTGCTACAGTCGCATCCAGTTCAGCTTGACGGGATCAAACTATTGAGTCTCATCGCTTCCCACCGACACTCTCTCCACTCTTGACACAGTTCTGACGATACTTGACATTAAGTTGAGGTAATCATAGGATGTCAATCCGCAAGTGTGCTATTAGTAACTATTTTCCTGTCGCTATTAAATCAAAGTTTGCATAAATCTTTGTTATGCATACATAATCTTATTCAAACATAAACACATCCAGACACGCTACTTTTTCACATTCATTTAAAAGATGTTGTCGAGACAGCGGCTTGTTGTAAAAAATAATGTTAAAAAAGTAAAATTTGTGAAAATTTCTTATGCAAAATTATACCTACTATTAGCATGCTACAAGTGCTTGCTCTATATAAAACGATAAGGTGACATGATGAAGTCATATCATCTTTTAGTGTACTTTCATGTGGTTTAGTTTCAATAGAATATGATGATTTCGATACGATAGGAGGTGTATATTACATGTTTTTGGAGAGGCGAATCAAGTGTAAGATATGATTACATTAAATATGAACTGTTAAAAAGTTCATTTGTTAAAAAGTTTCTTTCAGAATAGTGTAAAGTGTAATTATCGTGGCAGAATATTAAAATATATTTTTTAAGTACATATATACGGGAAGGTGGAGCATGCATGATTCTCCTGTGCATTGAAACATATGCTCTTTTATCATTTTCAATCAAATTTACGATAGATATTCACCTTTTAGATCCATCAAATTTTGATGTAGCTTTATAAATGCGGAATTAAACACGATCCTCACTCAATTAATTGTGAGACATGGTCTTGCATAATTGTGGAATAACAATGTCTAAGGTAGGGGTATATGGGAGTGACAGGGTGTGGAATATGGTGATGCATGTTAATGAGGCTGCGGGTGGATTTTAGTTTTAATTATTAGGGCAGGTATAGTTTTCTTGTTTTACAGTTACGATCTCTATTATCGCAATGCTTCAGGACATTGTTCTTTAAGGCAAACAAGCTTGCACTCTTATAGAATGAACTTTGCATGTGGGTACAAAATATCATACTCCACAATGAGGTCAATATGTGAGCTGTGTCTATTGGATGTAGGGCTATGGACTTTGCCGTTGGAATTGAGGTCATATTTGGTGCATTTTTATAACCATTTTTTAACATAAACTCTGTATGCGCCACAGGTGTGGGAAATGTTATGCTATTACAGGAAATGGTCCCAAAATAAAACAAAAACAAAAAACGGTAATTGGTATCCTTCCGTCAGTAGGAGATGGAATTAATGTTGTGCATATTTTTAGCTTGTAATTCGTGATTATATAATGATAAGATGTTTGAAAAATGCTGATGTTCAATAATTGAATTGGATGGATTTAACATATTTGAAGGAACCAATTTAAATGGCTCACTACACAGTTTCTATTAAGCACTCATGAACTTTGCATTGCTTGTATATTATCATCCACTTTCACCCAGATAGTATGTATACCCATCTCTGTTTACAGAGGAGAATTTCTTTGGGGGGGGGAGCACCCTGCCACACACCCCCTAATTTTTGCAGAGCGGCGCCGTGCCCCCTATTTTTTGCAGAGCGGTGCCTGACTTTGTGTGGGCGCTGAGCCATGGTGCCCCCCATTGAAAATTCCTGGATCCGCCCCTGGGTTACTCGGCATATTTCTTGTGAAAGTAAGGGAGCAAAGTTACTTGTAACACAGCACTGTGAGATAACAGTCTAGGACTAATTCTTTTTTGTTGTCTAATCAACTCTGGGTGTTGTTTATTGTTAGTGATGACCGAAAAACATAGCATTCACAATGTGCTGTACTGAAGAAAATATGTGTGTGCAACTTTGGTTGTGAACTTTAGCTTGACTTACGATGTACCAGTGCCTTGGCGCAATGTTGTGCCAAGATCATAAGCAGAATAAATGCCTTAGATTCTGTGGGTAAAGTCTCCGTCGTCAAACCCTAAATTTTTTTGATGACAGAGGGCGTCAATATAGGCATCGCACCACATGATCACATCAACTGGGCAACTGGACCATTGGTAGTGGATTCAGGATGACTAACTTCATTAATTCTTAACCCAATTTCTCTGTATTTATATGCAATGACCCAATTCCTATACACAAGGTGAAGGAATTGATTCACCGATTCTGTAGTTCTGACCACTTGGAAGTTCTGTGTAAATAATCTAGATACATAAATTGAACCTGATGTATTTGCAGTGAATTCAGTGAAACATGATGAGTAAATTACATACACATGCCATTTTGGTTGTGGAATATCATTTCAAATGCCACTATTTCAGGTGATATGATATTCTGATATACAAGATACGTAAAATGTGCATATATTCTACTGAATAATGAAATTCTCACTTCTGACTCATCTTCTGTGTGAAAATAAACCCCCAAAAAACCATTTGAAATAATACCGAATTTACACTTATGATTTCAGGTTACAAAAACAATGATTTAGAATTGGAAATTGAGATAAAAGGCAGGAGCTATCACAACTTGCATGGTGTAATGTATATAGCGTATGTTGATGTTGCATATTTGATCAGTGTGATGAGAAGATTGGTGTTAATGGTGGTATGCGTATGAAATATTCAGGTTGTTAGCGCCTCGCTCACATTGGTGTTTTAATACCGTAATTGTGTCACGCTATGATAATGCCACGCTGCTGGTGCCGTGTTCATTTATTTTTTAACAATCAGAACAAAGTTAGGAAACAAGATTTGTCAAAAGTAAATGGGCTATTCCAGTTGAAACCCATACACCCCTCTATGGAAGACATGACATTAATATCCCACACAGGGGGTGTAGATTTCAAATCCCCATTCTGGTAAGTCCTTTTGAAATTCACCCTCCCTGTGTGGAAGATTAAGGTTATGTTTTCCATAGGGGGTGTATGGATTTCAACTGGAATAGCCCTTTGATGTGATTATTTTGCACTTAACAGACACTTTGCTGATACTGAAAAAGTGGATTTTTGTGCGCTATAATTTTTTTGTGCTTTGCCAAGTTTGAGCTGTTTCACTCTATAAGGGAGCACGGTGGCCTAGCGGAACGGGCACTGACTCATAATCCGAAGGTTGCGGGTTCGAGCTCCGGTGATGCCATTGTGTTGTGCCCTTGAGTAAGGCACTTTATCTCGATTACTCCTCTCCACCCAGGTGTTTAAATGGGTACCGGCATTCTTAAATGCTGGGAAGGTAACAGACTCGCTGTAGAGGAGGTGTAGCGATCCCCCTATAGCAACATTACATGGAGGAGTCAATGGCCCAATCGCCAATGAAAGAGAGATGGGCACTCCGATCACTGTTTATACAGGATCGTCTCCTTTACCTTTACACTCGATTACAAATCCATCTTAAGATTCCTTACATGCTTTACAAGTAAAAGGGACGTAGCTGCTTCCTTATTTATCAACAGATACTATATTGGGCTATTCCATTTAAAATCCACACTACCCCTGTGGAAGATTTTGGAAATATCGTCCACAGGGGGAGTATGGATTTCAAATGGAATTAACACATTAGCAGCTCCTTTTGAAACTCACCCTCCCTCTGGAAGATTTAGGTTGAATATTTGTCATAGGGTGTATGAAATTCAAATGGAGCTGCCTATTGTGTTCATTCAATTTGATATCTGTACTCCCTCTGTGGAAAATATTTTAATGTCTTCCACAAGGGTAGTGTTGATTTTAAATGGAATAGCCCAATTGGGAGTGTAAAGTTTCAACAATAGAACTAACTATAATTGACATTTATAGTTGAGCATTTTCATTTTTTCTGATTTTTCAGTATATTGTGCTCACTTTCCTTGAGATTTTATTACTGGAAAAAAAAGTCAGAGAAAATATGAATAGGTTTTTATCCATAACAGATGTAAGTCATAATGGGAAATCACAATTTTGGCAATATTTCCTGATGTGATAGCAATTGGTTGCAACTGTGGATGATATGCTGATGCTATCTTCTGTAGACAGCAAAATGTAACACAATCTGATCCAATTTAGTCTGCAATAATTGAGATATGAAAAAAATAAGAAAATGGACATAAAAAAGTTCATAACTTTGTAGCCAAGTGTGCCAGGGACTTGTGGATTCAACATCAGTATTTATAATAACTCAATTTGCAAAACTTTGGACTTTGGTCTGGTTGGATCGGATCTTGTTACAACAGGAGTGGATTGTTCCACATGTCATCCGTTGAGAGTGCTTGTTGGTATGCTATCTTCAGTAGATAGCATATTTAAAAACAGGTTTTAGGTTTTTAGTCTCTATTTTTAAATTTGAAAATGAACCAACATTCAGGTTTGTTACAGTCCCTCTTTTTTAATGTTCATTTCCTCTGATCCACTCAGACCAGAGTCCAGTCCAAAATGACAGTCCTCTTTTTTTTGCTGATTTCATCATTTTTCATGTTTATTGCTTCTCTTTATAAGAACTTAGTTTTCAATATTTATTGGCAATTTTAAATCTGTGGGAGTGGGCATAGTGTCTCCTTTGAAAAAGGTTTCAGGTGAAATAGGGATGGAAAAAATTCAAATCAATGTTAAAGCAGCCTTTATTTGGATTCCAGTCCCTTCCAACTGTGACAAATTCTACACTGACCAGGCTTTTACCTGGTCAACACGACCAGGCTGACTATGTGCCTGATATTACTTAATTGGACTATGTATTGCATGCAAGAAATTTATTTGCCTACAGGTGCTAATACACAAATATATGCCTAGGAACTAAAGGAAAGAAATCCCACACCTGACTGTCCAGCTCGAGTTGAAACTTCAATCCGTGAGCTAAAATCCTAATTGGACCGTGTGTTGCAAGGAAATTACTTAGCCATTGGCGCTTAGTTATTGCACAGTCGGTCACAAGTGTTACCTGTTGTAGTGACAATATTCCATTTAGAAATTCAGAATTTTTACACCTATAAAGAATCGGAGTGTGAGTTACTACATTGGAAAAATCTTATAGCTAAATCCACACGCTGTAAATTAGACCACCTAACATTACATGCTTTTAAAATCATTGTTAGATAGGAAAAACAAGTTTTATGCTTGAAAATGAAAGGAATTGTACTATTAAGCTTAAGAGTACGTACAATGGACAAAGAATGTACTTGTCTCATATGCTTTTAAAATCAAATTGATAAAGGTGCTAGACAAATAATCAAATTTAATGCGTCAATTTCAGACATTTCAGATTTTTGGTAGAAAAGTGATTTTTGAATTGCTAACAAATTCTTTGTAGATGTGGTTTATGTAATTGTAAACACCCTTTGTTCGAAATTTATGACGTCATATGTGAAAACCCTTCACATGGTGACATTTTAATTTCTTGGTTTTGGAGACAAAAAACATGGAAAATTATAACTCTTTTTAAAACTGTTTTCCTTTTGTACCTGTGACGTCAGCATCAAAACTTATCAGCAAAGAAGGATTGGAAAAAAAAGGAATAGTTAAAGAGTTTTAACTTTTATTATCTTTATAAAACAAAATAGGATAATGCGATAATGTGAAGGGTTTTCGCATATCACACTTTTGTTATGATTTCTGATTGCTATTTTGACATAGATTTGAAGCAATATTGTTGTTCAATTTAAGAATACATGGTTATGAAATGCCATCATACTATGTCACCTGAACATTTAGTCTCTACAAAAGTACCTAATGGGTCTTGAGTATTATCCTATAAGCTTACACTAAGGACCTTCCCGTGGGATCAATTTTAAATTGCTATAGTGGACATCCAACACCCCTTGACTCAAGCCAAAGACTTGAGACGCATATAATGGGAATAAATTGAAAGCCTCGTATGCCGTAATGGTGCATAACAGTCTATTTACGTGTCTGGAGTGCTCGGCATATTTGCAAAACTCATCTGCAGTATCTCTTTTGCAATTATTCTAAATCATTTGAAGAAGCTTAAGAATTTTGAAATCTTAAGAGCTGTTGAAAGGTTTTATGATGTATAATTTTTTATGCCAAGTATTTAGAGCGTGAAAAGGGTCGAAGAGACAGATATGCGATAGCGCTAAATCTCCTCGGCAGACGAGTACTTCATCACAAGTCATACCATTGTAATGACATAATTGGCTGGGTGATTGCAGACCAAACAGCCCAGGTCTAAGCCTTTGGCATTCTTGGAGTGCTTGGCCATCCACACACAGATTTTTTTCCTTCCTTCTTTCTCCCTCGTCGACGTTATTGTTGGCGTCGTCTTCACATTTTGTCCGTGCGATTGACAGTGATGTGTGGTAGAATTGATGGGTTTAGATTAACCCCCGTGGTAGTTAGTGTCTGGCTCCGTTAACATCAGTCAGGGGATGGTGTAAGCTATATAGTCAATCAGTGTATGTGGCTTGTGTTTATATGACATCAAAGACTGGAGACGGTTGTGTAGTATGAGTGGTGGTGTATTTGGGTGTAAAGAATCTATTTGCCTTTAAAAAATGTGGTGTTGTTAGTGTATCTGGCTCAGTTGATATCAGCCAGGGGATGGTGTAAGCTACCTATAGCTATAATAGTCAATCAGTGCATGTCACTTGTGTTGTGATGTGATGTCTGAGTTTCAAGATGGTTGTGTAGCACACCGGGGTAGCACAGTGGTAGATAGTGCATGGAGTAGGGTGTAAAAGAATCTTTATTTTTCTTTCGAAATTTACTATTGTTGATGTCTGGCTCAGGTAACATCAGTCAGGGAATGGAGCATAAACTATATCGTCAATCAGTGTTGTGATGTGATGTCTGAGATTGGGGATGGTTGTTCAGTATTAGTGGTAGAGAGTGGAGTCAGATGTAAAAAAAATCTTATTTTTCTTTCAAAATTTGTTGGTATTTGGCTCGGGTAACATCAGTCAGGAAATGGAGCAAGCTATATAGGCAATCAGTGCATGTCACTTATGTTGTGATGTCTGAGATTGGTTGTTCAGTATTAGTGGTAGATAGTGGAGTCAAGTGTAAAAGAATCTCATTTTTCATTGCAAATTTACCTTTATGTCTAGCTTAGTTAACATCAGTCAGGGAATGGAATAAGCTATATAGGCAATCAGTGCATGTCACTTGTGTTGTGATGTGACGTCTGAGATTGGAGATGATTGTTCAGCATTACGGCAGATATTGGAGTCAGATGTAAAACAAAATCTATTTTTCTTTCAAAAATCTACCTTTGTTTTTGTCTGGCTGAGTTAACAACAGTCATAGATGGAGTAAGCTATATAGTCAATTAGTGTATGAATTGTGATGTAACATCTGAGATTGGAGATGCACTATGGACCACAATAGCCTCATCCCAATGGCATAGTTCAATAACCTCAATTAAACAACCATAGAGCAAAATTTGACCTCAAGTTGCGGAGTATGAGTTTGTGTACCCAAATTTTCAAAGGTCATTCAATGAATGTGCAACTGTATTGGGGTTAAAGAACTGTGCCCCTGATAGATGAGCATATTATGGATCCTAGTGATGGTTGTGTATGTTGTGTTAGTGGTAGATGTTATAGCAGGTGTAAAAGAAACTGTTATTCTTTCAAAACTTACCTTTCCTGGTGTCTGGCTGAGTTAACATCAGTCAGGGAATCTATAGAGTCAATCAGTATGTGATATCGTCATCAAAGTTGGGGTGAGTGTGTAGCAGAAATAGTGGTAGTAAAGGGTATTTGGGTGTAAAGAATTTCCCCCATCAAAATATGTTTTGGTGGTGGTGTCGAGCATGATTAACATCAGTCAGGTAATGCAGTCAATAAAAAAAAGTCAATGAATTCCACGACACTCAGTATACTCATTCCCACAAACAAACCCATTGAACCACCAATATCACCTGCAATAGAAGGAGAAAAATGTAAACATAATCAATGGTTATACAAACAAACACCACAACAAACAACATAAACAAATAGATAAATAAGTCAAAGTAAATATAAAACACCCACCCACCACCGTCACTCCCACACATCCACTGTACGTGATAGCATGATTAACATCAGTCAGGTAATGCAGTAATTGCCACAGAGATGGTTGCCATAGTCAATCAGTGATAGGAATAGGTGCACATTGTGATATTATATTGAAAATGGGTATGATGTTACATTATTGTTTTAAAGAAAAAAAATTATCCAAATGGTTACACGGCACATCACATCAAAGCTCCCATTGGGCGCTTCATTCATTTTTTAAAGGAATTTTTATTCTTTAGGCTTTTTGTTACTGTTTCGAACATTGTAATGATATTTCAGCCAAATCTACTTACATCACTGAAAATTTAATTGCTCATTCGAATTCACTGTAAATAGTGTTTGGCTTTACATCATTCAGCAGAGTAAGCTATGTAGAAAATTAGCAGGCCAATCATTGAAGGATATAATATGTAATTGATATTCTCACAGTGTTCTGCTTATGCGTACCTAATGAGAAACATGCAGTATGGTAAAGAAATCAATTATTTAGAACATTCAAAGTGCCCATAATCAAAGATAAATCTAAAATATATAAGATCGTATCCTTTCTGTCCATTCAGTGGAGTCATAACATACTTCAATTCAGATACAGTATATCACAGTTGTCTCATCTAGCCACAACTAGCATCAGTAACCAAAAATCCAGTTATCATGTTAGCTATCTCCTAGCCAATCTTTAAAGAGAAATTAGAGCCTTAATAGCACTCAAATTTCCTAGACTAGATCTAAATTGGTTTAGCAGGTGCCATCACACTAGGAAATCATCTCTTTATCAGCAGGGCATAGTTCAATATAAATGTGATTTCACACCGACCCTGTAAATTGAGGGATGAGATTAGATACCAAGTGAGCAAAGTTCATATATTGACATGGTAATGTATATATTGTTGATAACAGAACTATTCCTCTTCGAGATTGTATTTTAACAATTCCAGTAATTTCTGTAGTTAAGATTCAGTAACAAATTGTGGGACAGCAATAGATTGTGCCTGTGTTGTGGATACAATCTGATTAATATAGTCAAATTGGAAGATTAAGACTTAGTACTTAACTTAACAGCTGTGAACAGGGCTTCCCCTCTCTGTTAGACAGGTGTGTTGTGTACTACCTTAATTCTGAACTTGGAATTTAATATTGGCATTAAAACTCCAAGTATTGCAACAAAATTAAGTTGTGCTGTACAATTTTTACTCGAAAATTTATTGTGATACAACTTTCAAAATAGTAGAGTGCAAAATTTGCAATAGGTGTACACCTGTCTTGAAGATTACTGCATTTGGCCTAATTAGTGATCTGGATGCTTAAGAAATTTGTTTCAAAGAGTTGGTTATCTACAGCATTATTATTAAACTTAATATTTTCCAAGCAAAACAATTTAGCTCGGGATAATAGCAATAATGAAATGTAGAACAAATGTCACAGGCATTGATCTAATGCTGAAATGATTGTCTGTGATTTAATTTGCATGTTTGTCCAATTTAATGCTAAAAGTGTACTAAAAGTGGCAGTTGATCAGCTGCATGAGTTAGGAAAATGCACAGGGATACTAATGGGCTATTCCAGTTGAAATCCATCAGTGGGAGTGTGAATTTCAAATGGAGTTGCCCATTCAGGTAACTCCATTTGAAATTCACACTCCCTGTGTGAAAAAGTAAGGTCATATCTTCCAATTAGTGGGTTTATGGATTTTAATTGGAATATTCCAATTTGGGAAGAGATGCTAAGTTGAATGTGGTATCACTTGTTGCATTTCTCATTCCTCTATCAAAAGAGCATTACGCTTTTTAAGATGAGGAGTGCAATTTATGAAACACGAGGGAAGAAATTATGTAAATAGATATGGGTTTGCTTTGCCTATTTTCATAGAAAGAACTAAATTTATGTATATGTGTCAAAACGAAGCCATTGCATCTTTATTTTGCAATCATGTCCGCATTTAGTTGAAAATTTTGAACTACATGTGATGCACAAGCAGATGGCCATTATGAATCCAGAAGGCCGAACAGAGAATCAGTTATCAATTTGATGAGTGGTAGCTACATGGATATTGATGAGGTAAGGGGTATGGAATGAAATCACCGGGAAACTAAGTGATTGATACGGGTTTTGAATAATGGAACGGTCTGTATAGGGATGGTATAGTCAGAAGTAGATTTGAAGTAGTTTGTTTAGGATATTAACCCCCTGAGCACTACCTGCCGATCTAACATTGCCTCTGATTGGTCAATTACATGATATCTTCACTTTAATCACCAATCAGAATGGAGCTTTGCAAATAATTCACCCTGATTTTTTTGCGTGGTGAAATTATTCTAACAATGTTGCTGATTGGTCCAATTAATAATTATAAATTCTTTTTGGCCAATCGGCAGGTAGTTCTCATGGGGTTAATGGATTAGGATGACAAGGTTGACAAACTTTGGAAATGCTTGTAGAGAACTCAGTTCATATCAGAAATGTTTTTCCCTTAAAACATTGACCATATTTGACCTAATTCACTTCCCTATTGCTATTTTGGACATCACCCAACCTTCGGTGATCACTCAGTTTGGGTGTTCTTTTCTTTTTTTCTTTTCTTTTCTTTGTTGTTGTTGTTGTTGTTGTTGTTGTTGTTGTTGTTGTTGTTGTTGTTGTTGTTGTTGTTGCACCAAGAAAAGTGTTTATTATTTTTGAAGCCTGTAGAAAACAAATGTAAAATGAAATCAAATTTGCTAAAAGGAAATTCCAGTTGCAACTGTGAGACAACTGATGGTGACATGTCATACATGGAAGTGACATCCAAGTACAAGCATGACAAGAGCTACTTAACTTGCCAAACCAATTCTTATGACAGTCAAGTCAGTCAGTCAGTCAGGTAGCGCTAGGATCATATGCATGCTCATCTATCATGACACAGTTCTTTAACTCTGATATGTTTGTACATGCATTGAATGACCTTTGAATGTGTTGGGTACAAAAACTCATACTTCCCAACTTGCGGTTAAATTTTGTGCTATTATTGTTAACCCTCTCCATATGAGTGTCAATTGCAGACGACAATTTTCAATTTTTTATTTTAATTGAAAAATTTTCAGAATTATGAATTTTTGTGATCATATTTGGAATCAGCATGTAAAATGCATTAAAATGAGTACAAACAAGCCCAGTATTGGTTCAGTGGTTCTTGAGATAGCTCTTGATATTATGAGAAGAAATCTCAAAACTTAGGACTTTTTATGTTGAAGCCTATTGCCAGCACACAGAGCATTAAGTGTATGTTTGTGAACTGTGCCATTGGGATTGAGACCATTTTAGCTGATATTAGAGTCAAACTGTGTAGCTAGGCAGGTAGGCAAGGAACAGCCGTAGGGCGTGATGAACTCGTAGCTTTCTTTCCATCACAGTTTGATTTCTATGTCAAGTATCTGGGAAGCTTAAAGCTGAAGCGAAATCCTAGTTTGCCTTTCATGTAAACCAGTTCACCAAACTCATTTTTAGCATATCCTAAAGTCCCAAACAGTACCTGTAAATATTTGCTTCCATCAAATGAGTAAAATCGGTCTCCTTTCTCATGACTTAGTTCAAAAACTTGTATTTGTTAAGGAAATATAGAAAAGTAATCTTACTGTTGTCAAGTATGAGTTCTAATACCCAGAATAGTTGATCATTTTGTTTAGAGCACACATATGTATTAGAGTTAATAAACTGTGCCTGTGGGGGATGATGATACATTTTAGATCCTAGTTGGTGCATTTAGTATATCACATATCAGTGCCTTGTACAGACAGGCAGATTCATGGACACATAAAAGAGGTATTCCTTGCCTGATGTGAAGTATTTTGCATAGGGCCTATATTGCTAAGCTTTTGCTAGAGTGAGTCTTGGTTGTTCCAGGCAAAGCAAATCGGGTATAAATGTTCGCTTTCGGAACTGTACCCATGCATTACAATGTTATGTAATTATGTGGGCTTAACTAGATATGCCCTACCCAAACTCAATGGTGGTTATAACATATAGCCCTAATCCTAACCTCAAACCATGTGAATATAACCCGTATTTTTAAGACAGGTGCAACAGGAATCCTACATTTGTCATGCCGAAAAACAGCTTTGCCCAAATTTGGGTCAAACATCAATAGTCTAAATGAATGGCAAAAATGAACCTGCATTTGGTTAAAATTGATCAAAGTTACCAAATTTGTTTGCAATTTGGAGCTGCACTGTAAAATGTGTTGAACAAAACCTAACCTGATATTGGGGTCATAAATCAACAGTATGAATTGTTGAAAAAATTGGCACACAATAATGTACCTGTTTATATCAATCTTTAGCCTATTATTGGTGTGCTGTTTGCCCAACATTGGGTTTAAGTTTTGCCCGACACATTTTTCAGAACTGCTCCAAAGGGGCTATTCCATTTAAAATTCACACTACTCCTGTGGATGATTTAGCTAGAGTCTTCTACAGAGGGAGTATGAGTTTTGAATAGAATAGACAATTGGGTAACTTATTTGAAATACTTACTCCAGTTGTGGAAGATATAGGTGAAACCATAATACATTGGGAGTATGAGTTTTAAAATAATTAACCCTAATCAATTACAGTTGAAAAACATACTCCCCTGCGGAAGATTTTGGAAATCTTCCACAGGGGGTTTTAAATGGAATGGCCAAAATAATGCATGGGAAACATATTGTAGACTTGGTACTTCAAATCAACCACTAGTCAGTCTTCAGCAATGTACAAATTGCCTCTATAATTTTCTTAACATATATGCAATCACGTAGCCTGCGTATACTCCGCCGATATGTCTCTGGCTTCTTTCCCCCACTCTTGTCATCTCCATCTATCGTTTTTGTTAGATGGTCAGTGAACTTGAGACAGCTCGAGTATCAGATTATGTAGAAGGTGTCAGGATACACACTTTGTATTGTTCTTGTAGTCAACTACGTATGGATGGCTGGCTAGTTGCGAAGAAAAATATCAGTCCGATAATAACTGTTACTCGGGTGTTTATATAATAAATCATGTTTATGTAAAGCTAAATATTTGTAGAAGATAGCTCTGAAATGTGTAGTTACTTGAGAATGTGGGAAGAAGAAAAGTCATGTCTCTCCTATATGTGAAAGTAGTGGCATAGATTTCTTTTTTGAGGATGGGGTTGGAAAAATTGTCTTGAAGTATAGTTTTTGGCGTCAAAATAAGCTCTTGGTATAAATGCGCATGAAAATTTTTACCATATTGAAGCTAAACTGGCAAAATATGGTACAAAATGGGGAATAAATTTGTGTGAAACGTAAAAAAATGGCACTTTTTAGGTTAAAATGGCCAAATATGAGGTACATTTGGTCAGAAACCCACATGCAGGCATCAACATGGGGGGATGATTGTTGGGGGGATTTATCCCCCCACCCCCGGGATCTACACCTATATGTGAAAGAAGTAGTAATCTATTGAATATATCTAAACTAATATACTGATGTGACTTAGTATGCTATCTTCAGTAGATAGCATAATGTTCGAAATAAGTCGCCAAACTAAGTTAGAAAAAGCATTACCTTACAAAGTTGAATGTGCTGTATGTGAAGTTTTAGTTCAAAACATGGATTGAAAGAAAAACTTCAGGGTGCTTTATTGGCTATCTTTAGTATTATTTAGATCATAAAATGGAAATCTATATGTGAGCAGCGAGCTTGCCATAAAGCAATGACTTACAAAAAGCAATGACTTACAAAAAGTAACCCAGCCTTATGCTATCATCAGTAGATGGCATAATGTTACAAATAAGTCATAAATGTTACAAATAAGTCACTTTGCTTTGTGCTAGAAATAGCATGATTTTACAAACTGATGTGCTTTATAAAGGAGTGAGCATATTATATTAAAGCAATTTTTGATGTTTTCACTGGTATATTTAGATATGGACTGAGAGACAGCAAATTTTATTTTTTTGCTGTCTTTTTTGCTATCTTCAGTAGATAGCACAAAAACTAGCATATCCATGATGTGCCAAGTGGTTACCAACTATGTTCTATTAATTGTTGGCATTTTTAGGGTGTTATCTTCTGAAGATAGCATTGATGTGTACTATCATGTAAATGCTTGATATGAGTGTCCTTATCTAGCAAAACAAACATAATGTTAAAATCAATTTCAAATCAGCAAAATATTAAAAATAAAATTGGATTAGACCTATAAAGAGAATGTAATCAACATGCAAATAAAACTAATAAAATATGAAAATAGATTTGTTGACCTCATTCCTGGTAATGCATGTAATTGATATTATCAGGAGGATATCTGCTTTTGTGTCGGATGTCCATAATTAGGTACATGGGTAATGTTAGCTATTAGGCTGATTAGCTTCCACGTCCAATCAGTACAAACCACAGAAATATCTGCGGTGCAACTAGATATTGTTATTCTTTTAATCTATATTCACTATAAGAACAAAGATGAAAGTAACTGAATAATGAATAATGATTAGCCCTCCAAAATCAGCTGTAAGATGTTCCTGGTATCAGCGGGTTCCATTTCTCTTGTGTTCTACATTGTGTATATAGATGCATGGAAAAGGGGAATATAACTTCATATTGTTTGGACTATAATATAATGTACATTTAATGTGCTCTGTGTATAACTTTATTATATATCATTAATTAATGTAATGTATGTGCATGTGCTATCTTAGGTAGATAGAATTATAATAGAGAGCTTGTGATGGGATTTTGAATAGATGCACAGGCGTATGATACGTACATACAGAAATTGCAAGCTCTCTAATATAAAACTAAAAAATCTGGTTTCATGAACAAATTGTGTTTTATTAATCTATTTAAAAGGGAGATTGTTATTTCTATTGAGTACTTCTAACAAATTATGCTATTGAATTGACAGATTTTGTTACTTTCAGTAATGCATTCAGTGTTGTTTGTGACAAGTTAAATGATGCCAATGTTTCTCATGTCATATCTTAAGAACTTTTAATACATGTTGAATTGCCAATGCAAATCCTTAGAAACCTGACGTGGCCACACTACACAGCATAATAATGTACTCTAATGTCTCTTACGCTGTGTCATTGACAAAACAAAAGCAAGAAACAAAACCCCCCAAAAAAATACACTAACCAAAACCCCCCCCCCCCAAAAAAAGCGCAGTGATTTATAGTGCGCTACGCACAGGCACAACGCCTAGATGTTGATCCACAAGCCTCAGCACTCTTTCAGCACACTTTACAGAAAAACACACTAACCAAAAAAAACACAACTAAGCAGAAACAAACACAACCAACCAATTTGATTATTTTTTGAAGCAGGTGTTTTCCGAGTTTAGGATCTGCATTATATATAAGTACACAAATTGCAGGCCAATGGGTTTACTTATCAAAAGAAAATTAATATTTAATGCTTTTGCTTGAAATAAATGTAAGTGAGTCTTGTTTTTATTAATCTTTTCCAGGTGTTTTATTTTACCATATTTTAAGTATCCAAATCTAAATCTTAAGTACTTGATTTAAAGGTCAAAACAGACTGAAAAGTCTAGAGTGGGTAGTTAATATTCATTTGTATTGGAAAAAAGTTTCGCAAATTTTATACAATGTTATGTCGGTCAGGCTTATAGAATACGGTTCTTTTTTTATTATTTTACATGGAGCTGTATCCTTCTGAATAAACTAACATTTGATCAAAATTTGCCCTAGATTATTTACCCCTTTGAGAAAGATGGATTACATCTCGGGAAAACTCGCATCCATCATCCGCTAAAATAAACAAGTTGGACAATAAGATGACCAATATAAACCGCTCTATAGATTGAGTTACTAAGTAGTGTGCATCTTGTGAATATTTACTTTTATGGATCAAGTGTTCAAGCTGGGAATTGAAATGCTGAAGAGATACACTGCTATAAGTAGTCCAACGTTTAAGATGTCATTTTGTCCGTGTCCTACTTGTATAGCTTATTTAATAGGCATGAAAGAAGTGGATTTTACGACCTGATTCTGTTTTTTAGGAGTAAAGTCTGGTTCTAGCTCCACAATGCATCAATGCGATTCTATACAAAACTTAAATCTGAGCCAAGTTTTTACGAGCTCGGCGGTGAAAATTCTCATCGCGCAGTGGAAATTTCGGTCCGCGATGGACTTGGATTTTGTTCAACTTTATTACATCGCACTGCGATATCGCAGCCGTGCACAGTTGTGATTGGCTGCTGGAAAATCAAGGTCGGCAGAATGACCATAAATGGAGATGCAGACCCCACATGCTTTTAAAATATTGCAGCAGCGCGCGATGAAATTGAAATGTACATTTTAATTTCATCGTGTGATGCTGCGATTTTTAAAAAGCATCAAGTCTGAATTGAACTTAAGAACAAGGATTACTGCTCTGCTGCTTGGTTCTTTTGATGTGTTATTACCTTCCCGCACACGTACATGTACGTAGAGTGTCATAAACACCATGTTTTCAATCATAATAATAAACATATTCCGTCAGTTTATTTAAGGTCTTGGATTTTGTCACAACAGCACCTAAAGTCTTGATATTTGCATGGTATGTTAGTTTACTAAAGTACATTACATCATGTAAAAATCAGAATTTTGAAAACATATTGATGGTGTCCTCAGCAGATGTTACATTATGGCTTCAAGATGAGTGTGAACTTATGATGTTAAAGGTGCATGATGCATATTAGTGCAATCAATGTGACATAGAGAGTAATGAACATCAAAAACTACAGGTGATTTTCTGATGCCAAAGTTTCTCAATAATAATTTTAGTTCTACTTCTCCATGTGTCAGTAGCAGTGAAAGAAATGGTCACTGCTGTCAGGACTTCTTTGTCACAAGACTAGGTCAGAAGAATTTGAGTTTATATATGCTACTGAATTATGTAAAACATTTGATGTTGTGATATGCAAATTACAAGTGAAGTGGAAATGTATTCTGTCTTAAAAAGTTGGTGGAAATGTATTCTGTGTTTAAACATATACCCAGCTGTGGACACTTAGTCCACCATATGTATGTTTCATTACTGAATTATACAGGTGAATAGAGTTTGTGATGAATGAAAGAAGTAGAGTATACTCTGCATTTGTAATACAATCAATTTTGAGATGCAGACTGCAATTGAAGTTACCTTTTTGGTGTCCTTTTTTGAGCAGCAATGTGACTTAGCTCAGTGTTGACAGCTTTATAGAGGTTATCCATGTTCTAGGTTGCATATCCTATACTGCGCCAATAAAGTATCCTTACAGTTGGAAAAATAATCACAATTCCCAAACTGAACAATATTGGGGTAAATTTGTTTTTTTAACAGGTGCACTATCTAATCCTGCACATTATGACACCACATTGAATCCAATGTGACTTCAAGAAGCAAAGTTACAAGCATTTGATTAAACGAATGTCCAGTTTTGAAAGTGACAAACTGGCCTATTCAAAACTCCACAGACTAGACATGTGGTTTGAGAGTGGTGAATGGCTAATTTATGTGTTTGGCTTTAATTTAAAACAAAAGGAACAAAAGAAAACTGAAACAAAAGAACTGACAAATAACATGAAAGTTATGAAAAGTACAGAGAAGTAAAAGACTGAAATAAAAACTGCTTTAAATACCGGTTCATTGAAGAAACTGTGTTGTCTCTTTGTTTTGCTTGTTGGAATATTTTTGCGCCTTGTATAGGCCAGTTTGTCGCTTTTAAAACTGGACCTTCGTCTATTCAATTGCTTGTAACTTTACTTCCTGAGGTCACATTGGATTCAATGTGGTGTCATAATGTGCAGGATTAGATAGTGCATCTATTAAAAACAACAAATTTAACCCAATATTGTTCAGTTTGGGAATTGTGATTATTTTTCCAACTGTAAGGATACTTTATTGGCGCAGTATATCAGCGACTGCTATAGACAAATTCAATTTCACGCATTCCTACACCTCAATGGCTGCCAAAGTTGGGTCCCTGTCGGCTCCATCTCACCTAAAATGTGAAATGATGCAGCCTTGGAGGGTATTTTAAACTGCATTCTATCACCTGTGTTACACGTAGACAAAAGAATAATGACAGTGTACAACACAAAAGAATCTAACATCAAATTTTAAGCGGCTTTAATCCACCCAATTGGGCAGTCACTACACCAGTTTGGTGCATGCGGGGACCCGTCATGGCCGACCAAATCCTGACCATGACTTGGCTCGTTGGATTCGTCTATACCTTGTTTAGGATTTTCACAAGAAGCACCTGCATGTGCAACAATGAATGTTTCAAAATAGCCCGCCAAAGTCATGCAAGTAACTCCGAGGTCGTGCATTGAATTGGTTTGAATACTATGGGAATCAGTGCCTTTTGTTAGACGTCACACATGAGTAACGTGGATAACCTCTATACGCTGTAGAAGTGACGTAGTTAATCGGATTAACTACCATAGCAATAGATGAATACAATTTTGACTATACCGCCCTGCACTACAACGTTCACGCGGTACCGATCCATTGAACCAAAGATGTCAAAGAAAGGTTGATCACTCGCACCTGTTAGATAAGTATCTTTGAAAAGAGCGGTATTGTATTCAATCTATGTCTGCTGACATACACAGGTGATTAGTGCAATCTGACTGTAGTGCAGGGCGGTCTATTCAAAAATTGTATTCATCTATTGCTATGGTAGTTAATCCGATTATGACGTCACTTCTACGGCGTATAGGGCTATTCTAGTTCCAATCCAATCCATACACCTGCTATGGAAGAATGGACCTTAATCGCTCATGCAGGGAGTGTGAATTTCAAACGGGATTACCTGAATGGATGGGGACTCCATTTGAAATTCACACTCCCCTTGTGGAAGACTAAGGTCATGTTTTCCCATAGATGTGTATGGATTTCAACTGGAATAGTGCATATTGCTGCGTAATACAAGACTCTGTATTAGATAAAGGGTGAGAAACATACCATTATCAGAAATAATCGGTGTCTTGTTGAGGTATGGTAAGCATGTTAGTCGCTCGGAAGGTGAGACCCAGAAGGTAACTTCCCCAGCAATTATCAGGATGACAAGAATCTGTACTTTGTAAAGTGGGGAGACTCAGCATCATGGATTAATATAGAATGGCGTGCATGCAGTTGGGTGCAGCACCTACGCTAAGTGTGTGTTATGCGTTACTGGCACGGTTATGTGAATTTACGCCAGCATTAGTTGGGACTTGATCGATGCAGGCAGTAACAAAAACTGAATAATTTTGGTCACATTTAGGTCTCCATAACTGCTTTATCATTGTTGTTTGTAATATGAAAATATTCAAATCTCAGGTGCTTAAAGGTGTCCGACCAGATGGACAGCCTCTTCCCCCACTTCCATTACTAGCAAAATGGACATTTTGGCATCAGACAAAAGACCATGTTTTTCTCATAATACCAGTGAAATTTGAGGTCTGAAATATGTTCCCTTTAAGATTTGAACCAGTACCCTTCACCATTCAAAACGCACGCTCTGCCGACTGAGCTAACGGGTCAGATAGCAAAACGGTGTAATTTTGAACTAAAGAATATTCACAAATACTATACTACCTCATTCCCATGGTGGTTAACACCCACAATATTCTATGGGTCGTTATGAAACATGTTTTTGCTTTTGATATCAAAACCGGTGGTGCAATTTAACTTATTTATTTCGGTACACATCTCAACCTGTATGTGATGTACAAAACACTCATGTGTCTCAATTGTGTTATATTTAAATAAAAAGTAGTCGATACTCTCTCAAAAGACTTTGTCAAAGGAATTTAAAGAGAATATTTAATTTGTATTTTGCAACTGAATTCAGTAAAACAATGATGTTTTGTTAGGCATATCAAGTAGAGTATCTCTTATGCACTCTAAGTAGGGAGAAAGTTGATACTCTCTCACAAGACTAGGTGAATAGAATTTATACTTGTGCGTAGTTTGTGCCTCGGTGCTGAATAATGTAAAACAGTGATGTTGTTATAAGCAGATGAAGTAGCGTATCTGCTGATTTTAAAGTAGGAAGAAAATGGCTGATTATTGGAACAGGTTGTCTCTATTGTGCTATTCCAGTTGAAATCAATACACCCCTTATGGAAGACATGACCGTAATCTCCCACACAGGGAGTGAAGATTTCAAATAGAGTCACCCATTCAGGTAACCCTATTTGAAATTCACACTCCCTGTGTCGAAGATTAAGGTCATGTCTTCCATAGAGGGTGTATGGATATCACCTGGAATAGTCCATTAAAGTACTGTTTTATATATTGGTAATTAGAGAATGCTGCATATACAGAAAGGGGGAAAATATCTTGAGTCTGTGCTCTGAATATGAAGAAAAAATAGAAATGAGAGAAAGATTAGTGGAACAAAATTATTTTAAAAATATTGTATCTGTCCCAGAAAGTAGCTGGTTAGTAGGTAAGGATTCAAATCTAAATTTAAATGTAGATTTCAACAGAAACAAAATGAGTGGGTTCTACTTAATGTATGGATCAGGAATATATTTCTTTTTGAAATGAGCTTTGAGAGGTTTATACAGGGTAAGAATATGTATAAATTCAATATTATACTTAATCTTCTTCATTAAGGGGTACTACACCCTGTGGTAAATTGTGACTATTTTGCATTTTTCTAAAAAATAATAACACACTGGTAACAAAAGTTATATATATTATTGGGGCAAGGAATGCATTTACTACACTGAAATTTCAGTAACTCAAGACAAGCAGTTCAGTATATATGATTGGAAATGAGGTACATCCTAGCGGTACCTTATTTCTTATCATAAATAACGAACCGCCTGTCTTGAATCACTGAAATTCCAGTGTAGTAATTGGATTCCTTGCCCCTATAATATACATAACTTTTGTTACCACTGTAATATTAGTTTTGAGAAAAAGCATAAAAATAGACATAATTTATCGAGGTGTTGTACCCCTATAAAGTTATCAAAATTGTGTTCCCTTTACCCCTTTTATTTATGCCTTTTTGTTCATCTTTGCGATTGACACTTTTTCGTATGTTACACTTACAGCCATTCTGTGTTTTTTACACACAGACTGAGGATGAAAAAAGATTTATAAGTTGGATATCATTGAATCGTTTAAATAATAAAATCAATCACATTTTTTGATATGTGTAATGTTAGAAATCAATAATAAATTTAATGAATTTAAAAAAATCAATATCATAGATTTACCTAATTTCATAAAAATCAATTCCTCTTCTCTCCTCCCCCTCAAAGGTGGAATTTCCTAGTCTATATCTTAGAGCTATCCTTGCAGTTATGTAAAGGTCTGTATCACCTAAGTGCCGACGGCTATACTTTGATGATACCAACACTGGAGGCCGTACCTATTTTTTGCCGCTCTATACCTGGGGGACATACTTTAATTGTGCCATACCCCTTTAAGGCAATACTATCGGAGTGGAATAAAATAAAAGTACCAAATATTTAGTGATAAAAATAGGCTATGCTGTAGAAAACTCAAACATTCAATTTGCACATTTTCTATATACCAAAGCTAGATTACACTCTAAAAATATTACCCCTCCTGTAACAGTAAGACAGTTTAATTAGTATTCTAGTTATGTAACCTCAGGGAAAACACCTTTTCCTTGAAATTTAACAATCCTGCATTTATATTGTAAAATGCAATGTGAAAGTTACAGCTGCAGCTACCTCTGTAAATAAATATTTTTTTATTTATCTGGCAAAACATTTTTAAACATATTTCAAATAATTGAGAAATAAAAGAATATAGTCTATGAAAATTTATGAATCCTGCATTTCTACTGTAAAATACAATGTGAAACTTGCAGCTGCAGCGTAACCTCTGTAAATAAATATTTTTTATTTATCTGGCAAAACATTATTTAAACATATTTCAAAAAATTGAGAAATAAAAGAATATAGTCTATGAAAATTTATGAATCCTGCATTTCTACTGTAAAATACAATGTAAAACTTGCAGCTGCAGCGTAACCTCTGTAAATAAATATTTTTTATTTATCTGGCAAAACATTATTTAAACATATTTCAAAAAATTGAGAAATAAAAGAATACAGTCTATGAAAGTTTTGTTACAGGAATATGAACGAAAAGGCAGAGGTACTTTTTAGGATGCAGAAACAGTATTGGGATTGTTACATGAGTCACTGTCAGTCTGGTATTGATCACTGTTACTATCAAACTAATAAAACTTGCTATAGGCTTTATTACTTGAAATGAATAAATTCTTCTCACTGCTATTATTGTCAATAGCTAGTGCATTTTGGTGGTTTATCCACATGAGAGCATTTTGTAGGTGTAAGTGCTGTCTTCAGTAGATCGCAGATTTTGAGCATAAATCCACAATGGAAACTAAAGTCAAACATGATAAGCTATGTTTAAAATAGAAGTTATCCTTCGAAGATAGCAACTACAGTGTTTATGATCGCTGGTATAAAATAAAATCTTTAGTGTAAATGAATCAAGTTAGGCATAAATGCTATCTTCAGTAGATAGCAAGTAGTATGTAAATGATGTTTCTTGTAGATCTCAGAATTTTTTAGTAAAATGTTACCATCAGCAGAAAGAAAGTTAGGGAATATTGACTTGTAGATACCAAGTATGGTGTGTAAATGTTATCTATAATAGATAGCATTTAGTTCTTATCTCCAGTAAGCAAGTACAGTGTGTTTACAAATGCTATCTGTAGTGAATGTTATCTCTAGTAGATAGCAACTACAGTGTATAAATGCTATATCCAGTAGATAGCAACTACAGTGTGTAAGCACTGTCTGCAGTGGAAAGTGTGGTATTTAAAATACTATCTGTAGTAAATTTATGTTTTCTCTAGTTGATAGCAGCCACAGTGTCAGTAGATAGCAACTACAGTATGTAAATGTTATCTCCGTCTTGCAACTACATTTTGTAAATGCTATCTTCAGTCAGTAGCAGCTACAGTCTTTAAATGCTAGTATCTTCAGTAGATAGCATGAACAATATTTAAATGATGTCTTCAGTATAGAACTTCACTGTGTAAATGCTTACCTAAGGTGATAGCAACTGCATAGTATAAATTAAATTTATAGCAGATAGTAATATCAATGTTTAAATGCTATAGTTATCAGATAGCAATTTCTTCATAAATGATATCTCAAGTAGATAAGAACTACATTGTATAAATGTTTTATCCAGTAGATAGCAATTACATGGTAAATACTATCACCAGTAGATAGCAACTATACATCATGTAAATGTTATCTCCAGTAGATAGCATTTGCTATCTCCACTATATAGCAAGCAACTACAATGTATAACTTGCTATCTTCAGAAGACATAAGGATAATGTAGAACTTTAATGTTCATAAAACTACTTTTTTCATCAAGCTATTTACTGTCAACAAAGTCTCTCATGTGCCATATTTTATATTGTCAAACATGACAATAATTTGATTTGGCTAACAAATTGCAATTGTTATAAACTAAAAATCTGATGTTATTTATTTAGTGTTAGGTTTTTCAGGCATATTGATTATCTTAGAAATAGGGTCATGTTATAAGTCGGGCCAAGGACTTTTTACTTTCACCTCGTTTTCAAATCCAATAAAATTAACCTAACACAATTGGTAGTAGTGATTTAGCCTTTCACGCAGCTCACATGAAAAGACAATGGGATTAGTGTCTGTGGTTATACAACCCATGTTTTTACAAGTACAAAATGATTTGTATTGCTGTAAAATGTGTTATGTTGTTATAGCAACAAATTTGTAATTCAAACAAGCTATACATGTTGGGCAATAGATACATGAATTGTCTAAAAAACACAATTGCAAATTATAAAGGTATATCAATATGTGATATACATTCTTCAAAATAAGATCAAATTTGATTTATATAAGAGGGGTTATCAAAACCTTTTTGATAAACCCTCGTAATTATATACTTCCAAAAACTTTTTGATGCCCGGCCCTCTCGTAATTATATACTTGCGAAAAATTTTTAAAAGAAGGGCTGCTAGCAACTTCATGACATCGAACAAAATAATACATAATTTCCTAATCAATATGCTTAAACATAAATAAAACATTGCAAATTCATATGCATTAAAAAGATTTATGTTTAATTTCTTTCTTTCTGGGGTTAAAGAACAAGATATCTATAGCAATTAATGACTTGTCTGACAAATTGTGTGCAATATATGTTTTAAGACTGATTGCCATATAAACATGATGCATCTTTCACCAAACATGGTATGTTCTAAATGCCAAGAATGTGACACGGTTAGTCCCACTTGTTATGCGTCATCTGTAATCTGTATACCAGTATATTATTAGGGGCCTACTTGCTAATCATCATCATAATGTGACATGATCCGATCAAATCAGACCAAAGTCACAGTGGTGTGTGCAAAGGGGGCAGGGGGGCCATGGATTCGGGGGGAAAACGTTAAAAACATCAAAATTTGCTCCTAATCAGACTCCATTCGGGGGAACTGAACAACCTGCCCCCCCCCCCCACTTTCAATGTGCTGCGCACGCCACTGCAAAGTCAGAAATATGAAATTGAGATATAGGCAAACTTTATAAGGAGCAGGAATAATTAAAACCATAAGAAAATGGACATGTAAAAAATAATACGTTGCAACCATGTATGCCAGATGTCAGGGACATGGGGATTTTCAGCATCAGTAGGTAACTTTGTACCATGGTGAGAAATTGAAAGTTTGTCAGTATCCAGACAGAAATGAGTTAGCAGCACATGAGGCATAATGAAGTAGACCCATGCATAGTGCATGCAGTAAAATGTCTGTAATTTGGATAAGCAAATAATGTCCTTGGCAGAATTGTTTATACAAACAGTCAATCAATAGACATCATAAAACAAAGAACGTTTCCCACTTTCATTTTGGCCAAGCATTTAAGATTTTAGTTATAACGATTGCATTGCAAATTGGTCTGGACTGATTTTCATACAAAATGTGACGCATGATGGCAAGATAAGTCAATGTACGTATTTATCCATCAGAGAACCACAATAATATCTTAGTTGCATTTGACATCACCAAACAAGGTTGACCTAGTCCTCCTTCGTATTCATATCATGTTATGAATTTTGTCGCCTAATGGAATAAGGCTGTGTGTTTTTGCATAGCAGCTGAAATGAAATTTGACAGTTAGAACATAAAATAATAAATGTGTCTAGACGAAGGGTTTAGTAACATAGGATCACAGAAATAAATTGAGGAGAATCGGGACTAGCCGTTATCTGATTTAGGCATGGAGGAAAAATTTGGAAGATTTCATTTGCATTTGGAATCTCTGCTTGCGTGTGACACTTGTCATGCTTGTAGACCAGTTGTAATTGGCCATTCCAGTTGAAATCCATACAGCCCCTATGGTAGACATGACCATGGACTAAAGATACAGACAAACTCTAAACAGTCAAAGTCTCAGCTTCACCCGATAATGAGGGCTGATTGTTCCATGAAATGTGACAGGCAAAACTGCTACGCATGTACCGCATATTGTTACAGTCTTTTGCATAAACGGGAAGACGCACAACACCCTATGACATATACGCGAAGGCACACAATGCTGGCATGATAGTTAGACATGGCACGATCAAACGATCAGCCCTCATGAATATGTGAGAATTCACAGCATACAATGCACAGGGACTTTGGCTATTTGAAAATAGTCTGTATTAGTCTATGGACATGACCTTCATCTCCCACACAGGGGATGTAGATTTAAAATGGAGTCACCCATTCAGGTAACCCCATTTGAAATTTACACTCCCTGTGTGGAAGATCAATATCGTGTCTTCAATTGGAGGTATATCACTCATGATGTGATGCACTAATTTTGTCAAAGGAGGAACAAATAAATGCATATTTGTCATAATATATGATGCAGAATGGTATTTGTTTGTATCCACATGCAGTCTAAAGCAAAGACCAAGTACCTCCCAACTTATATGGTGTAGATATATCTTCTGTATTTATCTACTGAAGATAGCATTTACATGCTGCAGTTGCTATCTACTGAAGATAGCATTTACATGGTGCGATTGCTATCTACTGAAGATAGCATTTATATGCTGTAGTTGCTATCTACTGAAGATAGCATTTACATTGTGCAGTTACTATCTACTAAAAACATTTACATGACCAGTTGTTATCTACTGAAGATAGCATTTACATGTTGTATAGTTGCTATCTACTGAAGATAGCATTTATATGCTGTAGTTGCTATCTACTGAAGATAGCATTTACATTTTGTAGTTGCTATCTACTGAAGATATAATTTACATGTTGTTAGCATTTATATGCTGTAGTTGCTGCCCTTACATTGATTGTGTGATGTAGAATGGGACCAATGAACCGGTAAAAACTGGAATCATAAATTTGCATTTTCTGAAAAGTTCATCTCTTGAAGGAGTTTTGATTCAAAATTTGTCTCTACTAAATTGTAACTGGACTTGTAATAATTTTTGAATAAATGTGTACCTCCTTGATGTTAACACCACATAAACACCCTGATTGCATTTGCTGGACCATTATATACATTTTACCTATTTTATTACAGCCATTATTCATGTTCACTTACAAACCTGCACTAAATAAACCAGTTAATCATAGTGTAATTATAAGCATGGACACGTAATCAGAATAAACCTGTCAATAAGATGTGAACCATTGGTGATTGGGGATTTCCCTTTTGATTTAGTCTTTGTCACAGACTTAATACGACCTCAAGAAGTGCCCAATCTGAGCTTTGGATGTTACACTCACTGACCATACAGAACAGTCTTTAGCAAAGACTACCAATATACACAACACTAGTACATGTAGTGATGCTGTTAAGGAAATTGTTTGTTTTCTTATGATGTGGAGCGTGGGATGACATGAGTGAAGTCTAATATAGAACAGTTTATTCAAGCAATAATGTGTCACTGCCCTTGATTTACACAGCCTGTAATAACTCATTTTGACCTCTAATAACACAATCATTTTTCTAGTTGGTTGATTTCGAAGGCAAAAACACTAATTTTGAAAAGCCAGTTGGAAAAGCATCAGGATTGCATGTGGAATGTACAGGGAACTCTTCAAAGCTAGTATTCTGTGTCTGGCTTCATTGTCAAATGTTTACGAAAAAGTTCAATGTACGCAGAAGAGCTGTTATTGATATGTTCATGATTGGTCCATGCATTCATAATCCCAGCCCATCTACAAACTGGTGTTAATCTTAAAAGGGCATTTCGTGATCCACAGCCTCATCCCCCCACTTTTCTCAAAAGAAGTTGAGATTTTTATACAACTGGAAACCTGGCTACATAATGTTTATGTAGTAAAAATTTCTTGCAGATTAATTTGTTTAGCAAAAATATTGTCAAATTTGAATTTTGTTCTGGTATACCAGAACGAAATTACAACATGGCCTATGTAGCAGCGTATACACATAATCATGCATAACTCGCAAACACAAAATCGGGATCAACTAAAATTTTGGGAGTAAGCTTTTTCATGGATATCTACTGAAAAATGTCATAAAAAGAGGATGCTAGGATCACAAAATCCTCCTGTAATAAAATTATTAAAAAACACAATTTAGAAAAAAAATCAAAACACACAGAGGGGACACTTGTTAAACGTATAAATTAATAGAAAAGTATAAAAGTATATATTTATGCCGTTTATAGATGAGAATCAAGCTAATTAATTATCTCTTATCATATGATATATCAAGAGATTACCATGGAAACAAAACAGTTGATGAAACTGTTCTTGGTAAAATGATGATAAATATGCAGGTGGTATAACAGAATATTAATGGTTACCAGATTTACTGGTATCAAAAATAAATTGCATCCTGTTGTTATAAGTAGATAATTGTCATGGCAGCATGCAAACATATTTGTAGCAACCTGGGCTTAGTCATGCATGCAGCCATCTATATGTGTTTGACTGTGAATTAAAGTGAATAAATTAGTGCACATAGTAATACTGTTTATTCCATCAACAAACATAAAACCTCTAGTAAGAACAACAACAATACTGATAAATTCCATCTACAAGCATATAATAATGCCTCTAAATGAGTGGTTTTTTGGGGTTTATTTTGACAATAGAGACGAAAAGCAGACACCCTCCATAAAACAATTGGAGTTTGAGCAACTATATTATATTATTGATACAGGCAGCTATGCAAACATGTATTATTGTAAGACCAATCTATTGCAATATTTTTGTAGAGGATATCTATCATATCTCTCTTTCATCAAAAAACAACACTTAATTAGAGGATAATACTTGCAGATGGAATTCTGTGGTATCATCCTTAACATCAATAGCAGCATTGACAATTATAACAGCAATGACAACTTAAAAAAAACTAAACCTAAAATAGATACGAAGAAGTGGATACTGTCCATTTCTTGTGAAAATACTAAGATTCAACAGTGTGGGTACTTCATTGCTAATTTATGATAGGTTTCTGGCAAACAATAGCTTTTAGATAATATTTAATAAGCCTTTAAGCAGCTTATTTTCCTTCCCTTCAATATAGCTTGTCAAATTTGGCTTTGGAAACCTACAATTCTGAGAAAACTTGTTAATTTGTTTCCCTAGGTGTAGCATACAGACACTGTGGTTCAAAATATGCTATCTTCAGTAGATGGATGAGTAACAAGACCAAATTAAAATTTAATTCAGATGACCACAGTTGATGTATGTTTGTATAACATTTGTCAATCAGGATACAATTACAGGTAGGCCTATTAATTAATTCAGCAGTTATTGTAAAGTGCGCCATTGATGACATAGCTACATTCACAAGTTCACAGCTAAAGTATTATTAATTTACATACAAATGGTTTATTCAGTCATGAATTCAGTATTAAAATGAATAATTTGACATCTAAATGTTTTGTATGTTAATATGTGACAATATTTAATTTGGTCATTTGACATAACTGGATATTGTATTGATTTTATGGCAAATAGCTAAGTTTGTTTCGGGTCAATATTAAAATCAGTGCTATATACAAATGTAAATTTAGTTATCTTCAGAAGATAGTAAGTAGTTAATACTTGATTTGTAAAGTTCTATACTACTTCTAAGTGTATTTTTTCTTATGCATATTTAAGTGATGTTCCATGTTAAGTCGTGATTATTATTTCATCAGAGGATAGCACAGCTCAACATAACAAACCAGTGAGTGCTAAGAAAGAAACTGCGCTTCATTAACTTTTATAATACTAGTATTTTATAGTGATTATACCGTATACAAATTTTACCATTTCACCTCCAATGTGTGCAGTCTTGTGCATTGAACCAGTGTACAATTGGCTGCAAGGTTATTTTTAATTTCCCATTTTTTATTATTACTTCATTGTATTGTGTATGTTGATGAGTTAAGTTGAAAATATGAAAAAGCACTTAGAATAATTTAAGAGTTAATAAATTTTTCAAAGGGTCCTTCACTCCTTCAGTATAAAACTGATTTACTAAGAAAACAAACAGGCAACTAAAACAGCAGAACTGTTGTTGTTTGTTGAAAATATTGATTGAATCATCAAGACTTTATATGACCAGCTGTTTTGAAAAAGTACACTTTAGAATAAAATATGTGATATATATGATGAACATAATATTGACAATTTGCAGGTAAAATTCACTTGGGCTAAAAATTAATTTTGAGGATTAGTTTAATTTTGGTTAACTGTGAGCATTACTTTACAGGTAGCCTATGCAACAGGTTTGGAGAAAAAAAAAGTTAAGAAAGTTAAGGAATTTATTTTTTTCTCCACAAATGACTCATTTGCTTGATCACACCATGTATGATGAAAGAGTGCGAGCAAAAGATGTTACTTCATGACCCAGACATTGAATTGATTGATAAATATGTGTGTCTGTCTGTCTGGTGTGTGAATACCATGGTGATATTGAGGCTTGCAAAATGGCACATTCTGATCCAGATCAATCTACATCACCTGGAATCCAGGTCCAGAACAGATTAGTCACAGAATGTGTATGCCTATGTTTAATGCATTGGTAAATCTGAAGTTGAGAACCAAAAAAACACATAGTGACGTACGTGAAGGACAAAATACGTCTCCGAGCAAAACGTTTTTGAAGGATATGCTACTAGTAACTGAGTCCATACTCGTCCATTGTTATCTCTCAGTGGCTCGATTCCATTTGAAATTGAAGTTTAAGGTTCAAACTATAACATTGTATCGTTAATAGTAAACAATAAATAACTATTATAGGATAATAGCTAGCTCTAAACCTGTATGCCACTATGTGAAACAGAAAGTTTGACAAATCACTCTACGCCACTATATGTGTTGCGACCGACGATTTGATATTTTTAGCTATGGATAAAGTTTTATGATATTTGGCATCATAACAAATGTGTGCAATGGAAATGTTTTTTGTAAAATTGCCTTAAATAATTGTGTGTTTTAAAAAAATGCTTTCTATACAAGCATGTTCTGGATTAACATTTATCAACTGCAGAATCCCTCCACAAAAACGTTGCAATAGATTGGTCTTACAGTCATTAGTACATGTTTGTACAGCCACCTGTATCATGCAAACAGGTTGGAGCTACAGGTGACTCACTTTAGTTTGACACACACTCAGCAAATATTTTAGTGCTCACTTGCTTCATATGTACACCTTTTTTTGGTCCCTTTATGTAACAATCTAATATCAGGGATGCAAGATTTCCTGCTTGTGCAGGAATTCCTGCTTTCATGAAGTCCAAATTCCCGCACTTTTCTTTATTTTCAACCCGTTTTGGAGGCTTTTGGCCCAGATTTACACATTTTTCAGGCTTTCTCCTTCAGTCAGCTTGCATCCCTGTAATGTGTCATATTTGAGAATATAGAGTGTTATTTCTTTTGATATATTTTTAATTGTACCCTAGGACCACTTGCTTCCCCTTTTAAATATGTATAAGAATCTGAATGAATCTGCCTTCATCAGTATAGTGTGAATCACCCGTGTATTAGGCCCAGTGGAATAAGAAGGAAACACAGTCTTTGTGGTAATTCAAGCTTAATGGGCCATTGAGAGATGCCAGTCACTTTGTGCTTGGTTCTTATATTGATGAGCTTATGAAAAGGAGGATGGAATGATATTTCATATTTTTAGTTTTATAATATATATCCATTTCTGCTCTGCCGTAGTGATTCATGGTGGATTGAACATATTTTTTGTATAGTCACTGATGCTAGGACTTCACATATGAACTAGCAATAATTGAAACAGCCTCCCTTCTCATACAATGACAATTGTTTCAAAATATAACATTTGTGATTTCTACACTTTCAGTACCTATTATTGAAATGAGAAGAGGTTAGTGAAAAGTAAAGATGATACAGGGGATATCCTTATTGAAAACAAAAAACATGACAAGAAATTGAACTTGTGTATTTTCTATTTAATTACATCATCTTTGTAGTAATACTAATGGCTATTAATTCTAACGTTTAAATTGAAGTAAAAAAGTTGAAGTAAGGATCAAACCATGATCTTCTTCCCTTGGGATTATAACAAAAAGCTGAAAAAGCCAATAATACAATTAATCCTTTGAACGTAGGTTTATCATAATGGCATATTTCATTACAAAGATGAAATTTCAAGAAAGTCATATTTTACTTGTATGAAAAAGTTAAGGAGGTCATTTGTGATCATTTAGGTATAATGTTCCATTACAAGTTGCATTAAATGGGTTCTTCTTCTGATGCTGATGGGGATGCAAAGACAGGGATGCATAAATCAATTCATCCATTTTGCCATTCTTTAAAATATAACTATCTAGGGCATAAAACCTTTTTTCAATTGGCACTGCTTGTCACAAAGTCTGATGTGGTTGGCATCTTAAGTATAAAAGTAGCATTATCTTGGTACTGTATGTCAGGAAATTTTGTTTGTGAGGTTTTTATTTTGGCACTTTTCACAGTTCAGAATCGCAAATTTAAAAGCCCTTGAAAATATTCTTTACCCATTGAAACAGCAAAACTGCTCTGAACTGTTCAAATTGCAAAAAATAATACCAGGAAAATATCTTGGTCTACATTAGATGGCATTTATTCAGGTTAAAACATTGTCATTCTTAAATATGTCTGTGTGATGCTTCCAGCATATCTATTTTGTGGGTTGCACTGGCTGTCACTAGTGGTAGGTGTTATATATATACTCTGGACATCTTAATAATGTAGAATCTTATCATTTTTTAATTGTTCAATTATCTACTATCTACTGAAGATAGCAAATATTTGTTATTTAATGAAGATGGCAAATATTTGTTATCCCCTGAAGATAGCAAATATTTGCTATCTTCAGTTAGATAGCAAATATTTGCTTTCTACTGAAGATAGCAAATATTTGCTATCTACTGAAGATAGCAATTCTGTGGAAAGTAACAATTTTAACATGTGGTTCAGTAGCCTTTGAAAATGATTATTGTGAGTGTTCTTTCCCTCTCCTGAACAAAGTATCCAACAACAACAATACAACATCTGTTCTTGATATCTACTGAAGATGACAATCATATTTGAATTTTGCCATATATGGAATTCAGCAACTAAATAATTGTTAATTGCTATCTATCGACATCAAGACAAACATTTTAGCTTTCTCATTGTTACAAAATCAGTTTTTTTCTCAACACAAAAGATGACCATATGTCCTTCTTTACTACTCAAGTTGGTCATAATATTTTCTTTTAATATTTATATTGATCTATATGATACTATAAGACAGCTAAGGTAACCATAAATTTCACTTTTTACTGTTTAATCTGTGCGATATATCTTCATTATATTCCCTCTATTTCCCACTTGTAAAAAGATACCCCATATTCGATTTCAAACTGAAACAATGGCAAATGAAAAACAAAGTAAGTGACCTTTGAGAGGATAAATCTTGTTATAAAACTTGATCCATCTACACACTATGCGTAATAGAAGAAACAAACCAACGTGACATTTTGATTCATTTGTTTCTGTAAATGTCATTGAGAATTCCTGAGAAAAACACACAATTAAATCTCTGTTAACAGGTCAAATAAACAAGCACTTACACTATGCCGGACCACAATGGCCTCATCCCAATGGCATAGTTCAATAACCTCAATTAAACAATCATAGTGAAAAATTTTACCTCAAGTTGCGGAGTATGAGTTTTTGTACCCAAATTTTCACAGGTCGTTTAATGAATGTACAGATGTATTGGGGTTTAAGAATTATGCCCTGATAGATGAGCATGTTGTGGATCCTAGTGTTACAGGCGGACAGAAAGCACCGTATCAAGGTGGCTGTAGTCTGTATACCTTCCTCAAGTCAGTAATTTAGATATTGATATAAAATTGGATGGTTTGAACCCAATACACAAATTTATTGGTCGAGCTATGAGTTTTAAAATATTGGACGAGACAAACATTATTATGTTTTCAGAATCTTTTCTTGGTCAAAAACATGACTTTTGGTAAAAAATATGTTTTTGGGTCAAAAATATGATTTTGGTCAAAAATGTGAAAAATTGTAGAAAAAAAAAAAAAATTTTTTTTTTTTGGGGGAAGTGAGCCTATCCAACACAGTCCAAGTTTTGAGTCCAAGTGTTGATTATATTGGACTCCTCAACTCTGTACAAAGTATAGGAAGGAAGATTCTAAGAACATAATAATGTTTTTTATTGTATCTCTATATGTTATGATGAGAAGACAAGTATATAAAAGTATACATTTTCAGAAAGGAAATGATACAAGGAATCCAACTAGCATAACAGATTCCTACAAAAATGAAAGGTTTTTGAGAAAATCTCAAATTTGATTTTACTTTACTGACTCGAGGAAGGTATATGGACTATAGCTGCTATGAGGCTATTCCAGTTGTTAATTCATACACCCCTTGTGGAAGACTTTACCTTAATTTTCCACACAGGGAGTGTTAATTTCAAATGGGGTTACCTGAATGGGGGACTCTGAATGCTATATCTACAATATAGTAGATACTACACTTTGATTTGATAGGCAAATATTTGGAATAAGTCTTCCTCAAAGTAGAAGGTAGTATCTGTTATTCTTTGGCCCACCTCAGTAGTGACATTGATGCTTTTTTGAGATTTCGCTGCAAGTGTACCAACAAACTGCCCTTGTATGTGTGCATGTACGCTCGGAGCGACATTACACACACGATTCAATACTATGACCAGCACAACATGCACAAACATCACTACCAAACTTGAGGCAAACCAATGTATACAGCACTAAGCAAACCAGATACTTCGCTTTGAGTTGGGAGGGTAGATTTCTCCGCTGACTTCAAAATTATCATTTTTATCTAATCAAGCTGGTGTAATTCACCAGTGAGATGTGGGTTTACTTAAGGGGGTTTGTCATGGTGAATTGGCATGAACAAGAACTCTAATTAGATTGGGGACCAATAACTCATCTCTGTTTACATTATATTTCCAATGATTATAGAATTATAAATATTTGGGTTTCATTACTTTTTACTCAATAAAAATGAAATACGATGCAGTTAGTTAATGATTTGAAACTAAATAAATATTGGGAAATATTTCATGTTAAGTTTGGCATTAAGTTGTGTAACCCAGTCACTGTGGATATGGAGTACATGCTGTGAATAAGGATAGGGTGAGCGGAAATGAGACAAAATGAAGGAAAATAGAAATAGATATTTACCACACTTGATTTAATTGGGTTGAAAATACATTTTGGAAAATGCATTTATTGTTAAATAATTGATGACATTAAATTAGAGATGTGGGTTTCTTTGAAATTATAGGGTTTGATGAATTGGGGTAACATCACATTGCATTGTTATATGCTCTATATTGAGCTACACTCAGCTCTAAGGCATGGAAATTGGGCTGTTCCATTTAAAATCCACACTGCCCTTGTGGAAGATTTTGGAAATATCTTCCACAAGGGAAGTATGAATTTCAAATGGAATAAACACATCATGCAGTTCCATTTAAATATCATACCCCTGCTGAGAAACATGAATCTTCCACTGAGGGAGGGTGAGTTTCAAATAGAGCTGCTTATGTGTTCATACCATTTGAAATTCATACTCCCCGTGGAAGATATTTCCAAAATCTTCCACAGGTGTAGTGTGGATTTTAAATGGAATAGCCCAATTTTGACTTTGATAAATTAGTGAATCTGTTACCTTGATGATGTCATACATAATATGTGTGTTACAGGTGTTTTTTCATAAGTTCAAAGACGATTGAAGACATCTAAAAAATGACTTATTATTATTGAAAAGCTTAACCATTTCTCTTTCTTTATATCTTTCAGGTCAAGACAATGTATTTGAAAATCTGGGTATGGATATACTGGATAACTCATTTGAGGGATACAATGCATGTATTTTTGCATATGGACAAACAGGTGAGAATATATATTTATCTGTTTTTTGAAACGGTAACTTACAGCTTAAAAGTGTGTAGAAACTGGAAAAAAGTCTACTGGTCGGTATTCAATTTGTGCAGTAAAACAAAACAAAAAAAACTGCTTTTTGCCAGATTTTCCAGATTAGGGTCGCACGGTCGGTGGAGGACAAGCAAACAATCTTTTTTTGGCCTAATAAATAATAACCATTATCACTTGTGAGTCAAAAGATGATGCCAATTGGACACCTAATATTTGCCTGAGTTCAATAGCAAAATGGATAAACACCATTTAAATATTTATGATAAGACTGTGCCACAAATATGCTGGCTTTAAATTGAGTCTCTACTTTAAAATGTCAAGGTCAATGGTCAAGGTCAAGGAAAATCAAATCAAAAGTAATACATTTTGTTATTATTTTCTTTATTTGACCAGTTATGTTTGCCAATATCTCAAATTAAGAAAACACATTTGCATAAACCTTTATACAATTTATACAATATCCTTTTTTTTTTTTTTCAGGTTCGGGAAAGTCTTTCACTATGATGGGAACAGAAGATAACAAAGGAATCATTCCAAGACTATGTGACACACTCTTTGAGAGAATAGCACAAGAAGCACAGGTAGACTGTCTGTCTTTCAAAGTGGAAGTATCCTACATGGAAATCTACAATGAAAAAGTTAGAGATCTATTAGACCCCAAAGGGTAAGTGTACTTGTGGATCATTCGCCATAGAAGTGTTAACCCCAATAGAACTACCTGCCGATCGGCCAAAATGAATATTGTGTCCAATTTTGAACCAATCAAGGAGGGTATTAATAAGATCATTTACAAATGCAAGTTTGGCCACAAATAATTTAAAGCCTAGTCATAATTGGCAATTGAAATGAGCATTTCAAGTTATCAACCAATCAGAAATCCTGTTAGATGACCATTACTAGTGTCCAGGGGGTTAAGTGTCAACTGGATCATGCTTTTGAGTCCTGAACCAGGGTCAAAATGATCATCACACAAATATGTGATATGATCAAGGGGAACGAGTCACATGTCGACCCTGGTCAAAAATGACTTTTACAAAAGTTTCTAAAGAGGACATCTAGAGCTTTCAGAAATTGAAAACCCCATGTTGATACGACTTTTCTTTGCGAAGTTACATCAATTTATCAATCACTGAAAACAATATAAAACAAAAGAATTGGAACAATGTTTTTGCCAATATCTCAAAAACAATATTATTTATTTATTTATTTATTTATTTATTTATTTATAACATTTGGCACAAGGCCAGGCAGAACCAATATTGATTACACAATAAATTGAAGGATTGCCCTTACATTAAAATCAGAAACATTACTAGAAAATACATATAATCAATACAGAATAAAATAAAACAAAACATAAATTATGTGAACTGGTTAGAGGAGGTGGGACTGGATGGCCAATTTGAAGGCCTGGAGGGAAGAAGCATTGACAATAGCTTCAGGAGATAATTCCAGATGGAGGAGGCAAGCGGATAAAATGATCTCTGGGACAATGAAAGCCGGCGGAAAGGAACTTGAACAGCGCTGGGAATTGAGGTTTCGTGAGACCAGGTCTGGGATGAGGCTGGAAAGGGTTGGGAGAAGAACAAAGATTGGCAAAGATTTTAAATAAGTGACACAGAGAAGCAACATCACGACGCTTACTAAGAAGAGGCAGGTCGGAATCCAATAGAAGGTCCTCATGGGAGAGGTTCCAAGACTGAAGAATGACACGACAGGCGAATCTTTGGGTAGACTCAAGACGGTTGGTAAGGGTTATGTTAAGAGGATGCCAAGTAGTACAACCATACTCCAGAATGGGGCGAACCAAGGCCAAGTACAAAGATCTACACTCTTTCCCTAAATGGCGCTGATTGGAAAGATCTATGAATGAAGCCGATGATTTTGCGAGCTTTTCTGCATATGTTATCAATGTGAAGATTCCAGGAAAGCTTGTCAGACAGCCAGACACCAAGAAATTTCGCAGATGACACACGTTCAATAGGCAGGCTGTTAAGAGTGAGATTGAGATCCGGAAAAGGGTCCTTCTTAGTGGAAATGACCATGACTTTTGTTTTGGAGGAATTGACAGAAAGGTGATTAAGGGAGAACCAAGAATGGATGGAATCAATGTCGGATTGGAAATCAACCAAGTCATCAGGAGCAGAGATAGGCTTGAAGAGAGTAGTATCGTCTGCATAAAGAACAAGAGAACTGTTTAAAGAAAAGGAAGAAAGACACAAGTCATTAACATAGATAAGAAACAACAGAGGCCCCAGGACAGAGCCCTGGGGAACTCCAGAAAGCACAGGAACAGATTGTGAGTCCACACCACGGATAGCAACCAACTGGGACCTGTTGGACAGGTAAGATCTGAACCAAGAGAGGAGTGGACCGGAAATACCAACAGCTCTGAGTTTATGGAGCAGAGGGCTGTGGGGGGACGCGGTCAAAGGCTTTGGATAGGTCAAAAAGAGCCATGGCGATGCTTTTGCGATCCTCAAGGTGATTGTACCATTCATAAAGAGCAGTTGAGAGTGCATCCGTGGTGGAAGACTTGGGTAAGAAACCAAACTGTCTGTTTGTGAGAATATTATTGTTGATGAGATGCTGCAAAACTTGACTATGAATAACCTTTTCCAGAAGCTTACTGCAGATTGGTTGCAAAGAGATAGGTCTGTAGTTAGAGGCAGCGTGAGGATCCCCAGACTTGAAAACAGGGATCACTCGAGACAGTTTCCATGCATCAGGAATACGGCCAGTTATGAGACTCAAGTTGAAAATATCAGAAAGAATAGGCGAGACAGTAACCACAGTGTGTTTCAACATGAGGCTTGTGATTCCATCAATCCCAGCGGCTGAGTTGTTGTTAAGCTTGGAGATTAAGGGTGGATGTCATCGCTGGAACAACTGCAAAGAGAAATAAAGGAAGAAATGTCATAATGGAGAGATGGAATGTCAGAAATATTGGAGTCATTAAAGCATTCGGAAAAGAAATTACAAAAAATATTGGCAATCTCAGCCGAAGTGGTACCAGAAGTGCCGTTATGGTGAACACTATCAGGAATTGGAGATTTACCTGACCTGGACTTGCAATAACTCCAAAAACGTTTGCTAGGAGAATCATTGTCAAGGAGATTGTCAAAGAAAGATTGTTTAGCATACTTAAGTTCATTACTTAATTTGTTTCTGATAGTTTTGTATTTGGCATAGAGTTCATCATTTTTTGTTTTTTTCCATTTTCTGAAAAGAATATGTTTCTTGCGACACATTTTTTGCAAGTCCCCATTTAACCAAGGTGGATTTTTTGATTTGCATGAGACAGTCTTTTGAGGGACACATTCTGTGATAACGTCAATGAAAAAAGAATGGAAATGATTCCATGCACTATCAACATCCTCCCTTTGGTGAGTTGGTAAGTGGACAATATATAATTGGCCTTTTCCCAGTCGGCTTTGCTGTATTGCCAGATTTTTGCGGCGCGTAACGCGTCGGGTTTGGTTAGCTGAATATCAAGACTGCAGTGAATAACAGAATGATAACAAGCACCAACAGGAGGAAGGTGATTGACATTGGTAATCAAATCAGGATCATTACAATATATGTGATCAATGAGAGAGGGAGTAGTGTTGGGTGCGTGGTAAGTTGGCTCAGAGACAGATTGATGGAGGTTATGAGCAGACATAAAATCAGAGATATCATTGAACAGATAGTGGGATTGGTCCAAGAGGTTGACATTGAAGTCACCTATGACAATAATCTTATGGCTAGCTCCAATGGGCAAACCGGATCCAGAAGTAAGAGCTAAGCTATTGCTCAATATGGGAATAGTGTTTATGTTATGACGAGGAGGGCGATAATAACAGCAAATCTTAATATGGACACTGCCAACTTTGCACTCAACCCACACCATTTCACAATTTTCATCAATCAAATTAGAACATAACTTTGGTTTAAGAGAGTCATGAATAAGAAGACATACGCCACCGCCTCTAGACGGGCGGTCATGTCTAAAAACTTGATAGCAGTTATTCATAGAAAGTTCAGAGTCACTAATATTTTCGTTCAGCCACGATTCGGATATTAGCGACATCCGACTCATTTCCCTTGATCGTGTCACATATGCCATCAGGTACACTGCTGCATAGCTTCTTTGTGGTTACTTTATAGTACCTGTACAGTACTTATCCAGTACCAGTGTTTGTATTAGGCTTGTTGTTGTTTCATTTTTCTTTCACGACATGTCGCCAAAACTTGGAATCTGACATAGAATCTTTGTCGACAAACAAGTGAAAAATATTGTCTTTATAAAGCTTCTGAATTTAGCACTCTAATGCGTTTATTGCATCCATCATGGCCAACGATGATGAATGGTAGGCCTATACCCTTCCCAGTGTAAAATGTATTAATTTGCTTCCCTTTGTATAGTCATTTTGACAAGATTATGAAGCTGTCGGAAAAAATCTCAAAAATTTCATTGTTGACAATTTTGGCGACAGTAGGTCTGTCGATAACAAGCCTAGTTTGTACTCTCCACAAGATTCTGATGTGTGTACTCTAGAGTACCCACAGAGGTACTCGAAAGTACCAATGAAGTAGCTGCTGGCAAATTGTTGTTATTGCTCAGGATCAAGATTTCAATTTCATCAAACTTGGCAGATCAACAGACTATCTTTAATATTATGTTTTATGTAAAAGGTTCAAAACTTAATTCTGGCAAATGTTTTGTTCAAGAAGAATTATGAGAATTGATTTTGTAATTCTCTCTGAATTTGCATTGAATCCCTTCTTTTCTTGCTGTTGTTGGCGGTGTTCTAATTGTTTTTATTTTTTGCTGTTTTACCTCAGCCATTTGAAGCAAAAATGAATTAAATTAAAGGATTTTTATTGTTTTATCTCTCAAATTAACTCTTTTATTGATAAAGTGCCTTGTGGTTAGTTTTGAATAATATTTGTAAAATATTATTCAAAATACTTACAAAATCAGCACTGTAGTCCCTAGGACAGTTTATGAATGTCTCACTGTATCTTATAAATCGTTAACTCTGTCTGTTTATGATGACATTTACCAAAGAAAGGATTGGAAAATAAAATGTTTTCATTGAATGATACTTCAAAGTATCTTTCTAATTGCCAGACACCGACCTTCACATAGAAATCAAAAGTGCCTTTGAAGGGCGGTAGACTACCGGACCGGAGTAACAACGTTGTTTGCGTATTGATATCGTAAGGCACAGCCACATGGAGGACTTTTTACTTAAGCGACACAGTCCTTAAGCTAAAAGGTTTGTCCCCAAATTTATCCCCATGAAATGTAGGGGGTTTCGCGATTTCCCTAAGTGAACCTTGAATGGTCTTGGAATGCTATTGCCGTGTGAAGAAGCCATTTTACGATTCTCAAGTGCCGAGCATAACCTTTGACCTTGGTTTAATTATATTTATGGTTCAATTTGATGCACCACTAGACAAGTCATAATGAGCTTCCACTCAGTTGTAATTCAAAATCTGACATCATCAGGTGTCGCAAAACTCCAGAATCCAAGTCTTCAGTGGAGTCGTGCGGACATGCAGTCGGGGATTGACTTTGGAATCGCAATTCTCGAGTACGCAGATCCTCAAGAATATTCTATGGCCATTTGAACACACCTGTAAAGTATCCAACTTACTATCTGCCTACGTGCAACCTAAGACTTGCCATCTGAAACATGTCTACAGCCATGTCTGCGGCCACTTCTGACCAGTGAAGTAGCCAGCGTGTAGTGTCCTGCATTATATTGCTTGATCAAAGATGGGATTGAAATCAAATACTTATGTCTGGTTTTTGATTCTCTCCAGGTCTTGTCTCATCCTCTGGGACAGTAATATGCTGTGATTAATGATATTTGTCTCAAAATTCTAGACAGACCTGGTTAAAAAAGGGAATGTATTGTAAATAATAGACATTCACCATAAGTAAGTCTCAAAATCAAGCTCAAAAGAGAGAATGCTAAATGATGTAGATGATGATTTTGAATTAAGGCAATGCTCAATTTTCAGAGCTTTATTTTGTTGGAAACTATAACAAGTGGATTTATGATTCTGGCGATTATAAACTCTGAACAATAAAATGAAACTGAATATTGGCTATCTCAAAATTCATATTAGCAAAACAACTTTTAGTTTGATTGCATCACATATGTGTTTGAATTTTTTGCTAAAAGGTTTTTGACACATTGGGGAACACACTGGCATGAATAAATTACTAATATCTTCCTGACATCTGTATATTACTTTAATCATCATATGAATTTCATAGATCTTATGCTCCTTGAGTGCTGAAGATAAACATAGCTTTTATGACTTGGATGTATATATAAATATGACCTGGACTTGCTTCAGTAACTTAGTGTTATTATCTCCTATAGCATTTCTATTATGTTTGTCAACATTAAACGAGATGAAATAGGAGGAGAATGACTCGATAATGAGCGATGCAGATGTGAGGTCAATTAGCCCCATCTTCAATTTCTTCATCCTGTTTTTGATCCCTGATGATCTTGACAAGACAACATAGCATGGTAATTGTTGAAGACAGGTGATCTTAAAAGGATCTCAAACAACCCAAATGCCAGAACCAAGTTCCTTAACCCCTATATGCGTCTACACTCAAAGAATAACCTTTACACATACTATGATCTCAAACACCACAATCTCTAGGACACAGTTCCTTAACCCTGATATGCTTCTACACTAAAAGAATGACCTTAACACACACTCGGATCTCAAACATGGCAATCTTTAGGACAAAGTTCCTCAACCCCAATAAGCTTCTACACTCACATATTGACCTTTGAATGTGTTAGGTACCAAAACTTCACAACTTACATGTAACATGGAAAAAACTATGATTGTTTTTAGAGTTTTTGGAACTATGACTCTATAAATGAGACAATTTTGGCCCATGCATATGCATACTATAGATGACAATCACACATCTTGCACAAAATAAAGAAGGTTGTGAATGACAATGAAATACAAAGGCACTAACCATGCTTGCAAAATGTTTGAAATTTCCTTGGATTTATTATTAGGTTTTTAATGATGACCACCAATAACCTTATTCGCATTGTCCCTTGAGTATAAAGATGTGGTCTCTTCATTAGAATGAGTTTATGACAGTTCTGGGTCCAGTGCATCTTCAAAGTCTCATGAACACTGGTAGGCACTCAAGAAATATGCTATACACATGTGACTAAAAATGAATGAAAAGGCAATCAGGCAAGAAACGTGCATTATGTGTTCGGGAGTTAAAACACTGATTTTCAGAAATATTGTAGGTTTTCATTTAAATGCTTAACTTTTTTAGAGTAGGTTTCAATTTTTGGTGTTTTTTTTTTTGTTGTAAAAAGAGACCAAAAGGAGTATATTTAGTTTTCAAATGTTCTTGTTTATGGAGTATTTTTCCTGGTAGGGTAAAACTTGCTTTGGGGTGTTGTAAAAATGTTCATACGCACATGTTCTCGACTACTCTTTGTACACGGTCATACTTGAGGCCCCCTGAGTAAACCTTATGAAAATTTGGCTTCATTTGTGTGGACACAGCTTGCACAAAAGAACTAATTGTAAAGCAAGTGTAAAACGAGTGCATAATTTAATGACCGATCGGTATCATATACTGAGATAGTCATGAATTTATACATTTTCTTTTGCTTTTATTCATACAATTCCAAAGCACTCCATACGTATCATTATCAAGGACTATGTTAAATACCAGAAAGAATAACAGTAGAGTGGCAATATCTTTATATTCGTGTCCCTTGATGGTTCATGCCGGTCAGTTTAGTTGAATTAAGTAAATTGAAAATCATGAGAGACGTGAGCCAAGCATGGGGATAAAATGTGAAGGTGGCAAGGATAATATCCACAGGTCCCTGTTGTCATTACTGGATATGTATGAAGAAATAACAAGGCTTTTGCTTAAGTCGCTGGAAAGTGTTAGCGTTTTCCTCACTGATTTTAGTTGCAGTCAGGGTGAAAATGATTTTTGGCTGAGGTTTGTGAAGATACATGGCTTATTCAAGTGGAATCGTTTGGTGTTTGATTTTGTTGATATAAAGTTGTAATAATTTCCACTGTGGGTTAAATGCAGCACAGGTAAATATTACTTCACTCAGGAGAATTAAATGTTGGGCTTATTCTATTTGAAATCCATACACCCTCTGTAGAAGGAATTGCTTTAGTGTTCCGCATATTGGGTGCATATTTCAAATGGCGTTTCCATTCAGATAACCCCATTTGGAATTAACACCCCCTGTGTGAAAGATTAAAGTCATGTCTTCCATAGAGTATGCATGGATTTCCAATGGTATAGCCCATTGCTGGCTCTACTTTCCAATCAGTATTAAACCTAACCCAACCAAAAGCTCACTATTAAAACCATTGCTTGTGAATGCATTTCACGTGATGTGATGATACAATCTGCCTAAGTCATATATACCCAGAGAATCGCTGGCCGGGCCAACGTAACCCCTATGGCTAGATGCCGGTGATCTTCTGCGTGGCAAGAGAGGGGTCTGAGGTTCGAATCCTGGGGGTACCATGACTTATTTGTTCTTCTCTCCTTTTTTCGTTTCTTTCCCTTCCGATAGCAAAAAAAAAAACCCATGGGCACGGTTGGGATTAGAGCAGGCCTTCTCAACTAGTTTATATGAAGTGCCAACTGGAGAATTTCAGTAATCATGAAGTGCTAACATGTTAAGGGAGCCTGAGCACTTTGTGAGTAGAGCGGGTGCATAGTGGGTACGGTGTAGTGGTGAAGCTTTATGGGGGTCCAGGGGGCAGCGCCCCCGGGTGTTCCTGGATTTTAAGGTTATTAAAAGGCCCAGATTGGGTATTTTCACCCTTTTTTTGTTCAAGATTTATGTGAAAAATAATATTAAAATTACCGTGCGCCACCTTGTGCGCCACTTCGTCTGACTCCAAGCGCCACAAGTGGCGCGCGCGCCGCCAGTTGAGAAGGCCTGGATTAGAGGCTTTACCTGAACCAAATACCACTGAAACCTCATTAAAAACCTTCAAGTTAGAGAACTTAAAACACTGTGAATGCTGAACGAAATGCAAGTAACTTGTGTCTGCCCTTTTTATACAATCATCTCATGAATGTTCAGGAATTATCATGATTTGTTTGACTATGCATGATCCAAGCCAATCAATGCTAGCATACAGCACAAGATGGCATACATTCACATTGTTGGAGCACAGTATATAACACTGGATTTTGAAAATCCTTGTAGATGGCAAGAAAACATAGATTCCTTAATTTTCACTTAAAAAACACGCTTATTTTGAATATTACGAAAAGCAGCAAAACTGTCCTTGATTTTGTTTGCCTGTTATTCTTAGAAGCAAAACATACGCAAGTAAAAGTTGATTAAACCACTGCTGCTGTAGCGTAAATAAGAAAGGCATATGATAGAGAGGTAGACATAGAAGAAGACAGGATGTGTGTAGTAATTGATAGCTATGACATTGAGATAGTGCCTACGTATATATTGCAATTGTAGTGTTATTGATACATGTCTATAGGGTATCAACTCATCGTGTCATCTTATGTGTGGTTTGGAGTAGGGGTGAACTTAAAGATACGATGCAGTGGCAAGATCTTGTATAGTGAGGTTCACCATATGAGAGACTTTAGTAGTGGTGTTAATGTTAATGTTGCGTTTAATGTTTATTATGGTCATGATTAAGAGCTCCGGTTAAGATTCAAAGTTTGATGGTGATTTTATTGCAAAGTTGCTATTTTCCAAATTGCAATTAAAAGCTGATTGAAGGTTTAAGGGTAGATGAGGTATTGTTGGTCGAAGCAGCCAAAAAAAATTGCTTTTCATTAGGCAAAAAAAAAAAAAGTTGTTTGTTTGTCCTCCACCGCCCGCTCCTCAGATGAAGGCCTGACCAATATTTTTTTTTAAAATTTTTTTTATTAAATAAAAATAAGTAAAATTCAATTTTTTTTTCCAGATTTTGGAGTATCTCTGGACCTAGCTAGAGCTAAATGCTAAGATCTTTTATGGTTGAAAATAAAAAAGCCCACCAAATCATTAAAAGACTATGACATGAACACAAATTATAACTTTAACTGCATATTAAAGAAACAAAATGTTGGGTTTTTAAGTCACCATGAATGATTGTAGCATTTAGCTCTAGCAAGGTCCAGAAATACACCAAATCCGAAAAAAAAAATTTAAAAAAAAAAAAATCTAAAAAAAAAAAAAAAATCGCACGACCTCTTTCAAAGCTGTGGAGGACAAACAAACAATTATTTTTTTTTGGCCTTATCTAAAGCAATCTATTATTGAAAAATAACACTTTGATGTTTTGCAAAAGTTAATTCTACAAATAAACTTTGAAAACTTGCTTGATTTATTGTTGTGAATGAGTTATGTATGTTTTACAAAAGTGTTGTTGTTTCAGCCCTCTTTACAACATAATTAAAGGTCCACATGACCTACATAAGTATATCTGTGTTATTTGAATTCTTCTACACACTCGCTAATTCCCATGCAATATTGAGAAGAAAAGGAGTGGGAAATCCCAGTGTCATCTTTGGGGGGTGTGTGGATAATATCTGGAATAGTCCAATTTATGCCAAAGCTCAATACCATTTGCAAGATGCTGTGAACTACCAAATCGCAACTGTTTAAAATAGTTGCTAACCTTATTCCAGTAAGCTCATGCATATTTAATGGTTTGTCTTAAATCTCCCCTCCATCCAAGTGAAAGGATGTTCTGAAATACAGAAACTTGGCACATGGTCATTGGTCATTTTCTCAATCTCATGTTATTTCTGTAACAAATCAGTTAGGACCCAAGATGTACAGAATAACACCAAAAATTTGTTGTTATAGTTCAAACAAATATACAAGATCATTCCCCAAGTGGTTTCTTTCCTGATAGAGGTACTACACATGCTTAAACACACTATGGACCACAATGTCCTCATCCCAGTGGCATAGTTCAGTAACCTCAATTAAACAACCGAAGTGCAAAATTTGAACTAAGTTGCAGAGTATGAGTTTTCGTACTCAAATTTTCAAAGGTCATTCAATAAATATACAAATGTATTGGGGTTAAAGAACTGTGCGCCTAATAGATGAGCATGTATTGAATCTTAGTGACAGGTCTGCCCATTTCACAAAAGGGGTCATGCCATTTGAGAATAGTGGATTAGGCCATTTCAGCCATTGTGATTAACCATTGATGTTGCTGTCGATGATAAGATTATTGTTGTTGTTATAGTTACAGTTATACTTCTTGCCATTGTGTTGTTCCTCGCCTGTCAATCTCTTTGCATGCGTTGCTCCAGCGGCAACTTTTTCGAAGCTACAAATGGTCAAGAAGAAGAACAACGACCTGATTAAAGCTAAACATTTGCATGGAAAACTACAGCCCAGAACTGATAATTTGAAAATGGCAACGTAGAACCGAAAATCACAGCAGAAACCTAAAATGCAATGTTTGTCATGTGTTCAAAAAACATTATGAGGACATGTACATACTCTCTCTATCTAACTATTTAGTGTAAAGTCTGATTCTTACTCCACATCCCAGCGCGATGCGATGCTGCGATGCTTTTAAAACCTTGCAGCATCGCATGAAATTAAAATGTACATTTTAATTTCATCGCGCGATGCTGCGAGGTTTTAAAAGCATGTGATGTCTGCATCTCTTTTTATGGTCATTCTGCCGACCTTGATTTTCCAGCAGCCAATCACAAGTGTGCGAGGCTGCGATATCGCAGCATGATACTATAAAGTTGAACAAAATCCAAAACAAAATCCAACTCTATCGCAGACCGAAATTTCTACCGCGCGATGAGAATTTTTACTGCCAAGTTCGTAAAAACCTGGCTCAGATTTCAGTTTTTATAGCATTGCAGCATTGCATCGCACTGCGATGTGGAGTTAGAATCAGACTTAATGCAGCATTGTATCAAAGTCAATATGTGTGTGGGTGTGGGCTCCTGGAAATCTGCGGTGGCAGAAACATATTTATTTGCCAAATATAGTAAGCATTTTATAAAGAAAAACATAAAAACTTACTGTAAAGATTGAGGTGGTCAATGCAGCTCCTGCCACTTTACTTGCACCAACCGTGGTGTAATGTAATCATTTCCAAACCAACTCCACCAAAGTAATTACCACTTAGCTGCCTATCAATAATCAGTGTTTCTTTAAAAAACCTTTTTATCTGTCGTACAGAAGCAAGCAACCGCTGAGAGTGAGGGAACACAAGATTTATGGACCATACGTAGACGGCCTCTCCACATTGGCGGTGTCTTCTTTTGAGGTAAGGATATGGAGTAAATGAGCTCAACATTACTTTGTCTACTAGGCCAATTACTTTTAATCAAACCTGATCAGCTCTTGATGCTCGATGGAGTGATGCACAGATTTGTACCCAGAAAATTTTTGCATCGCCTAAAACTTTGGGACACTGATGTACTTCTCAGATATTCGGTCAAGTACACATAGCTTATCATTTGTATATAAAGAAACACTATGATGTGAAATTAGAGGCAAGGGATAGTCTGCTACAAAGAAATGTGAAAAAAATTTGTCCTGTGAAAATTTTTTCTTTTCAAATTATTAGTTGAGTTTGTAGTTGGTAGAGTTTGAGGGGAGAACCACTTTTTCACTCATCACTTCAAGGTTATTGTATTACTTGATGATGCAAAGCACTGAGTTGTGTTCCACGAAAGTCTCAAGCTGTGTTCAGATGGTTCCGTGGTAAGTCAATGGCAAAGTTAACTCTTGGAGTTAAGATTGTGGTAGCCTGCATGAAAATGTGCTCCGTGATCACTATCACTAAGCTTATCATGGAGCAACTACTTCAAAGAATTCTTTTATGTATCTTGTCCTCAAGAAGCGTCAGTCTTCGGTTAGAACCGGCTCAGTTCCTCCGATCACGATGCCCTTGAATAGTCACGCACATGATTGATTGATTATTCAATTGATTATTGCCAGGCATGGTTTATCACATCACATCCAGCACTGAGCCAGTGCAATCTTTGGTAAGTGCCCTGGGGACACATACCCAGTCTGTGGTAAATGCTGTCCGGACACGTACCTGTAACTTTCTGTGACCTTGGTGATCTTATATCCTTTACGTATACTCAATTTTGACATTTTTTGGTTCTGAAAAGTATCTACATGAAGTATTGTGAGAAAAAAGTTTTTGCGCAAATTTTAACAGTATTAGGTTTCAAAAGTACTGTAGTGGAAATTTCATTTGAATGAACACAGTTGCCAACAGCTTGATGATCGTCCGCGCACACTTATGCGATGAACACCCGCGTATGCATGACGTGGAAGTGAATCCAACCATGTCAACTCACTTGTGATTGGTTAGTATTTTCATAGTATCCAAGGTTGTGTGTTCACATTGTATTTTTTAAATACGCACAGATGCGATCGCGGTGGGATCGTATGAAGCTGTTGGCAGCTTTGTTTATTCAAATGAAATTTTTACTATAAGTTCTGTACATCATGCTTAAAATTAGTTAAATAATGCCTAAATAAGGCGTCTTTCCGGTATATTTTAATGGGGGTTCAATTAGTGTTCCTCTCTATCTTAACATGGACTGGCGTTGTGGTAACTTACCATGGACATCTTATGTGGATGTCTGATTGTGTGAGATGGATTATTTTTATGACTACAGGGGTATATTAACATTGAGGTAAGCGCCCGTCTGATCATGGCTTAGTAATTGTGAATTAATGGCTTAATGGCCTGGCAGACAGCGATTTGAAAATTATTGGCAGTTTCAAAAAGATTTTCCCAGCAACGCATTAAGAGACCAGAGCCACAGTCACATTCTTCTTACGTACCGGTAAGCAGGCATCAATGAAACCAAAAGAATAGTTACTTAAACATGTCTATAAAACGTGCTGTTCTTTTTCATACGAGATCATATGAAAAAGAGCAGCATGTTTTTAATGTGGGCTGGTCATATCAGAAGTTGCGGACGGATATTTGTCTGATGCATACGTGCCATAATGCAAGAGCCCTATTGTCCCTGTTTGTTTTTGATATGCAGCACTGGTCTTCAGGCTACTCTGTGTCTATTTGTGAACCCTTGCACACCCACACACAAATAATAAAACCTAAAAAAATGCCCAAACAAACAAAATAATACACTTTTAAGTGTTTATTAAGCAAAGTTGAAAAATACTTGGCTGTTGAAGGATGATATCATATTAAGCTAGAGTTTATTTATGAAAATTATGAACATGTCACAATATCTGACAGGTCTGCAAACAATGCCCTTTCTCTCCTTAATTAATAAGAATTCTGTGCTTTGATTTGTTTAAGCTTGGAGAGGAAGCCCCACCAGAGCAGTTCTTCTGGGGTGAACCAAACCTGCCTGGTTATCAAATTAATCAGTGGCAAGGGTATTGCTAATTGATATTTTAATGTAATTGTATCAATTAACACCTGACAAATTCAGAGATAATCTTGTCACTGATAAATTTGATAACCAGGCAGGTTTGGTTCACCCCAGAAGAACTGCTCTGGTGGGTCTTCCTCTTTAAAACAAACTATTCTTTAAAGGTTGGTAAACGTACTCATTTCCCACTTTACTCCATCAAAATTGAGATATTGGCATATGCAGAAAGCTCATATTTTCCTCGTAACTGCAGTAAAATTTTGGGCCAGAGATATTGTTACATGAACAAAAAGGTGGTTGCCTCATCCCCTATTTTGGTATACCACCCATGACATATGGTCTTGTGTCGAAACCGCTGGACCAGTTTTACTAAATATTTGGAATTGGATTGTGTAGGCCTTTATGTAAGATAGGAAAAACACATAATTATAAAATCGGGCCATCCCCCTTTAAGCTCCTCAAGCAGACTGTTGTTTGTATCTGGATTCCAGCGTAGACATAAACATTTAAAACATTTAGCACACACATTATCATGTCAGACATGTTTAGAGCCAAACACATGTTGTGTGCCAGCAAAGAAGTACAGTCTGAGGTCATGGATGCCAACACATGAATCCTATCTGTAAAATATGATGGATAAATAATTCTATTCTTATGAGCACTGTTTTAATTAGGATCACCATTGATCATGGAGTAGATATTGAAGCAGAGTGGTTTGGTTTGATTTTATAGAACAAAATGGCTAGATAGATATGTGGTATTACCTAAGCATAAATAAACTTGTTGTAGTGGTGACTTAAAAGTATCTTACATGAACCCAATACTTGTCTTAAATTTTGTTCTAAATCACTGAAGATAAATTCAGTTGCAAATATGTATGCATAGTGAATCTAATCTAAGTTAATCTACTGAAGATAACACATACTCACAATACTAGCTGTATACTGAAGATAGCATTTACTCAGGGTATTTGCTATCTACTGATGATAGCAATTACCATACTTTGCTATCTAATGAAAATAGCACATATACCCAGATTACTTGTTATCTACTGAAGATGCACACTCAATACTAGCTATCTACTGAAGACAGCACTTACTCAGGATACTTAGCTATCTACTGAAGATAACATTTACTCTAAATACTAGATATCCAAAGTTAATGTTTTATTGTACATACTTGTACATAGAAAGGTGGTGCTATTTAGGGAGTGGTGCATATTAGATCAAATGCAATAGTCAGGTTGAGCAGGTTTTAGAGTCACTCATCCATCTGGCACCAGACAAAAAGAAATTAGAAACAATTAATGATGCATGACGCACTGGGTATTAGTTAATGCAAATAGAATACATAATTTAATCATCTCATTTTGAGATGACAAATTTGAAGTGATTTGATGAGATAGATTTTAAGAAAATTATATGAAACAAGTCATGCAACATTGAAAATGAGTACATTAATTGATCAAATGGTGCCAAGTTAAATCATGGTGCCTTACTGAAACTGCTGTTGGTCAAAAATGCGCTTTATAAATCCATGGCTTATCGACTGCTCAGTGCCAGAAGTGGGTAAGTGCAATAGCTGCCATGTGAAGCAGCCGTATGTAGATAAGTACAATATTCTGTGTTAATTGCCAAATAGTTACACGGCAGCTATTGCACTTACCCACTTCTGGCACTGAGCAAATTGTTATTTAGAGTAGAAGTTTAGTCTGAAGATGGAAGGAGATACTTTGTTTCTAACATTACAACAAAAGCTTGAAGTAGAATGCAAAATTAGCATAGAATGGTATATGACTAATTTATATTAAAAAAAACCATTTTTGTGTATATTTATGATATATAACAAAGCCCCCTTGGAATTTGTAAAAGCTTACTCAACTCAGTAATATAGTGAATGTCAATATATATGACTGTTAGAACTTGATTCATCATATTTGCAGTGATAGTCAATGCTTTGGACATATGCGTACCCTCAAAATGCCGAACCCAATGAATTCTCAGTGCCTTTTCAAGATCCAAGCAAAAAAACCATACCATTGATTTCTCTGTATCGTTTTATCTATATCAGTGATGTAACCATTGTACAACTGCTTCAAAAGTGGGATTTTTTTTACTAAGTGCTTATTTTTGCACTTTTTACTCCCTTCCATATGACTGAAATGAAGAATGCACAGAAAATGTTATTCTAAGCTTGTAAACCAAATCTAAAATTGCCTCAAATTAAAAAAAATTAATCCTTGTTTCAAATGGTTGAAGTGGTAAAAATTACCACATGTAAATTTCTAACATTAAGATAAGAGTATTCAATACAATAACAAGTTGCCATTCCTGCTAAATTGCGGAAATGTTCTCGTCGCCGGGAATGGAGACGATCGAGGCAGAAATAGGGAGAAACATGAATTGATTTTTTTTAGTGGGGGAGAGGAAATTGCACGACAGCTATAATGTTAGCTGGGTGTGTGTATGCGAGAGTAGAGGTAGTGATACAAGAATTATGAGGGGCTATTCCAATTGAAATCCATACACCCCTATGGAAGACATGACCTTAATCTCCCACATGGGGGTGTAGATTTCAAATGGAGTCAGCCATTCAGGTAAACCCATTTAAAAATTCACACTCCCTGTGTGGAAGATTAAGGTCATGTCTTCCACAGGGGGTGTATGGGTTTCAGCTGGAATAGCCTAATATTGAAGACAGATATTACTGGTATAAAGTGTATGGTTTTCAAATTGAGAATGATAGACAAAGCGTAGACAAGTTTGTTAGATTGAAATTATAAGATTAGATAGCTTTGTTGAATAATGAAGAGATAATTATATCAAAACTTCCTTTTCAAAAAATTGCTGTCTGAACTTTATTTCAGATACTCTAGTTAGATATTAACCATTTGGGGATTTTATATGTTAAATGTAAACAGAATTGTACTGCAGTTTTGAATTTTTAATACTTCTTTCGAATAGCGTCATCTCCAGACTCCACCTGCAGACTTAATTCATTGAGTTTCTATGAAAACATGATCACAGTAAACATGGTAAACAATTTGGTACAAAGTTGTTGATTAAATCTTTGGAAAACACATGGACATTGCGTTTCCATTGATGTAACATATGTTTGCCAATTCTGTAGTGCAAGTTCAAACTTGATAAGTGTCCACTTTGACTTTTGAGCACAGTACATTATAAAAGTACCTTCTAGATTTGAATTCAGTAAGTACACTGGTAAGTGCTAATTTGGTGAAATACTGTAATACGGGAGAAATATATTTAGGAGGCTTGTCTGGTTTGGTCAGGTAATGGCATAAAACCTATTTCAATGCCTTAAATAGGTTTGAGGTTTTTCAGTCCCATTCCCCTTCTACACATTAACTATACACCAATTCAACTAACCAAATTTGACAACATGCTAGTATAAATCTGTGCTATGGCTATCGGCTGAAAAACACCAAACGACCCACCCTAAAACCATGAAGTGGAAAAAAAAATCCCTGCCGCATAGTTTACACTTTACAGAACATGATGTCGGTGGATAGCAGATTTCCATGTCTCAGTGTAAGCTTCTATGCCATTTGTCGCTCGGGGACACAACGCTGTATTTTAGCGGGTCTGTCACATCAGATTTGATTGTGAGAAAAGACGATACGACGGTTCAACAGCCAATTCCTGTAATTGGTAACCTTATCGTAAACGTTTTTGCACCAATTGATATATCAAAGAGATTTGCCCAGATCGCTTTCATTTTATGCATTTCATTTTTTTTGTCTGGTACATGAGTTGTCTGATGTTGTAGGTTGAAATATGAACCATAATTGAGACTTGCTACCACAAAACCCGGACAAAGTCGCCAAGGATTTATTTAACTCTCTGGACATGTTTTAAATTTTTTTAAAAATTCAAACATTTCAGAAATTTAAATTTTCATGACCATATTTGAAATCAGCATGAAAAATGCATTAAAATGAGTGCAAATAAGCCTAGTATTGGTTCAGTAGTTCTTAAGATAGCTCTTGATATTTTGAGAAAATATTTCAAAATTTCAACTTTTCTGTCGAAGCGCATGGCTAGCACGCAGAGCATTAAGATACAGTCATGCCACACATTAATAGAAAACAAAGAATTTTTAAAGCTAAAGATGTAATTTTGAAGGACAAAAGATGAGGACATCTCTCCAAATCATAATTTCCCGACTTGATCCGGGTTTCGTGGGAGCAGGCCCTGTTCGTATTTTTGGGTTGTCGTGAATTGCTCGGCTTACATGGATGTGAAATGTGAACCTAAATACACACGTCTGTACTTTTGTAGACAAGAATGATGAAATTCTAATCCGACAGTGATACTGAGGAGAATAACACACACCTTTTTTGTTGTCCTTTTTGAATAATTTACGGGTTTTTTGTGAATTTATTTTGGGAATGAGACGCGTGGCATATGGTGGAAATGAAAATTGGGAAAAGTATGTAGTGTGTATATTTTGATATTGCTGATATAAAGGTTTGGTAAGCATTTTATATTTTTGTGGGGGGTGTCAAATTATCAAATTGATGTATTCAAGACTTGAAGGAAAATAAAAGGAAGTTGTCTGAAATGTACATCTTAGCAAAGATATAACTACCTGTCAGCTGTTTGGCAGATAATGTAATTGGCTACATTATATTATTTCAAGTCAAGTCAAAAGAGGGGCAGTCAAGTCACTGCCCCTCTTTTAGTTACTATATTTTTACTCTGGAAAGAGGAAATTTCCACATTATGAATGATGGCAATTTAGGAATTCTTACTAAAAACAAGAATGAAATGTTAGTGTAGAATTTAGAGTTGAATTCCATATTGGAGTGTGTGGATGATATCTGGAAGAGATGAACCTCATCTAACATCAGTGGCTTAATTAGACATGTTTTAAAGTAGTTGCCAAATTCAAAGACTGTTTAAAATAATAAGTAGAAAATAAAAATGTACTTATAATAAAGACTGTGTAAAGATAATAGCTGAACACCTCTGAAACCTATATGTACAGTGAAAACTGCTTAAATGTAATCCATTTTTGTTCCAAATGCTCTTTAAATAGTATCGGTTTCCCAAAGGTCCAGATAATCATACAAACGAGAACAAGCATAGTGTACACACGAGGTACAGTATTTTATAACTAGCATGACTATCATCAGGTCATATAAGACTAAAAGCCCACAAAACCACAGTACTCAGCACATCCGTTTTGTCTGTAATTTCTCTTGAGATTTTAAGCAAAATATGGTTACGATAATTCCACTTGTATAAGCTTGCTCGGACAAAACCAGTGTTTGGATTACAAGCCTGGAGTGAAAAGACAGATACAAGTGTGTGTATAGGGAAATGTTGTAAAGATGGATGTAGGTAAATTGTCTGTACTCGATATATATCATGGTGTTAGGTCACAGCTTTTTATATGTGTGACTCCTCTCTTGGTGGTGCTCTTTTTGGCCCTTGGTGGATTTGCTTGCTGGTCAGTTATTGACACAGCTCTTTTTGATGCTTTTTGTCTTGGTCTAACCCTATGTTTACTCTTTTGTCTGACTATGGTACAGGTGTGTGTATAGAGGACATCCTAGCTATCTACTGAGGATAGCATTTACTTAGAATACTTGCTATCTACTGAAGATAGCATTTACTCAGAATCCTAGCTATCTACTGAAGATAGCATTTACTTAGAATACTTGCTATCTACTGAAGATAGCATTTACTTAGAATACTTGCTATCTACTGAAGATAGCATTTACTCAGAGTACTTGCTACTTACTGAAGATAGCTTTTACTTGGAATACTAGCTATCAACTGAGGATAGCATTTACTTAGAATACTTGCTATCTACTGAAGATAGCATTTACTCAGAATCCTAGCTATCTACTGAGGATAGCATTTCCTTAGAATACTGCTATCTACTGAAGATAATACTTATTACTTTCAATACTTACTGAAGATGGAAATGTTTAAGCAATACTTTGCTAATCTTATCTACCGCAGATAGCACTTAGAATACTTGCTATCTACTGAAGATAGCACTTGAACTCTGAATAATAGCTATCTACTGACGATAACATTTACTGAGAATACTTGCTATCTACTGCTTAAACTTTTTGCAGCAATACTTGCTATCTATAAGATATAGCACTTAGAATACTGAAGATGGCAGTTATTCCAAATATGTAAATGCTAGCTTACAATATAATCACTTCTGAAACTCTTATATAGCTACTACTGAACTGAGGATATGTATGACAAAGCTTATTTTATGTTTACACTTCCCACACACTTCAACTTATTATTCTATACATTTACATTTTACTCTTACACACTAAGTCCCAAAGTAAAATGCAGTATCTGTAGATTAATAACATAGCAGGTACTGTCTTTAGACTTGGATGACAGGTGTTTTTGTGCTACATGTAAATAACATAGCAGGTAGACTGAAAAGGACTTTTAAACTTGCTCACATTGCTTTCAAAGTACAACCACAGTATCTTTAAATATACTCTCAACGTAAAACAAAAACAGGCTGTATTTACAAGGAGGTCAGATATAATGTGGCCTGTTTTGTATTTGCAGTCATTAAAGTTTGTTCGGCTTATATAAGGCTTTTGTTACTGTGTGCGTTAATACAGTCCCAATTCACACTTGTGTAAAGTCACATAAGCGTGCGCCAGTCACGCATTATGCAACACATAACAAGCCTAAGCATTGCGCCAACTGTGTGCATACCATTCTATATCAGTACACGGTGTTATGAGTCTTATGTTTTCCAAACAAACTTTAGCTATCTACTGAAGATAGAAGTTCTATTTGTTTAAAATAGTCTCTATCAGGTTAAGATAAAACTTACTTATACTTGTCAGATGCTTCGAACTTACTATCCACTATAGATATCATATACAGTCAAAATTTAATTTTCACGGGAAAATTTTCTGGACACGTGACACCCATGGGCGCAGACATATTAGCATTATGGAATGTGACCCCGAACACAGCGGGTGGTCTTCCAATGTATTTGAATAGGAAGAATCCATCCTTTGATGGAAAATAAGTTACTTGTCGCAAGTTAATAATCTTATGGTAAGAATTTCCGTAGATAAATATTTTTTTCCGTAGGTAGATATTTTTGAAATTACGTTTTGATGATATTGTGAAAAAATTAAGATTACATAATATTCAATAAATTTGCAATGCACAAATTTCTATCAAAATTGTGGCCAAGAATACTATTCCAATTCAAAATTACTAAGACTTGAATAGCGAGGTCACCACCGGGGGTCAGGGATCAGGCTCGAGGTTACACTCACATTGATACGCATTGGTCACGTGTCCTCAAAATTTTCCCTGAAAATTTACCTATTAATGTTGACTGATATAGGTCTATTCTTGTTTTGTCATATATATTTAATACTGTAGGATAGCAGTTATACTTAATTTTGTAGTCCTTTTTTCTCACACTTTGAACATTGACAGCATTCATTTGTCATCCAACTTCTTTAATCAGACATCAAGAAGAAAATAAGATGACAAAAAATGGAATAGGGGCCTCAAGTGGTTACGTGAAACTAACTAGAATGTTGAGATCACTAATGGCCATATCTACCCATATGATGAGTAGGCCTATCTTGTTGCTCATCTATCATACCTAATGACCAATGGCCAGCAACAGGTATTTACTTGGACATAGTGACAATTTGTTTGCAAGTAGATTAGGGAACATGACAAGTTATAAAATGGGGAAATTCTCTTTTTGGAACAATGTAATGTACATACTTCAATGTAGAAGCAATGCATCAAAACTATGTATGCTTTGCTAACTTGAATTCCTTTTTGTATGGGTAAGGTGAGAAGAAAAGAAGAAAAAAAAGGGGGGGGGGCTGTTCTATGGGTAATGAACTTGCCAAGGAGGGTTGGTTTGGATTTTGTTGTTTAAATTGACTCCAAAAAAATCATAGAAAGCTTGAAATTTGTGCAAACATATTTTGAAAATTTTCTGAATGCAAAAAAAAAAAGAAAAAAGAAAGTTCAGTCAAAAGTCCTAGAAGACAGATTATTTTTCTTCTGGAAGATATTTCATGCACATACTTAAGTCTCTCTCTCTACATGCAATGGATCAATTACTAGGCAAGTTGTACTAATATGAATGCATTTTGTGTGCAAAATTATACAGATTTCGGATAATACAGATTTCGGATGTACTATTCAAATGTTAAAACAAAACATGGACACACCCCTACACCCTTCCCTCAATGTCCTCTGAATAAACAAAATAGGTAAAATCATTTGAATTGATTTTATCTGTTTTGATATGTAGTTTGTTATGTCCTGAGCTGTTTTTATTCAAGTCATTTAATGCCAGTAAGATATACAGTGTTACAAAATAGAGACGGACACAAGTACTTGCAACTAGGATTTCAGCCAAGATACAGATCTGTTATAGAAAGCCTGTGTAACTAATCTTGTTGACCACAATCCGCAACTTATGTGAAGTGGCCAGCCTTGTAGTGCACGAATTGCGGTTAGTGTGGCACATTGGGCTATTCTAGTTAAAATACATACACCCAGTATGGAGTGTGAATTTCAAATATGGTTGCCTGAATGGGTGATTCCATTTGAAAGTTACATGTACACTCCCTGTGTGGGCAATTAAGGTCATGTTTTCCATAGAGGTGTAGGGATTTTAACTAGAATAGCCTACTGAAGTGGTTGGTCTGTAAGTCAGACATTACAGTCAGTTGCGGTCACTTGTTTTTTCTTTCCTGACTTTAGATACGTTTACAGAATTACAATTTGGCTTGTGCAAGATAACAAACCTCGTTGGTCACATAGTGTGCACTGTATACATATAGAATAAGGATTTCAACTTAGTATTGTTTTAAGATCAAGTGACAAGTAAGAACAAACATCTAAGAATAAAGAGATTATTCTTGATAATATTGTCAATATATTATTAATCATTCTATCCCAATATGGGTTTGCTCACTGGTCAGATATTGGCACTATACGTTCTGTTGCTCTCTTTGTTAGTATATTTGGAACTGAGTAAATGCTATCTACTGAAGATAGCATTTACTCCGGATACTTGATATCTACTAAAGATAGCAATTACTCAAAATACTTAGCTATCTTCTGAAGATAGCATGTACTCAGAATACTTGCTATCTACTGAAGATAGCATTTACTCCGGATACTTGCTATCTACTAACGATAGCATTTACTCAGAATACTTGCTATCTACTGAAGATAGCATTTACGTAGAATGCTTGCTATCTACTGAAGCTAGCATTTACTCGGAACACTTACTATCTACTGAAGATACCATTTACTCAGAATAGTTTCTATCTACTGAAGAGAGCATTTACTCAGAATATTTACTATCTACTGAAGATAGCATTTACTCAGAATGGTTACTATCTTCTGAAGATAACATTTAATCAGAATTCTTGCTATCTACTGAAGATAGCATTTTACTCAGAATACTTGCTATTTATTGAAGATCATTTACTCCAGAATACTTACTTGTTATCTACTGAAGATAGCATTTACTCAGAATACTTGCTATCTTCTGAAGATAGCATTTACTCTGAATGCTTTGTATCTACTGAAGATAGCATTTACTCAAATTCTTGCTATCTTCTGAAGATAGCATTTACTCAGCACACTTGCTATCTACTGAAGATAGCATTTATGCAGAATACTTGCTCTCTACTGAAGTTAGCATTTGTGCAGAATACTTGCTATCTACTGACGTTAGCATTTCATTTACTCAGAATACGTGTTATCTAAATGTCACTCTATCCCAATGTGGAAGAGGACAAGTCTAATACATATTCACAAAAACGATGAAGATATTAGGAAACATTTATTAAACATATTTTGTTCAAATTTATTGCAGATGGTGTCATATCAGCGGCATATTAGTAATAGCGTTATGCTGGTAGGGTATAAACCCCAAGTTTTTTAATCAGCAATATCCACAAAACTTGATATATTCCTTTGTAAAACTCCCTATATCCTTCAATAATACTCCCGCAAGAAATTGCATGCTATGCCACTGTTTCATATTATACCATAGTTGATTTTATCTCATCTATAAGGTGTGCAGGTCTCCTAATATACCAGAGCTATGTTTAATTCATGTGAAAAAATCTCGGCATTTAACAGGACGGGGTGTGAGACAGACAGTAATATGCTGAAAGCAATTTTATTTTGTATTCAGGAACAATCATGAATTATTGCATTGCCCGAATCCAAAAGAAGAATATGAAGTAAATGGGATGAGATATGGTGAAGTATTGCACATATTAATATTTATCAATGGAAGATAGAGTGATTATCGATCGTTTTGCCAAACGGAGGAAATGCATGAGATATGTGAAAGAATGGTGTCGGAAGGATAGCTGCTGGGTTGTGCTTCTAAAGTTAAGAGATTAGAGAAATTATCTTTTCTATAATGCGGTAATTCTATAGACAAACTGAATATCTGGAAATTGTTGCAAGATGCCAGAGGATTGCTGTGATGTTGGGAGAAGAGCAAACCCAGGAGATGGGTGGAAATAAATGTTTCCATATGAAAGCAACGGCATGTAGCACACAAACAGGGAAGGTTAAATATGTATTTTTTAACATAAAATCCATATCCTTAGATATGCGCAGGTTTTTTTATAAAGAAAAATTTATAGAGGTCATGATATAAACTGGCCTCAAAAAGAAACTTATAATTTTTCACAAGGTCATATCTTAAAATCCTCTCCATAAAAATGAACAAAAATTGCACACAGGATTACTTCAATACTCTACTCTAAACACTGGTCAGTAACCAAACAGTTGTCCAACTGAGTTTCAAATGAGGTTACCTGAATGGGTGACTCCATTTGAAATTTACACCCCTGTGAGGGAGATTAAGGTCATGTCTTCCATAGGAGGTGTATGGATTTCAACTGGAATAGCCCAATGACGGGGTAGAACAGAAAATGACAGCGGAGAGTATTGGACATGCAGTGTCTGTTGCAGCTGGAAAAGCATACAAAAAGGGCAGACTGATATACAGGCCTATAGACATGGATCCCCATTTGAATCCTCTGTTCCAGCATTGTATTAGTGCCTGATGAAGTAATGAAATTGTAAACACAATGTTACTAGGCTGCTCTGAAATGGAATACTTGTTACACTTAGACGTCGTTTGAAGCTGAGAAACATGTGTCTGTTTTTTAGCAGAAATACTTGAAATAGAAAGTTCCTTTTCTGTAAAATTTTGCTTAAAAGTGGTTTTGAATTACCCTGATAGCCTTACATGTGTCAACATTTGTACCCCTTCTGTATGTGTGGAGCTTAAAGTTTGTGTACTTTTTCTCTTTACTATGTAGACGAAAATCTTCATATTTTGTCCATGTTATTTTTTCTTTAAACCTTCCAAGGAGAAACTTTCCAAGGAAGTATTAACCCCCTGAGCACTTCCTGCTGATCTAACATTGCCTTTGATTGGTCAATTACATGATATTTTCACTTTAATCACCAATCAGAATGGAGCTTTGCAAATAATTCACCCAATTGTTTTTGCATGGTGATATAATTCTAACAATGTTGCTGATTGGGCCAATTGATAATGAAAACTTCTTTTTGGCCAATCGGCAGGTAGTTCTCATGGGGTTAATATTTAATATCATCATATCTTTGAAAAGTACTTTTCCAATTATTCAGTCTTATAAAACCTTTTTTGACTATAGTTCATGTATATGGTGAAGGGCAGCTATGATAACTTCTCTGTACTTGCAGTCAATATGATGGCACCCTTGTAAAGCCCCTTTGGACATCACTGACCATGCATCGGGTCGATTCCAATTCTGTGTCCATCCAGCCAAAGGCCATGTGTGTTTGCGAAGTAGCCCACGACATACATACATTTGTCCTACATCACTATGGAACTATTTAAAGCTGGTGTGAAAATTGGTATCGCTGGGGGCAGGCGCAGAACATTGGGGACAAATGGTAAAGTTTCAGGTTGTTGCTTCAGGAAAAAAGGGTGAAATGTTGACACATAGAGGTGGCACAATCGAACTGCTGGAATGAAAGACTGGCAGAGTGCTTCTATGAATTGGCAGCAAGCTAGGCACTTCAAATGGGAATCTATTTGGGGAGGTTTTTGGCTGAATAGCGACACATTTTTATGGATTTCCTTTTTACTTTTATACGTCTGCAGACTTATTGAATGCAAAGATAGGCAAAATCAATTGTGAAGGCTTTAGAAGAAATCTAGCAACAATTTTATTATTAGGTATTTCAGTCAGACGTGGGTTTCCTAAAAATAGCCTAAATTAGGGAGTTTCAGCTAACAATCAAAGTAAAAGTCGCTCATGATGATATGATTTGAATATAAATTGTGTTGTAGACTTTGTAATTACCCCAGTTACCCAATTTACTATTTGCACTATTTATTGCTACTTGTGTATCAGTGCAATTTAATATTACTGTGTGTCTTTCTGCTCCATATAAAATGTTGTTGCACACATAACTAAAATTTGTTCAATAATAATTAATATTCAAATCAGTCCCAAATTATACATGTTTAATAATATTTTTTGAGTTAATTTGCTGTGTGCTTTCTACAGAAGAAAGTACCCATGTGTTGTCATCTGCTGAAACCAAGTAAACCTCCTTGGAATTTATATCCTCTTAATATAAGATTTCTGCCCAAGATTAGTGATATAGTAACTGTTTGCTATCTACTGAAGATATAGCATATTTGTCCAACACCTCCAGTTCTATCAAGATTAATACAATTGGTTTTCTAATTGATATATGTGGTGTCATTATTAAGCAAAATCAGTCGGAAGTCGGGCATATTTAATTTCAAGTTTTCTATATGATTGCATCAATCAGTTATAAAGCTATATTTCGCAGAAAACCCCAATAAAATTGAACATTTTGTTCCAAAGATATGAGCAGTTGAAGTGTTTCCAAAACAATAGGCAACAAAAGGAAATTATTTCCTTTGTTTGGATATATCTGAAAATCAATATTTCCGACTTCCAACTGATTTTGCTTGATCCCGTCACATATCACTTAACCTTCAAATATGTTCTGTTCTAAAGATGGCATATGTGCCCAAAATGGTCAATGCAATTAATTTCTACCTTTGAGACATACATTTATCTAACGAATTGCTATCTACACCCCCCTTTTCATATAATTAACACAAGCTTGTCTAGTAATGAGTGTAACAATTGGTGGTTAAGAAACTTGTGTGCAAGATTGGTGATACAATAAAATATTTGCTATCTACTGAAGATAGCATATTTGTCCAACACCCCCAGTTCTATCAAGATTAATACAACAATTGTTTTTCTCTAATTGATATATCACTTAACCTTCACATATGTGCTGTTTTGAAGATGGCATATGTGCCCAGAATAGGCAGTGCAATTCATTTCAACCTTTGAGACATACATTTTTCTAATGAATTGCCATCTACTGAAGATAGCACTTAAACCCTTTTCATATAATTAACACAAGCTTGTCTAGTAATGAGTGTAACAATTGGTGGTTAACAAAAATACATTTTGAAAAGATTGACAGAGACGTGTTACAACTCTAAACTTGGTGAATCTGATACAACCACGATATCCAGCCATCCTGATTGATTGCACCAATTGACTGAATGAACAACTAAGTGACTGAATCTTGTGAATGAACAAGTGAGAAAATCAGTGAATGACTGACTGAATAAGTACCTGCTATTAATCCCATCATGTATTTTACCTATAACTACATTAGATGGTGAATAAACAAGCATTGAGTGTGTTAGATAAAAGCTGAAAGACTGACAATGTTGACCTATAGCTCTAGGTGATCAGAATTGAAGAATCTTAGTAGTGGATCCGCAGCTCGGTGTTGGCAGCTGCCTCTTATCCAAGCTCTTGTTTGACCAATTTGAAAGAGTCGATTCATGTTAAAAGTGCAGTGCTTCAGAACATGTTGCCTGTGTATGTATGGAGCATAGAGGGAAAGTGCATGAGTCACATCTCTTTTATTCAGGGTATTGGTTCAAACCTTTTAATGATAATGTTATTTTTCCCCCCGAGATTTGATGGTAACAAGAGACAGCACATTATCTTGTCAGGATGGTATGTGCTGTCAACAGGTTTCAAGTGATTTGAATGTTTGAAATACTCCTGCAATTTAAGCTATTTAAATAATAGTATGGACAATCTGTCATAATAGAAGACACATTTGAAGATTATTGAAAAGTTGGTTCAGGGGTGTATAAGAATTACAGTATTTACACAGGTACTTGTAATGAGAAAAGTCACAGCTAAACTGAATACCCATTGTTGGTAAATTAGGCAGACTAAGTTGGATAGCAATTACTCATATGTGACACGATCAAGGGAAATGAGTCGGATGTCGCTAATATTGATTTTGAGATATTGGCAAAGAGAGTGTTAAAATTCTTTTGTTTTATATTGTTTTTAGCGATTGATAAATTGATGTAACTTAACAAGGAAAAGTCGTATCAACATGGGGTTTTCAGTTTCTGAAAGCTCTAAATGTCATCTATAGAAACATATATTAAACTCATTTTCGACAAGGGTTCGACATGTGACTCATTCCCCTTGATCATGTCACATATACTACTATCATAAGCAGATAGAAAGATAGTATTTGGAGTGTTAAAGTAGGTAGCTCAGTATTCTAGAAGCAAGTGCTAGCTTCAGTAGTTATTTTCAATAGATAGCAAATAATTGGAATAGTTGCTTTCTTCAGTACTGGGCTTGAGTTTTGGGCTATTTTCAGTATTTAGAAAAGTTCCATCTTCAGGAGGAAGCAAGTATTTGGAATAAGAGATACCCAAAGAAGATAATTAGTAGCAATGCTCATTGAACAAATTCATCAGGATTGGTGGAGTAAACTCAGAAAACAATGTTTTTTGTATCTGATCCAGAAATGCACTTTCTTGTGTATGTTTCAGCAGACACTGTTGCCTTTGTCAACACTTGATGAGGAGTAGCAATGCTGTCTTTGGGTAGTGGATTTTACCTGATCTTGTACATTTTAAAACTGATTGGCCAGATCTTTACATTACTTTGCATCTGCACAGTCTGTACTTTATTTAGCCACTGCACTGTGCATGTACAACCCACTGGGGTCACATAGTAATGATGACCAGATCGTCAACACTCTGAAGGGTTATGCAAATTCCTATAAAATAGCAGAATTCTGCAACAAAGTTGGTGAAACCCATTTTGTGTGACGCATCTGTTACTGTTTAGTTTGTTTCGCAGTTTAACTAATTTCAGTGATAAGTCAGGCAGTTTATGCATTTGCAAAGAAATATATAGACATATTTATCCTTTTTTGAATCAGAAAATATGTATTAGGGCTATGCCATTAGCATTACTGTAATAGACAGCCGTATTGTCACAGCCTACTAGCCATGTTATCAGTCTGCCAATCTGTCCACACCACAACCACACTAGATAACTACTGACCGATGATGCCGATGACCAGCCCTAGTTATATGTCTATCCCGTGTGTAATAAGATGATCTAATGAAGACGGTGTGAATAATAAGCCAACGATGTCACTATCAATGAGTTTCTTGAGTTTCAGCTAGGTGGAGATAGGTAGCCAAAGTTGTCAGGCTTTGTGTGGATTGGTGTGATATTAACCATTTCTATGTTTAAAAAAGATATTTCGGGAAGTACCTGCTTTGTGCGTCATGCACAAACTTTACGATATCACTGTTAATGCGTCTCACAATTTACTAGACAGGTAGCCAAAGCTGTGTTGTTGTTGTTAGATTACAATGGTGCTAATCATTTCAGCTTGTACTTTCCTAATTTTGAGATATTTCTATTTCAGGAATATTTTGGGAATATTTGCTTTGTGCATCTCATACTAACAAAATTGATCTTTACAAGTCTTCTACGTCTTTATAAAATGGATCTATACCTTGTTGATAGGTAGATTTTCAACAATATTATTTTGTATATAAAAACCAATTACATTTTCATCATAATTATAGTACTTAGCTGCTTTTTGTTTTGATTTCCCCAAGTAACTGCTTCTGGATTTAGTTATATATAGCTGTTACATTAATCTGCATCTATGTATGTTGAGCAAGAATTTGTAGTTGTAGTTTTTTAAGACCCAGTGGCTTAAAGACATCACTTATAAAACATATGTGGAAGTGAGAGACTTGCTCTCTTTATCTGTGGTCTAGGGGAAACCAGACCCTAATTGTAAGACTATCTATGTGCTCAAGGTAAATTCACACCTACTCATTTTACTGTTTTACCATTTTCCTAGGAAATGGTGACTTCTAACTTGTGGCATTAAGCACAGTACATGTGTTTAAAAAAAAGTTAACTCTATCTTACCCCTCTCTCACCAAAACAAAACATGTGAGGCATTCTATCTGGTACATCCATCAGATCAATTATCCTAGACTCACTGGGGGAATTACCACATCATCAGAAATTAAACATCCTATTACAGATCAACATTTCAATTATTGGTAACCTACAGATCCATTTTTAACTCTCTCCACATGGGTATCAACTGCAGACAACAAATTTTGTTTTAATTCAAAAATTTCAGAATTGTAAATATTAATGACCATATTTGGAATCAGCATGAAAAATGCATTAAAATGAGTACAAACAAGCCTAGTATTGGTTCAGTGATTCTTGAGATAGCTTTTGATATTTTGAGAAAATATCTCAAAACTTTGGCTTTTAATGTTGAAGCCTATAGCCAGCACGCAGATCATTAATAGATCAATCAAGGCAGCAGTGCCACCATCTTCACACCTTTGAACCATCATACTGTTTTAAACTATGAACCAATCAGAAATCTTGCCAGTGTGGGTCCCTTGTACTGAGATTAGATTTCCATTAGTACAGCAGTTAAACATGAGTATTGCGCACTTAGTGTTAAAAGCATGGATATTTGCTCACGGTACGGTGCATTTCTGAAATAATTGCTTGGAGTCTATATGAACAGATAAAAAAGTTGATAAACACCATTTACTACTTTAAAAACATTTTGAGTAAAGGCCACCACCAGTTCTATAATGCTAGCTTTAAATTGACATCCTAATTGAATAATTCCAAAGTAAAATTTTGAAACTATGATCAAAAGTACTGTATAAGTGGTCATTTTCGCGAAGGTTTTTTTTCTCACAAATTTCGTGATTAGAGCTCTAACCGCGAAAATAACAGCTCGCGAATGTATGCAATAATGTATTACAAGTATAGGGAAGGACTGGGCAATCGTGAAAATAACATTCTTGAAAATGTGTCTCTCACTCCAAATCGCGAAAATAACTGTATGCGAAAATTACCACTTATACAGTAGCGCATATTTTCTTATTATTTTCTTTATATTTGACCAGTTATATTTGCCTATATCTCAAATTAAGAAAAATTGATATGTCACTGTTTGCATCTGAACTCAGTATCCCTATGCAAAATTACATGCTTTTAACACAAAGTGCATAATAAGAAGCTTTACAGCTGTTAACTACATACCTATACAAGGGTTCTAAAAGTTCCCCTTTGCAGTCATGACCACTCACTGCCAGCCATGGCTGCTTTTCTTGTATGAATTCTATATAAGGTGGAGATTGGAATAGACCTGTCATGTCTAGGCCACTATTTAGCAATCACTCACCAACTTCAAGAGTGAGTTACAAATATAGGTTTCTCAAAAGGCTTTACCGCTCAGTATCGATTTCATCCCTGTCCTGTCAAAGTACTGTATCTGTATATAGAATCTGTCAGGAACCAAGTCTGATAGACATATCAATAAACAAGGAGAAAGTAGCAACTATAACTTTTGAGCTGGTTATCAGGGGATGCAAGCTTTGCACATCTGGGTCCCAATTAGTGCCATCATCATGTGTCGTCAAGTCTTCTGTAATTATCCGTATTTGATATCATGGCATCGGTCCCTTTGGTGTCTGCATGATGGCACCTGAGAATTAAAAGTTCATACCAGCATGGTTTAGATTGTTCAGTGAAATATTCCACAGTATTTGTTCATGTATTTGCCTTTTGTGATATTAATTGTTTCCTACATGTAGCTATAATATAAAAACATAAAAATAGGGAAAATTACCGGATCAAATAATGTGTCACTTCTATAATATTTGAGGTTGTACTAAAGTGCAACATTTTAGGTTGTCTCTTTTGTGGTGTATAAAGTTTCAAAATTTCAAAATTGGCTGCACCTGAGACATAGAAGAGCAGTGGGAGCCAGCACTCTATTTCATCGGATGTTCTATGGCGAAGCTCCAGAACTCCTTCATCATCTGTTACCAGATCGTATGATTATTGATCCTCGTCTGTGGCGCTCTGTCAGATCCCACGACCAAGCTGTCAAAATCTCAAGATCCAACCTGGTCAGCCAACAGAGGTCATTCCTTCCATCCTCAGCTCACCTGTGGAATGCTCTACCCTGGTCCAATTACCTCTAACCAGAATTGGCTGAGCTTCAAGCGGGAGGTTAACAACTATCTTGGCGCCAACCCATCAGTGCTATCACACTGATAGCAGCTGTTAATGCCTTGCATAGTTCAGACATAAAAAAAAATAAAACAACAATATTTTATGTGAAAGAGTATCAAAATTGAATTGAGAGTTTCTAAAAATTAATATCAATAGTTCAACAGCTGAGCATCACTTGAACAATAGGAAACAGAAGAAGCGGCATACTTGTTTAAGCTATATCTTAAAATCAATTTTTTTAAATAATCATTCTATCGTGCTTGATTACATAACACATACTAACTTAATGTGACAGTTCGAATTAAAGCTGTTGCTATTGGTTAAGATGCAGCCAGTAACCATGGTTATAGTTAAAATTTCATTAAATAAGCAATATTTTATATCAAAATTAGATGAAGATGCAACAGGCCTTTAAGAAGTCACACATTTTGCAATGAATCCAAATAGCATAAAGCCGATTAGGGAATTAACAAAGTGATATCAATAATTATCTTCACCCCCATCTGTTGATACATTTTTCATACATGAACTCCTCGTCATGTACTTTAGTACATCGCGTACTAGATAGAAGCGTTTCTTACTTCTTAATCTGTAAACGCTTTAATTTTAAAGTAAAAAAAATGTTTATGTAAAATAAGTGAACTCTCTGGTGTACTTTGAGGAGAAAAAGTGTTGAGAAGCAGCTGAAACAGTTTAATTGCACAGTGAGGGTGTAGTGTACTGGAGAGGTCTTATAGATTCACCTCAATCTAGATTCACTTTAATCTTGATTCCCAACATCTGGACTAATTCGCTGGCGTAGTGCACGTTAGAATATGACCGTTTCTAGGTCAACTGGCTCACGCTTTCTTTGTTACGAACCACTGATCGAAATGATCACAACACAAAGCCTATGGCATATCAAAATTCGGAACAGGTGTATAAGCCTAGGCTTGAACCAGTAACCAATGGTTACTAACGTGCACTACGGCAGCGAATTAAGCAGTGGGATATTTTGCGAAAGATCCAACTTTATTTTTGATTTTCAACTCTACCATACTTTGACATGCTGATTTAGCATATCTATCACCTGTTTTAGTACAAAAAGCAAAGGGAAGTGTCAATAACATCTAAAACCATATTTCTTTGTAGAAACCAGACTGTCTCTTTTGTTTTACAAAACAACTTGTCAGGACTGCTGAGTATTGATTCATGATACTACAACCCTAAGCAGAGTCTGCCAATGCCAGTGCGTGCATTTTATTTATTGTCAGAAAAGAAACAAATTACATGAGGGTCAAGTGATGCAACTCTATTTGTCCAGCCAATATTTATGGCGATTCAATTAGCCAATAGGGTCCGCTGCCTTATTTATGCAGTACAAATGCTACAGCAAGAAGAAAATTTCAAACAAATATGGTATAAGGTGTAGTTATGAAGTCTTTTGAGGGACATTATAGAGTTTGGGGTTTTACATGTATTTTACCAGCGCAAAAAATGCAGCGGCGATTTTGCCACAACATGTTGGGAAGAAGAAAGCCCCAAAGAAAATGAACATTTTGAGCAGAAAATTGCAGTGGAGAACCGCAAATTTCAATAGGACCAAGTGACCCTGTGAAGGGAAGGGGGTTGCCGTAGATAGTGTGTGGGGTTATTCTACAGCACAGGCAGGTGTAGCTGAGACTTTGAACTGGGGACCTAACACAGAGTGACCAGTGTGTCACTCTGCTGTCTTATGCAACAAAAAGACACCCACAAAGACGTTGGGACTATAATACTGACATTTATTGTCCTAAACCAATCTGAATTCATCTGAATAGTGTGGATAGGAGCACACACTGCAAGGGGAAATATGTGAAGGGTGAAGTGTTCTATCCTAGTTTTCTTTACTTTTGTACACAGAGTACTTTGTACTTAGATGTGGCATGCACCTCTCATTTTCTGTACTAACTAGGAATAGCAGCTCAATTTCTTTCACATATCTGAGAGTGAAGTTACTAGAGACTTTGTGCCTCAGGGACTTTACTCTGGCACTGACTGCTAAAACTTACAGTGAAACTCTTGATAGTGGCTGCAACCTTTCTGTCATGGATTTGAAAAGCCTTCTGTTGTAGCAGCAAGGTTTATAGGTGGCTGTGTGCCACAGACCTCTATCACTGAAAAAGATAGCAGCTTCAGGTTGCAGATGAAACCAATCCTATGGTTGAAACTGTTCAGCTTCAGGTTTTTGAGATTGGGCTACCACCGAGATCTACACTCACCCTGTGGAAGATTTTGGAAATATCCTCCACAGGGGGAGTATGGATTTCAAATGGAATGACACATTAGGCAGCTCCACTTAGAGAATAAACGACAGGAATTTTTATTTTGACTATCCTCTACCGTGTGATAGACGACAGGCAGGTCCAATATTTTGAGTAGTGGATGCCGGCGCAGCCGGTATCCACTACGATAAAAATATTGGACCTGCCTGTCGTCTATCATAGGTAGAGGATAATCAAAATAAAAATTCCTGTCGTTTATTCTCATTCTTAGTCAGTTAAATATTATTTTAATAACTGTAAACTACTTTATAAAGCAAAAATTAAGTTACCGTCATAAAAACTCCCCTTTTTTCTAAAATGAACGAAACTTGTTTACAACTTCACATCTTTTGATGCGCGTACTGCTAGCGCGTGCGAGTATTCCGCACTGCGTTTACGCACACAACGCGATACATAGGCGCACATCTATGAGCGTGTTACGCTCATGATGACGTGGGGTCGTCTACAGCCTGATAGACGACACCCAAAATCGTGCGATTGTCCAATCAAATTATGTGTCTACGTAATAGACCACTCCCACTGACTAAGAATAGAATTTCATACACCCTCTGAGAAAGATTCAACCTGACAGGTGATGGACCGTACACATACAAAAGAATAGGCACTTTTTTGATAATTTTCACCAAGGTTACTCAAAACTTATCTAGCTAATTTATTATAGTACAGTAGGGGTCTCTGCCTTTTTAATATGTTATGAAAAACTTAATTTAAAAAATATTTACCGACAGAAATAAATATCCATCGACTATAGTCTTGTTATGCTCTCACAAACTTTGAAAAAAATCTGAAAAATCCAAATTTTGGTCTAAAAATTGGCCAAGGTTACTGCTGTCCCATTCAAAAGCACAGGAAGACCTCCCACAGCATTGAGGTCAACTTTCTAGACTTCCTGTCTACTGGCAGTAATGGCTACTACCCAGTGCAAACATCAATGAATTGTTTAATTCAAATTAATCAATTCGATATTATAGACTGCTGTTTGGTCTCTCAATCTGGTTTTATTTCTTTCACTGTCTCCAACTCCCAGATTGTTTTGGGTTTTTCCTCCATCAAATTAATATATCGTTTACTTGTACATAAAATAGAAATGAGCTGTCAAGTGCAGTAATTACATCCTGAGAGATTAGCTTATTATTATTCATTTTGCTGAAAGCTCATAACAAGTCGTGTTTGTAATAATACTAAGATATCTCTATTAGAGCATTATTTTTCATATTATATTACTTTTATAAATGAAGCAATTTCTCATTAACATGTAACGACTTGCAGCTTTCAGAAGTAAGGAAAAACTGATTTTAAAATCTGTTTCATCTTGAAAAGCAGGCAAAAACCTGTGTTCAAAATAGTTATGCCAATCAGATTATGATTAGTTGATCATGTTCATGTTTTATTCATTGGGCTATTCCAGAAATTAAAGGCACCCCCTAAAGAAGACATGGGATTCCCACATTTTTCACCATTTTTTGCTCTGGAAACCACCCCCTCCCCCCAAAAAATGTCATTATTTTCACAATCCTAAAGACGACTTGGGAATTCCAAAGAAAACGACACCTTTTTATTTTATGCTTGGGAATTCCCGCAAAAATTTGCCTGTCTTCTTTAGGGACACTGGGAATTCCCATTTTTTTTGAATAAAATTTTGGTCTGGGAATTCTCAAAAAATTATGGTACAAAGTTACATGTCTTCTTTAGGGGGGAGCCATTAATTTCTGGAATAGCCCATTTCACCAATTTTGATATCTCACTCTTGTTTTCTGCAGTCATTTACTATTGTTAATTCATGCATTTGAGGTGACTATGAAAGCAGAAACTATATGCAAAGTTGTCAATGTTGCCATTTGAGCATATCCAATCTTGAAAGTCTTTCTAAAGTCTACATATGCTCAAGTGTGTGTCAAATTTTTAGAATCTTGGCTTTTTGAATAATAAATGAGTGCAAACATGTAATAAATGAGTAAACATGTAACAGGCTGGTATTATAATCCCATGATATCTATAAAGCATTCTGTGCTCTCCTTACATTACACAAAATTAAAATGATAGGATAGATTTTTTGAATATTCAAAAAAGTATTGGGAGTAACTGCTATCTTCAGTAGATAGAAAATATATTATTATAAGTGCTATATTCTTCAGAAAATACAAAGTATTGCTCAAATTAATCACTGTCTTCAGTAGAGAGCCAGTATTATGAGTAACAGAATAGGTGCTATCTTCGGTAGATAGCGAGTGTTACTAAAATAAAATGTCTGAGTAAGTGCTATCTATAAGTGCAATTATCAGTAGATAGCTATTATACTGAGTAAATGCTATCTTCAATAGACAGCTTGTATGCTGAGTAAGTGCTATATCAGTAGATAGCAAGTATTCTGATTAAATGCTATCTTAAGGGGGTACTACACCCCTGTGGTAAAGTTGTGACTATTTTTGCATTTTTCTCAAAAAATAATAACGCACTGGTAACAAAAGTTTTGTATATTATTGGGGCAAGGAATCCAATTACTACACTGAAATTTCAGTGACTCAAGACAAGCGGTTCAGTATATATGATAGAAAACGAGGTACATCTTAGCGGTACCTTATTTCTTATCATAAATAACGAACCGCTTGTCTTGGGTCACTGAAATTCCAGTGTAGTAATTGGATTTCTTGCCCCTATAATATTTATAACTTTTGTTACCACTGTGTTATTAGTTTTTGAGAAAAATGCAAAAATAGACACAAATTTATCGAGGGGTGTAGTACCCCCTTAAGTAGATACCAAGTATTCTGAGTAAATGCTATCTTCAGTAGATAGCAAGTATTTTGAGTAAATGCTATCTTTAGTAGATAGCAAGAATTCCAAGTAAATGCTATCTTCAGTAGATAACAAGTATTCTGAGTAAATGCTGTCTTCAGTAGAAAGCAAGTATTCTGAGTAAATGCTGCTATCTTAAGTAGATACCAAGTATTCTGAGTAAATGCTATCTTCAGTAGATAGCAAGTATTCTGAGTAAATGCTATCTTCAGTAGATAGCTATTATTCTGAGTAAAGGCTATCTTCAGTAGATAGCAAGTATTCTTAGTAAATGCTATCTTCAGTAGATACCAAGCATTCTGAGTAAATGCTATATTCAGTAGTTAGCAAGTATGCTGAGTAAATGCTATCTTCAGTAGATAGCAAGTATTCTGATTAAATGCTATCTTAAGTAGATACCAAGTATTCTGAGTAAATGCTATCTTCAGTAGATAGCAAGTATTCTGAGTAAATGCTATCTTCAGTAGATAGCAAGTATTCTTAGTAAATGCTATCTTCAGTAGATAGCTATTATTATGAGTAAAGGCTATCTTCAGTAGATAGCAAGTATTCTTAGTAAATGCTATCTTCAGTAGATACCAAGCATTCTGAGTAAATGCTATATTCAGTAGATAGCAAGTATGCTGAGTAAATGCTATCTTCAGTAGATACCAAGTATTCTGAGTAAATGCTATCTTCAGTAGATACCAAGCATTCTGAGTAAATGCTATATTCAGTAGATAGCAAGTATGCTGAGTAAATGCTATCTTCAGTAGATAACAAGTATTCTGAGTGAATGCTGTCTTCAGTAGATAGCAAGTATGCTGAGTAAATGCTATCTTCAGTAGATAGCAAAGTATTATGAGTAAATGCTATCTTCAGTAGATAGCAAGAATTCCAAGTAAATGCTATCTTCAGTAGATAACAAGTATTCTGAGTAAATGCTGTCTTCAGTAGAAAGCAAGTATTCTGAGTAAATGCTGCTATCTTCAGTAGATAACAAGTGTTCTGAGTAAATGCTATCCAGGTGCTATCTTCAGTAGATAGCAAATATTGGGAATTTGTCACTTATCACATATCCAGAATAGTTTTCAAGCTTTGCACTTCACTTTTTAAAGCACAAAATTCCTCTGTATTTTTGGGAAGGAAATGACAAGGGCTGCATACAGAGGATGAATTGCATCACAGATGCCATTCTAAATTGACTTGTGAGCAAATGAGTTGTGTAGTGATTATTCAAGGCATGTAGACAACAGTAAATAGAACAAGGTTTTAAATTTAACACTAAATCACCTGTATGTCTTGTTCCTACATGATTACCTTTTCACCTCTGATGCTGATTGTCCCTCTACATCACAATAGAGGAGGGGAAATGTGTGGCAAGGAGGGGGTGGGTAAGATAAATCTTACAATAGATTCTCTCAAGGTGATTCTATAAGTTATAGTAATCAAATTGCCTCATGATTGCTTAAGACACCTAGCTAGTGATACATATAGTGGTGGTTAAAATAGAACAGCGATTCACCTGTTCGGCTTCCTTTGTAGCAAGCATTTCACCTTTATAATGTCAGTCTATGCATATCAACCCATGCATCTTGTCTGGCTGGTAAGCGGTGCCGATGTGTGTTACACTGTATCTCACCAGATATACTTAATTACCAAGGTAACAACTCAGATTTATTACACTTTGTAGGATTTTGATCCAATTCTTGGAAGTCAGTTTAACTCTCTCCACGCTGGTGTCGACTGCAGACGACAAGTTAAAAAAAATATAAAAAAATCAAAATTCAGAAAAATTTCAGAATTGTAAGTTTTCATGACCATATTTGGAATCAGCTTGAAAAATGCATCAAAATGAGTACAAACAAGCCTAGTATTGGGTCAGTGGTTCATATGATAGCTCTTGATATTTTGACAAACAATCTCAAAACTTGGACTTTTTATGTTGAGGCCTATGGCTAGCACGCATAGCATTAAGAGAACAAACCAAAAGTTTGATGACGTCCTATAAATGAAAGTCTTTTCGTTAGTGGGGAAGGGGGTCAAAAGATTATTTTTGTAAAAACTACTCAAAACATTGCTTAAAGTTTATCTCTCGGGCTGGAATTTTCAACATTTCACACTTGCGTTTGAGGGAGGGAGGGGTCTGCCTCCTAACAAAAGCACATTGCAGACCTGAAACTTTTCCTCTTTTCAGCTGATTTCTTCTTTTTTATTCCTGAAATTGACACGTTTTCTTTTATTTTCAGCCCAGTTTGAGCCATTTTACCCCTTTTTCCTCTTTTTTTATAAAGACCCTGTTTCAGGTCTGACTTTGGTTTTTAAGATCGTTTATATTCAAGAACAAGAGATTAACACCAATTTTTAATTTTGTGTGTGTGTGTGGTAAAGAAGACAAACATTTGTTTGAATGGAACTCTTTGTAAAATTTAAACAGAAAGTGAGAAGGAATCATCAAGCTCTTAGAGACAACTTTGATGAGAATTAATGGTTGCGGCAAGGTTGTTTTGTGTAAAACGTGTCTGTGTAGAAACATCAATTCATATTAATAGAAATATTTCTCAGAATTAAACAAAAGGTGAAGAGGAATCAGATCATACTCCTTGAAGCAAATGGGCTATTCCAGTTGAAATCCATACACCCCCTATGGAAGACATGACCTTAATATGCCAAACAGGGGGTGTACATTTCAAATGGAGTCACCCATTCAGGTAACCCCATTTGAAATTCCTACTCCCTCTGTGGAAGATTAAGGTGACATCTTCCATAAGGGGTGTATGGATCTCAACTGGAATAGCCAAATCAACCAGAACAATGCACCAAAATAGTCTCCTCTCCGATGGCTTAGTTCAATAACCTCTTTTTATCAATCATGGTTCAAGAGTTGACCTGAAGCTGGGAAGTGTGAGTGTTTGTACCCAATACAGTCGAGAGGGCATTATATGAAAGTATAAATATATTGAAGTGAAGGAACAGTGCCTTGACAGGTGAGCATGTTTGAAATCTTGGTGCAGATTGGCTTGTCACAGATTTGTTGTGTGTGTTGGTTGCTCAACTTATTTATAGATGAATCCGACGAGCCAAGTGATGGTCAGAATTAAGTCGGCCATAGCTGGGGCCATCCGCGTCAAACTAGCTTAGTTCGTTTGGGTTGCGATCCAAGATGCCCACTAATACAAGCGCATCGGAGCGTGTAGCACTTGCGCCGCGCCACGGGAGCGGTAAAGGCTGCACGCCTGTGATACTGGCGTCGCGTAAAATGGATGGATGGCCGTCAGTGCGGTGTAGGAATGTTGCTCGTCAGTTTCTTCTATAGTAGAAAACACATCAATTATTTTAGAACTTTTAAAAATTGTTAGAAGTACATTTAAGGCCAATAAAATTTTTTTTGTCTCTAAGCTTTTTTAGAAGTTGAAAGCCGAATGTGGTATATGCATTGTATTTTTTTAAAAATTTTGTAGTGACTAGTGAAATTGTTTCAACTCATGAAGCTTCTCTGATTTGAAATGTCACATATTTTGTTATGATTGGTTAAGGTGGCTGCTGCTGACAGATACTTTATCATTTTGATAATCTCCTCAATAACACTGTCATAATAATGTGCGGTTTTTATGATAAAATATCTCTTTCTTTGTATCAAAGGCTAGTGGTGCGTTATTTGAGTTACATCTAGTCTTTAACATAACAATAATAAAAATAATTCCTTCTATATGTAGAGGAAAACTGTGCCACAAATTCCACTCAACATCCATGGGAATCATATCATGAAAAGGGTAAATTCAATAAAACCTCAATTTATTCTGTCTAAATATCTAAATGAATTTAATATCGCAGTCATAATACTGTCTAAATGAAAGTAAAAGGTTTTGAAAATAATCCTATTTTTTCTGCGGGTTCACCTGCTACTCTACTTAAAGCACTCATCTTATCCAAACCCGTCAGTCTGTTCACGTTAGCCCATACATCTTGTTGCCGAATACCAAGCCTGCTATATTAGCTGTAATTAGATAACACACATGATGTTGGAACTGTCTATAGGCTGTCCAGGACTAATTTTCCTCTCTATTCATACATCTTGTTGCCGAATACCAAGCCTGCTATATTAGCTGTAATTAGATAACACACATCATGTTGGAACTGTCTATAGTCTGTCCAGGACTAATTTTCCTCTCTGTTAATGTTAACCCATACATCTTGTTGCCGAATACCAAGCCTGCTATATTAGCTGTAATTAGATAACACACATGATGTTGGAACTGTCTATAGTCTGTCCAGGACTCATTTTCCTCTCTGTTAATGTTAGCCCATACATCTTGTTGCCGAAAATCGGCGAATACCAAGCCTGCTATATTAGCTGTAATAAGATAACACACATGATGTTGGAACTGTCTATAGTCTGTCCAGGACTAATTTTCCTCTCTGTTGATGCTAACCCATACATCTGGTTGCCGAATACCAAGCCTGCTATATTAGCTGTAATTAGATAACACACATGATGTTGGAACTGTCTATAGTCTGTCCAGGACTAATTTTCCTCTCTGTTAATGTTAGCCCATACATCTTGTTGCCAAATACCAAGCCTGCTATATTAGCTGTAATTAGATAACACACATGATTTTGGAACTCTCTATAGTCCATCTAGGACTAATTTTCCTCTCTGTTCATGTTAGCCCATACATCTTGTTGCCGAAAATCGGCGAATACCAAGCCTGCTATATTAGCTGTAATTAGATAACACACATGATGTTGGAGCAGTCTATAGTCTGTCTGAGACTTAAATTTTCCACTCTGTCCAGGTTAACCCATACATTTTGTTGCAGAATACCAAGCCTGCTATTATCTGTAATTAGATAACACATATGATGTTGGAACTCTCTCTATAGTCTGTCTAGGACTAATTTTCCACTCTGTTGATGTTAGATGTTAGCTTCATTGGCGTACCGTGGCCACTCCTACGGGGGGGTTGCAGAAAAGGTAAATTTTGCCACCCCTTCATCAGCGGTCGAAATTTTTTTTTACGCCCTTTTTCTTGAATGATTCTTTTGCTGCCCCTTCTTCTTCCGCCGCCCCTTCTTTTTTGACGGTCCCTGTTTTTACCTAGGGGAGCTTGCGCCACCAAAGTCCCCCAAAATATGTGCATGAGCGTATACATCTATTGTTGCCGAATACCATGCTGAAAATGAAATAAATGTGTCTCATATCATTAGAACTGCCATCACTATTTTGGAGGCATTGCCAACATAAATCTTGACTCTCTTGCACATTTTATTGGTTTCAACATTATTGAAATTGACATGTTGATGAACATTTTGCATCCAATTTTGATGAAGCTTTCAGTAACATGAAGCTCACACAGATGTATACTTACTATAATTGGAAATCAATTTTGTTCAACAAGTGACTCGTTTCACGTGATCCTATCGCAAATAGTCACATGATCTGTCGGGATCACTTGTCGGAGCATTGGCAGGTGTTTCGCTTTTTCTTCGTTCCTTTTAAACATCTGGGAATGCTGATTCATCTGTATACTATGTGATACTGCAATTATACCATGATTGTTATCTGGATGTAAAAGAACATTTTTCAAAATCTTAAACGCAACCTTAGATTTCTCCCAACCATATGGAATTCTGTATCATTTTTGAAGCAAGATGAGTTTGTTTCAGTGAATATTAATTAAAGATAGTGTAATTATGGACTGTGCCATTTCAGGTATTGTGAGTTACTCTTAGATAGATAGGCTGCATTTCTTAAAGCCATTATGTACGATTTACGTCAAATTTGATTTTTGTTATTCTTTACCAAAAATGCTGAAATAACATAGTAATAACTGCTAGTAAGGTTTTCTGTCCACTGGCTATTTTGATAATTTAACATGGAATTCTATGGCGGACATAAAGTCAAACACAATATTCATTTGGCTGATTTCATTTAGGTATATGATGTATCTTTTTACACATAGTACATGAAATTTATGTCAATATTTGATAGTATGGAAAGCATTATATAGTTGACATGGCTTTCTTTCATGGTGTTTTAAATTTGCACTTTATGTTTAAGGCACAAGCAGTACCTATCCCAGTGAATGTGTAAAAGAAAATTGTAGGAATTGCTTAAAACTGATGGATTCAGCTCCTAGAATACTTGGAGTTCATAAGTTTTCACTAATTTATGGAGGAATATCAGGTTTTAGAATAATGAAAAAAAGGTTACACTGCAGATTAATGACAAGTCTTAATCAAATAAAGGGCTTTATAAATTTTAATGAATTGGTACCCTTACCTCATCAAAATGTAAAAAAATGTAATTAAAACCTAGGTGGTTTGCATTTGGAAAATAGGTCAACTATTTCTCCATCTAACCATGTAGTATTTGTATAGTATTTTGACACTCTCAAAATAGTTTCACTAGTAGTACTGTATAAGGAGATGTTTTGGTGGTATTAATTTTTTCAGGATTTAAGCTTTTCTGAACAGCTTCCTGTTTCTTTATCCTTTCCATTTCTTTAACTGTTATGAACAGCTTTTAGTTTCTTTATTTGCAGTTTCAAACATCTACACTTGAATGCTTATGTGTCTGAACTATTTTGTGTGCATTTTAAATTTCCAGTTTGAGATAAACGGCATAAAGAACAAAAATAATAATCTCACAAAAATGCCCCCGCTATACGGTACACCTGCATTGGATGGTCTTTTTTTCGTGTCCTGTTTTCCATTTTATTACACAATTTTTTTGGCTAGCAGCAATCATCTCATCTTACTACAATCACCTCCTCTTCCTCTCTGTCTCTCACTATGGATCACAATGCCCTCATCCCAATGGCATATTTCAATAACCTCAATTAAACAATCATAGTGCAAAATTTGACCTCAAGTTGCAGAGTATGAGTTTTTGTACCCAAATTTTCAAAGGTCATTCAATGAATGTACAGATGTATTGGGGTTAAAGAAATGTGCCATGATAGATGAGCATGTTGTGGATAGTAGTATCTCTCTGTCTGTCTGCCCTTTATAAATGAAATCAACCCAAATCAATAATTTGATAAATTTATCACATTCTTGAAATAATTAACCGTGAGAATTGGTTTTAATTCAAGGGCGTTTGGAAGTGAAAGGTGGTTCATTTGCATCAGCTATTGGGAACAAAATTTGTTGATTTTGAGATGCCTCAGTGAAAATGTTATAGTATCACTTGAAATATGTATGTACTTTCTGAATCATAATGTGGAGAAAATTGGCAAAAATATGCTTGAAAGGTTTGTACAGGGAAACCTTAGGGTGTTTACAGTATTAGATGGATTCTTACTGAATTGCATGTTAGGCAAAAAAAAAAGAGGTTGTCTTTCAAACCCACATGCATAAGTATGTGAAAGCCGTCCTAGCACGAAGCCTTTTTACAGGCTTTTTGAAATATTTTTTTTAGTGTTAACCCCATGAGAACTACCTGCGGATTGTCCAAAGTGAATATTGTGTCCAAATTTGAACCAATCAAGGAGGGTGTTAATAAGATCATCTGCAAATGCAAGTTTGACCATAAATAGTTTAATTAGCCTAGTCATAATTGGCAATTGAAATGATCATTTCAAGTTATCAACCAATCAGAAATGATGTTAGATGACCAGTAGTGTCCAGGGGTTAAAAAGATAACAGCATTTTTGCCTAATTTTTTTAAAGACAAACTTTTTTTTATCTTATCAAAAGTACATCATATTGTGTGTAACCTCTCTTACGTGTATCTTTTTTACCATAAACATCACAATTTCCTAATTTGATGTTGGATATTAAATGTACCATATGTCAATGCCAAAGTGCTTAAGTAAATTGTGTACTAGATTTTGAAAATGTGCATTCTGTAGTGTTTAATTTAGTAGAGTACAGTAGCGGGTTACTGTTATCTTGAATATTGCACGTGTAGAGGTGCAAAAGGCCACATACTTCTTTTAAACTGTCCTTTCTTTCTTTTTGTTTGTTAGTTTGGATTAATTTGAACCCTTCAAGATAGGAAACATTTTTGTACTTACATGAAAATATAAATTTAGTGGTAATTATAATCTAAATATCTACCCCCCCCAGTCAGCGGCACTAGCTTTGAAGTTCAGTGTGTTTTATGTTAGCTTAGCGTTACTTGGTGTGTGTAAATACATTTATACGCGCAATCAGAGTGGTGCATATGTACACGCAAGAAACAACGCTAAATCAGTGCAGCACACGCTGAACTTCAAAGCTAGTGCCGCTGACTGGAGGTAGATATATAGACAAGTGATGTGCATTTGTAGTTATATGGGAAGAAAATGTTTGTCATTATAGTATCAATTCCCAATCCATGCATGGAGAAAAATATTGGAAGATGTCAGAGAAAAAGAGCGAGTTTAAAAAAAACTATTATGAACTATGTTACAACATCCTGTTGCAAAATATGATATAAATTATATTAGATCATCAAGCCGCATGTGCCTCAGCTCCTGAGTCGACAGGTTCCCCCACTACACTCACGCTCCACCGAAGACATTGAATTCTCCGGCGTGTTAGAGTTACAATCGAATAACGTTTGACTGATTTTGAGAACATAATACAATTACTTGTGGGGAGTTAGCCCAATGATATAGGCCATAATACATATCCTATAGGCTATGAATGCAACTAACGGTAAAGCTTGTCTGACAGCCGAGCAATGGAGCGGAGGTCGTGCAAACAAAATTGTAGCAGCGTCGTCGTCGCTGTTACTACACTGCTGTTGCTGCCGTCAATCCGGTCTTTAGATGCCGGCGACAACAAAAAGTGCATTTAAAGGTCATTTAGCCTTGTCTATGCTGATAGTCATGTTCAAGGACATTTGATACAGGTTTATGGTTGCGTGTTCCTGGATGACAGATCATTATGTAAATTATGCCATTTGTTTTTAATTTATTTTATTTGCAATGCCTTGTGTAAAATGAAATCAATTTGATACATGTGCAGTTTAGAATTTGTCTTTTTATTTTGCAATTGGTTTATAAGTGACTGTATGTAGCAGCAACAATTCAAATAATGTTTATATGCGTGGAGATGCTATTAAACATATCACTATTAATTTACAAAGCATTCCTTAGAAGTATCTATCTTAATGTGCGCAAATATTTGTGTACATATAAATGTAAAAAATAAACATTATATTAACATTGGGTGACCTTGTGCATATTTACGTTATTTATTGTGTCAGGCAAAACCGTCATAATTTAATCAATCAAAGAAATTTATTTATTTTTCATAGATATGACACAATTATTATAAAAATACAAAAACATTGGAAGAGGTATAACAGAAAAGAGGTACAACAAAAAGCAGAGCTATTATATATATGTTTGGTAGCCTGCCGGATCTCTCTGAAATTAACTATACAGTGTCTGGTTTATTGTCTAAACTAAGAAACTAACGAAAGTCATTAAAATTGTCTATCTCGAAACAGTTGATAAAATTTCACCATATATGTCACATTTAGGCCTATACGATGATGAATTATATGTGTTATCTGACACACGTTCATAACTACTTGGAATTGAATAAATTTGGAGAAACCTACAAATATTTAAACAAAACCAGCATCCAATTTGAGACGGGATTGTAAAATTGTCTCGCCTTTTCCTGCTAGTACTCAATATTACGCGAAAAGGTTAATCTATGGAAATCCCTTGTCTGGTGTGCCAAGCAAGCGTTCATAATTACTTGGAAGTGTGTCTTATTTTTTCTTCATCCCACCTGTAGAACACGAATCAATATCGGCCCTTAGATGCATAAATGTCTTATGCATGCCCATGAGCTAAGCTACTCTCCTGCCCAAAGATGTTAACACATGAGTGAACTTTGGGGTTCCATTGGAGACAAGAAAGGAGTCGTTGACTTGAAGGTGGTGATGGTGAAATGTTGTATTGTTTCAACGGAACAATTTCAAAATGTCTTCTTTTCTTCTTTTTTAAAAATGTTTTTCACAAAGTATGAAAGCCGGAGAATGATGAATTACTTTTTTTTTTGTGAGATGTGCTTGTTACATGTCCATTGTCCAAAAATTTTAACACAGGTAAAGTTTACAGAATTAATGCTCTGCATGCTGGCCATAGGCTTCAACATAAAAAGCCCCAAGTTTTTAAGATTATTTTCTCAAAATATCGAGAGCTATCTCAAGAACCACTGACCCAATACCAGGCTTGTTTGTACTCATTTTAATACATTTTTCATACTGATTCCAAATATGGTCATGAAATGTACAATGTTGAAATTTTTGAATTTTTAAACAAAATTTGAAACTTGTCATCTGCAATCGACACTCGCATGGAGGAGGGTTATGTTCTCTTGCCTTAAAGCGATATTGTGTTTATTTTGCAGTGTGTTTTTAGGTGACATGATGAAGAAAGATAATTCATTTGTTGTTGAAATTAATTTGGAGATTCAGCCAAAAGAAGTGTGTAACTTTTTTCTTCTTTTTTTGAAGAAAAGAAAGTCACTTATCTTATTGGGAGCATTCAAACATACTGTAGTCTGCATTCTCCTGTTGAATGCCTTGATAACTTCTGATCCAAAATAACCATATAGATATCTCTATTGTACTAATACGTTTGATGCCAGCAAAAGTCTTTATTATTCTTCCATATGATTTGGGTCAAACTTGTTAACAGAGTATCAAAAATGGTGTCAAACGACCGGACAGGTGCGTGTGCGCGAGAGGCGGATATGACAATACCAAATATAGGTTGGGTATGGTTTTCATTAAGACTGTCAAAGGGGTTAAGATGAGGTTCTGAAAACATGAATTGTGTGTGTGGATGATGGGGAGAACTGTATTGATTCTGGTTTGGAAGATGTTTTGTTTTGCTGCAATGACTGTTTAGTTTAGTAATGATGGCCGCAGGGGTGTTATTGGTTTAGAATGGGAGTGTTACAAGATGTAAAATCTGATTAGTGTCCTGAAACATTTACTTATGATCAAATTGGATATCCTTGTTTGATTTGACAGTTGTTATTCCAATTTTATCTACCAAATTGTATCTATCTAGCAATGATATAATTAGATCTTAACATATGGTGCACTGATGTTTTTTGAGTGAATAGATTCATCAGGTTTGTACTTTAAAATCAGTTTGTAATTTTTGTGTGACAAAACCATTTGTATGTAGTCTTACTTCCAGAAGTCAGTTTCCCGGGAAAACAAATCAGATGCTCACATCTGATGAAGTCCTCCGACGAGATGGATAAAATATTAGTAAGTAAAAACTTACTGGTCTTGTCACGCAAAAATTACCAATTGATGTTTTTTTTTTTAAATAGTAAGTTGAAATTAGTTTCTGTGGATTTTGTGTCCAAATATTTTTTTATTTATATCTTGATCCAAACAGCCTTAAGAATTAATATTATGGTTATGATCAATATTTTAAAATATCATGAATTTACAGTAAAATTTGCAGTAATTCACCAATTTCTAATATTTTTACTTGCATTAATTTCAACTTTTCTACATAAAGCTACACACGACACAAAATAAACATTTTCACATATTTTTTATTTTGCACAAAGAGAGTACAAAACGTGAAAACGAATGTAATTCAAAATTTTACTTTAACGGTAATATGTTGCTTAAATTAAACCAGGTTACTGAGCTTAACCATGGGAAGCAAGGTTGTTTAGACTGGTGGCCTTACTGGGAGTAAGAAACAGAAATAGGTTGCAAGTAGTGAGCTCGAGCTTAATTAAAATGGCAACGGGGTCAGGAAAGCGGTTCCCAAAATAGGCCAGTGTGTGAAATGGCTTGTGACTTGGTGATTTGTGACATTGTTTTCTTTTGGCGAGGTTCCTGGCAAGTTTTGTTTGTCTTATTTGTTACGAGAGGCCAGTGGGTGTTCTTACTTTTCCTGATTTGCTGTAAGGCTTGAAAATGAGAGTTTGTGACTTTTTTAGGATGAAATTTAAGAAAAGATGTACTTTCACCTACTTTGAAAGGTAATTTCAGAGATATTTGGATTAGATTTCTGTCTATTTCTGTCTACTTGAGATAGCTATGGTTTTTTTCCTTTGTAGCTATGGAATTATATAATTTATATACCTTTTGCTGTCTACTGAAGATAGCTGCACTTATATTCTATATTTGGCTATGACATGTAGTGTAAACAACTTTTGCTATCTACTGAAGATTGCTGTGGTAATATTTTATTGGGGGATATGGCATGTAGTATGCATAGCTTTTACTGTCTACTGAAGATAGCTGTAGTTATCTTCTATTGGCTATGGCATTGTGTAGTGAATATAGCTTTTTGCTGTCTACTGAAGCAGTTGGGTTTACTTATATTGGTGTATAGGTTTTGCTGTCTACTGAAGCAGTTGGGCTTATATTGGTGTATAGGTTTTGCTGTCTACTGAAGATATCAGTTGGATTTACTTATATGTTATATAGCTTTTGCTGTCTACTGAAGATAGCAGTTAGGTTTACTTATATTGGTATATAGCTTTTGCTGTCTATTGAAGATAGCAGTTGGGTTTACTTATATTGGTATATAGCTTTTGCTGTCTACTGAAGCAGGTGGGTTTACTTATATTGGTATATAGCTTTTACTGTCTACTGAAGATAGCAGTTGTGTTTACTTATATTGGTATATAGCTTTTACTGTCAACTGAAGATATCAGTTGGGTTTACTTAAATTGGTATATAGCTTTTGCTGTCTACTGAAGATATCACTTACTTATATTGGTGGTATATAGCTTTTTGTTGTCTACTGAAGATAGCAGTTAGGTTTATTTATATTGGTACATAGCGTTTGCCATCTACTGAAGATATCAGTTGAGTTTACTTATATTTGTATTTAGCTTTTTGCTGTCTACTGAAGCAGTTGGGTTTATTTATATTGGTATATAGCTTTGCTGTCTACTGAAGATAGCAGTTGGGTTTACTTATATTGGTATATAGCTTTTGCTGTCTACTGAAGATATCAGTTGGGTTTACTTATATTGGTATATAGCTTTGCTGTCTACTGAAGATAGCAGTTGGGTTTACTTATATTGGTATATAGCTTTGCTGTCTACTGAAGATAGCAGTTGGGTTTACTTATATTGGTATATAGCTTTGCTGTCTACTGAAGATAGCAGTTGGGTTTACTTATATTGGTATATAGCTTTGCTGTCTACTGAAGATAGCAGTTGGGTTTACTTATATTGGTATATAGCTTTGCTGTCTACTGAAGATAGCTATTGGGTTTACTTATATTGGTATATAGCTTTGCTGTCTACTGAAGATAGCAGTTGGGTTTACTTATATTGGTATATAGCTTTGCTGTCTACTGAAGATAGCAGTTGGGTTTACTTATATTGGTATATAGCTTTGCTGTCTACTGAAGATAGCTGCAATTAGCTTCTATTGTTGGCCATGCCATTATATAGTGTAAATATATATTGCTGTATACTAAAGATAGGTATAGTTATCTTCTATTGCTGGCTATAACATTATGTAGTGAACGTAGCTTTAGCTGTCTACTGAAGATAGCAATTTACTTATTTTGCTATATAGCTTTTGCTGTCTACTGAAGATAGCTGCAATTCTATTGGTATCCATGACATTATATAGTGTAAATACTTATTTCTGTCTACTGAAGATAGGTGTACTTATTCTCTATTGGTGGCTATAATGACATTATGTAGTGAATTTAGCTTTTGCTATCTACTGAAGATAGGCGTGGCTTTCAAACACACAAAGTGGCCAAAACAAAGCCATAGTCAGAAAGTATTGAAACATGGTCTTGTAATAAATTGATGGTCTTGTAATATTGTGTTCTTTATTACAATTAATGTCTGGAATTTGCTTAAATTCACAAAATGTCCATCATACTTTCAACAGAGTATTTGATCTCAGTTATCTATCCTCTACAGATAGCACAAAGTATTTAGAGGCTTTATTTTTATAGTGCATATTTTATCATCAACTCTCTTGTGTCTTCACCATAAAGTTGCTGTGATAAACTTGTAAGAAAACAGTGTGTCATTTTGTCAAATATAATCAATAGATATAAACTTCTACAGAAAATGCTATGTTCTCATTCACCTTGTCAAGATAGTTAAAATACCTACTGCTACCATATTGAAATTCTTCCTTTAATTTGCACCAGAACAGCATCAAATTTATTGCATTCTCATCACCACTATAAATTGTTGACTAAAGTGTTCTATTACATGTTGAAGTGTCCCCCCGTTCATGTTGCATACATACAGCCTATTATTACAGGCCAATTTCGTAGAACAGCTGTCAGTTTATGATATCGGTTTACTTGCCTCACTCGTGTCAGGAATGGCAGTATAGGTGGACGAGATACGAGGAGAGTATCTCTCACGGGAGTCTCGCTTTGTTTTCAATATTTTGTTAAAGTACATTGCAAAATAGAACATTTTTGTTTATGCTTCTTTAGATTCCAACTGAAATCCAGCGCAGTAGCATGTAATGCAGTCTAGTACGGAATTTTTTTTGCCCGCTGGGAGAGGTAAATTCATGATGCAGCAGTTTTTCGAAATTCAAAGAATTAGAATTTATTAGAAACTAAAAGGTGGTATTTGGTTCCCTCAAATCTTACCTGTGTACTGTGGTTGGGCGAATGAGGTATATGCATATCTCATGGGATATGGGTCTAAAATTGGTTCATCTTTACCTTTTTTTGCAAAGGTGAAAGTAATTCCAAAGCGGAGCTTGTTCAAGCCTCTATAGTCAAGTTTGTGAGTAGGTAGATTGGTTTTCGCACTGATGTAGAAAATTGTGATTATAAGTGGTGAAAGGTTGCCTTTTTTGTGTTGGAAAACAAACTAGCAACACTCCCATGTACTTTGGCGTACGAAATCATCAGGAGGGGAACATTTTCTTTCAATGGATATGAAGTTGGAAAAACATACTGAGGCTGCAGAAATGTTCAGTTTGTAGAAAATTTAAAGTATAGATAAAAGACAATGCAAGTTTTCCATAGGTATCCCACTACTGTTGATTCCTATAGACCTTTTCATATCGAAGTTTTCAAAAGTGATGACCCAGTTTTAAAAAAACGGGTCATCATACACAGTTCTTGGGCGCGCACTTACGCCAGTTGTGCGCTCACTCACTGCGTTGCGTCAATGCACGCAGTTGAGGAACGTTTATGTGTATTTACGCGGGCATGTATAGACACTGACATCCGTATGATTATTTTGCGAACATTTCCGATGCCGATTCACACAATATGAAAAGGTCTATCGCAGAATGGAACAGCCAACACAGCTCTATTTCGGACAGTTTTTGTTTTAAGTTATTTGATAAAATTGTATAAAATGAAAGGAAACCAACACATTTCAAGTTCAGTAGTGTCGTCAATGCCTTTTTCAGTTGCGCCGCAAGTATGCCAACAAACTGCCCTTGTACGTGTATGCATACGTGCTCTGCATGACTAACTTTACATGCACAATTCGATATTGCGCCCACAATAAACGCACCTTTTGAGATGAACCAAAGTATAACCCTTGTATATGAACATCCTACTACTCTGATATTTATCTGCACCATTCCATATCAAATTTAGACCTAAACCAGCCATATGAATATACCCCCATCACAATGTCAAACATTGAAAGCCCTCTCTTATGTATGCAGATGTTTTTGGATATATCCTGACACCCAACCGTAATTATCCAATCGCATCCTACTCACCATCATATTAGGCAGTAAAATCATGACTTAATGGGGTACTTTTAGTGACAAGTTGAATCTCTAAATGGGCTATTCCATTTAATATCCATACTCCCCTGTGGAAGATTTTGGAAATATCTGCCACAGGGGGCGTATGCATTTCAAATGGAATGAACACATTAGGCAGCTCCATTTGAAACTCACCCTCCCTATATGGAAGATTCAGGTTGAATCTTCCTCAGAGGGTGGTATGAAATTCAAATAGGGCTGCCTAATGTGATCCTTCCATTTGAAATTCATACTCCCCTGCGGCAGCTATTTCCAAACTCTTCCACAGGGGTAGTGTGGATTTTAAATGGAATAGCCCAAATTTGAGATTGTCTGCTGTCAGATGTACCCCAGGAAGGAAGCTTTTATTTAGTTTTCCTTTTGGCAGACAGTAATGAGATTTAACACATTCAGTTGAAACTCATGAATATTTGAGGTGCCGAGAATACTTGAGACACTCTTAAGTGGAAAGTGATTTTGGTAGAGTCCGAAGTTTACCGTTTTCTAAAATCCATTTTCCGTGTTGTAATCCGTGTTGTAAAATTTGTAAATCCGTGTTTCATGAATAAAGCTTAAAATGTATAAACAATGATATTAATGTCACAATAAAGTGTTCAATATCGCGATCAATATGCTCTGTTTGGAATATTCTCACGATAATAGGCCGACTGTTACGATGTTTGGAGGGATATAGAGGTTCATGCCTTTTAATTTACCTTTATTTCGGTATTATTAAACAGTATTTTTATCATAAAAATTGACACACGATGATTGACACAACTCATGATTGGTTTAAAATTTATTTCTCTTATCTTTTAACAATTTTTGTCACATGCAAAAATGTCATTCTCCGTGTTGTACCTCCGATTCCGTGATTTTTTTTCAGTTTTCCGTAAAACGGAAAACTTCGGACTCTAGATTTTGGTTGCTTAATTTTCACATTTCACACATATTTTTGGAGCTCACCTGAAATGGGATATGCAAAATGGAACTTTTTAAACAATCGAACAAGAAAATACTGAAAGATTTTAACATAAAAAGTGGGTAATGGTGAATCCGACGGACAAGGACACAAAACACATCAAGAATCAATAAATGATGCAAGAGGATACCTTGAATATATGAAAACTGGAAAGAAAAAGAGCAAGGTATACCAATTTGATGTGGGGAAACAAGTAAAATACAGATTAGACGGTATGTAGAAGGGTACTAAAAACAACAAATGTTGGCACAGAAGTAGGTTAAGTTTGATAGCCAAAATGACCAATTCCAAGACCCACAGAAGAGTTAACATAGGTCACCACATAAGAAAAGTCAGTGGAAATATCATTGACCATATGTTGAACACTGGTCCTCCTTAAGTAATGGGCTCATGCTCAACCAACTGAACTAAAGAGTCACATGGGAAAAGAACACAAAGTATTCTTATCTATAGGCTTTCAGCATGACATTTACAGACAGTGTTAGTATTTTCTTAAACTCCGTAATCCATAACTGCTTTAATTTTTGTGTGATATTAATATTTTGTGGAAATTTAATTTGGCAAAATATCACTATGCTTGGAGCAAGTTTAATGAAAATCATGCATTGCTAATGATAACCGTAGGGATGTCTGATGAGCCAGGATTTGAACCTATCACCTAGCCTATAGTTTACCGCATGTGTAGTATTCTACCAACTGAGTAGTAATCAGGCATGAGAATTTCCAGTCAAAACTCTGGAACCAGTCTTTTTTGATGTCAAAATTCCCGCAGTTTTATTTATTTTCAGCCCATTTTCAGGTGTTTTTGGCCAATTTTACGCGCTTTTCCAGTTTTTCCAGACTTTTTCATAAATGCGTAGTCCCATGCATGTGGGGATGGATTAGTGTAATAGGCTTCTCACCACTGCGGTCCAGGTTCAATTCCCCGCTTTGCCACATGTGAGTTTGGTTGTTGATCAAAGCTCGTCCTTGCAGGTGCTCCGGTTTTTCCTCCTCCTTCTAAAATCGGACCTCATCCCATATCCATGTCCTGTCGTATTCGGTTGGTATCCCTTGAATTTAGTAACCTCTGATCACTATTGGGCTTTGTGTGGCTTCTGGCGAATGTTATAAATAATGACCGCTTGTTTAAAGCAATATAATATTGTTAAGGCCAGTTGGAGGAGTTAGCGGTTGTGAATTGGGCGAATCCTGTGAAAGCAATGACCCCAATCAAAAATTGTTGTGGTTATTTTGAAGCAGGCTTGAAAAAGAATTCAAATACCACAGTTCAATTTTGTAGGTCATGTGGTTCTTGAGTTATGATGTAAAGAGTGTCAAAACAAAACATCTTCATAAAATGACACATCTCAAGAACCACAATACATTAAGCAATTTTTGAAAGTGTGTGTTTTGCATTCCATACCCATTCAAGGTATAACTTTTCATTAATTTTCTAATCTAGACAAAGATTTTTTTGTTTTTTGAGTTAAACGACCATGACTACTCGGGCACACCTGAAAGACCAGATCAGTGGCGTACTGTGGCCGCTCCTACCCCGGGGGGCTGAAGGAAATTCAATTTTGCCGCCCCTTCCTCAACAGGTTGACCCAATTTTGTTCTTCGGTGGTTTGAAAAAGTGAAGGGCAAAAAAAAAAAAAGAAGAAAAAAAAAAAAAAGGATTATAAGCACTAGCGCCCTAAAAGCAACACATTTGGATGTATATTACAATTTTTTCTAAATTTTTCCGCCCTTTTCAAATTTTTTTTTCCCTTTTTTCTTTACTAATTCTTTTTTGCCGCCACTTCGTTTTGGCCGTCCCCTGCTTTTACCCCGGGGGGCTGGCGCACCCAAAGCCCCCCCCCCAAATACGCGCATGCAGATGGTTCATTGGCTACCCTGTTTTTGTATGTTGAATGCTATGTGGAAACTGTTGAGTCACAAGGATTGGTTATTAGTGTGATGTGTAAAAGAACCCTAGGAAGCCTCTGTCATAAGAGAACCACAGTGACAAACACATGTCAGGAAAGCGTGCACAATATATAGGAAAAGTGATAAACAGCCGTGCCAACTTACAAATGGCTTACACGATAAAGGAGTTAAACATGATCAAAGCTATAGACAAAGTTCTTAGCTCTTAACAGACTGGGGTCAATTTCAGATGAAGCCTTGGGGGGCAGGGGGCTATTCAGTATAAAGGGGGAGTAGATGGTTTAAGATGATGATTAAAAGGTGGGAAACATGATATAAAGGTAAATGTCTCTAGCTTTATACATGGTGATGGGGTCAGTTTCACTGTACAGAGGCCTGATGGATGAGGGTAGTTTTTAAAACAGGGTATACTAGTGTGTGAATGTAAATAAGAGTAAAGAGTACATGAGCAGTATTTATCAGTGTTCGAAATATGCCTCAAAAAGTTACAGGCCAGCCGGGCTTGACCTTAACAAGTTACCGGCCAGCCGGGCCTGCAACTAGATGCCAGTCAGAAAAGTCAATGGCCGGCTGACCGGACCTATTTCGAACACTGGTATTTATCATGATCATGTTGGTCAGTGCTAGGTCAGTGAATATTTTGGAGTGGCTTCTCAGTATTAAATGGGACAAAACACTTTATAAATAAGTGTAAATGGGGTAACAGGTAGGGGCTGACATTTAGCTGGATACTGTAGTCATGTTCAACTTTGACCCGAAGCAAATTATGACATAACAAGAGTTTTGAAAGAATCGGGTCAGTGAGTCACACGAGATAAAATTTAGAATCAATTTACAAAGATTTACAGAGGAAAAAATAATGATTTTACACACCCTAGATGAAATCATAGGAAACACACCCAACAATTTGCCAATTCTCAAAACACCAGACCCGGAAGTAATTTTTGTATTTCACCTGTGGATGATTAAGCTTATATCGAAATTTTTCTGTCCAAAAGTTGCCTGCAATAAATGTCCCCCTTTTGGTAAAATGCAACACCCCTGGGGCATTTCATAGTAAATACGGTATTTAGTAGAATTCACAGCAGTAACAACCACCGTAAAAACCATTTGATTGCAGATTAAATTGATTATATAACCATCAGACTTTATATGAACACTGTATGATTGCATGCCATGCACTTCACTTGTTCACAGACATTTAATTTGTGAACAATCTCTGTCCCAGTAGACTAGGAAACAAGAAGCAGGAAACTCTTCAGTGTACGTAAGAGAAACTTAATGGATGCGTTGGCTCCCATACGTGGCCCACAGAACAAACTACACATCTTTTATATAAGTATGTCAAAATGAGAGTGGGGAAAGATTTAGGGTGATGTTGATTGATTTCTCCTATTTTGAAAAATTGTGGGATTTTTGTGTGGAAAATAGCTCATTTTGTGGAATCTACTAGAAGATTCATCAGTATTTAGGGAGCAAACCAAAAGTTCAATGATGTCCTATAAATGAAAATCCTTTCATTAAGAGGCAGACCGCCTTCCCTCTCTTCCTTCTAATGTAAGTTTGAAATGTTGAAGATTCCAACCTGAAAGATCAATTTTGTATGATGTTTTAGCTAATTTTTAAAAACTTCTTGACCCCCTCCCCACTAAATTTGTCCACAACTTGCCTGCAATAAAAGCCCCCTCGAAAAATGTAATGCCCTGGGGCATTTAACATAGTAGATGCAGTATTTAGTAGAATTTGCAACAGTAACAGCCACCATAAAAACCATTTGATTGCAGAAAAAATGGATTATGTTGATAGCAATATAACCACCAGACTTTATATGAACACTGTATGATTGCATGCCATGCACTTCACTTGTTCACAGACATTTAATTTGTGAACAATCTCTGTCCCAGTAGACTAGGAAGCAGGAAACTCTTCAGTGTACGTAAGAGAAATTTAATGGATGCGTTGGCTCCCATGCGTGGCCCACAGAACAAACTACACATCTTTTATATAAGTATGTCAAAATGAGAGTGGGGAAAGGTTTAGGGTGATGTTGATTGATTTCTCCTATTTCAAGAAGTCGAGTTTTTGTTTTGTTGTTTATTTGTGGAAAATGGTTCTTTTGTGGAATCTGCTGGAATATTCATCAGGATTTAGGGAGCAAAACAAACGTTCAATGATGTCCTATAAACGAATGTCCTTTCATTAGAAGGCTGACCCCCTTCCTTGAAATGTTGAAAATTTCAACCTGAAAGATCAAATTTGTTTAATGTTTTAACTAGTTTTTTTTACAAACTTACCAGACTTTTTGACCCCCTCTCCCTAATGAAAGGACTTTTATTTATAGGACATCTTTAGACTTGTGATTAATTTCCTTCAAGGTGATTTTGGTTGATTTCTTCTATTTCAAGATATCATACTTTTTCTTTTTCTTTTTGTGGAAAAGGATTCTGTCATGAAATCTATTAGAAGATTCATCAGCTCCTTTTCAGAATACAACTAAATTTTTCATTAAATGTATAAAATTGTTTGATGAAATTTACAGAGCTATCATCATCACCTTAAAGATAAGTATTCTCCAAGTCCGGGAAGGGAGAAACTTGCAGCATACATCAAAGAATGGAATAGAAGATGTGTTTGGCACTCGTGCATATCTCTCCAAACATAAGTTGGGATTGAATGGGTTACGTTTGTTGAGGTGAAAAATGATACCCCAATTCATGCATTTCATAATTGCATGATTGGAATAGATAATTTTCTCTTGTGAGTGTAAAGCTGAATTTATACTCGATCGCTTTTGCTGAAAACTGAATTGCACGCAATTACCTCAATTTTTCAGAGCATTGAGCGGATTGATCGATACCCATCGCTTTTGCAAAAACAATGTCGCTTTTGTAAGTTGAAAAATTGCATTTCATGAGCGATGTGGCTTGTCACATGAATGCATCAACTAATTATTGCCTACCAACTGGATCTATTAGGCAATAGAAACAAATCTTTTCAATATTGTTATTGAAAAGTATAAATTTAGCATTAATTCTGATTAATTTAGTTTATTAATAACAAGCATCGAAGCAGCATCGATGGTCGATCCAAAGGTCGAACAAAGTTGTTTATAGTGCCTTACATTTACTCTTCTTGTCGTCTGCAATCTGCAATCGACAATCAATGCATCGCAAAATTCTGCGATTGTCCATCACTTTTTAAAGCGATACATCGCAATCGCTCAGCGATCTAGTGTAAACTCAGCTTAACTTGTGTGAAATAGAACACATTTTTATTTTTTAACTAAAACACAAAGAAGGAGGAAAAACATTAAACCAGCATAGTATGCAACACCTCATGTACTGATCACTTGTATTCAACATTTCTCGTTTTGCAATGAAGACCTTCATATTTCCTACGGAAAAAATGTGATAAATGGAAACTCATTAAACATTGAAATTTGAATAAATGGAATTGCTATGTGACTACATTAATATTCATGTTCATTTCTAAGCATCGATTGCTGCATCAAATTTCACTCTCTGCATTTAGCGATAGCTTGGTAGATCTCTAAACTTCTCGTTAGAATAAATCTCAGTGTTGTCTTCTCAAATCTAATGGCGTCATTCAAACGGCTTCTCATTGAGTGTAGTTGTATAATACGTAATAAACCCAAGGTCCTTGTGCTGTTCTATGTAATTATACTGTACACTTTCCATTTATAATTCCATTCTATCGATGTGCAGCAGGAAATATCACCCCATGGGCTATGTGAATAATAAATAGCAAAAAAGAATTGCAACAGGGAAGTTCCTGTAATCTAAAAGTGTTTCATGAATAGTCTGTGTGAATTGCAATATTTCATGTACGGACATGGGGTGTACTGGATTTTTTACTTTCGGCAGGTTCAATCAATTGTGTCCTCTGGATACAATACTGTTTTGTGTTTCGATTTGGATTGACTAAAACAAATTATTGAAATATATCTCTTTCAAGGATATTGCATTTAGATTTAAAAAAATTGTTGAGCAGGGTTTTCGTAATCATTTAACCTTTGCCTCATAAGCAAGTTTAGAATAATTTTGTTTATTCTTTAACAATTTATATTAGAATGTATCTTGTCAATGCAGCATTAGGCTAAAATAAGGTTTTGAACCCCTGAGTTAAAAACCTGATTTTGACCCCTGCGGAAATAATGGTTCGGTCCCGATTTTGGTTGCAATGGGTGCTTTGTTTTCTTGTTATCAGGATATTTTGGTGGGCCAATCAGCTGTCTCATTTTTGGCGACGTTTTGTTTTGTTATGTTTGGGCCGCTATTTAATTTGTCGGAATTCAGACAGGTTATGTTGAAATTTTTTCATATCATTTCCGTCTGGGGTTAAAGGTTTGTTTTCTATAGGCACACATATTTTTGGGCGCAATTTTAATGTATTCTGTTTTTTAATTTAAGAAATAAAGAGAAAAAAAATGAAATTTTCAAGCAAAAAATGATGACAATTTTTTTTTTGAAGATTTTTCCTCATATTTCAAATTGAATGAATTTCAAATGGAGTTACCTAAATGGGTAATTCCATTTGAAATCTACACCCCCTGTGTGGGAGATACAGGCCATGTCTTCTGTAGGTGTATGGATTTCAACTGGAATAGCCCAATGTAACATATGATCCAAATAGAGCAACTCTGCCATCAACTGGCGTAATTGAATGCCAATTGACAAAATCCATACACAATATTATTGTAATCTTCTTAATACCACCATATATATATAAAGTACACCCCATTATATCATCACCATAACATACAGAATGATGTCGCCTACTAAACGACTTGAAGAGATAAAATTGTCTAACAGTAGAAGTAATATTGTACGTGCCGGGAAATTCTGTACAAAATGTGAAATATGTCTGTCTTTTGCTCTGTCTTGTGGTTTAAAAAGGTGAATGACTTTGTATGCAATAAATACCGATTTATGATATGTTGAGGGAGCTCTATAACGATGACTAAAGACGTCTTGACCTACCCTTGACGTAGTTTCCTGACTTTGGTTACCTAGTTTTTGTCCAATATGCTCATTTTACACGATGATTTTTAGGATGATTTTAATGTGTTTGTTTGGTGATAGATTACAAGATTGTTGCTTTTGAAGAATTTGTGAGTTAATAAATCAGATTATAGCTAGTACTCTCAAAGTAGAAAGGTTCACGTTACATTTATTTTCAAGCTTTTCGCATTCCAAGTAGCTATCATGAAATAACAACACACAAATCTAATCTTTTTGTATAAGGAAGCTTAGAATTGCAAATTAAAAAACAAGCGAAATAATTGAAAATTGACAAAGTGTGAACAATAAATTTCCACTTTTATAGTATTGAGTAAAGTTGAGACGAATATACCTAATTCGTCTCAGGAATAAAGCCCATGAATGGTTCAAAATCAACACACTATGCTTTTTTTCTTGTAATCTTATAAATTAAAGGATTCAAATGTTCCATCATACCTATTCATCAATATTTAACAACGATGCGACAACACACGCCGGAACAAGAACAAGCAAAACCTCATACTTAACAACTTGAGGTCAAATTTTAAACCTAGGATTGTAGAATGGAGGTTATGGAACTATGCCACTGGGAATGAGAGAGACTATTGTGGCTAATAGTCAGTGTCACTTCAAATAATAGTACAAAAATAAGGTCAATTTTACAAAAATATCAAATATCAAGTTAGCATTGCTTTAAATTGTAAATAGATCTGCCCCAAGTAAGTCTTAATAATTGACTGTTATCCCATCAAAAGAACAAGCTAAGTCAGTTAAATATCCAAAGGTTGGTAAATATCCAGTGGACAGGTACTTTCTATATACAGATTTTTAGCCAAGAGGTTTCCTACCCGTAGTTCCGCTCTTTTTTTACATGGCACTTTTTTGTCCCCTTTTCAATAATTGCCATTTGCTCAAGTGTGCTACTGATAACTTAGATTAGGCTGTTCCAGTTAAAATCCAAACACCCCCTGTGGAAGACATGACCTTAATCTCCCCCAGAGGGGGTGTGAATTTCAAATGGGGATACCTGAATGGGCGACTCCTTGAAATTTACACACCCCCCTGTATAGGAGAAAAAGGCCATGTCTTCCATGGGGTGTATAAATTTCAACTGGAATAAACCATTTCTGTAAGAAGGACTTCGAGGACTGTTAACCATTTTCAGAAGTGATATATAGACTAAAATTTATTTAATGTGAAAAGCTGAATTGGAATTACTTCATTTTGCAAGTATTTTCATTGAATATAGCCGTTGAGATCCAGCGGAAATAAACCTATACATTATATGGAACCATCATGTTTGCATCAACAAATTGAACCCTGCGCTGGTGTGGACATGTGTTTGCTATTGGGGCATTTTTGCTTTCAATACAATTTTGATTATTAGACTAAATTGTGTGTATATTTTCAGAAAATGATATTGCATGAATGGCGTCATTGTGGAGGCGTAGGTTATAACATCCAACAGTGTGTGTGTATAGAATGCATGGCAGCTTAGCGGGATTTGGATTCAACGCTGGTTTATAAATTGTCATGTCAAATCATTTCAATTGGTAACCCCAGATGTCTGAGGAGGATAAATGATGACACTATTTCTTATTGAATCAAAATGAGTTGTATGTTGGGGTTTGTCTGGTTTTCCGCTGCATCTAAAATTGTGCCTCAGTTCCAGGAGGGGGATATGTTTTTGGGTGGGGATGAAGGTGGGGTGATACTGTTTTGGGTGGGGGATGTGGGTCTAATATGGGAGGTTGATTTTGGTATGAGTAGGAATGTGCTACGGGCACTCTGATTCTAAAATGTTTACCAAATTTAGTGAAAAAAGGACCCAAATGTAAACTAATCATCTAGATTGTGAAATTATTTCTTATCAAAATTTTGCCCATTTTCCCCAAATTTATGAAAATTTTGTATATTTTGCTACAAATAATAAAATATTAGCACATTTTCCGTATTTGTTGAGAGCATTTTGAAAATGCCCCCCCCCCATCTAAACCAGTTTTGTGCAATTTTCAACCCATTGTTAAAATGGACAGATTTGATATGCAACCCTAATGGCAGCTGTACATTCCCATGTACCTAACAAGGAATATTCCACTAAAAACCCTGCCTTCCTAATAATCACTGTTTCCATCATCCATTCTTGTTTTGAAAATGGAATAAGTGCACTCCACACCAGTTCGCCCTGATTTAAAAAACAAATTATCTTTAATCCAAATTCCCTGTAATTCCACCATCTTATTTTATTTCTTCATTGATATTTTAATTCTTTGCTTCCAACTTGTTTCTAGCATAGTCTAAAATTAACGAAAACCTAGTTAGAGATCTGCTTCGCTTTTCATAGCAAAAGTTGCACGATGCTAACAGCTTAATCCAGGGGCTTATTTGTATTAAACAGAAATTGTAACTGCATTTTATTTGTTGTCAAAGCAGTAATATTTATTTCCAAGTCTACATGCTAAAGATGTAATAATTAACAAACTTATATGCCATTTATGTAGAAATGAATAATGGCTAATCTCATTACTTGTTAGTTATTGTTACAACATTATTTGATCCATACAAGAGATTTGGTACATTTAGAGATCTTTAACGTAATACATTTACATTTAGGTTAATCAAACAGTGTATGTTAGGTTAGTAAAACATCCCCCAAGACAGTTTATCTAACGTGTAAGAGAGTACAGAATTAGAGTCGGTGATTACACAAAATAATTGTAATGATGAATCTCGAAACTCTGTTGTGGCTATGATTATGTCTCTGAACTGATGGGTCTTTATTTTGAGTTTTTAAGATGTTACTCAAATACATGACCTAATTCTTCTTATAATCCATATTTAGAGGATGAAAATGTTTATGATATGCATGCATAATATATTGTACCCGTGACTTCTCATCTACACATGGCAGCTATTCCACTTACCCACTTCTGGTAAATAGCAGTTGTGATATTGTGTTATATATTTTGATGTGTCATATTTTGTTAGGGTGCAGCAAATCCTTTACACCCAAATGATGGGTCAGAGGCAGTAAAAATTGTAAATAACGAACCCATTATTTAAACGTATTTACTGCCAAGGAAATATTATTTGGTTGAAAAGGTAGTGCGTTCGCGGAGCCAAAGCATAAGTGACAGCGAGTATTGTGGAAATATTGTACGCGCAGTGCACAATCTGAGGTTACTGTTCCGAACCCAGGCTACTAATGCACACAGCCCGTAGTATGACCCTCTATAACAGACAATAGCCTCTGATTGAGCATCCTATGAACCAAGCGTAAAGCTTTGCGTAGAATGTGTTACGTCACTCATACTGCATCCCACTTTCTTGTGCGCTGTTGTGCAAGAAGAATATAAACTTCATTGTCCTTAAGCCACTTTATTGTAATTTAAGGTCTTTCATGTGATGTGTTTTAACTAATCACAGTGCGCAATTTTGAATGATGGTTCATGGAGGTAATAGAATACGTAATACAGGTAAACTTAGGTTTTGTCAAGTCACATTATGCATGTCAAAGCAATACATATACATCTATGTTTATATTCATGTGAATACTATACCGATTGGGCTATTCCATTTAAAATCCACACTACCCCTGTGGAAGATTTTGGAAATATCTGCCACATGGGGAGTATGAATTTCAAATGGAATGAACACATTACGCAGATCCATTTGAATTTCATACACCCTCTGAGAAAGATTCAACCTGAATCTTCAACAGAGGGGAAGATGGGTTTCAAATGGAGCTGCTAATGTGTTCATTCCATTTGCAATTCATACTCCCCCTGTGGAAGATATTTCCAAAATCTTTCACAGGGGTAGTGTGGATTTTAAATGGAATAGCCCATTTCTCCTGGAACTCAGCTAGGAGGTAATATAAACATGTCTAAATTGAAAATAAGATAGCAATTTGAAAACATGTATATAGTTCAAAATTATCATAGAGAAAATATATACTATATGTTGTATCAGGTTCTACTGTCGAGATGTCTTGTGCTACCATCTAGTAGTAATACGACCACAGCATACTGGTCTGGAATTACTTCCTATGTGTAGTATAGTGACTTATCTAAGTCTGTAAATACTGAAATGGGCTAGTTAAATATCCCAGAGATGTTTTGTACAGGATAAAGTTATTTTGCAAATGGCTAAATATATCATGTTATTCTAGACGATATAATCCAGAGAACAGGTTATTGGCGAGTTAAAAAATAGGCGAGTTAGAGAAAGGCGAGTTAAAATGGCGAGTTACCCCCTGCAGTGTTTTCCGGAAAGTCCATGCGGCGAGTTGTGAATTTCCGGAAAGTCCATCTTGGCGAGTTGTGAATTTCCGGAAAGTCCATGCGGCGAGTTGTGAATTTCCGGAAAGTCTACGCGGCGAGTTGTGAATTTCCAGAAGGTCCACATGGCGAGTTGTGAATTTCCGGAAAGTCCACGCGGCGAGTTGTGAATTTCCGGAAAGTCCATGTGGCGAGTTGTGAATTTCCGGAAAGTCCAAGATTTTGAACCAAAAATGCAGTTTTGGTCAAAATTCAAAAACTGATTATTTAAAAAAATTGATACTTGTATTCTTTGACTCATGTCAGTTCCATAATTATACTTCAGAGGTTGTTTAAATGTAACCCCAGAATACATTGCAGCCACTGATGGCATGTGGTTTGAGAAACACATGGTTATTTTCAGAAAATATCACACTGGGCTCCTGCTGTGCATGGTCAAGGTTGTTATACAACCAGATAAGCTATGTGTCTGCATGCATGCATGTGCAAGAAAACTTTGCTGGTTTCATCTTCTTTTCCCAAGCATTTAAAATATCTTTTGTTTTAAAAACACACGACTTTTTAACTTTCTTGGTGGCAATGTATCCACAAACATTAGCCGTACCAAATTATCAATTCAAAACATAAAAGTCTCGATGAATATTCCATCAACTCACTGTTGGGACTTCATCATAGTGTTACTGTAACTCGCCACCAGGATTTCATAGTGTTACTGTAACTCGCCACCGGGACTTCATAGTGTTACTGTAACTCGCCACCGGGACTTCATAGTGTTACTGTAACTCGCCACCGGGACTTCATAGTGTTACTGTAACTCGCCACCAGGACTTCATAGTGTTACTGTAACTCGCCACCGGGACTTCATAGTGTTACCCATGGGAATATCTAAAAATAGCCTGACTCTGTGGGGGGTAACTCGCCTTTTTAACTCGCCTTTACCTAACTCGCCCATATTGTAACTCGCCTAAAACATGCTCTCTATAATCCAGTGGTTTTACTAGAAGTGGTAGTGGTGTAGGTCTGTCTGTCGGAGAGGGTAAGGGCCCGGGGGCAAGGGCAGATGCGGTAGTTCTGGGTCAGAATTTATATTTGCTGGCATCCTTGTGACTCATTTTGAGGGAAAAGTTAAAGGAAATATTTTCATCCTTTCCAATCTGCATTAGAATTTAAAGGAAATGTTTAATCCCTTTTTTTCTCTGACATCTTGCAAGAACCTATGTATCACAAGTTCACAGAAAAGCTTTCATCCAGTAGCACCCTTAGCCCTCACTGTGCTACTGATAAAAAGGGAGGAGAGGGGACTCTGAGCAACTTCAGAACCCTAACCTAACCCAAATCTTAATCTTTTCATCTAATCCTAATGCTAATCCTAGCACTGCAATCTAATCCCAACAATAATCCTAACCTTTGGTGTGGCAGCATGCATGACAGTTATTCTAAGTCTTGCCAGGAACTCAAATGCACAGGAGCTTCATCATGCAGTAATGGGCATACCATAAAAACTTGATAGCTAGCATATGTGCTTACTATCGAGCACTTTTTTACCAAAGTACGGCGGTTAACCAACTGAGCTGATGGGGTTGAGACACACATTTGCAGGTTTACTTGTTCGTATTTAACATGTATATCAATGATTTGCTCAAAACCCTTTACACTTTTGTGGATGAGGCTCTTCATGTTTGCATGTTTTAAAAGCGCTCGATAGTAAGCACATATGCCAACTATCAAGTTGTTACGGTAATGACTAAGGCCGAAGTTTCATGGAGGATTGGATAGCTCTTGCAGTTGAGTGCTGGCACCAAGGTGTAGGAGGTTGCCACTCCCATTAAAATCCCCATGCTCCTAAAGAAATTCTAGTGCTCCCAATTGTTGTTATATTTACAGTATCTGTAATTACCAGTAATGTACACAAGACAAGGATGTAAAATTTTATAGACTATAGTGCTCATATCCTCAACCAACCAATTTGAAAGGGCTCAAAATCTGAACCCAAGTACCTGTCTGAGTTAAATTGCTGCTGGATATGCATTTGGAGAGTTATGGTTCATTCTATGATGAAGAACAGCAATATATTTGGATGTTATAGGAACAGTTTGATTGTCTTGTCACATTGGCTTCCTATTACAGCCTCACAGGTGTTAAAATCTTTGAAGTAATCAAAGCAGAGTTTGGTTGCTGATCCCAACCTGTCTTTGCAGGTTCCCAATTTCTTTCCCATATCTTAAATTTTAGAAATAGCCTATTAGTCTGAAGGGTCGTTAGGCACCAGAGACAAATTTGTTTGATCTTTGGATCGACCGCTGATGCTGCTTCGATGCTTGTTATTAATGAATTATCAACTAATTAATCAGAATTAATGCTAAATTTGTATTGGTCAATATCACTACAGGTACAAATTACTAATATTTATCCCAATTAACAATAGTTAATTGATTTCACAAATAATAGGGATCGACCAAGCACCGATCATGACCGATGGTCGATCGAAAGATCGAACTAATTTGTTTCTATCGCCTTAGTCCAAAAGGGGTTAGGATTTAATGCATTTTAAGTTGGGATTAGAGTTAGGGATAAGCATTAGCATTAGGGTTAGGAATAAGGTTTAATAGGGTTAGGGTAAGTGTTATGATTATGGTTATGATTTAGGGTTAGGTTGAAATTTAGAGACTACCCTATGATTAGTTTTTTTTACTGTAACTTGATATTGAATGTTTTCCTACTATTCTGTCTTGCATTTTGCAAGTTTTACTTACACATGCTGAGAGCTGTCTAAAGCACCCTGGTTAAAAGTCCTAATTAGTTTCCATATTTATTGATTTTGTTTGGCCTTGACTGAGATAGATTTGACCGCGGCATTGATTTTACCAATCAAGGACCACAAAGACGGAGAGATATGTGCTATAATGACTTTCATAATATAAAAGAAAATCAAGCTTGTTATAGCATGATCACTTTTTGTTGATTTAGGTTCGCAGCAGTTGTTATTGCGTTAAGGCCAATCTTCATTCTTAATCTAATATACCGGTTTACAAAAAAAATATTGATTCAATTTATAAGGTCATGGAGGTTTTTATTATATCGGCATGTCTTTTCTGAGTTTTGTTTCTGGAATTGAATAAGGGCATCATAAATTGATTTTCAGGTTTAACCCCTGCATGTGCGTATTTTGCAGCTTACAATATAATGAACGTTTGGCTGATTCTACAAAGATGCAAACACGGGTAGAATATGATAGGCATGCTGCAGTTAACCCTTTTAATCAGAACACATACTCTTCTCATAAACATATATGAAGTAATACAGTAATGAAATATCTAAAATCACACCTATTTAGGCTTCTTAATTAAGCAAACTATGCAAGGTTTGGATAAGATTATTACAAAAATCAGACCAACTAATCAGCCAACTAACTATCCAACCATGATTATAGCCCTAATAATAATGGTAAAAAGTGTATGTATAATGGTAAAAGGTGCATTATATGATTAGTCCACTAACATGTTACTTCTTTTTGCCGTTGCTTTGTCAAGCTTTTTTATAACTCTCACCGTATGATAGCGAAATGATGCAACTTGTAAAGACAGAAAGATTCGAGCCAGGTATACCAACTTGGTGTGGGGAACAAAGACAAAGACAAGATAAAAACTAATGCAGTATGTAAACCAGAATGGTGTACATGCACTGTTACGTTTGCATTAGAAAAAATCCAAAACCACAGGGATGGTAGACAAGGTTAACAAAAATACAACCGACGTTTCGAGCAGATAAACTGCTCTTCTTCAGGGACAGACAACAAAATATAAAAGCAAACAATGTAAACTACATGACTGTAAAATAAAATTTAAGTCGAAAACTGTAGGCAAGTTCAAATAGAACTCAGTAGCAAACAAAGCTCAGAGCAAAATAAGCACGTCTTACCTCTATGAAAGACGGTTCACTACCGTAAATTGTAAAGACAATAAAAAGAAGACACTTTTAGCTTTTGCCAAAGTATGTACCATACAGTTAAGTGACCTATGACAAAAGACAGTAACATGAATATGTAACAACCTGTTTTCCCATGTTAGTCATTGAAAAGTCAACCTCAACTATGGAAAATGGAAGTACATTGCTGGTGATGAAATTGGAGATACATCCTTATAGGTCTGCATAAATCTGCAAAGAGGCGGAGGACACCAAACATTTTTTTGGCCTAGTTTTGCACTCTAGTTAAGGTACCCAAACAATCCATGCACTTTTTAAGCATTATTCAGCTTATTTAATATAAGATAGACTTTAATAATCATAATATCATCTTGTTTTTATAAAAGACAAAAATCAATGCATATTAGCATTGGGAAATGATTTTTCTTTGATAAGGTCACGCACAAGGTTGTTGATCTTCGTGTGGCATAGTATCATTAAAATCTCTCATAACATACATGATTCTAGCAACTCCTTTCTTGCTGCCCATTTCTACAGTGCTTGTGTTACCTTTTAAGTGTAAGGTAATGATGCCTCAGTGAAACAGCTTTATGGAGAGTTTTCACTGGTGAATGCACATGTTGGGTTTACACTCTACAATATGGGTTTTCAGTAGATGCCTGAAGTGATGGCACAGACCAACATTGTTTGGCCCTTGAGCAAAACAAAGTGTGTATTTGGCCCTCAAACACATATTTTTGAAAATGTGAATGGCCCTCTTTGGCCAACGAGGAAATATAATTGAAAACCCAGCTCTAGAACAACATTTTTTCACTGATTGTTACTGATTTTTTTATTGTTGTAATTTTTACATATAAAGATTGTGGTGATTTCAGAACTTACTGACCAAAGCACTCCAAAAATCTCTAAACATGTTGATAAATGTTTACCAAACATTGTGGTCAAGATAGAAATTTGGTCTATTCAAATGGATATTGTCAATACCAAGGATTGTTGAAACAATACCATGCCTATGATAATTTCAAAACATGCTTAAAACCATTTTCAACAAAATATTAAACATAATAAGAGTTTGATCTACTATTTAGCATCAGCATTTTGTACTGCCACAAACCAGAGAACAGAAAATGCAGGCATAAATAGAAAACAAACACTTTGTACTAACAAACTTGCTCTTATCGGACGTACTTGTATTGCTGTATAGAGGGTTAACAGTAAACGTCATCAACAACTAGACGAAAGATGGCAGTATTGAATACAAGCAATGTTTGGGAGATGTGGAGTGCTTTCATTGCATAACTAATCTACTTCATGACTTTGCATGTTTTAAGCTTCCCCAAAAAATATCCAACTTTGTGATTCCCCCATCCAAATTGTCAGTATTACTGCAAGAATATTTAAACCAATACTAGGTGTGTTTGTACTTGAAACTATTCCACTTTTAAATATGGTTACTAGATTTGAAAATGTCAATTTTAATGTGGAATATTTGATTAAACTTTTGTTCTTAATAAACCATCTAGGGGTGCGAATCTTTAGGATTTTCCTGATTTCAGGATTTTTATGTGCCCAAAAGTTATGCAATTTTATTGATTTTCTGTCCATTTTGGATTATTTTAGCCCAATTTTACACTGTTTTTCATGATCTTCTGCTATTTTCAGGATATTTTACAAGCTTTGAATCACACCCCTGCCAAACATAGGCAGTAAAAAAACAACAGCAAAAGTGGAAATTTGTGCATTTTGCTAATGTTGATCTGTTTCTCTTGTTTTTAAATTCGCAATTTTAAGCTTCCTTACATTAACCTATACACAAAAGGTATATATTCACGCACTGCTTTTTTCACAGTAACTGCTTGCATGCGAAAAGCTCAAAAATAAGTACAGCATGAAACTTTCCACTTATAGCAGACTTGAAGAGCATATAGAATTTCCAAATCTGGTGGAAAGCAAAAATACGGAGGGGGTAATGACCACACGGGATTTGTACGTACATTAACTCGGTACTTAAAGGATTAAGATTTCAATTTTCATGTGTGGATGTGTTGTGCAAAGTTGTATCAGGTGATGAAGGAAAAATAAAAATAACATGGTATGAAGAATGGTAAAGCATGAGGAATTACTAGTATTTAATGCTGGCAAACTGTATTAGGTTTCATTGTACAGAGATGAGGAAATTGAGTGGGCTAGGTTAAGTTTAAGGCGATGCTGGCACATTTTGTAATGTTACTTTGATTTTTTTAATTTGAAATCTGTGGGGATGATATGAAAATATGATGCACATCTTGAATAGTTCATTAGGTTTCATTGTACAGAGATGAGAAAATTGAGTGGGCTAGGTTAAGTTTAAGGCGATGCTGGCACGTTTTGTGATGTTACTTTGATTTTTTTAAATTGAAATCTGTGGGGATGGTATGAAAATATGATGTGCGCCTTGAATAGTTCATTTGTCATGACTTGGAAATGGGAAGGGACTTAATGTTATTTTAAGTCATAAGCATAAATGTTGTTATTACATATCTCGAATATCAACAATATTTTAAAAGCTACAAATAAGCTAGCATTGAATATTGTACACCTTAATCACAGAGATGTTGATGCTGGTGGTGTGTGATTCAGTCTTGAATTTAAAGATGATGAATTTATTTTTAAAATTCATACTGAAAGTTTCTTGACATTTGCTGATTCTGCGAAAAATAACATTGTTCCAGGACATTCATCTTTAATATGGTGAAACAAACCAGGGACTGTATTTTGTAATTTACAGAAGAGCATTATTCTGGGGCCTTCAATGAGAGCTGTTTAGAGCATTTACAATAGAATGCTCTCAAAAGAGAATGGTCAACTAAGCAGAGCTAAATATCACTCTCGTATATCAGATTTAAGGTGGCTGTGTACTCTCAGACATGCATGTAGTAAAAGTGCAATAACTTTGTAATTATTTGCATAAAACATATAAAAGTATACATTTTTATGATACTGATTTGGGGTAAAAACAACAATTATGAAGAAAATCACAAAAAAAGTGAGTTTTTGGCAATATTTGTTAGGTACATCATAACAAAAAACACTCTTTCCAAAATATTTTATTTTGTTTTTAGCTCAATCTTGAGGCTCCATTCCAAAAAGCGGTTTTTTTATTTTTTGATATTGGCCTTATTTTTTGAGATATTGACCATATAAGGCATCAAAATGAACTTTTTAAAATTCAAAACGCCTATTTGCACAAAATCGGAAATAGACCAAAATATAAAAAAATGAGAAAACCGTTTCTTGAGTCGATCATGCTTTTTACGATGATCATATTTGCTTACCTATAGATGCTGTATTTATTGAGTTATCGTGTACCTAAATCGTCATTTTACCGAGAAAATGAACATTGAAATAATGGCCGTTGAAGTTTAAAGTGGTCACATTTTGCACTTTCATCGAATCTCACAGGAGAATGCGACAGTTTTCGTTTTTGTAACTTATATTACGTGAACATCGGGTAAATCCACAGCCCCTTGAGAAGTTTGAGCGAAATCCATTCATAACTTGATATTTAAATCGGGGAAAGAACTTGAAAAAACCCACATTTTATCAGCTAAAGCGGAGCCATTTGACCACTAGGTTTTTGTGAAATCAGTGCTTCCGTGGTGTTTCCATAAGATGCGCCACGCATGCAGATAAGCGTCGGCGTATGCGTCGCGTATTTGTGCGTTAACAAATTGCGCGACACGCAACGCGATGAGTTGTTGCTTGCGTGTACCTTTGCTGGTACAACAAATATTTTCTTTCCTTTTCAATTTCAAACACGAGTGGAATAGTGAAATAAAATCCTTAAAATATTGCAGTTGGAGTTTACAAATCTGGATTTTCATTCCTTGTATTTATAAAAACATAACAAGGTACAAACATATCATAAAAACTCAATTTTGAGAAAGAAACAATGGCTAGAGTACACAGCCGCGTTAAGGAGAGCAGTAGAGAGCGAGAGCTATTGCTCTCACTCTCCCCAAAAGGCAATCCCTGACAAACATGATCATGAGGTGCACCAGTAATCTGCTTCAATTTGATGTAGTGCAGTTGAAAGGGCTGTTGACTGGATATCATGAGTGCACTGGTTCGATCCTGGCCGGGCCTGATTTATTTTCCTCTCTCAATTTATTTTCCAATATCTTTTTAATCAGCTTTGAGGAAGATTTATGTCTACATGAATATTGAAATGGCTAATAGGAATGATATTGATCAACTGACTTATTGTTCTCTTTTCTGTGTTTTCTTTCAAACTTCTACAGAATATTGAAGCTTTGATGTCAGAAGGAAACAAATCCAGGACGGTAGCGGCCACCAACATGAATTCTGAGAGCAGTCGATCACATGCAGTATTCAACATCACAGTAACACAGACACTAACTGATATAGAATCAGATGTAAGTACAAAACATTATAATTTGGTTCACCTCAAGTTCGGTAGTGACGTCAGCAAGTGTGCCGCCAACAAATCGCCCCTGTACGTGTGTGTGTGTACACATATGATAATGCGGCGAGCGAAATATGCATGTACATCACTACCGAACTTGAGGTGAACCAAATTATAGCATCTTTGACATGCTCATCTCTACACTTTGGGAATAAACCAAACGTTCGATGACATCCTACAAACGAAAGTGCTGTCATTATATAGCCCCTCCCTCCCTGAAACGTAAGTGTAAAATGTTGTAAATTCTGTCCTGAAAATCAACTTTGACTGATATTGTAACTAGATATTTTACATATGTAATCAAACTTTTTGACCGGCTCACTGCCTAACGAAAGGAGGTCATCAAACTTGGTGTGTTCCCTTATAAAACATGCCAAAGATGTCAGTTGGCTGGTTGCAACATTTTTGGTGTGTTTCACATCATCATGGATATATGAAAAGTTAAAATGCAATATCGTCAGCCTGCTACGCTAATTGTTTAAGTCATTTTTTGTAATTTTGAGAACAAGGAACAAAATGTGGTTCAAGCATGCATCAGTTATGTAATCACCCTAATTATTCCTGATTATTCTGTTTAATTTGTCTCCTTATTATTTGTTCTTGTGCAAAGATTGGTGAATAAATATGTTAAAATGCATGCTTGAACCATATTTTGTACTTTGTTCTCAAAATTACAAAAAATGATTTTGGCAAAAAGCATAGCAGGCTGACGATATGGAATATAACCAAAGGCTGGCTGCCTTGTGCATGGTGTGTTAGTTCCGTAATAAAATCAAGTTCTCATCTGAAAACCAGTTCACAACAATGTAGCAGGCATGATGCGATAACAACACAGTCAATGTTACTCTAACCAGATTACAGAATAGTCCCACATCTTGAAGAAGTTTTTCTGTTGCTAACAATGCGTTTGAGTGAAAAGTTTTGGCTGACAACCGAAGTTTGTGGTGGAAAACAAAAATTGCTGCAGAGAACCGAAAAGGCATTGTTGATAAAATGCTCTGGAAAAATATGCGGGCGGATTTTAGGTTTCTCTACTCAGTACTGGAAATCTGAAATCCTTTTCACAATGCAATAATGCATATTGCATAACAAACGAGATGGATTAACCTCTGATTTGACTTCCGGTAGAGAAACCCAAAATCTGTGTATTTGCTGGTGCTTAGGCTTAAATGCTTCTTATAAAGTTTGTGTATCTGTCTGTAGTTTTTGTCTGTGTTTCTCGTGTAACCTTTAATGTACACTGTTTGCAACATTTCTTAATACAGAAATCACTAATCTGGTGTTTCTACCATTCTTTTCTAACATAGGAACATGGCGTGACATTAAATGTGGTAAGCCTATGCATGCTTCCTTCTGGCAACACTACTTTTGTATCACCCTGAGTCAATTTGAAATATTTTTGTTTAAGCAGAGTATACACATTAACTTTTGCACCAACCACATTTTTTTTCAAAGTCATTAAGGTTTGATTAAAAGAAAGAGCAGTTGGGTAATGGCACACAATTTTTACATGGAGTAATTTATTGGATTTTGTGCATATGTTTGTATGATTGATTATGTTTAGGACTAAAACTAAAATTGTTATTATAAACTTAAACCACTTCATTTTGGTAAATCAGTACATTTTTAGAAAAATTTCCAGAATTGATCATTATTGTCTAAATTGCAGGTATGTAACCAGCCTGGTCATTTGGCTATTCCATTTGAAATCAGCCATCCCCCTGTGGAAGATTTAAGAAAAGTCTTCCACAGAGGGAGTGAGTTTTTCAACTGGAATTGGCTAGTGTTAATTAGTTTGAAATTCATACTCCCCTTTATGGCTTTACCTAGATATCTTCCACAACTGGAATTTTTCAAATTGGAGTTACCCAATTGGCAATTCTATTTGAAACCCATACTCCCTCTGTGGAAGAGTTTAGCTAAATCTTCCGCAGGGGGAGTGTGAATATCAAATGGAAAAGCCAATTGAGATGTTTGTCCCGGTTGGGAGAGGAAACATGATTACAGCCTACTCCCTTGTTATGACCCTATTTCTTTACAAGCACATGCACCATATCAATAACACTTGGGATAAAACATTTCTTATTAAAAAACCTCATTTCAAAACTTTCTTGTGTCAAAATTTCAATCACTACTTCTAAACGTCGTATATCACATCTCCAGTTGCTATGTTTCTCAATACTTAGTTTTGTGAGTTTTTTACTCAGTATCTTCCTCAGCTGTTAATTTTGTTCAAATTTCATACATGTTGCTATTACTGTTGTTGTGGAATGTCAAACAATTTCTATAGAATCTTGCTTCTATGTTCTTTTCTATTGAAGTATGTCCAATGTCCACTTTAGTAGAATCCTCTTAAATTAATTTCAGTGCACATTTTTTTCTTTCATATTTTCTGTTGTAATTTTCTTTTTCTTGGCATGTTGGTGTTAGTATCTGTCCTCCAGATATTTGGTTATTCCAGGAGAAATCCATATGCCACATATGGAAGACATGACCTTAATCGCTCACACAGGGGGTGTAGACTTCAAATGGAGTCACCCATTTAGGTAATTCCATTTTAAATTCACACTCCCTGTGTTGAAGGTTAAGGCTATGCCTTCCATAGGTTGTGTGTGATGTTCAAGTGGATCAATCTATTGCCTTAATATTATACCTGTCTTTGAGAAGGGCAAGGCTTCCGAGAGAGGAACGTAATGCCACTGTTTTAAGATATAAGGTTAGGATCAGGATTAGGATATACTTTGTTTTGGATAAAGGTAGGGATTGCATTTCAGGGTTAGGTTTGAGAAAAGAGTTATGATTGGGTTTTAGGATTAGGTTTAGGATAAGAGTTATGATTAGTTTTTAGGTTGGTTTTGGAGAGGATTTGGATTAGGCCTGGTTTTTGGATGACCAGTGACACAATCATCATAAAAAATTTGAAATCTGAATAATCAAACTCGGCTGACTTAACACAAATTACACCAAGATAAGCAAACAAAATTCAGAAACCCTGCATTGAGTTTTGCTCATTGCGGAACAAATTTCTACTTGAAACTCCGCAAAGCAGGGAATTTGATATCCTTTTTATAAAATGTGTGGGCTACTAAACATAGAGGACTGTGCTACTTGTACCTTATACAACATGTGTGCGAGGTTGACAGAGGTATCTCTGCAAGAGTCTAATAGCTGCCTTGTATAACATCAAAGCTCTAGCTGACCTGAATTTCAAGTCAATTAATTAAAATTTCGATATGTGGCAAATGTTCAAAGTTGTTACTCTGATCCACCTTGAATAAGGAACAAGTGTGTGCGAATGGTACAACAATGTGCTATTTTCGATCTAGTTAAGCCTAAAATAATGTCAATTTTGGTCTTACACAGGCCTAAAGGAGCCTGCATATTGCAAAATTTGTTTGATGTGGTCAAGTTATTTACCATGTCAAAGTATTTTGAGCCAAAGTGGACATGTCTCCTCCAAAAGGGTACAAATTGAGGTAACTTTTATTATTCAAGTTTTGGTCAAGTTTGTCTAGGTGAACTTTCCCCCTGCACACCCAGGTTGGTACACCACTGACTTGACTGCAACATGATCAAAAGATTGCCTTTCCAGTTGAAAAAGTACACATGACAGCAATGGCAGCATTCTTACTCTGTGGCTGTCAAGATGACTTATTCAAGACTGTAGTCACCATATTCCTACTCACCTCTGTCTCTGTTTACACTATATGCCCAGCATTACCAAACCTGAAAATTGGTAGCCCAATTAGACCAGTTATATTTTCACTATGACATCTTCCATTTCCTGTCTAATGAAAACCAGTGGTTACGAGTGACGGTGCTAGGAATCTGGTTTTTTTTTTTTGGGGGGGCAAAGTGAATTTTGGGGGTGGGGAAAAAGTCAACAAATTTGCTGCAAACATTTTCATAATTTTGTTTTGTATGGGGAGAATTTACCTTCATGCCCCCCATGGAACCGCTCCTGATGGTTTATAAGAAAAATTTTGGGTGACTTTTCAACATTTGTCCCTCTGTGGTTTTCGGTTGTTTCCTGTCCCATAGAAACATAAAGGTAAAAGGAAAAATTGGGCTACTTTTCGGGGATTTGACCCTCGATTTTGGGCTGCAACATTCTGGCAACCCTGTATATGCCTACATTTGTACATCCTAAATGTCTTTTTCTATATCTCTGTGTGGTAAATCTGTTTGCACTCTGATACTAAATTTTGTCTTATTTTCTGTTATAATTGTGATGGTTTTTAATACTTTCATTTATATCTTGTGTGGTTTGTGATGTTATAGATGGTAGGCCCCATCCTACGTGTTCCCATTCAACAAAATCAAAAACAAAATACGAATCAAGTATGTTTTAGTTATGTCATTGATCATTTTCATTCAGAATTATTTGAAATTTATAATTGTGAACTGATATACATTGCATTTATTTCTCAAAACTAGCATCAAATCTCTAAGACTAAGATTTTGTATCACATTGTAAGTTTTCAAATACTATGTTTACTAAAAATTTCATTCTGTTCAAGATTCTGTACATAGGTAATTTTATAATGTGTGATATACCGTATTTAGTCTATTAGTCTGCCCTCTAATAAATGCCCACATCAATTTTTAACAAAAATGTTTCACAATGCTGAAATTTCCATGCTATCTTGTGTAAGTAAGCTTACCAACGGTCCACACACAAGTAGTAATTGCCGAAAATGACATTGCAAACCCGGAAGTGAACCAAAAGTCATTGATCCTAAGTTCATACTTCCTTCAATCGGGCATGATTTTTAAGCTTTCCTAATGAGTTTTTCTGGAATTATAATTGTAAATTAAAAGAAGACCTAATAAATGCACCCTCTTTCGAAAATGTCACGCCACAGACATTTAATAGAGTAAATACGGTAGTTAAATTCAATAGAAATTTTTATCATTGTGATCTACAGAAGCCAAAAAATGTAATACAGATCCAATTCTTTTCCAAAAACAGTGCTAAACATTCAAATTGTATATGTTATCAGAAATTGGAAATAGGTGTGTGAGCTATTTGTAATTGAATAATTCCAGTAGTCAACCAAAAAAAAACTCACATTTTTGTGATATATGTGAGCTGTATTTAAGGGTGGGGTATGAGCGTTTGGACAGTATTTTTGTGGGACATGAGAGCACCTCAGGCGTGTCGAATTGCATTCTGAATCTGAAGCATGTCTTTCTGATATCAAATTTCATTTTTGAAATTCACGATATAATACAAATTTTATGACAAATTATTAAAATTTGATATTTTTCAAATTTTGATATATAACAGTCCTCGAAATAAATTTTATAAATCTAATGATATATTCTTAAAGTGTATGTAGCTGGGAGGAAAAGCTGACGATCAATTGAAAATGTTGACCTTTTATATTGAAGATATGGATTTTTTTTTGGTGTGTTTTGGGGAAAAAAATCTTCAATACAAAAGGTCAAAATTTTCAATTGATCGTCGGCTTTTCATCCCACCTACATACACTTTAAGTATAAATCATATGATTTATAAATTTAAATTCGAGTACTGTTAAATATAAAAAATATCAATTTTTAATGATTTGCCATAAAATGTGTATTACATTGCAAATTTCAAAAAATCAAAATTATTTGATATCAGAAGGACATTCTTCATATTCAGAATGCAATTCGTTATGTCTGATGTGCTTTAATGTCCCACAATAAATACTGTCCAAACGTTCATACCCCACCCCTTAAAGCTCGCATTTTGAATATTAGCCACTCACTGATTCAGAGTTTATCTCATCTTCCTTTCCTCTCCTCTTTTCCCCATATGTGTTCCTCCTTAGAATGGTGATGTTGGAAATGTGGTAAGGTTTGGTGTAGATAACATTAACAGTGCTTTTCTTATGTTGTTAATGGCTAGTTTATTGCAGAAAAGAAAGCCTTAGCTTTGTAGAATGTTTGTCATAAGAATAATCGTAAAAATAGTATATTCCCATTGTAGTTATCATCATTGTTATCTTGTGCTTTGTCATTGATAATCATCAGTGTCATCGCCCTCTTCGTCACTATTTATAATTTGGGAGAGTGTGGCAGAATGGTTCGGTTATCATGACAAATTATTACAATAATTTTGGTGCAGAGTAGGATTCTATTTCACATCAAGAAATCTTTATGAAGCAAGATGCTTTCTTTTCAATGTAAAGCTGTTATATTCTATATCACATGCTGCCTCTGTATACCACAATTTAATTATTATCATGATTATGTTGCATGCAGTTGTATCACTAAAGCTAATTAATTAGCAATCTTGTAGACATAACTATAAGGACATGCTTGTGCACTACATTGCTAATTGCAAGGTTTTGATTATTCACTATTTTATATTCATAATTGTTTGGTATCATTACGCCATAGACCATTTTGTATGGTCTACAAAACTGTATGATATTATGCTGATGAAGCCTGCAAGTGTGCAAATACTTCAGGGGGTACCAATAATTTATTTAATACCCTATTGTTACACTGATGCCCATCGTGATATCTATTGTCTACCAGGTCTCAAGTCCATACTTTGCAACACGCATTGGTATGAGGCAATTTTTGTGTGGGGAATCTCCAGATATTCAAAGAGAAAAATTACACATAAAATAATTTGCTAAACTGTAGATTTATCTAGCACAGCTATTATAGAGGGCAGCAGTCACACTGCACAGTCTGACTTGCCTTATCAGAAGGCTATGGGTATGGGCCAAGCACAGACTACTACAGACTATTTAAGTCCCCGTGCATTGTATGCTGTGAATTCTCGCATATTCATGAGGGCCAATCATTCGATTGTGCCATGTCTAACAATCGTTACGTGCATACGCAATAGAGCTTTGGGTGTCTTTGCGTTTACGCTAAAAAACATAAAAAATATGCCTATTGCATTTCTTTGAACATTCGGCCCTCATTATCAAGTCATACTGAGACTTTGATTGCTTGGAATTTGTCTGCTATATCTTTCGTCCATGGGCCAAGTAAAGTAAACTTGTATGGGGATAATGCATATCCAGAATCCCAAACTTGGGTCTGGTTTGCTTAGCCAATTTGCCACTGAAATGAGTTGCCAAACTGATTTTCTAACTCCTTCCCTAAACCATCAAAGCTGTTTGTGTTGGATTTGAAGCTTGAAATGAGTTTAGGGTATCATCAATAAGTATTAGTTTGTGCAAAATCAGGCTTGTGATTGTTTAAAGCTGATATTGCGCATGTTTGTTGCTGCATGCCCATTTCTGTTGCTAGACCATTTATAATAATTACGCTTGTTTATAGACCAATATCTTTGCAGGCATGATCAGGTCTTGTTTATTACTCATATTTCCAATAAATTATAACAAAAGTGATGAAATGGACTGCTTTGCCAATCCTGTTGATGCGCACATTGTTAAAAAGCACCTAAAAGGGCAGACGAGCTATGCAGGCACTCACACAGTGTACACATGCTAATGCAGCCAACAAAACATTTCAAATACAAGAATCTTCAAAAAGTGTTTGCAATATTTATTCAAACTCACAGCAGTCTCTGTGTAACATGTCTAATATTAACATTGTCTAAAATATATATTTTATCTTGTATTTTATGTGATATATTTGTATAAAGGCCTGTACATATTCATTTATTATATTTATAATGATAATAATTCACCAAGACTAATATTTACAAGTACACTTACTTTTTATCATCTTTGGTACAATATTTCTACTATTTTCACATTATCCAGTGCACACATGCAAACTTCTTTCCCCTATACTGCAGATATTCAAGTGTTTTATATTTTGTTTTGTTTTTCACTTGAATATTTCTTGTCAGATTTGAATTGATGGTACAGGGGAGTCCAAAGGTTGCTTTACAAAACATTTGAAAACACATTTAAATTAGGCAAAAAAAAAAGATTATTTGTCCTCCACCGACCGACCCTAATTTGGAAAATCTGGAAAAAAGTTATTTTTTTGTTTTACTGTACAAATGAATACTGACCCTAATTTTGGAAATTCCAGAAAAAGGTTTTTTTTCAACATTTTTAACATCCTGAAAGTTTTTTTACAGTTTCTACACACTTTTAAAACTGTTTTAAAAAATGAATGTAAAGAAATATCCCAATTCAGAACTTTTTAGGCTATTAAGCTAATTAAAGGCACAGATTTTTTTTTATCCCGATCGACCTAATTCTTAAAAAGTTGTGGAGGACAAGCAAACAGTCTTTTTTGGGCCTTACAGAGAAAAGACTTATGGAATTATTTTGATACCCAACTTATAAGCTGTCTCGCCTGCATTTTTATGATACCATGTTTGATTTCTGGATACTTCGTAACATATGTTCATGATGTACCATGTTTTTGTTGTTCATCACAAAAACAATTTATATTACATTATGATATGCACAATTTTGTTATTGTCTGTAAAAACAGCAGACCACACAAACAAGAGTGTTGTCTGTTTGTGTTGAGCTTGAAATGAAGTGCACATAGATTGGAGTAGCAAGTAACATTCCATCTTATGATAAAATGGGATAATTATGTTAAATGTTAGTGAAATTCACCACAAATCATTTGTTAATTGGGCTATTCCATTTAAAATCCACACTACCCCTGTGGAATGATTTATGCAATGTCTTGCACAGGGGGAGTATGAATTTCAAATGGAATGAACAAATTAAGCGTAAAAACCTGATATTTTGCTCGCTACGTTCGTAAATTATGGGACTTTTTGTATATGTTTGCGGCCACACACCCCTGCGTACCTCTAACAAAGATTGAACTTAATCTTCCACCAAGGGCGTAATGGAGCTGCCTAATGTGTTCATTCCATTTGAAATTCATACTCCCCCCGAGGAAGATACTTCATAAATCATCCACAGGGGTAGTGTGGATTTTGGATGGAATAGCCTATTGCATCCTTACATATTACAAGTTCACCAAAAGACCATTCCCATTTTGGGTTTTTTTTTTAGCTGAGAGAGTCAGTCAACAAAACTATTCCTTAAACTTGGGCCTTACATCTTCCAGTAGATTTCAAAATCTTTCTATGTTACTCAAAAGTTGTAAGTTTACATTTACATGTGAATCTATTTACAAGACATCGTCACAATTTCGTTGATTTAATATGTGATGTTTTTACACAGGTTACTGGTGAAAAAGTGAGTAAAATCAGCCTTGTGGATTTGGCCGGTAGTGAGCGTGTGCAGAAAACGGGGTCCACTGGAGAGAGACTAAGAGAAGGCAGCAATATTAACAAGTAAGTTGATTATTGCAAATCTTGGTGCATCCTTCATGTAGGATGCTTAGGCTTAAAACAATAATGGTATGTCTCAAAGCCCTTGGCAGTTTAAAAAAAAAGATCTTTTTTTCAAGTAGATCATGTCATTCAAAAGTACACAGCATAAAATTGTGGTTCATTTACACAATTTTGTTGTTTATGTTTGCATTTTCTCAGTTCAAATATCAAATCAAGTAAATTTTCTTCAAAATATTTCTCAGAATTTCACGATTTTTAAGGCAAAAAAAAGTAAATAAAAATAAATTTGCCGTTTCAGCTGAAATGGATGTGCAAAGAAAAATGAACACGCGCAGGAACTTTGAGACAACATTTCTTTTTTGGCCTCGTCAAAAGAAACTAGAAGAAGCACAAAATCAGGTAGTAACTAACAGCTGCACTTGGATAAGTGCTTCTTTTGGATAATGTTGGTCAAATGTTTAAGGGATCTGGAATGAGCATTTTGAGCATTTCGACGGTATTTTTTGTGGGAAATGAGAACACATCAGACGTATCGAATTGCATTCTGAATACGAAGAATACCTTTCTGATATCAAATAATTTTCATTTTTGAAATTCACGATATAATACAAATTTTATGACAAATTATTAAAATTTCATATTTTTCACATTTTTGATATATAACAGTCCTTGAATTAAATTTTATAAATCTAATGACATATTCTTAAAGTGTATGTAGCTGGGAGGAAAAGCCAACGATCAATTGAAAATTATGACCTTTCATATTGAAGATATGGATTTTTTTCCCAAAAAGACCTAATTTTTTTTGTGTGTGTTTTGGGGAAAAAAATCCATATCTCCAATATGAAAGGTCAAAATTTTCAATTGATCATCAGCTTTTCATCCCACCTACATACACTTTAAGTATAAATCATCAGATTTATAAAGTTTACTTCGAGTACTGTTAAATATCAAAAATATCAATTTTTAATAATTTGCCATAAAATGTGTATTACATTGCGAATTTCAAAAAATCAAAATTATTTGATATCAGAAGGACATTCTTCGTATTCAGAATGCAATTTGATATATCTGATGTGCTCTCATGTCCCACAATAAATACTGTCCAAACGTTCATACCCCACCCCTTAAGTGATTGATTTGAGAAGCTAATTTTTGCTCAATTATAGCTGTAAATGTCTATGCTTCTTGGTGTGCTTGTGTTATACTTTTTTTTAATAATATTAAATTTTCACTCCTCGTGAAAAAAAAATTATAATACAAAATTTTTTCAACTCATGCAATAAACAATATCATATCAGACTTTCCCAACATTATTTTATAATTCCAAATTTTTTCCACTTCGTAGAATATTGATTTTGCAAAATTTATCTAAATTGTGTTTTTACCTAAAATCCTGTTACATATTTTTTTGTTTTAGCACAAAATATAATACTGTGTTTACATCGGCATAAATGTTTGTTGTCCATACAAATCACTATTTTCACACTTCACATGTAAAGTCTATCAAAGTATCATATCTGTTGCATGTCACAAATGGCAGCATCCATAGTTGATCAATGTTAAGTTATTCCCATAGTATCTTTATTTCAACAGGAACATGTTCTTATCGGCTCAAAGTTTCCCCCCTTTTGCCCATTTCATCATTATGATATTCATAATCTGCTTCATTTGTAGTGACTATATCTATCATGTGCAGACAATGTGGACGTTCTCGCTTTTCAAATTCATAGAATACCTTCAGGTAGCTATCAATGTGGCCCTTATCTGCCAGTGCTGGGAAGGCAATGGATCGCATTCCTTCTCTATCAGCAAGACGTAGTGCCTTTAAAACCGCATTTTCAAACATCCCAGGATTTGGGGATACCTGAACATGAAAGATGGCTCTATTGTATAATGGCAGGTTCCCAGCTGTTGTCATGACAACTCCAGATTGAGTATTGTGGTGTCCTTGGAGACGTTGTGTTTCATATTGTTGTCTCACTGCATTTCCAGCCATATCAAAAATGCCCAATCTGCCATAAATGTCATCTGCATAAGTAAAGTTCACAATTGACATGACTTGAAGATTGGTTATATTCCCATTTTTTAGGGTTACATTCACCTTAGTTCCGTAAGCAAAGTCTATGCCTGTAGCTGTTCCAGAACCTTTAGCCTCCCCAGAAGGATTTAGTCGTAAGCTTGATTCATATACCAGGACTGGAGATCCAATAGGTTCATCTATATGCAGATCAGATTGGGTTGGCCTATCAGCATTTTCAGGTTTGCTACAGATACAACCCATATTGGAAATTAAATGTGTGAATCTCTTTAATTGTCTAAACAAAATATTACCTGAACAAATGGAGTAATAGTGTTGAAGATTTTATGTTTCTGTCACAGTATTTCTAGCTTGATCAAATATACCCATTTGGCTGTACATGTCATCTTCAGAAAATAAAATAATTCACAGTAATTGAGCTGATCTGTTAGATTACCTGCATCAAAATAGTTGCATTTTTTAATAACTGGCAGCACTGTAGTCGCTATTCAGAGTTATATGCCTGGCTGGCTCAAGTAGTGCTAAGAAAAAACACTAAGAGACTGCACATATGTATGTAGTTTTTCTGAATACAAGAAATCAATTCCTAGGAAGGTTGCTATGTCCAGCAGAATGTGAAGATGTTGAAACGTAGTCCGCAGGTACAGCTTATGTGTCTTCCATTTGTCACCAATCTGTCCAGCAACACCCAGTTGTGCTTTAACGATGTACAATACAATGATAATAATTATGTGAAAATTATTGTTTATAATCTTAAAAGCTCTATGGTAACTGGGGTTTCCCCAGGCTGACAGTCTGCTGCAATAATTGATGGCTCATTCTATATTTAGAGCACATGCACACATAGAAAGCTTGATTAGGCAGAACCAGGCCCACTTGCAGTGCTATGTTCATGCAGGGAACATGTTTGATATAAAATTGGATCGATTGAGCACATATTTATTGGCCGAGCTATGAGTTTTAAAATATTGGACTTGATGTATTCGAGCCCAATATTTTAAAACTCATAGTGAGACCAATAAATATTGGGTAGAAAGCATCCAATTTTATCATTATTACCATGTTCGTCCGAGTATAGTCCCACCCCCCATTTTTCGAAAAATTCCAGAAATTGTACAAAAAAATAATTAAATTTTTAAGTTATTACCTAGTGGACCTAGACCTAAATGCTAGGATTTTTTCACCTAAAAAACGGGTGGGATTATACTCGGACGAATACGGTATGTTTTGGATCCAATATTTTCACACACTTGGATTCGTAAAAACGTATAGTAGGACAAGTTGGCTAACTTTTTAAAATGACCATTTGGCTGAAAATTTGAACATATTGATCAACTTATTGATATGAAAATTTCTTTTAAAATACTGATTTTGAAAGGGATTTTTGTTAATACAAAAGTAACAACTGAATGCTTAAAAAAACGAGAATTTAAATATTAGTGCAGAAATAATAAGCTATGCCACAGGGATTTCAGCGCACATTTATGTGGCAATTTTTCCCAACAAAAAGATGCAGCCCATATTACATTGGAAATAGAATGTCATAAATGTTGCAAACAATAGATTATACCCACAGCAGCTGAAAGGAGTATCCCATCATGCATTGCAGTATATCTGCATGCTCCATAGCAAATGTATACAAAATATAAACAAGAGCCGCTTAGATATTGAGAGCTATGGATACTTTCACAATACTTCAGGGGTCATACTTTTCCAAACAAAAGTCTAAGCTCCCTTGATTTAAGCGAGTAATTGAAAGTTGAAGTGAGGGATTTTGTGTACATTTTCTAGGACACATTTAGTTCTATTATGGTACCGAAAAGCATAATGGGATACTCCCTTTAGCTGCTGTGGATTATACCAGACAAAACTGAGTGCTAGTCAGGAACATATTATGTTGTTTCTCCAGCTATATCAAATATACTCATTTGACCGTAAATGTCATCTTCAGAAAGGATTAAGCAGATGAATTTGCATATCAGGAATATCCCTGTTGATGATGAATTCTTAATGCTGGACTTAATCTGTGATATAACATGGGTGAAGGACATATGCAACAGCATTATAGTGTTTAAAAACATAATAGGGAATTGTTCATGATTCTTTCTGATACCTCTCTTGTTCGCTTCCTTTTTCATCATTTTGTTCTTTTTCCTGCATATTCTTTTTCTCATCTCTCTTTTGTCCTGCTTTCTTTTCTCTTTTCTTTCTTTTCTTTTTCTTCTTTTTTACTTTTTCATCATGACTCACGATCCTGGATGCACACCTGCTCAAAGTTTCTGCCCTTTTACCCATTTCCTCATTATGGTATTCATAATCAGCTTCACTGGTAGTCACAATGCCTATCGTGTGAAGACAACTTGGATTCCTTGTCTCAAATTGGTAGAATTCATTTAGATAGCTATCAATGTGGTTCTTATCTACCAGTGCCGGGAACGCAATGGATCTCATTCCATCCGTATCAGCAAGACATAGTGTCTGAAATATAACATTTTCAAATTTAGCAGAATTTGGGAAAACCTCGACATGGAAAATGGCTTTGTATGGCAGGTTACCAGCTGTTGTCTTGACAACACCAGATCTTTGAAAAAATTGTAATTGTTTGTCATATTGATGTTTCACTGCATCTCCAGCCTTATCAAAGATACCCATTGTACCATAAATATCATCTGCATAAGTAAAGTTGACAATTGAATCCATTTCCGGAATGTCGGTAATGTCTCCGTTTTTGAGCGCTACATTCACTTTATTGTCATCCATGCCAGATTTGAAACCTTCTGCCTTATCGGGATCATAGTGTATGCCTAATCCATTACCCAGACCTCTCAGTAATGGAGTCCCAATAGGTTCGTCCATTGGCAGACTGGATTCGACTGGCTCAACAGTATTTTCAGACTTGCTAAAGCCACAGCCCATATTGGAAATCACTGGTAGATCAGTATATTATACCTGACGAAACAGAGTGTTGGTGTTGAACAATATGGTTTCATAGCATCTCAACTCATCAAATGTGCTCATGTAATAACCATTAATGTCATCTTCATCAAAGAAATTCACAATAAATGAGCAGATGATTTTGCAGATACCTTTTGATGATGTATCCTAATGTGGCAAATGCTGCACTTAATTTGTGATATAACCTGTATCAAATTACTCATTTTCGTTCTTGGTTTAATCGCTTGCATCAGCTACTGTAGTCCATATTGAAAATTGAAAGTGCAACTTTATTAACTGTTGCTAATGAAAGACACTAATTGGCAGAGATGGCACATGTATGTAGAATCTCTGAATACAAGAAATAAATTCACAGAAGGTTGCTATGTCCAATTATGAGTTATGTATATGACATCAATTATCAAACAGAATGATAGTCAGTGAAAATTTGGTGGTCTTCAGGTTGTTTTATCTCCATTCTGTCTGCATACACCTAGTCATTAATAATGTGGTTTGAAGCCATTCAATACTGTGCAATTAGTGATGATCAGTATAGTTTATGGATCTCCATGGTAACCATAATAGAGAGTGGATCAGCTCCAATATGCATTGATCCGTAACAGGTAATATATAATGTATAAATGTCATGGATTGATTGACTGATTCATTGATTGAGGGTTTTACCATTTCAAGATGATTGGTTTTGAGCACATTTACACATAGGAAGTGTGACACTATGTGCAGATCCGTCGGAACACGCTTTTCAATACGGAATAAATGCTAACCTCATCGGGACATCATCCAAGCAGCAAAGTTCATTTCCCATTGAAAAAGCGTTATCTGATGGATCTGCAGTCAACTTTTCTGCTATTCAGGGCTATACTCTGATCAGCCCATAATAGGCAGGACTCATAACATTGTGGATTGATATAGAAAGGCGTACACACAGCTGGGCGCAATACACATGCACTGCGCATGCTTTTGTGAATTTACAGGGGTGTACTTTGGGACTTTTAAACAAAAACAGAATAATTCTCGCCTATTACACACTGATCATACTATAGGGTTGTCACACCCTGCGATTTGATAGCCCTGTGAGTTAGGTGACTTTGAACTAATTATCATCTCACAACTTGAAAATGGGCACCTTGATTCTGTGATATTGAGCTTGAGTGAGAAAACATTAATTTTAGCCCATTTTTAGTGATTTTTCTACAAAAATGACATGAAATCATGACGTTTTGAAGTTAATTTTTGGATAAAATTCACAGAAAGTAATACTGATTTAGACCAATTTTGTCTCAAAATACCCTCAAAAATTGATTCCTGACAATCATTGGGTGGATTCTTTTGTAAATTTGTGCAAAAAAGTAAAAGAATAAAACAAGAAACAAACAGTGTGTTTGTTTGGTCATTTGGGCTATTCCAGTTGAAATCCACACTACCCCTGTGGAAGATTTTGGAAATATCTTCCACAGGGGAAGTATGTTTTTCAACTGTAATTGATCGGGGTTAATCATTTTGAAACTCATGCTCCACCTGTATTGTGGCTTTACCTATATCTTCCATACCTGGAATGAGTATTTCAAATGGAAGCTACCCAATTGTCTATTCTGTACAAAACTTATACTCCCTCTGTAGAAGACTTTAGCTAAATTGTCCACATGGGGTAGTGTGGATTTTAAATGGAATAACCCATTATTAAGCGCATAAATCATCTGGCGGTTGAAAAACATTATTTTAAGGAACAAAAGTGTTTTTCCCTCCCAAATCATATTAAACTGATCCAGAATAACACCATAATATACACACTAATACACTTGTTTCATTGAATCAATTCAATTTATTAGCCTATAGAAAGAAATCCAAACACTATGATGTTTCTATTATTTATATATATATATCATATACACATGCCTGCCAACCGTTCCGATTTTTGAGGTCAAGGTCACAAAAATCGGAAAATCCGATTTTGAAAATGCAAAAAAACATTTTTTTTTTTTTTTTTTTTTTTTTTTTTTTGGGCGACTTTGGAGAACCACTGGACCTATTCTGAAGTGCTAGGATCATAAGGATCATTCACAGTTAATTTTTAAAAAAATTGGAAAAAATTACAAACAAATTACAATTTGTTATTTTTAATATGCAAACCATTAACCAATATTTACCTCTTCATGTAGCACATATATTATAAATGCATGGAAACCCAATGCATCTATAATATGTGATACATGAATAGGTAAACACTAGTTAATGGTTTACATATTAAAGATACCAAATTGTAATTTTTTGTAATTTTTTTTCAATTTTTTTTTTTCAAATTACCTGTGAATGATCTTAGCACTTCAGAATAGGTCCAGTGGTTCTCTAAAGTTGCCAAAAACTTTGAATTTTTTTTTAAAATTAGAAAAAAAATTTAATTAAAAAAAACATTTTTTCAATTTTTTTCCAACCTTGAATAACAAGTAATTTAGGGTCTATAACTTCTTTTTTCCAAAGTTTTGTTTCGCTTCTCGATTCACTCTAATTAGACACCAACCTTAGTTGCAAAGGTTGGCAAGCATGTGTCGTTACGGGTGAGCGCATGCTTCGCACCCTGTACAGATTTTTATTTTTACAATGTTGGCAGGTATGTATACATGCCAAAGAATTTCAATCTTACTTTTCTACTTCCTCCTATGATGTAAGTTCTATATTTAGCATAAATGTCCCATTTTATCTACCTTATGAAATAAATGGTAGTGAATAACTTGTGGTATATTTTGTAATTAAGTGTTGCAAATATAATCTATAACCGTGTTAAATGTACAATTTTGATACAGGGTTTTAAGAGAATCCATTTGGATTTTGCCAACAGAATTTATGAGAGTCTCTTTCATTTAATGAATGAGCATATAAGCATACTTATGAGGGGTGGTGCAATAATTATGTGTAGGCCTACCCTGGTGGTGAATTATGGGGGGCAAAGATTTTTGGCAGACCAAAAGGGGGGCAAGGTTGAAAGGGGGGGTTAAGCGATTTTTGGCAGGTCAAACAGGGGGGCTTTCAAGCAATTTTGGCACAGATATTTTGGGCACCAATTCTATATTATGCTCCCTAAAAAGGTGTAGAAAAATGTTAGGAACACATTCAAATTTCCTGCTTGTTGTGCTCGCATTATATGATTAAGACAATTTAAGGTTTTAAATTTGGGGTCCCAAAATTTTGCATGTGTATGGGGGGGCAAAGATTTTTGGCACATCAAAAGATGGGGGGGGCAAAGGGTTTTTTGCACATCAAGGGGGAGGGCAAAGATTTCTGGCATGGCCAAAGGGGGGGGGGCCAAGTGATTTTTGGCAGACCATTTTGAGAATTCACCACCCGAGGGTACACATAATTATTGCACAGCCCCTAAACATTTACCTAGATTCTCACAAATCTAGTCAGAAATGTGTTTGTGAACTCCCCACACTGAGTTTCTGACCCTGACAATTGAGTACGGTAATTATAATCTTCTTGGATATGGATAGGATGTTCATAGCATAACATAACATACTGATAGTAGGTATTATATCACTCATACATAAATTCTAGACAGTTCATTGGTTGATTACCATTTATCATTTTTACTATCACCCTCTCCGTGTAATAGTCTTTACCATCATAGTACTCTGCAGTAGTGCGCCTGCGCCAAGCCGTGCGCTGACTCTTGGACTCGCCGATTTAGTTATGGGGTTGGACCCCAAAATGTGAAGTATATCACTGACGGTAAAACATGATGTTATGTTGATGAAAAATTGTAAATAGTATTTTAGTAATAGCATTTATGCATGAGTGATATAAAACAAATATTAACTGTCTTAAATTCGTGTAATGGTCGAAATATAATCACTCAGTGAAAGATGTATTGTCCCATTCCACTCGGCATTCCTGCTCGTGGAATGGAACAATCCATCTTTCACCTCGTGATTATATTTCGACCATCACACTCATAGACAGTTAATATTTGTATACTTGTATAGCATAGCATTTATAGCAACTAATTGAACAAGGTGCTTCTCAAAACTTAAATCTAAAACTAAAATGTACAAAACTTCAATCTACACCAGATAATGCTGTATATTAAAGTGAACTTTTTACATAACATAGTAATCATTTCAACACAACCAAGCTAATTGCAAGCATTACAATACGCAATGTCGATAATGCTCACTTTAGAATTATGTCATAGGTCAAATGTACCAAAATCGGCTGTTGTACTTTTATTCATTTATACCTGCACACAAAACTGGCTTCAAATTTTTCTTGCAAAATTCTATTGTTCTTGTTTTTTCCTTCAAATATATATCATTCCGATTTTATGAAGATGAAAATAGTCACTTCCTACAAAAAGAAGACAATTTTGTCTGCAACGTTTTAAGAATGTAATCCCAAATTGGGCGGCAGCAACTTTGGTACAGCTCATTTCCCACAATGCATCATGATCTTATATTTCCAACATTTCATTTTTTGTTATCTTTATTTTGAAAATAATTTTATGTTCTATGATATTCATAATCCTCGTCATTGCTAGCGACTATATCTATTTGGTGAAGCCGACCTGGATGTACTCTGCTATTGAACCGATAACACATTTTTAGATACGTATTAATGAGGTTTTTATCTGCCAGTGTTGGGAAAGCAATGGATCTCATGCCATCTAGCTTTGCAAAGCATAGTGCCTGATGTACAGCATCTGCAAAGTTACTTGGAAACACACAAACATGGTAGATAGCTTTGAATGGCAGGCTCCCAGCTGTTGTCTTGATAACAAGGGGGTGTACCTCTTTTAGGCTTCTTAGGTAATCATACTCTTCTTTCACTGCATCTCCAGCCTTATCAAATACACCTATTGTGCCATAAATGTCATCTGGATACACAAAGTTCACGATTGAATCGGTGTTTGTCGGCTTAAAGATGTCCGCGTTGACAAGGGTCATTGTGATATTCCTGCGATCAAAGTCATCCAAATAGCGATCTATAGCAGGGGTTGATTTGGCCATGGATATTCCCATGTTGGATATTGAATGTATGGCTGTCTTAAATGTTGTCCAATCACTTCAACCTAGCGTGTACACCATGGATTCAAGTTGAATGGTCCATGCGGTCAGAGGTCGTCATACCTGGAACATGGAAAATGTTTGACAGCATCAACATGTTTTCCAGTAAGTGCTTGCTGTAAAAACAGCAGGTATAGCAGTACAATGGGTGTTGGTAGCAGAATACTTATATTTGCTATTTCTTCTGTGGAAGCACTCTGTTAGGTTATGACTACATGAAAATGTACATTCTCCAAATATCTAACAACTGATGAATAGTCAGGTAACTATACTGTCCATTTACCAGTCATACAGCTGACATCAATGATACATTCAGTGTTAACTGTCCACACCACTAAGCTTAACATGTAGACATCATCAGAGTTCTGACAGCGACATGTTGGTTGACGTCTTTGCCTTCCAAACACCCACAAATGATTAAAATTGTTTTAGCTCTAGATGTGGTCCAAGATATATACATATGTATTTCGATCAAGATCCGGGAATACTGTAATCGGTGCATTAAGGTGGAACACAAACCAGCAATGTATGTTCTAGAAAAGTGGAAATTGTTGTGTGACTAGTCACACTTTGCCAAATGTGAACTGTTTCCCTTGTTTTTAAATTTGTGGTTTTAAGTTTCCTGTACATTCACCTATACACGAAAGGAATATATTTGCATGTTGTTATTTAGTAGCTTGAAAGATAAGCACAAAAATAAAATGTAGCACACACATTTCCACTTTTACAGTATGCCATGGTAATGGCTTTGATTATAGACTGCATTTAGTGTTTGTTGACCCATAACAGCCCACCAACTACAACTAACTGTTTTATGTATTTATATTTAAATCAAGATCCTGGAATAGTATAATCAGTGCAAAGTATAACCTGACACATAACCATAACCAGCAACAATGAATGTACATGTGGCAATAACTTGATTACAGACTGCATTTAGCATTTGTTGACTTGTAACAGTTTACCATCATGAATTTAGTAGTTGTTGAGAACATGATATTATTTTTCAATTTTCAATAATGCCTAAAAAAGGCGAGTGATTTCTTTTTCCCATTAAAGAAACTATTTTGGCTACATACAATATTAGAAAATGCAAGTTCACCACAAAATACAATTTGTTATGTGGTACATTACCAACAGGTAAAAATATATTGCAAATTTAATACCAAATTCAAATTTGAAAAAATAAATCGACCATATTTTTTCAGATTTTAGAGTCATCAAAAAGGTCAATACAAATCTTTTTTAGGCTTTTCACAAAATGTCAATTCTTTCAGGCAGTTTCGTCATTGTAATCAGAGGCGCAGAATGAGAGCTCCAAAATGACAAAATTTACAGTTTTTAGACGATTTAGATGTCCATTGTCCATGAGTATCTTCAAAATCTCACCTCTTCCTAGCTGACTCGCTTTGATGAAAATAATAATACATTGGTTGGATGGATCTCAGTGTCTTATATGGCAAATTGTACATAAATGATGTATGTCCAAAATGTAATCAAAAAGTAAAACTGAGAGTGCTCCATTTGACATACACAGGTGATAATATTCTGTTACCTTTTCAGTATCAACTGCAGTCAATAGTATAAAGTTTCCCCCTTTTTACCCATTTCGTTGTCATGGTATTCATGATCCCTGTCATTTCTAGTGATTATGTCTATCATGTGAAGACAAAGAGGACTTTGTCGCTTTTCAAATTCATAGAACACCTTCAGGTAGCTATCAATGTGGCCCTTATCTGTCAGTGCTGGGAAGGCAATGGATCTCATTCCTTCTTTATCAGCAAGACGTAGTGCTTGAAATACAGCACTTTCAAATTTGGAAGAATTTGGAAAAACCCTGACATGGAAAATGGCTCTGTAGGGCAGATTCCCAGCTCCTGTCATGACCACTCTAGATTCTTGAGAACGTCTTGTGTCATATTGTTGTTTCACTGCATCTCCAGCCATATCCAATATGTACATTCTGCCATAAATGTCATTTTCATACACAAAGTTAACAATTGAATCTGTCTTGTCCAGGTTGGTTATATTTTCTTTTGTGAGACTTAAAGTTACCTTTGTTCCAAACGCTGTGCTTATGCCTGTCTGTATATCACTAATTGGTGCAGGCAATTGTTCAAGAATTGCGACTTGGATGTCACCACGTTGTTGAAAATTTGTAGCATGGTTACTATGATGCCCAGATTCATTCACCTTGCACAGAATGGAATCCATCTTTGCACAGAATAGATAAGTTAAAGTTGCAAGCACCAGCACTGCTAATATAGGCAGAATTGAAGTTACTGAAATTTGTTCTTCCTTGTTGTCTATTTCAATACAGTCCTTGTATACCTGAATGTATTGGGAAACTTTTATATTTGACTTGAAATCCGTGATAGTCACTTCCGTATTTAAGTGCATTTTATGGAGCTGAATTCCGCAACTGAATCATGTATTCTTGGCATCGTAGGGAGCAGCGTGTCATGTTTATAAACCTGATAAAACGGTTTATATCAAAGTCCATGGTGATATAGATTGTTAACTAATTGCCGCTAAACGATAAATTTATGTAATTGCACTGTGCAACTGTCATATTTTTGGTGCACAAATATTTTTGTTTACTTAACTCTAGAACAAATAGGCAAACAGGTTTTATAAACCTGAATTCATTGTTTTATGATTTATACTGTCTCTCCCTATGTTACAGGATGTTTTGCATTCGGTAGCATTAATTAGTCGAGTTCAGATGGTCATTGATAACTTGTTGATAACACTGTATTTTTAAACTTTGATGATAAACTTGATGATGATGCAGTCATGGTTAAGTTATCAATGAGTTAACCAAACTTCAAGTTACTAACCACAAGATTTTTTATGGTTTACACAAAACTACCAGCGGTTAATTAGGTAAAATGAAAGAAAACGCACTATCTTAGCCACTTAACTATGGTGTTCCATGACTTTAATTCAAATTTGCTCTGTACGACTCACTACGTTTTTGAGAAAAACACCTGAAATTATCTAAAAATAGTAGTGCAGAAGTAGGTGCACTTTTCGCTATCTGGAGCGAGCCACATGTGCAGTAAGTTATCATTCATGATCAGCTAATCATCGTTGATAAGGCACTGTTTGGACACTTGTTGTTGATAAGAGGATTAAAAGTTACCATCAACGACTAGCTAGTTACCATCAATGATACAACACCATCTAAATAACACTATTGTTGCGTGTATTTTCTTAGTTCTTGGGCTATTTTAGTTAAAGTTCATACACTATGGAAGACATTGAGGAAAAAAAAAAAAAAAAAAAAGGTTTTGCCCCAGTCAAAAGAATAAAATCAAAAAATACGCAGATTTATGTTTCCTCTGAAATTCACTCTCTACAATTGTTTCCTCCAGATGTTTTCCAACCCCAGGTCTTGTTGTAATTCTCAGTCCTAGCTAATCAGGCATCAAATCAAGGAAGAGTAAAAAGAGTTACTCTATAATTGGAAGTCTCAGTTTGCTTGTTTATTTCCCCCCCCCCAACTCCACCGATCTTTGTAGGTCTTGTTATGGCAGCCTAATTAGGCTAGGCATTGGGAAAGAGACAAAAGGAGTAACTCTATAATGTAACTCTCATTTTGTTTGTTTCTTCTTTTTCTTCAGATCTTTAACAACTCTAGGTCTTGTTATCTCAGCCCTGGCTAACCAGGCATCAGGGAAGAGGAAAAAGAGCAACTTTATAATTTAACTCTCATTTTGCTTGTTTCTCCTTTTTAAACTCTAGGTCTTGTTATCTCAGCTTAAACTTACCAGGGAAAGATAAAAGAGTTACTTTATAATAAATTTAACTAGCATTTTGTTTGTGTTTCATAATTTTTTCAGGTCTTTAAAAAAACTAGGTCTTGTTATCTCGGCCCTGGCTAACCAGGCATCATAAAGAGGAAAAAAGTTACTTTATAATTAAATCTCATTTTGTTTGTTTCCTCTTTTTCTTCAGATCTTTAACAACACTAGGTCTTGTTATCTCAGCCCTAGCTGACCAAGCATCAGGGAAGAGGAAAAAGACTAACTTTGTGCCTTACAGAGATTCCGTTCTCACGTGGCTCCTAAAGGTAAGAATTGGTGGCTTACACAATGTGAACATTAACTTATTAACATTGATATTCTTTTTTTATCAATTTAAACTAGTAAGTAGAAGCAAGTTTTTTTTTGCTAAATGCATGTAGAATAAGGTATGTTGCTCGGACAAAGACAATTGCCCAGTGAATGGCAAATCGTTTTGGAGAGTAGCGGAATTTTGTTTAAGGTAAATCATGGGGCCCTTGTCATGATCTCTGCATAGGGTGGAATGGGGTTGGATGGGGTGGTATATCTACTTTAAGTTTAATACTTACACATTAGAGCTTTATGCAAGTAGGCCATTGTTTAGAAAAGCATGAAAGGTAGAGAACCAAGTATAATAAAGAAAGTGATTTAAACTTCCAATCCACTGGAAGACATAATAGAGACTGACAAGACATCCAATTTAAGATTTTCCCATCACTTAAAAAAGTTTGCATTTGGACAATCAAGTAAGTTATCATAAGTGTACTCCTATCTATGCATAGTAGACATACTCCCAAATTTAGAATTTTACTAACTTTGAAGCCATCTTGATTTTCACCATCTTGATTTTTACCATCTGAATTACAACTGTGCTTATTATTATTCAAATTTCATCAGTCAGAACAGATAACAATTTTCCTATAATGTTGATTTTATTCTTTATTTCAGGAGTGTCTAGGTGGTAATAGTAAAACAGTGATGGTGGCCACCATAAGTCCAGCAGCAGATAATTATGAAGAAACCTTGTCAACATTAAGATATGCAGACAGAGCTAAGAGAATTGTCAACCATGCCGTCATCAATGAAGATCCTAATGCAAGAGTAAGTCCTAAGTCCAATTCAGACTCCACATCGTGGCCGCGATAAAATCTGAGTCGGGTTTTTACAAGCTAGGTGGTGAAAATTCTCATCGCACTGTACAAATTTTGTCGGCAATGAGAATCAACTTGCTTTGCATTGGGCTGCTATATCGCGGCCGTGCACGCTCGTGATTGGCTGCTGGAAAATCAAGGTCGCTAGAATGACCATAAAAGGAGATGCAGACTCCACATCACTGCCGCGATATATCATTGCAGTACATTTTATTTTCATTGTGTGATGCTACGATGTATTAAAAGCAACACAGCATCTCATCCCGCTCCGATGCGGAGTCTGAATCGAACTGTATACCGATATAGAAGAAGATAATTTGATACAAGACTAGATAATGACATTGGTGAAACTAAAAATGACGCTAAGTTTCCCAATGTTACCCGAAGGAAGAATTTGTGCAGAACCAATGGTCATTTTGTTGGTTTGTTTGTTTACCCAGGTTGGTCCGTGAGGAACACATGCTAATCCATGGAAAACCATGGACCGTTCCAAGCTCATACAAATGCACAAGCCTGGATAGCCAGTGTAGGCTAATATATGCATGCTGGCCTAGATAGCTTTGATAAACAAATCAAGAAAAGGCAGAAATCGCCAGGAACAGAGCACAGAGCGAACGCCACTCCCAAACACAATTGTACAATTTTACTCTTAGCCCTTACTTCGTGAGAAAGGAAACTGGAATTCCAATCTCAGGCCCCGATGCAAAGGCTTGTCTTTTCACATGGGGCATATTTTTAAGATACTATGAAAAATAGTATCGCGGGGGAGAGCAGAGGGGGCACATGCCCTGGCCACCACCACAAACACTCATTTAAAAGATCAATTGAAGACCGAAAGTCATTGAACTTCATTATAACCAAAATTACTCTTTGGACGGGTAATTGTTTCAAGAATTGGGGGAGGGGTGCCATTATGTATCCTTGGCCCCGGGGGCCAGAACCCCTAGCTACGCCGCTAATGAAAAATTCTGTTTTTGGATCCTTAAGTTTTTAGATGATTTTGCAACATCCAGTCCTTGATTTCAGCATGCCTGTAGTTTGCTTTTGAAATGTGATGCCTATGTCTGCAGGATACAAAAATGAGACCAAGTATGGTCAGATAAGTGAATTGTGTATCATTCTAACTTGGATGTCCAAAAATTTGAACTTGTGTCAGCAAAAGATTACTTCATATTAACCTTAAAAAAGGTCTTTGAGTAGCAGTGCTGAACACAACAAATATAGGTCTTTCCAGCGAATCAAATGCTTCAAAGCATGAAAATAGGGTGTCATGCTATTGAAAACAGTTTTCCCTTTGAAGATCATTTAGTCAGATAACAGAGAACTGTATAAAAGAGGTCCAGACTGGACTGCTGTTCAATTCCAGTTATTTTTAAAAATTACATAACTTTAGGTATAACCTGTTGGAGTGGATTTTATCCTCTGATATTATTATTAGTGGGATGGAAATATGATCATAATGCAAAATAAACCCTTTGTAGATTCTGTTTCCCCCTTCAACAATCTGGACACAATTTGTAAATGACCTGACTTTCATAATTATGTGATATGTTATGCATTGCTTATGTAATTTCTGTTTCTCTCTTTTTATTTAATTTTCTAGATTATCCGTGAACTCAGGGAGGAAGTTGACACGCTAAGGAAACAACTAAAAGAAGCAGAGGTAAAAAGGATAAAAACAAATCTCCCAAAAATAATATTAACAGGTTACTATATTTTGAGAAGATTTGTGAACTATCAGAGTTATGCATATGTGTGTTTGAAGTAGAGCACTCGTTGATTAAAAAATACAAATGTATTGGACACACTGTTTTACAGGCTCTCCGAGTGGTTCCTCCACGTCATGAATGTTAATGAGTTTATGAATATTTATGAGTTTATCAGGGATGTGAGAGTTCCTCTTTTCAGCTGATTTCCTCGTTTTTTGTTGCCAAAATTTACGCCTATTTCTTTTATTATCAGCCCATATTTGGCATTTTTACCCCGATTTTACGCTGTTTTCAGCATTTTTCCTCGTTTTTGGTTTGTGGCCTCTCACACCCCTGGTTTATGAATATTAGAATCATGTTGTAACACTTATTATCATGTAGACATTAGGTCACTGGGGGTCAGTGATAAGTGCAAGGTACGTTAGCGATTTGAAAGTAGTACACAAGGAAAGAAGCTAGCAGACTGTGCGTAATCACTGACAAATTGAGCACTATGTGTATGCCCAGATTACTGCGAGGTCACCAATTTCTAATACTCTACCGGCATCAGCCTAATCCAAGCATACTCAGCTGGCACAGGTTGTTCCAATACCGTAAAAACTCGATAGTTAGCATATGTGCTTACTATTGAGCACTTTTGAAAACATGAAATTGTACCAAAGTCTGGCGCTTTGTCAATTGAGCTATGGGTTGAGACACAAATTTGCAGGTTTACTTGTTCGTATATAACTATGTGTATCGATGATTTGCTCAAAACCCTTTACACTTTTGTGGATGGCGCACTTCATGTTTGCATGTTTTAAAAGTGCTTGATAGTAAGCATATGCTAACTATCGAGTTTTTACGGTATATGATTTTTTAATCTGTGGTTGTTATTATATCTGACATAATCTTTGTAGAGTATGAAAGCAGACAAATTAAAGGAGAGACTTCACGAATCAGAGAAATTAATGAAGGAAATGACATGTACATGGGAAGAGAAGCTAGCCAAAACAGAAAGGATACACAAGGTATGTAGGATTTTACTCTGATCTCGTCCAAATCAAGTCTGAATAAAATCATTGATACAAAATTATCACTTGCCAGTTGCCACTGGTCGGTGTCGGTCGATAGTTATCAGCACTTAAGCTGAGCACCCAGCACTCAAGAGATAAGAGGACTTGCTCATATTAGGACTGAAATTGTACTTTTTGTCCTTCAAAATGCAAGTTGAAACAGCTGGAAAATGATTCATATTTTGGACAAATAACATGAACATTAAGACGTAGACAGCACTAAAATCAGTTTAGTGGCAACCTTGCTAAACTGTTAGTGCTGACCACCGTGCAGTTGATGTAAAGTATAAACAATACACTACAGCCATCAGGAATAAATGATTCTTTTTTATACTTAGTGTGTATTCCACAGGGTTCAATACCTAGGCCCTAATATTGATTTGTGTGTGTTTATTTTATCAGGAGAGAACACAAGCCTTAGAAACAATGGGTATATCTGTACAGACATCAGGAATCCGAGTAGAAAGGAATAAGTGCTTCCTTGTTAACCTAAATGCTGATCCTTCATTAAATGAACTACTTGTGTATTACCTAAAGGTAAGATTTAGAAGGAAAAAAGGTGTTTTTTATGATTATTTGAAGAGTTTAGATGGAAAAGCTGATAAACTTAATTTTCGAATATTTTGTCTTAAGGCCACCAACATCTGCCCTGTAATGCTAGCTTTAAATTAACACCCAAATTTAAAAGATCCAACATATATTTTTGAAACTTTGATCAAAAACTGTATATATTTTCTTATTGTGTTCTTTATATTTGACGAATTATATTTGCCTCATTTCAAAATATCGATTTTTTTTGCATCTGAACTCTTCATTTCTTTCTGCATTTATTTATAGTTTTTTTAAATATTTTGTGCTTCTTTTCACCTCGAAGTTTGAATGTGACGTCAAAGCTTTTATGCGATTGGGCTGCAAGCATTTCAACAAACCACCCTTGTATGCTCTGCAGGATTACGTCAGCATGGGTGATTCGATACTATGACCGGCAAAATGTACAGATATATCACTACCTAATTTGAAGTGAAACAGAGTGTAGGTTTTGTATTGCAATATTGAATGATTGGAAATAATGTGTATACCAAAATAGTCTGGTAATTATTACTTTATTCAACCTAAGAAGCACCCTTGGCCGGTCCCTTACATAGCGTTCCCTGTTAACTTTTCTAGCTTACACCTGTTGAAGTGCACTTTCCTAGTGCACTTTTTTAAAGCATGGAATTGAATTTAGCAAAAAAAAAAAAAAAAAAAAAATACCTGAATTGATTTTAAATTAAGGGTCAGCTGATTTCCTCTTTTTGGTTGGCAAAATTGACATGTTTTCTTTTATTTTCAGTGTTTTTGTAGTAATTTTCCTCTTTTTTTTGATCTTTGGCCTCTCACACCCCTGTAAATAGAATAGCCCATTCCAAACCATGTTGGGAATCCTGCTCTTGTGACAAATATTGTGAGAATAACAGTTTTCTTTTCTTTTCTCACCAGGAACATACACTAGTAGGGGGTAAAGATGCTGCTAAACCACAAACCATCCAACTCAGTGGTCTAGGTATCATGCCTGAACACTGTATAATAGATGTAGAAAATGAAATGGATGTCTATATATCACCTATACCTGGGGCCAAGTAAGTTATAGTCTGTTCACTTGAACATAATAATTGTCTTGTGCAAAGTGCAACGATGATAATGGAGACTAAATGAGTAAAATTTGATTTGAAGGAATTAAGAAAGAAACAAGGAAAGAAACCAGTTAAGAAATTAAGAAAGAAACAAGGAGAGGAAAATTATAGGAATTTCAAGGATTGTGACAGTGTGTGGACTGCATTCTTTCAAAATTTTGATATTTATTTTATACAGGGGAAAGAAGAATTACGCATCGCACACTAGCACAATTAAACGTGAAATTACAAATTTAATGGAAACATAACATGCATAGGCAGATATATCAGAGAAAAATCTCCTGACATACCTGCCTGTGCGGGGACTCGAACCCCAGACCTCTCGCTTGTCAGGCGAGTGCTCTACCACTGAGCTACACAGACTGTCCCTGATAAACAGGACTCAAGTCTGGTACTTAAGGATATGAGCAGTCATGCAGGGTAAACAATACAAACAACACATTACATACCAGTATACGAGATCAATTAATGATGCTTACCCACCATCCTAATATAATCATACAAACAAGGGAAGAGGCTTGCGCATCATACACTGGAACATGGAAACATTTATTTTAGTTTTTTAACCATTTTGCAGAAATAAAAGGAATACATTTTGTTTGTGAACCCATTCCAAATGTGAATTCAAATTCCGTATGCAGTACAATCTCATTTTATGTCCATGATGGGGGCCAAAGTGGATAATATCTTGCATTTATCGACAAAGACCAGAAGTCGATCATAATTTGGCATCTTTCTGTTTAAGCTTGAGTGTTACAAAGGTTTTCACATGTAGCACTTACAAAAAAAGTTTGATCAGCTCATAATCGGCGGGAATTGTTAGGCTTTTATCACTTCGCCGAAAAGTGTCATAGTTGACCCGTCTGATCTCTATTGTGCTTGTTAAAGAAAATAAACAACGTATTGGACTTGAATGAATAATTTTAGATGCTTCTGGCAAGATGTCACAAGACAATTCTCAAAATAAAATATATAGATATTAATCTGCGATGCTATAAGGCCCACCGATTACAAGCTGATCAAAGTGTAGTAAGCGTTATTGCCACAATACATGCAGATCCCAAACAAGCACACCCTTTAAAATGGAGTTTGGCAGGGACTGGCAAAATAACCTGGATACACGCTGGACTGCCTTGACTAACAGCAGCGCTTTGTGGTCTCCTTACACCCAATTGCATATACCGGATGTTAGTTAATCATGCGCAATTCTTTATACATTGCAGAACGTGTGTAAATGGTTCATTAATAGACAATCGTACTGCCTTGAGACATGGAGACAGAATTCTACTAGGAAACTATCACTTCTTTAGGATCAACTGTCCTAGACCACCAGGGGCAGGTGAGTTAATGACTACAGTAGGAATTCCAATTACATAAACACAGCTTTCAACAGCAGTACTCGATCCAACCATGATCGTATATCGCGTATTTCAAAGTACAATGCGAACGCACAACCTTGGATACAATACTAACCAGTCCCAAGTGCGTTGGCATAGTTGGATTCACTTCCGCGTTACTCACACACAGTCTCACATGCTGGCGTACATCGTGCAGTTTACGCAAAAAACATCACGCTATGTCAGGCTGTGTTCATTCAATTGAAATTCCAACTGTAGGTTATGACATCCTGTCATTTGGAGCTACTCTTCATGGGTGTACTCTGAAACATTTAATCCGGGAGAGGGGCATGTAGATGGGTTTTTTTTTTACATTTTTATGGAAGCCCATAGGCCTGCAGCCTCATATCCACTTCCTGGGCACAGTGCTGGCTTTTTATATGAAATCTAGTGCACACAGTTAGCCATTTAGAACAAAATAGATCTCAAAGATCTTGTTTAAAAATCAAAGTTTTATTCAAGTTTGTAGGCATTATGTATCTCAATGAACCAACATAATTTAAATCATCCTCTAAGACAAATGTGCTTTTCAACAGTTGCCAAATGATGTTTCTGGACAAGATTGACAAGATTACATTTTCATACTGGATATATAATCTTGTTCTTGCCAATGAATTCGGAGTATTTGTACAGATGTTATTATCACTTGAGGTTGAGGGCTCAATCATTCTATACTATTGTGCCACTAGAGTAATATTTTGTGTTAATGTAGGGATTCTACCATGTTTCACCGTTGTTCATCACCGATTAACAACGATGCGTCCGCGACATGATTCACATAATTCATATGATTCTTTCATTTGGAATATCCGTTTGTCATTGCTGCTCAACCTTACAAGAAGATCGATGATTTCTCTGTTGACATTAGCAATAAAACTAAAGAATAAAGCGGTAATGTTTAGCTTACTTAAATAACATTATTAAGAAAGTGTTTACGCATAAGTTCCAGGCATGGCGAATTTTACTGGCGCTCACGCAGAACGCCAGTCACGCTGTAATCCTTGCGTTCAGCGTGATACGCTACTGGAAGTGTGGATTCATCACGGATTAACAACGCTTGGCTCCTGTACAAAGGTATAGGAAGAGTTGTTGAATCTATTTCCTATCGGGCTCTTCCAGTTGAAATGCATACACTCCTTATGGAAGACATAACATTAATATCCTACACAGAGTATATTTCAAATGGAGGCACCCATTCAGGTAACATCCATTTGAAGGTAACACTCCCTGTGTGGAAGATTACAGTCATGTCTTCCATTGGGGGTACGATGGATTTCAACTGGAATAGCCAGTTTGTGGCAATGGTTGAGTTCCAGGGCCCTTAAACTTTTGCCACAACTCTAAGATCATATGAAATGTATTATTAATTCAGTGTTCAATTTTTGTGTTTCATTTTATTTTTATTTTTTGCTTTTTACAGGATCAAGTGAAGCCTCAACCCCCGAGCCAGAACCCCAAAATGTAAGATACGATTTTGATTATGCACAACACGAGGTCATGATGAAGGAATTAACCAATGGTAAGAGAGACATATAAGCTTAATCCAAAGTGTGATTTATCCTCACTTGTTTAAGACAAAATACAGTAAGCCAAAAAATTAAGGTACCAGTTGTGTTCACCCCTGTATATCCTAAATAAAGACAAATATGTCAATTTAAAACAAGCAGCCAATACATGTACACTTTAGCTCTAATTTAAGACCTTACTTGTTGAAATTGGTTGAGAATTAAAGAAACAGTGATCTAAAACCTAATGAAGAAACAAAATCAAAAGTTGCACTTTTGTGTTCTAATCAATGAAAGCACGATGCTGGTTTTAACGTGCTAATCAATGGAAGCGCAGTGCTAGTTCTCTTGTTCACGAACGCTTTGTGTACAAATCAATAGGGCATTTAATGCAGCAAAGTACAGCTTTACATTGGTATCGTCCTTGGGTTTGGGGATCGCAGTGTCTTTATTTCTTGAACAACTTCAACAAATGAGGTCTTAAATTCGAGCTAAAAGATGCAGCTATTGGCTGCTGGTTCCAATTATGACATACCTGTCTTTGTTTAGGATATACAGGAGGTGAACATAACTAGTACCTTAATTTTTTGGCTTAATGTATATGCTGTAATGGGATAATAAAATGAAAGTTCGGGAAGAGTTGGAAAGAAATAAGGAATGAAAGGAAGAGGAGAGAAATAGGAGTAGCTTATTGTGAGGAAAAGCAAAGAAACATGATTTAACAGGAGGGAAGTAAGAGGAGTGGGGAAAAGTGTGGTAATTAATAAGACTGAAAGTGAGTGTGAGAGTAGTAAAGGGGAAAGGGGTAAGCAAGAAATAGGAAACATAAGGAAGAGGAAGCATAGTGTAGTGGTCAAGGTATTAAACTGTAGAGTTAGCAGGGGTGGGAGAGTTCCTCTTTTCAGCTGATTTCCTTTCTTTTTGTTGCCAAAATTTAAGCATTTTCTTTGTTGCCAAAATTTAAGCATTTTCTTTCATGTTTTTGGCCCAATTTTATATCATTTTATGTCAATTTTATGTTTATTGCAAATTTCCTCTTTTTTCTTTTTCTTTTTTGTCTTTGACCTCTCATACCCCTGAGCAAGGAACATGGATTCAAACCCTGCAAAAGATTTTGTTTATGCAGCTTGTCTACTGTGTTAAAGACACTTAATAAATCCTGTATCAAAATAAGGAGGATTGAAAATAATCTAGTAAATTTACAAAAACATGGCTGTATTTTGTGCTTATAACCTGACATTTCTACAACAATTTTGCAGACCCAATCCAAGCAGCTATGAAACTTCTAGAAAACCAACACCAAAAAGACAAAGAGGGCGCCCTCAAGAAGCAACAAGAAATGTACGAGAAAGAACTGGACAACCTACGCAAGCAGCTTGTGCCTAGTAGTACTCAAAGGGGTTCGGTACCGGACACGGCCTACTTCTCTGATCAGAGCCCTGGTAGTGAAGGGAGCGGAGAGTCCGGCCAGAGATGGGCGGACGAAAGGTACTTCGCTGGCATGTTTTGGTGTGTATTTGTTGCATGAGCCAACACTCCTTTTACCTTTCTTATTAAAGAGCTACTCAGAGATATTATTTGTGCCGATCCACCACAAACTGGTCGTAAAGTCGGCATTTTCCATTTTAAGATACAATCAAAAACAGCTATGGATTTCTATGTAAAATATATGAAGAATTTGACCTTTGATGAACCATAACTTCACTTCCAGACGTCCGATAAAGCTGGTCATTTTAAAGCTAAAAGTGCACGCTTTCACAATCTGCAATAAACAGAAAATGATCTAGAGCCGACTTTACTACCACTTTGTGGTGGCTGGTGGATGGTCACATTTGTGGATACGTCGTGCAATGTTTACATTTTGCAACATTTTTACTTATATTTTTACAAATTTTAACTGTGTAATTCTTTGGAAAATATAGGAAAATATATTTTTAAATCTCTGAGTACCTCTTCATTTTGTTACGCTTTTAATGTTAGTTAAGTGTGAATAATTAGTGCATTTTGTAAACTTCATCCAATTCCTTGTACCAAACTCTTCAAAAAATATATGTATTGCTGCCCCCCTAAAAAGAAAGATAATACATGCTGTAAAAAACCAGTCAAGATCTATTGCTTTAAAAACCTCTCAGTTATCCGTATGTATTTATGTATTGCTATTGCTCATTTGTAAGTCTTTTCTGATTATGAGACCCTATGCTTATAATATCAGCGCAATACTGATGATTGTTGTTTTTATGCTTATTGTAAAGTTGTGTTTGAGTCAAAGTTACAGTTTTGATGTTTATACCTTTTGTGCGTATATAAAGTAGTAATTGTATAGACTGTATTGTACATTGTATTTTGCACTTTCGTATAGACTGCAAGCCAAATAAAACAGCAGTAAAAGTGCTAAAAATATTGTAGCGCTAAATAAATCCATGAAAATTATATCAAGCTAAATACAGTGTAATGACAAGTGCCAGAGTACAGTAACACATGTATCTAAACAAAAAGAAGAAGAATGAATTCAAATTTTGCATCTAGATATCATGCAGTTCTGAACATATTAACATAATGGGATATTCTAGTTGAAATCACACTATACCTGTGGAAGATTTTGGAAATATCTTCCACAGGGGGAGTATGTGTTTTGAATGTAATTGGTCAGGGTTAATCATTTTGAAACCCATACTCCCTCTGTTTTATGGCTTACCTATATCTTTCACAACTGGAGTGAGTATTTCAAATGGAAATTACCCAATTTGTCTGTTCTAATTAAAACTCATACTCCCCCTGTGGAAAACATAAGCTAAATCTTCCACAGGGGTAGTGTGGATTTTAAATACAATAGCCCAATATATGGTCAGAACAAAAACTTATATTCTGCCATATTGATCCAGAACATTTTCTTGCTATTGGTACGATTTGACCCAGTACTACCTGGCGTGCAGGGGGGAATGGAGGTTGCCAAATGATGTTTTCTCAACAAGATTGACAAGATTACATTTTACATACTGTATATATAATCTTGTTCTTGCCAATGAATTTATATAGGTATAGATACATGGTGGTTACCCTGCCATGGTGAGATCCATATACCTCAGGGTTTGTGTATAATTGTGCAACCCAGTACAACTGCACTTTGGTGTATGTAAGTACACATGCAAGAAGAATATTATGGTAACCATATGTCTATTAAAAAACAAACAAAATATAGGTTCACAAACATTCAGAGTATTGCTTCAAATGTTTCTAAAATAGGTCCAGGTTTCAGAACATTGAAATTTAGTCACTGTAAAGCAATAAATTACAATGATAACTCCAAACATATATGTCCATATTTTGTTTTGATACAGCTTAGCAAGGCACCAGAAGGATATGGACTTCTGGTTCTTCTGATAGAACTGAGTAATTTGAGGGAAAGTCTTGGAATCTGGTTATTTCAGCACTTTGCAGACCAGTGATGAATAATTACAATTTTGTGTTTTTGTCATACAGGGATGATCTTTTCCGACACAGTCTAGCAAAGTTACGGGAGGATGTGGTCAAGGCAAACGCCCTTGTGAGAGAGGCTAACTTTCTCGGTGAGGAGATGGGGAAACAGACAGAATTTCGAGTTACGCTGCAAATACCCGCCTGCAATCTCACGCCAAATAGAAAGGTAGTTGAGGAATTTTTGTTTGTTTTACCTAAAAAATATTGCTCTGACCAAGCGTTTGACTTGCTTGCTTCGCTCGCAGCATTTCAGGTATTTTTTCAACAACTACTTGCATCCCTAGATGTTAAAATGAACCAATAATTGTGACAGTAAGCTTCAATATTTGCATCAGGTTTCCAAGTCTGCGCATGGCATACATGTGGATTACCCCAATGGCTACAACATTATTTTAATAATAGCAAGATCTTGGGGATTCAATCTAGCATTTAGACTGTATCACACAAATGTTTTTGCCAATGACTATGCAGTAGCATCAAAAATATCTTTGTATGGTGTTTTACTCCATTGCACATAAAAGGAATATGTCATTAACTGTCCACACTTAAGAAAAGGGAATGGTTTAAATTCAAAGAATGTTCGGAAATAAACCCTAACTGAATTTATATGACTTTGGATAAAATTTGTTGGTGACTTATTTGCTTTCAAAAGCTAAATAACTTTGTTAATTTGTTTTCGTTTGGTTGGTTTTTTTTGTCCGCAATTTCAGCGTGGTTCCATAGTGAGTGAGCCAGCCATCCAAGTGAACAGAAAAGAACGAGGATCGCAGATTTGGTCCGTAGAGAAACTAGAGAATAAAATCATCGACATGAGGGAGATGTACAACGAAAGGAAAGAGAAAGGCATGCCTCTGAAGGTAATTATACTGATAAGGAATTAGTGTAGATATTGGTGCTGATATTTTTTTTAAAAGAAGGAATAGAAGTTTTTATACTGAAATAAAATTTTTTCCCATATATAAGTGAATAAAAGAACAACCTCTATCAAGATTTTTTTCCCTTTTTCCTGTTGTGAATTCAGAAAGTTATACAGCACCACATCATGTGTTACTAATTATGTATGCATGGCTCTGGAAGTAAATGACTTTTTTTTATAAAAGTAACATGGTTTTTTTAGATGTTAATGTTGTATTTCATATTTTCTATGTATTTTTAATTATGAATTGTTACAAATAACATTGATTTATTTAAGCACCCTGCATAGTTTCCAAAATAACACTTCTTTAAAAAATTGCAAGTTATTGTTATTTTTGTATGTTCCGATATGCCCCATATGTTATACTCTCTGCAAATTGTAAATAACATTGATTTATTAAAGCACCCAGCATAACATAATTTACAATAAAATTTACAATCATAGCACTTGATTGCAGTTAATTATAATCCCTCTCACAATTCTTTCACACTATTTTGGCAATGTGACATGATATTCATATGCAAATTCAGGAGTGGCGAGGGTCCTGATTGGTTGATTGAATCAGCTGATGAAATACCAACATCTCATTGGTCAATCAAGTCACATTGCATGCCCGAATTTGGGAGTGGCAAGGGTCCTGATTGGTTGACTGAATCAGCTGATGAAATACAAACATCTCATTGGTCAATCAAGTCACATTGCACAACCAAATTTGGGAGTGGCAAGGGTCCTGATTTGTTGATTGAATCAGCTGATGAAATACAAACATCTCATTGGTCAATCAAGTCATATTGCATGCCCAAATCTGGGAGTGGCAAGGGTCCTGATTGGTTGATTGAATCAGCTCATGAAATACCAATATCTCATTGGTCAATCAAGTCACATTGCACAACCAACTTTGGGAGTGGCAAGGGTCCTGATTGGTTGATGGAATCAGCTCATGAAATATCAACATCTCATTGATCAATCAAGTCACATTACATACCCAAATTAGGATTGGTGTGAAACGGTTGTGGTTGTATTTTGTATTGTAGTGATGCACTGTTGGTTGCTTTTGTCAACAAGTTGTATTGCACATTACCATATAGGATTAAAATTTGATTAGCAGGGAAAGTCACTCTTTTCTTTTGACTGAATTTGTGATTTTTTTTTGGTTAATGCATATGTTTGTTACTTTAAAGAAGACCTTTAGCAGATAACATTTGACTTAATTGTGAGCTACCTGATTACTTAATTCTGCATACATTGTTGCTTCAATTTTGAAAAAGGTTTCATTTGCTGATATTTGTGAATATTTTGATGTGCCAAAAACTGTAATTACAAAAACAAAACCATGAGGACAAAGCCTTTTGCAAAGTTCATATTGGCCAACACAGACCTGCCAACTGTCCCTCATTTTTAGGGACTGTCCCTCATTTTGGGTTTTCCAAAGTGAAAGAGAGGGACAGTCCTGCTTTCTGAAAATTTCAGTGATGGCAAATTTCACTTTAAAATTTTGCTATAGCATTCTTTTTAGTCTATTGTGATAAATTTAGACCTGTAAAACCTTCCCTCAAGTCTTTGAATTTGCTGGTACGTGGTTTGTGTACATGTTCAAGGTTTTGGCCTCAATGTCCCTCTTTCTGACTTCGGTAGGTTGGCAGGTCTGTCAACGATATTGTAGGGATAATTGTTTAAGCTGGTGTAAACATCACATCACAAACCATATTAATGATAGCCATGTGAACGGATCCCAGGTTCAAATCGTTAATCACAAACTTTCATCCATGTAATGTGCTGAAAAGTTAACTTTGTTGATACAAGTAGCAACCCCTGTTGGGCTATTCCAGTTGAAATCCACACTACCCCTGTGGAAGATTTTGGAAATTTGAAATGTAATTTAATAGTCAGGGTTAATCATTTTGAAACCCATACTCCCCCTGTATTATGGCTTTACCTATATCTTCCACAACTGGAGTAAGTATTTCAAATTCAAGTACCCAATTGTCTATTCCATTCAAAACTTAAACTCCCTCTGTGGAAGACTTAAGATAAATCTTCCACAGGGGTAGTGTGGATTTTAAATGGAATAGCCCATTATTATTATAAGTTATTGAGCAATAAACAAAACCTGCATATAACATGCATGTATATATCTTTGCTCAACCATAGTTTTCCTTACATGTTTACTCAACTTCTTTGCTGTGTGTGTTTGCCTTTTTTTCTCTCTCACTTCATTTTTGAACTATGCAGGATGATGGTATACCGCTACGAAAGATGTCATTTTTTGCATCACAGGTGAAGTGTCGTCCCATTTCGATTAATTCTTGTGTATTCGTGACACATAATAATAATTACAACTCACCAACTACTAATTTGTAGTATACCATAACATTAGTTTGAAATAAGTGGTAGCAGGTTAAATAGTGTAGAAATAGTTGTGCCCAACATTGTTTTCTTCTTCCAAATTTCTTGTATACCATAACATGTGGTAGTGCAGTTTACCTAATACAGAAATATTTGTACCTAAAATTTGGTTTTCATCTTCAAGGTTTTTGTTTCTCCTCCCATAATTGTTGTTGTAAAATTAGTAATTGTTAGGGTAAGAGAATTGTGGAGTAATTTGTTGTTAAAAACAAACACACAGATTAGCTATCCGTTCAGTAGGTTTGATTTGAGATGGTCTCCAACTTTTAGGAACATTTATGTACAAGTTTCAATTAATTTTCGTCAAGATCACTATTTAAGAAATTAAGAGTAATGCTGCCGTATCCTTTACACTCAGATAATGTGTCCAAGACAGTAAAAACGTAATTAATGCACAAGGTGCAGCCGAACCCATTATTTAAAATATTTTTACTGCTGGTGGAAAATTATATGCGTAACCCCAGACAAACAAGTACCTAGACCAGTGACTTTGCTTCGCGTAGTGAAGTCAACACTGCATAGCAACAATTTGGTAAGGACGCAACCCGACGCAAAGAAGCAGACATGTTCGCATCTATGGAACATGTTGCATTTGACGCGGGCGGTAACGGCGCAGCAATCACGCAAATGAACGCGTCAGACACGTATGCGATAAGTCTCCGCGCCTAGTAACCCCGTCAATCCGTCAATATCACCTTGGATACGGGGCTTCACCTCCCGCTGTGGTAAGGAATGGGCAGTCATAGGTCTAGGTGATATGTCTATGTGCGTAACTGTGTGTATTGCTCTGTGTAGATTGTACACCCTTGACTGCATTCCATATGTAATCAGAGGTCATCATTTCAAAGAATGCTTTCAAATGATGCAAATCACAGTGCATCATTTTCATAATGAATCATGAGGGTAATAGAATTACTTATCAATCATTTTCATGTGACATAATCTCATAAATTAATGCATATCAGGATAGAGTGTAGATATTCATTTCTAATATCCCTAACTTCTTTTTGCTGAATTAACATGTGAAAAAATAGTAATTATCTAACTGTCAAAGATATTTACACATATATTGGTAGAGGTTTCCTAACAAAGAGTTTTTGCTATAATAGAGGGACATTACACAAGGCCAATTTGGTCAAGTCTGTTATCTCCGTTGGCAGACAGAGGCTGTGTAAAAAGTTGTAGATGCAATACCATAAAACCTTATCTACAAGCATATAGAGTGCTTTTGATGAAAGCTAAATTAATCCAGGCGCCATCCATCGACAAAATTATAACAAGTACTATTGTAAGACCAATATATTGTATTGGCATATTTACGGTTGTTTTATATTAGTTTAGCTTTCATTAAAAACAACCTATATGCTTATAGACGAGGTATGATGGTAGATAAGAAAATCAACTGGGGATATTTTAAAATAGGATCAAATATAACTTTAAATGTTTTATGTATATCATAATTTAGTGCTACAAATTTGTTCAATGATATTATCCAGTAATTTTTTTCCCTTTATTTGTCCACCCCATCAATGTTTAAATATTCCAATCAGTTTCCACTCAAAGTTAAGTTGTATGTAGTAGCTCTAATGATAGTTCTGTTTTATGGCTTCATATTTAGTTGAGGATAATGTGCACATATGTGTACATCCATATCAAAACGATGCACTTGTCGGCTGCTACATGTGTCTCATTTCACATAATAGCTAGGAATAAATACCAGACTCATCTCAAGTGGAGGTCAATTCAAATCATCCCCAAGTGACATGGTTATTGAATGTTCTCTGTATTAATAAGCCATGTGACTTGGGGATGATATAAAGTGACCCCCACTTGAAATGAGTCTGGTTTTTATTCCCAGTTATTATGTGAAATGAGACTCATGTAGCAGCTGACAAGTGCATCCTTTTGATATGGATGTACACATATTTGATGGGGGTGTTGCTGTAAAGGCCTGCAAATGTGGACTTGCATCTGACTTTTGACCTCCTAAACCAAGGACATCCACGGTTGTCACAACCATCCAAAAATGTAATGTAATGTCCAGTGGGTGTCCTCTGTTGGTCCGTTAATTTCGGTCATTGGGGTCCACGGATTGTTATGTATTTTCTGGTCACAGTTGCAGGCCTTTACAAGTAAATGTGTGTGTGGGAGATGTGGATGTGTATATTTACTGTATTCACACAGTTGAGTGGGGTGGGGTGTATTTGTAGGGGTGCGTGGGGTGTTGAATGGGATGTAGCAGTGTGGGTGCGAGTGCATGCATGTGTGTGCCTATAATGCGAAAGCACATGCTTGCATAGTGACATTCAAATGATGGCAACCATTACATCAAAACTAACCAGTCAAAACTAACCAACATATCTTTTCTCCTATCATACCAGGACTCACTAGCATCACCAGTGGGACCGCCTCCTCCATTTACAATAAAGCCTCAGGTGATAAGCATGAACTTTGCACTCTGTCAATTGTGTGAATATGTTTTGTCTCTAGCCATCACAAATTTGGATCTTAGTTTCACAAACTGTTGTTTTGCATGTGTCTGACGTTTAAAAACATTTAGACAATTTTAAAACATTAGAAATTAATTTTAGAATCAAATAGGAAAAATTCACATGAGTGATTACATATCAATGATGAATTTGCATGCAAAAATAGAAATTTGTATGATGGTAAAATCTGTTTTATGACTACAAGAAAATATAGGAAATGTGGAGATATGGATGTTGAAAATTTGTATAGAAAAATACTGCAATAGAATAATAACATTTTGATATGTGCATCACATATTTGCATTAAATTTAGAGCAACCTAATTTAGTGTTCTGTGTATGTTCTGTCATGTATAGATGTTGAAAGTGTTGGAATAAACATTTATCTTAATAATTTATTATAAGATTGCACAAATTTGCACTTGATTGCTGGGTTGTTGGTTAGTACATGGAATTGTTGGGTTAAACATTAATTATAGCACATCTTTTCTAGGATTTAAAGTTGATCTAGAAAAAATAGAACTCATCTGTTTATAAGATTGCACAAATTTGCACGTCAATGTTGGGTTGTGGGACAGTAATTGTTGGGTGGGATATCGATAATAGCACCCATCTTTAAGGAGCATTTTTATGTCATTTTTGTGAATACATTCATCTGGAGTTAGGACCAAATCTGATGGATGGGATTAGTAATCTAGAAATGCTCCTTGAATGAATATTCATACTGTTTTCACATCATTCGCTAATTAACATATTCATGAATATTCATTAATGCAATCCATTTTCTCCCTTGGCCCCCATTTTATTTCTCAGGACTTTCCTTATCCTCTACCGCTACCTCTGCCACTGCCGTCACCGGGAACGCCATCACCAAAAATGGATATGTTCATGGCCTTTGCAAATCTAATCGTACGATTTGGTGTATTATAAGATGTTTCTGTTGTACCCATTGCAATGTTTTGTAACCTTAGGATAATTTTGGAAAGAAAATTAGAATGTTTAGCATATTATTATTGAAAGTGTGCTGCTGGATTTGGATTACCAATTAACACAATCAAATTTGGTATTTGAGCTTTTGATGTTATGCTGGTAAAGATCTACTAAGCTAAAAAGTAAGGAAGAGATGTTCAAGAAGCTTACATTGTGGAAAGATGCACATGGAGACAATGACCCCATTTACGCTAGGTGAAAGTCACACCTTGATTTTGCCATTGAATTTGATTCCAACAGGATTATGGGGGGTGTTCTTAATGGAAATGAGGATACAAGGATTTGCAGCAGATTCAGAGTGCATTTTCGATGACCCTCAATTTAATGAAAATTTCCTGAAAATTAAGAAAGGATGTTTTGTTTTTTCCTAAATTTTCTCAAAAAACAGAAGATCTCTGGTTTTATTCACCAATTCCCCCATAGAACTCCTGCTCATATAGTTAAGTGGCTATATGTTTTCTTTCATTTTACTTCATTATTTCGGCTTAAACCCTCCTTGACAGTTGTTACTAATATTATATGTACCGTAATAGTTTTGGCAAAGAATAACAACATTAAAATTTGACCAAAATCATACAGTTTGGCTTTAATTCTGTAACAAATCAAGTTGCAACTTTTTACTAGTGTAAATGAGGACTTAATTTCTGCACAACATGATTTGAATGATTCTCGAAACTTATTGCAATGGGTACTAATGGATGTGAGTTTTGTGCATGGTTTTGTATAGTGAATCAGTTTTTATATTGTGATGTAATGTTAACCTTGCTTTACAATTACAATACTTATACTTAATCTGTGTTGCTTATGGTATACAAATTTCTACGAAAGTTTATAATTTACACAATAAGATTTCTTTTGTACATTTTGAATTCATAACCTTCATGTTTTCATCACCCTAAGCATGCATCTAATCATCAAGTTATCACTGACTCGCTTTATATGTAACTTTTGATGGTCAGCTTATCATTACCATATCTTTAACATTCTGTGCTTGTTTGTGGATTGCTATGAAATATATCCATGATTTCATGTGTGAAGTGCCTGTATGTAAGCGATTAAGGTGGGTCAGAACAGTGCCTGAGCTAGCGGTGTTTTTCCTCAAATATAGAGAACAAGCAGCCTACACACACAGGGAAAGGTGTGGGTCCCAAAGGAGAGATCCCAAGGCTCATGGGTTTTAATCCCCTCATGTGCATGATTGTTAGGGGGGGATAGCGAAAACTTTCATTTTTGCCTATTATTTGTCATAGCTGCAATTAACCCTCTCCACTCAGGTGTCAACTGCAGACGACAACTTTTAAAAAGATGTTACAGAATTTTACATTTTTGTGACCATATTTGGAATCAGCGTGAAAAATGCATTAAAATGAGTACAAACAAGCCTAGTATTTGTTAAGCGGTTTTTAAGATAGCTCTTGATATTTTGAAAAAATATCTCAAAACTTTTTATGTTGAAGCCTATGGCTAGTATGCAGAGTATTAATACATATAGAAATAAAAATGTAACCAGTGGCTTCCTTCACCCATTTCCTAAAAGAATAAACTGTATTATTTAAGAAAGATAACCAAAACTTTAAAAATATGATCTGAAGGCTCTGACTCGCCTTATAATGAAGCGCAAGTGTACATCTTTCTATCTCTTGGTCCGTCTGGCTGTCATATCTGTCTGAGTGTCAGTGTGACTTTTTGTCTGCCAGTAAATTGATTGTAATAACCAACCTATTGCAGCCGTGAATATTTTTGGATTTGTTTGTGTTTCATCGTTGAAGCCACAGCACCAGCAGTGTGTTCAACATCTACTTGATATGAAATTGGAGTCAAAATTCAACAGCATTGTCATCATATTGCTTTTGATTTATTCTTATATTCCGCCGTAAGAATTTTGTCCCCAATTTTTTGTTACATATTGTTACATATATCCATGTTCATCAAAATATATAATATGTAGATAGTCTAGTAAGTGCAATTCATGTTGATGTTGAATAAATAAGAGGTTCAAGATTTTGTTTTGATAAAAGGAGTGTTTGAATCAAACATTACATTTCAAAAATTTTTTGCTTATTCTCTGTCTCTTTGCAAGAATGCATTATCCAGTGTTCACCATTAGATACTGCAACATACAGGGATGTGAGAGTTCCTCTTTTCAGCTGATTTCCTCTTTTTTTTGTTGGCAAAATTTATGTGTTTTTCTTTTATTTTCAGCCCATATTTTGTGTTTTTACCCTGATTTTACGCTGTTTTTAGTGATTTTCCTCGTTTTTGGTCTGTGGCCTCTCACACCCCTGAACATAGTCAACAACTAAGACTACAATCTCAGGAGCAATGTGTTTGAACACTTGAGCTAATTTCCGTGTTCTTAATAGTGCACATGCTATATGAGTTACTAGAATCTAAGGATTATAATAGTGTTGCCTCAATGTTCATCTTCCATATACCCCTTTCTGTTTCCCCGCCAGTCAATGTTGGGAGATGATAATTATGGTGAAGATGAATTCATTGTGCATTACAAATGGGGGTTGAAGGGGGACCATTTCCAATTAAGCCTTTCAAGTATTCGAACAAGTTTTCTGAGATTGCAGGGCAACACAAAGTTTTGCACTCTCATCTACATCCAGAATTATCACGTTGAAGATAAATGCACAAATATTAAGTTGTCCACCCCAATCATTGTTGCCACAAGGAACATTTTCCTGCACAATTGGGTACTTTGCAGAATGGTCGACTGCAGATCCGTCGGATAACCCTTTTTAAATGGGAAATGAACTTTGCTGCTTGGATGATGTCACAATGAGGTTAGCATTTATTCCATATTGAAAAGCGTGTTCCAACGGATCTGCACTCAACCGGCCTCTTTGAACTGGCATGTTGCGCCTCAGAAAAAATGCTGAGCATTGCTCCAAAGTGATGAGATACCTCAAGTATCAAGACCTGGCAGTCTTCAATGGTAATTCAACTTTATGTTGCAGATTTTTGCCAGATTTTTTTTGTTGTCTTAAAAAGTTGAAATTGACCTTTTAGTAAAGGAAGTGATCAAGATCTGCTTGATTGGGTGATTTTCCCAGAAGTAAAAGCACCCACATTCTAGGATTTTAGGTGCATTTTGTGGCAACCCTGATCCTATTTTCTAGGAATGTGTGACTTCATCACTATTACTCAATACAATCCAACTTACACTTGATCTGATTTTGCTTGAACCATGATCAAACTGATTGCATCATAAACTTCTCAGTATCACAATTGATGCCTGCCACTAGGCTTATGTACCATGGTGTTGAATGTTTTCCCACAATAACAAGGGCCCTAAAAAAGGTTACATGTAAGTTTTTAAATAAATTATTTGGATCAAATTTTGAAATTACAATGAACCAACAATATGTAGCACATGTAAAAAAGTAGAATGATGAAGAGACAAATGTTGTATTATTGCATGCTATTTCAATTTCTGATGACATTTTTGAAAAGTCTGCTATGTCCTTATGTATTCTTTCGGATATTTAGTTGTAAATTTCAAGTATTTTCCGAACTAGAATATAATTTATTTAAAGTCGGTTGTGACCTGTTGATATATTTACATTCATATTAAGCAAGTATTCTTTCAGTTATTTAGTTACAATTTGCAAAATATTTTTCTGACTGAAATATAATTTTCCTGAAATGACAGATTTATATTGGAAAGTTATTACACATCAATTTTCTACATGTAACCTTTTTTTTAGGACACACTGTAGCTGAGTCTGTTACCAAGTGAAATTCTGACAGATTAAAAATATTTTGTATTGTAAATAGTAATTAATTGCCTTGTACAATTGAGTATAGTGTAAGTATGTTATTAATTTTGTTGTTATTTTGTGACATGTTTTTCCAATTCCCCTAATACAACAGCATGTGCATGAAATTTGATTTCTGGTTAGCTTGAAGCAAAGGTGATATGGGCAATTCAAGTTGAAATCTATACACCCCAATGGAAGACATGGCCTTAATCTTCCACACAGGGAGTGTGGATTTCAATTGTAATCACCCATTCAGGTAACTGCATTTGAAATTCACACTCCTTGTGTTGAGACCATATCTTCCATAGGGGGTGTAATGGATTAAACTGGAATAGCCCATAAACAGTGGGATATTCCTACCACCTCAGACCAAAAAAGACTTTGATAACAAATCAAAATGAGAAAAGTGGGTGAAAATTTACAACCAATTATGCCAGGTACCAGGAGATTTGAGCAAAGATGTTCTATTATCATAAATCAATGATGATAACTCCATTGTCAGAATTGTTACGATGGAATTAAATTTTCGGCTCTTTTGTGGCATCAAAGTTTATTTATAAAACAAAAATATAAAAGAATGATAATCACCTATTGCTTCAGGTTAGCCTCCTCTATCAATAACCATATACTAATTTTGATATCTTATGTTTCTGCGCATTTTCAGGACAACGAGGAGCCGGTCATTGCAGATCCCTTCTATGAATCACAAGAAAACCATAGTCTAATAGGTGTAGCTAATATTTTCTTAGAAGTACTATTTCATGATGTGAGGCTAGATTATGCAGTGCCAGTTATCAGCCAACAAGGAGAAGTAAGTCTTGTAATGGTTAGGGTACTTGCAATTAGTGCATGAGGTCCCGGGTTCAATTCCTGTTAGTGGCAACTTGCCAGGGTATTGAAGGGGGGGGATCTGAACTTTCAATTTCTGAAAATCATATAGTAATGGTGTAACATTGGTGTGAAGTTACATTGGAAAAAAAATAACATTGTGTGAAGTTATTTTTGATGTACTGGTAAGTTTTCAGGCTTAAACCTGGATGTCCAATTTTGTAAAATTAATAAAATTTATAGTTTTCAACCTATTTTGGATCATTTTTCCCAATTTGTTTTTCATGTTATCCAAACAAATTTCATCATCCTCTTGCCTGCTAGCCCTAATCCTAACCGTAAATCCTATTCCTAATCCTAACCCTAAAAAACTAACCCTTATCTTAATCACTTGGGTCCGTATGCACAAAACAAGTTGTACTATTCAGCAAATTACTTCAGCGGTGCATGTCTGCTCAGTCTGTATATCGCGTAAAAAGAACCAGGTCACGTGATACTATGCAGTTCGACAAGCGAATGAGGTGCCGATGTGATGATGATGTGATTTAATTATCCATTCAGAACCCCACTTCCGTATATGCCATTAATTAACTGTGCCAAATTGGCAGACCTCTGAAGTACTGTGCTGAAAACTATAGACCTGGTCTAACTTGTTTTGTGCATACGGACCTTGGGTTGGTGGCAGTGATTTTAAATCTAGTGTCTTGCCAAATATGTTACCTGTATTTTTTGTTTACAATGTGACAGGTTGCAGGCAAATTACATATCGACATCCAAAGAATCAGCGGTACGCTACCCGAAGGACCAGTAGATAACCAATCAGAGAGTAGCAATGAGAGTTCTAGCGGTTATGAGGGTCTAGAGGAACCAGAACCTGAGGGTGGTTTAGCCGTAGGAGCACCTCTTACTTGCAAGGTATGGTGGTTTAAAAGAAACACTGTTAATTTCACAAATATGTCATATCTGCAATTGTGAACTGGCTTTGCACATTTCATTCTCAGAGAGCAAGTTTGTTTGCTTGTTTTATTTTTGTTAAGATGGATATTTAAGGTAGGAGCCTCGGATAATAGGCCCATGCAGGAAAATAGCCACTATATCAAATCAGAATTATGTATCCACATCAAATGTATAACCAATTTAAGATAAGTCTTTACTCCACTTATTTTTAATGTTTCATGAAAATTGAAACATTTCTTATGTTTTTCTTTATTTTGTGAAAATTCCCTAATTTTTTCTACAAATAATTATTGCTAGCCAAGAGGTAATGTGATATGGTTTCCAAAGTTTGAGGGGTGGTTAATAAGCCTTATATCTAAATTCTCTCGCCAGATTTTTTTGATAAAGTGTTTATTTTTTGAGAAAAATTATTTTTTCCATTTTTAAATTAGGGAAATCTAGAAACACCCATAACTTAAAATAGAAATACTTTATTAAAAAAAGCTGGCAAGAAAAGTTTCTAAATTTAATAACCTTTCATATGACACCTTGTTTGTTAAAATTGGCCCTATGGTTAGCTCAGACAATAATTATGAAATTGGGTCATTCAGTGTTTCTAGATCAAATCAAGAAAATTTGAGCAAGTACTAACATTACCTTCAAATATCCCCTTTATAACTCGCCAATATATTGAAAAAAAGTCGCTAAAATTATTTGGTAACATTTTTGTAATAAAAAGATCCAAAAAGCAGTTCTATAAATGGGTTATAAAGGAGAAAAAATAATATTCAAACATAGTATCCATTTTCAAATATTTACCAATTTTAGTGAACAAGGCTTCATGTCAAAACCACTTATGTACAAAATCAATGGGGTTTTTAAATGATAAAAAATTGCATAACTCAAAAACGCTTTGTTGGCAAAAATTAAAAATTGGCAGGCAAGTTTGTCTCACCCAACTACACATCCTGTATCATTTTCAACCAAATCTGTGCATGACACCGTAGCCGATAATACTACCTTAAGGGATATACACATTGTGTAAGAAACATGTTTGGAAGTTGCTTCATCATTTATTCAGGAAAAAATTAAAAATAGTATAAAGGAAATGAAACTATGATGAATAGAGGAAGAAAGAGAAAGGACAGTAGTATCAGGTCAGAAAAGATATCTTACACTTCCCAAAATCCTTTGCAACGATTACATCAAATGACACTCCCATTACTTTGTATTTGTGTTATTGGCCCCTGAACATGTTCAAGGCAAAACCTCCTATGTAACCTGTTTGCCAATTTTGCTTTAAATATGTTCAGGGGCCACAAGCACAGGAGATTTTTCCTGCCCAATGACGATTTACTTATTTATCTATTCATTTTTGACCAGGTGAGAATAAGAGAAGCCACCGACCTTCCACCAAGCCTAGCTCACTTTGTCTTCTGCCAATACACCTTTTGGGGTCAAGATGAAATGACTGTAGTGCCACCTTACATTAATCCAGAGCTGGATGATCTACCAGGAAGAACTAAGGAGGCAAGCAAAGGCAGTATGAGATTTAACCATGCCCAGGTAAGCCAGGTCAAAGGTTAATTGGGGTCAGTGTGGAAGTTAGGATAGGGCTAATGAACCAGAGTGCCACCATATATTTAATCCAGAACAGGATAATCTACCAGGAAGAACTAAGGAGGCAAGCAAAGGCAGTATGAGATTTAACCATGCCCAGGTAAGCCAGGTCAAAGGTTAATTGGGGCGAGTATGGAAGTTAGTGCCACCATTGACAGATGACGTCAGACACAAACTAGTCATTTTAATTCTGTCTTTAATGATAATTAAAGAGCTAGTCGATCTACCAGGAAGTCAGAGGTCAAATTGAGTAGGCTTAGGTCAAGATGGAATTGTAGTGCCACCATGCAGTAATCTGGAGCTGTATGATCTATCAGGGAAATCAAAAGGTGGTAGTTTGGTATGGTGTCTAATGATGACTAGGCATGATGTGTCAAAGGTAAGGTGAGTTCAAAGATCAGTACAGTTATTAAGTTTATTGTGGGGATTTTGTAATCGTACACCAAAGCTAGAATTTATGGAATTGTGGTTTTAATTGGTAAGGTAACTCTCTCTCTCTCTTTTTTTTACAGGAATATATAGTAAATGTATCTGAGGAATTTATAGAACATGCCTTAGAAGGTTCCCTAGCAATTGAAGTATGGGGACATAGAAGTAGTGGTTTCAATTCTTCCAAGCCAGGATGGGAAATAGATAATCTCAGTGCCAAATCAAGATCACTAGCAGACAGGTAAACAAAGTAAACATAATTCGTCGTCTGCATCTCATACTGTCGTATCTCAAAGGCTGCCTTGTGTGATTTTTATTATTGTTGTATTTCATATTGTTATTTTACACTCTACATGCTGCTTTCTTTTATGAATGGACATGAAATTTTATTATTGTGATAATACCTCAAATTAATATATAAAGTTAATTTTACAGTGTATCACATCACAATTGAATATATGAATACAAAACCCACCCAAGTCCATACGTTGGCCAAATTGAGTTAAGCATGGGAAATTGTTGCTATACATAGGCCTGTCATATGTATGAAAGAATAACTCAAATTCATCATCTGTGTCTATTGAGCATGTGAGAAATAGCATGTATGAAAGAACCACCCAATTCCGTGATTTGAGTCTTGTAACACATTGATTGAAATCCAGTATGTATAACAGTCCACTTGTAACACATTCAGTGACTTTTGATAAAAAAATGGGTTTAATAAAGGAACGTGTGTGGTTTATATTATATGGCAGAATGCTTATCAACATTATACATACCTGTGTGCTTTATTTTGTATTATCTTACTAGTGGTAATCTCATTCCAACGTTGTTGTCTTTGTATATGATTCAAAAACCACCCAAGTCCAAAATTTAAAATGAACCCTACAAAGTCCTGTGAAATGCTAATCGTCATACTTTATACAGTTTAATCCATTCATTTGCACGTAAAACTTACCATATTGACCAGGTAAATCTAACTTAAGGAATTAAAATGATACGCAGGTTTTTCTCTAAAAATCACTTCCCATGGACTTGGGTGGGTTTTATATTCATGTATTCAATTAGATAACTATATTAAAATAAATCACACAAGGCAGCCTACAACAGTATGTGAAGCAGAAAACGGATTATATTTAGTTGTCAATAGAGACTCGCCTATCTACTGCGTCCTAGCAGGACATGGGTGTGTGTGGGGGATGTATGCTTGAAATGCAAGTGGATGTGGGTCTTTGAATGTGGGCAATGGGCTGCTATATCTACGCATATATTTGTATTTTAATTGCTTGCATTTTATAACTTCCAATGTTTTATTTTCCTGAAGGTGGAGTGAATTAATACGCAAGATAGAATTGAATGCTGAAATTCATGAGCTAAGTGAACAAGGGGAGTATGTACCAGTGGAGTGCCTTCCAAGACCTGAAGTTTTAACAGGAGGAATCTTCCAGCTAAGACAAGTAAGTGATGTAACGGGTCAAGTGTATTATTGCCCAATCATGTTTTCATTGCAGACAGTAATAATTTGTGTGAAGTTTTACTTATCAAGAAAAGCTAGTAATTTTTATCGTAGCAAGTGGTCAGTGAATAGTACTTAAAATTGTCCAGGTATTCTATGATGTATACTGTAATAACTGTTGGATTATATTACCATTTTCTTAATTTTACAAGGCTATTTGAGGGAGTATATATTTGTTCATATCAAATAGATGCATTGCCTATAATCCGTACCTCTATGTTGTAATCCGTACCTCTATGGTGCATTGTGTTAAACACACAGGGCCATTCAAGGTGAATAATTGTAGTCTATGTCAAACTGGACCATTATGTGGGTATGCTCTATGTCAATTGTACCACCACATAACTGCTCCCATTGCATTTTCTTAGTCCATGTCAAAATGGTCCAGAATATGGGTACGCACTCTGCCATTTGTACTACCATATAATGTTTGTTTAATCCACACAGGGCCATTCGAGGCGAATCTTAGTCCGTGTCAAACCGGTCCAGAATTCCGGTACACTACCCATCATCTGTGAGGCCATCACTTCCATATCAGTAGGCAGTATATGTGGGCGATCTAAACTACAGAAAGGCTTGGATAGCTACCAAGATGACGACCTCAACAGGTTACGAGAGAGATGGTCAGAAGCCTTGATGCGGAGAAGGGAATATCTTGATGAACAGATACACAAAATCATTCACAAAAAAGGTAAAAATGGTCTATTTTGTCAAGGGATCTTCCGATGTCCAAAAAAATGTTTAGATTGTTCACAATGCCTGGAAAACATAATATGCATAGTTATTGACCTAATTCATTGCTCTTATTTTTCCGACCCCTCCTTTAACAAAATTACAACATTTTATTCTCCAAAAATTTTAAAAAAATGATATGTGCTAGCAAGTGATAATAGCATCACAAAATTATGGAATGTGCAAATACGGTAGTTTTGAATTGTTCTATCACATAGTCATAGGATGCCCACATGTGAAACTTGTTGTGCTGCATAATGCCTTGCTATGCCACATTCTGTAGTCATTTGTTTCTAAATTGCATCTGTGATTTGTTAATCAAGGTACCGTATTCATTCCAATAAGCGCCCAGGGCGCTTAACAAAGTAATTTTGGGTGGGCGCTTATTTTTTACATTGTTTTAGTCATCAATCACTGTCTGAAAGTATTTAGTTACTCACAGTTAGTGCGCCCTCACTAAATGTGTTTATATATTATAATTATGGACAATATTTTTGAGGGCGCACTAACTGTAAGTAAAGATGGCGGCCGCCGGCAAAAATAACGAATTTGAGAAAGAATTACTTCAAACTTGGCCTTTTAAAGGCATTTGCAGGTGGTTATTGTGAAAGAATCTATACATCTGCCCACTATGAAATAGCGTCATAATTTAATTTTGATGCACATTTTGGATACTTTTGATGCTCAATTTCCCACATGCATGCATGTAAAGTCACTCGACAGGTAAGCTTACTGGAAGTATTTTGACAACATTGGATGGGCGGTTAATAATTTCATATTGTGTTTGTTGCAAAGTCGCTGGGTGGGCAGTTATTGGAACAAATACGGTAGTAATATTTTTGAGTGACACAACAGTGTCATACATTGAGGTTATAAACTCATTATTGTATGTCATATCCTTTTGTTTAGGCAAGACCAAAAAGGACTCTGAGAGAGAAGCCAGTCTGATCAATCAGTGGGTATCGTTAACAGAAGAAAGGAATGCGGTGCTAGTACCTGCTCCTGGGAGTGGTATTCCAGGTGCACCTGCTAACTGGGATCCTCCACCTGGAATGGAGACACACATACCGGTGCTCTTTCTTGACTTAAATGGTAAGTTAACAAGGAAAGTGTTATAGTTGATAGTCACTATAATCACATAGTGAAAGATGGATTGTTCCATTCCACAAGCCAAAAAGGACTAGTGACTTTAGGAATCAAACAGGCTTGTTATATGCTTAATGATGACATTAAGTCCATTCAATTTATAATGCTGTGTGAAACCTTTGACATCCTCTGAGTTTTTGGTACAATATTGTGAAACGATAACTGAAATGGGGATATTGTTTTCCTGTATAGTGAGGCTTGTGGATCAAGTCTATGCGTTGTGCCTGTGCATAGCACACTATAAATCACTGCGCTTTTTTTACTATGCATCCTGTTATGTTGAATGAACTTCAATATTATGCCATGTTTATAATGTAATATGTACATATGTAGATCCTCTGTAGGGCCTTCATGTACTAATCCTTAACCCTAACCCAACTAGGACTCACTAAAGCTCACTATTAAAACCACTCTCTGCGTGCATGCATTCCACGGACTTGATGACTTAATCAGACCAAGTCATATATACCCAGGGAATCGCTGGTCGGGCCAACATCACCTGTGTAGCTACATGCTGGGGATCTTCTGCGTGGCATGCGAGGGGTCCGACGTTTGAATCCTGGGGGTGCCAAGTGACTTTCTTCTTCATCTTCTCTCCTTTTTCATTCCTTCTTTCCCTTCCGATAGCACAAAAACCACGGGTAGGGTTAGGATTAATGTTGTCTTGACTGTATCTTGTTTCTTGTAATTTACAGCTGATGACATGGGGACATCAGGAGTGATGGAAGGCATGCATGCAGCAGGCTACCATTCTATCCTACCAAAAGAACACGGTACCAAGATGTTCTCACTACCTATTGTAAAGTACTATGAAAAAGATGTAAGTATAGCACAGTGGTATAGCATCATAGGGGCACGGTGGGGGGTGGTATGGGGACATCAGGAGTGATGGAAGGCATGCATGCAGCAGTCTACCATTCTATCCTACCAAAAGAACACGGTACCAAGATGTTCTCACTACCTATTGTAAAGTACTATGAAAAAGATTTAAGTATAGAAATCTCTTCGCCAGTGGCATGCACAAAGGGGGGGGGCAGGGGCCATGGCCCCCACTCTTGTTGGTTATTCGGGGGGATTCGCCGAAAAAACGTTAAAAACTTCTAAATTTGCTCCTAATCAGACTCCATTCGGGGGAACTGAACAACCTGGCCCCACCACTTTCAATTTGCTGCACATGCCACTGTCATCAATTTCTAATGTGAAAAGAGAGATTATTTGTTGGATGGCTTGCTAGAAATTGATACAATATAAATTGCTTCAAACTCTATCTGTAACTATTATCTTGCTTGAAATAAGGTAAGCCTGTGAAAATCACTGTGTGTCCAATGATACGCTTGCCTGTGGACTCACTATGCCCAAGATTTTTTCTCACCACAGTTCGGAAGACGAAATCTGTGTCTGACCAATGTCAACTTCATCATCAATCCATGGCATTTTTTGTAATTTGACAAAGACATCCATCCAATTTGTATTTTCTAAATTCTGACTGTAGATAGCCAGAAATTATTGTAGTGCATGTAATTATGTTTAATTTACTAATACAATTTTTAAATCAACTGAAATTTTAGAAATAAGATTTTTCTCATGGGCAGCCATTGAATCATGCCTTAAAAAAGGGTGCTAGAATCACAAAGTGCCTGGTGTGCTAATGACAATTTGAATAGGTTAAGTTTTAGCAGTCAAGTTAGCTCAATCGTTTAGGCATTCGACTATGGTGCGAGAGGTTGCGGGTTCGAACCCTGGCGGTGCATACTCTCGTGGAAAATTGAGTTATCTTGAAATTCCCCTGGACAAGGAACTTACTGCTAATTGTCTCGTAACCTGTACGAAACTCGGGGAGCTGATCCTGGTTGCGTTGGTTATTTGTGGAATGTCTAGGGTGTGCGCTCTTGAAGCAGCAAAGTCCCTGATTTGTTGTTAAATGGTTTATGGAATGATGTGGGGCCGTAGTGGTCAGCGACAACCTGTAAAGTGTAGCGCACTATAAATCACTGCGCTTTTTTTCTCTTTTTCTTTTTTTCACCAATTATCGACACACAATCAATTCCCATCAAATGATGACATTGATTTCAATGTTTGCCCGTTTTCAGGTGTGTGCAGTTGCATCATGGGATTCCTCCATCCACGATTCGCAGCATCTCAACCGAGTTACCGGTCCCAACGAGCGTATCTATCTGATCATCAAAGCCGTGGTACAACTCAGTCATCCGGCCATGATGGAATTGGTGGTGCGCAAGAGAGTATGTGTCAATATCTACAAGAAGCAAGGCTTTACTTCAACATTCAAGAAGAAGATTGGCAGATTAGTGAGTATGCCAAGACTAAAAAATGTTTAAAGTTTGTAAGGAACACATGTTTGTGTTTAATATCTGACACATAGAAGGATGTCTGAAAGACTATATAAATTCTTGCAGTGCACCATATTAACACAAGTTGTGTTATGTGAAACATAAAATAATTTCTTTACAGCTCAACTGATCATACTTTTCCTACATTCGACCTTGCATGATTTTTGAGTTGACACAGTCATGAAAATAACTATAGATAATTGACAGACCATTAGTAGCCCAGTTCTGAACCTTTTCATTGATCATTCATAACAATAGGTATCTGATGGATCAGTGAAGATAAGAAGGATTATAATATATCCGTAACCTTGATATTATAGTACATCTCGAGGAAAAAGTGCAATGGACATGTTTTCATTTTATGTTTCAAATATCCCGCGATGAAAATTGAGTATTTAACCCAAAATGGAAAATGGAACAATTTATTGGAAATCTGTTTAATAGATTTTTTGACATCTTTTTCTGCACTGTATTATACCTAAATTAAGAAATTTGATAAATATTCAAAGAAAATATAGGTCATCCAAAAATGTTGATTTTTACACATTTTGGGGCAAAAAAGGAAAATAAGCAAAAATATCAAAATCTGTTTTAACAGCTTCATTCATCAAGTCATAACAAACGGCCTACATGCTTAATTTCTAATAAAATATTGAAATTGTGAAAAATATAGGTATTTATTGATTTTCATGTTTTTTCTTGCAAATATGCTAATAATATGCAAATTATGAAATTGCAAAATAAAGTTTCTACATAGCATACATCTTTCAAGTGTGATGTTCAAAATGACAGACATCAAAAAGAGATTCGATGAAATGTAAAGGTGTAGTAACAATTTTGGCATGGACTGTCTGGTTAGGAAAAGTACAGTAAGTTGAGCTGTACTAGTTGTAACTTTATGTATTAAATATTGAAACCCATGTATGTCTTGGAACTTGTGAAGATTCCTCTCTTCTAGGATTCTTTACACCAGGTTTTCACAAGTAAAATTGATATGTTTTTCTGCCTCATACTTAAAGACCCATTCAGTGATCCCCTTATTAAATTAAAATTGCTTAAAAGTGAAGGGTAGATCATTCAAATTGTCATTTGGTAGTTTTGAAAGAAAACAGCAGTAATGACGAAGTTGAAGCCCCATTCAAATACATGTCACTAATTTATATGCTGTCAGTATATAAATTACAGATTCATGTAAAATACTTTATTTTGTCTTCAATACACGGCTTTCGGCTGAACCAATAACAGGCTATGTTAGCACATCTATGACAATGACAAAGGTACCAAAAGCTGAATTTTGATGATTTTACATTTGTCTGGATGAGCAAATCACTGAATTTGAATGTCAGTGATGGTATATAAATGATTTTTCTGTTAATTGTTTCCAGGATTCTGTCCCAGCATGTGGTGTCACATATGAAATAGTATCAAACATTCCAAAGGTAAGGTGCTCACAAATTGATTGTTATGACATAATTGTGTGTGTGTTAGGGGGGTTGGGGGTGGATATATATGGAATTTTTGGTCTTTCTTATTATCAAGACTTGAGAGAGTTCAGGAATTGAATAAGGGTAAGAGATATAGGGTTGGAATAAGTGTGCAGGTTAGGTTTAGGGCAAGACTAGAATATAAAATTACACATAAACAAAATGGGAGAGATAGAATTACCAGTAGTAGTGGTAGTAGTTCAATTTAATTAATGCACCTTTGAGCTTACAACATCAAAAAATCAACAAGAATTATTTGCATATTTGCGGTGCATTATTAGCTTGAACAGTATTTCTGTTTGTTCTGTTGCAGGCTTCCGAAGACCCAGAGGATCGAGAGTCACTAGCCCTTATGGCTGCCTCAGGTGCTGAAGAGAACACCCAGGCAGCAGATGGGGAAACATACATAGAAAAATATACCAAAGGCGTGTCTGCAGTAGAAAGTATTCTAGCTCTAGATAGGCTAAGACAGGAGGTGGTGATCAAAGAAAAGCTTGCGGCTAGGGGAAGACCACTGAGGAAAACAACCAGTGTGCCCAATATATCTGTGAGTAGTGCTCCTGAAAATCAAAATATGGAGCAAAATGGAGTTAATTCCAAGCAAAACCAAATACCCTCAGTTTTTGCTCAATGCGTGTATCAAGATAGGGTCGAGTCTTGGTTCTCTGGTTTCATTTTTGTTATTGCAGCAGATAAAACAATACTCTCATGCTAACACTTTAACTAAAAAAAAGATATTAGTATCAATTTATATAGTAATTAGAAGTTATTCCTAGATTTTCCCCATGGGATCACCTAAACTCCATCCTGTTGTCATTGTGTGTGAATCCAGTTGGTTTAGCTGAGCGTATACAACCTGACATATGTGTTTTCACACATTGTGTTATATCCTCTCTAGATTGTGATAGGAATGCCCTTTAAACAGTATCAGTCATAGAAAATGTAATCTTGTGATCACAATACAAAATTGCTTAGGGGGCTGGCATTTTTTTCGGAAGGAGGCGTCCCAAATTTACAAAAAGTCAGTGTCAATAAAATTGCGACCTTCTATTTCAGCAACAAAAATTTTATGACCCCCCCCCCCCCACACCGATACACCTTACCCCCTAAACAGGCTAAAATTATATTGAAATCAGTTTTTTTGAATAAAATAAACACACTATCTGTGGTCATCTTGTGACTCCCTACATTTTGGGCATCAAAAATTTTATGACCCCCCTATTTTTCTTTCCAAAAATTTATGACCACCCCCCAGTATATTTGGGACCTACCCCCTTCCGAAGAAAATGCCAGCCTCCTTACCTCGGTAATTTTCAGTTGTTGCTGGTATCAGGAGAGTCTGAAGTTTACCGTTTTCTAAAATCCATTTTCCGTGTTGTAATCTGTGTTGTAAAATTGGTAAATCTGTGGTTCATGAACAAAGCTTAAAATGTATAAACAATGATATTAATGTCGTTAGTGTTCAATATTGCGATTAATATGCTCTGATTGGAATATTCTCACGATAATAGGCCGACTGTTACGATGTTTAGAGGGATATAGGGGTTCATGCATTTATAATATACCTTTATCTTGGTATCATTAAACAGTATTTTTATCATAAAAATTGACACACACAACTCATGATTGTTTTGAATATTTATTTCTCTTATCTTTTAATGATTTTGTCACATCATACAAAAATGTCATTTTCCGTGTTGTTCCCCCGATTCCGTGATTTTTTTCAGTTTTCCGTAAAACGGAAAACTTCGGACTCTAGGTATCAGTCATCAAGCTGTACTTACAGATATCTGTTATTCACTTAATTGCAGGGTGCTATGTCAAGATCAATAGACACAAGTCGGTCCATGGACGGACTTGACGAGGACTTCCGAGTAAGTTAGCATTTCTAGAACAAATTTATGCTTCTTTTTTAATGAAATTATGCGAAAATGTTGTATATGCATCAAAAAGTAATATTAGCTAGCCATGTTTTCCCTTTATAATGAATTGTGTGCGTATGTTTTTGTCTTAAAGGAACACTCCTGCAATCACAACATGACTTACATTAGAAAAACAAGTATCAAGCACAAACCATGTGGTTTTATTTAAAACAAACTCATATTGACCAAAAACAGCCGGCCCTCAACACACGATATTCAAAATTTCCACGCCAAATTTGCCGGTGGCAATGACGTCATGGCTCAATTGTCGTCAGCCGTCATTGTGTTACTGAGACATTGCCACAGGCAATTTTTGCACCCGGGCAATTTGAATATCGCATGGCTGTTTTTATATTTGTTTATGGTCAATATGAGTTTGTTTAAAATAAAAACAATTTCATTTGTGCTTGATAATTATTTTTCTAACATATAAGGCATAATGCTGTGATTGCAGGAGTGTTCCTTTAAGAACAAAACAATGTTCCCTGTCATTTGTTGTGATTCCTTTCCCTCTGTTTGTGATTCATATTGGACTATTCCAGTTGAAATTCTTACACCCCAATGGAATCATCCATTAAAAATTCACACTCCCTGTGTGGAAGATGAAAGTCATATCTTCCATAGAGGTGTATGGATTTCAACTGGAATAGCGCATCTGTTTCATTTCCTCAAGCATGCCATGTATGACCTTCTGTTAGCAGGGTAATCCAAATCGAATGCTAAAAAAAGGTGAATGTCAATTTATAAAAGCATGTTCCTCTTACTTCTGATTGAAGAACATTTGTTGCATACAAATTTATGTAATTTATACAATTATAAAATTCTCAAAATATACTAAAATGTGAGGAACCATTGAATAAGTGTTAGGCATCTGTGTATACTGAAACAAAAGAAAGCCCAAAGTTTTGTGACATTGATGGTCTGATTTCAATGTGTTATTTATTATCCACAACCTCATCACCCACTTTTCTCAAAAAATGAATTACGTTCTGGTATACCAGAATGAAATTACAACACATTGTCTATGGAGTAGTGCAATACTCACAATCATGCATAACTCGCGAATGCAATATCGGAATCAACTGAAATTTTGGGAATAAGCTTTTTTCGTGGTTATCTACTGAAAAATGTCATAAAAAGAAAATGATCGGTTGTTGGCAAGTGAGATCAGATAATGATAAGAAGACGTGAAGTAAGATAAGAATTTGAAGCAAGATAAGAATTTTGAAGCAATTTATTGCTATCAAATATTGCTGATTTATTGTTAGCGTTGGTCCCTTTTAATCCGATAAAAAATTAACAAATGGGCAAAATTAAATTGTTCCCAGTTTCCCAATTTAAGCAAATTTTTAAGTTTATGTGTGTGTGTGTGTTTTTGCACAATTATGGAATTTCTGATGGAAAGAGAACTCGTTTATGTGTATTTGTCAGGCATGAATGACTTGTCGGTCATACTATGGGTTTATATATTGTCCGATGTCTGTTATATGTTTTGTCGTTGCGACAAACACAGTGGCAATTTTGACATAGCTTTTTACTGCTTTGGAAAAAATGTGTGGCTGTGACAAAATGTAGAGAAAAGAATGAACCTTGAACAGATCTAGAGTTCTGATCAATGTAACAGAACGTTGCAGCAAAGGAATCTTAAATGCAGTGTTTGTCGCATTTGGAAAAAACATGCAAAATACTGGACTATGTACTTGCCCTTGGACTGTTTTTGTTTTTAGCACCCTTTCTTTTGAATGTGGTCCTGTTAAAACCAGGGAAATAATGCATGCGCTGATCACATACACATGTGGCCCTGTCAAGATATGAAGACCTGAGTGTATGCAGTTTCTGAAGGTCCGAATTCAACAACTATTTGGGTTATTCCAGTTTAAACCCATACACCCCCAATGGAAGACATGACCTTAATCTCCTACAGGGAGTGTGAGTTTCAAATGAGGTTACCTGAATGGGTGACTCCATTTGAAATCTACACCCCCTGTGTGGGAGATTAAGATCATGTCTTCCATAGGGGTGATGTATTTCAACTGGAAGAGCCCAGTTCAAACATTTCATAAGGGCACATGGGCAGTCAAATCATGTATTTCTTGGGATTTGCCTTGGCTTGGCTTGGCAGTAGCTTGGATCTTTCCGGTGTAACATAAACTCTTATTACACAACCTGTACGGAAAAAATCCCACATTTAGGGTACATGTACGCAGGAAAGAACCAGGTTATTGCAAAGGCATGATGGGATCTTAACCACTGTTTCACTCGATTGCACCCTCTTCCTCTACATTGCTAATTATATTATGCATTTTGAATCAATAAAGGCTTGTTTGAGAGTAGACACGGTGACAGATGTGAAATGTGGCTAAAAGTAAATGATTAGACAATTTTAAAATGATATTTTACAAGTGATGAGTGCAGATGAAAATCAAGCAAATGGACCAAAGTACCAAATTGAGCTTTCATTTATTGGAACTTTTGATGTTAGTGGAACATTGGAGCATTATGTGGGAGGGAGTTATATGCTTATGCTTAGGCACAATGTAATTTGGTCCTATAACACTATTGGTGCACCAATAGGTACCGATGGCTCTTTCTATCATAACCTAAACATTTGCTAATTATTTTCTTTTTTTTTTCATTTTTTATTAAATGAAAAAGCGATAACACTATGCAAATGTTAATTATTATGCTTGGTACAATTTATTACAACACCAAGGTATAATAGAAAGATTTATCGGTACCTCACCGGGCATTGATAATGCTATTAGGTGTCTTGTGGTGTTATTTTAACAATTTTGATGAAATATATAGCATTATTATTCTGCACTATGATGATCAATTTAAAATTTAACAAAACATGAAATTAACTGAAGGTCTTACAAAACTGTTTTAGTCATATTTCACATGAGAAGTTATTTTTAGATCTTATAGAAACAACCCAAAAGTTTGTTGACGTCCTGTAAACAAAAGCGCTTTTGATGGGAGTCTGGCCTTCCTCCCTGTAGCATAAGTGTGAAATATTGAAAAATTCCAACCTCAAAGGATGAACTTTTACCGATATTTTCACAAATGTAACCTGAATTTTTGACCCCCTACCTCGCAAACGAAAGGACCTTTTGTTTATAGGATGTCGTGAAACTTTTGGTTTATTCCCTTAGACATGCCTTTAAGGGAAGGGGTATGAGCGTTTGGACAGTATTTATTGTGGGACATTAGAGCACATCAGACATATCGAATTGCATTCTGAATACGAAGAATGGCCTTCTGATATCAAATAATTTTGATTTTTGAAATTGCAATGTAATACACATTTGATGGCAAATGATTAAAAATATTGGTATTTTTTATATTCAACAGTACTCGAAGTAAACTCTATAAATCTGATGATTTCTACCTAAAGTGTATGTAGGTGGGATGAAAAGCCGATGATCAATTGAAAATTTTGACCTTTCGTATTGAAGATATGGAGTTTTTTCCCAAAACACCAACAAAAATTAGGTCTTTTTGGGAAAAAAATCCATATCTTCAATATGAAAGGTCAAAATTTTCAATTGATCGTAGGCTTTTCCTCCCAGCTACATACACTTTAAGACTATATCATTAAATGTATAAAAATTTACTTCGAGGACTGTTATATCTCCAAAATGTGAAAAATGTCAAATTTTAATAATTTGTCATAAAATTTGTATTATATCGTGAATTTCATAAAATGAAAATTATTTGATATCAGAAAGACATTCTTCGTATTCAGAATGCAATTTGATATGTCTGATGTGCTCTCATGTCCCACAAAAAATACTGTCAAAATGCTCATTCCAGATCCCTTAATGCAACTGAACAATTGTTATAAATCTATTTGCATTGCTGTATGACATATTTCATCCCATTATTATTTAAAATTTTGCTTGTATTGATTGCTTTATGTTTATTATTTCTTTGCAGCGCATTCCCCACAAAATACCTCTCCTCTACCCAATCATATACCACCACCCTGCGCTTAACGAAACATGGCCATATTAATCACATTTTTGATTCCAGGATTGAATAATATGAAAAAATTATACTTAACATTCTGGTACCTATGCATTCTGGGCTATTCCAGTTAAAATCCATACATCCGCTATGGAAGACATGACCCCACACAAGGAGTGAAGATTTCTGGCAGATGTATCATACATCTACCAGATTTCAAATAGAATCACCTACAAAGTATATTGCTGATAGCAAATGTTAGGCAAATATGATGCATGGTGGGAATGAAAGAGCTCAAAAGTTATCAAATTTGTCACCCAAGATCGCAAATTTGAGCCCTTTTCGTTCCTAGCTTGCATCACTTGCCTATCGATCGCTATCAGCATTATACCTTATTCAGGTAACTCCATCTGAAATTCACACCCTGTTTGGAAAATTAAGGTTATGTCTTCCATAGGGGGTTATGGATTTCAACTGCAATAGCATTTTAATAGCATGTTTTCAACTAGCAAGATTGATAAACGCTTACAATCATTTGACAACTTTGCAGTTTGTAGGATGTTGTGTAAAAAGTTTCTAAATTAACTTTATACAATTTTCAAGATGTACTCTTTTTTAATTTTATATATCAAGTTTACTCAAATTTGGCCATTGGAATGCATGTTGAAAAAAATGTAGCTGCTTTTACCTGCGCAAATTTGGGGGGAAAATAAGAAAGGCAAGACTGTTTTACTTGGACCAGTCCAAAAAAAACCTTTTCAGTACTTTGATAATAATGTTACAAATTGGAATGACTAAATTCATATTGCAATGGGCTATTCCTGTTGAAATCCCTACACCCCCCATGGAAGACATGGCCTTAATCTCCCACACAGGGAGTGTGAATTTCAAATGGAGTCACCTGAATGACTGCATTTGAAATCTACACCCCTTATGTGAGAGATTAAGGTCATATTTTCCATAGGGGTGTATGGATTTCAACTGGAATAGCCCAATATGCTTGTCTTTCAATCAGAGTAACTGTAAGCTTTGATTGGCTTATGAGATAAGCTCCGCCTTATTGGATAAGATGAGCAAATTACAGCATTGTTGCTTCTTTGATTGACATACACAAGGGCAGGGGAATACTGTCTTTAACTGAACCAGCTTTATTCTCATATCCAAGGTCAAAGTCCAGTGACCTAACTGCATTTGTAGCATGTGCACTGAAAATCCACTGCATGTATATTGGATATTGTAATGCATACCAAGAGATCATGCTATTGGTGTAGTACACCAGGTGTATGGAGGTCACTGGATTTACTCCTTGGGGTTGAGAGTAGTCCTAATCAGCTTCAAGCAATTTTTCACCATATAGTTAATTAGGTAGACTTAAACCATTACTAATCTCATTGTTTCTCCTTTTTCTCCCTCTTCTTCCATTTTTTATTTCATCCTTATCATAATGATCCACCCGAATGGCTTATGCAAATCCCTACCATTTAATGGCCACTGAATTTACATCCATTACCACTAATTTGGCAACCCCTCTTCACTGCTTTTATTTGGATGTATTTTGTATTTATTTTATGCATGGCCAATGATTTTGTTGTATGATTTGGATGTATTATATTATCACTTCATTTGTACCATAATATTTCACTTGCACAATGTTCGCATAAATTTTGACACTTTTCATGTTTCACATTTATATAATCACATTTTTTTCACTAACACTGCTTACTAATTAACGTACAATAATCATTTGCTCTTTATTATCTTTTTATTTTGATATGATTTTGCATATTTTTTCTTTGTTAATATTGTCGTGATCACTTGGTGTACATGTATGATACCTTCGACATGTAAATATGTAATATCTGTTAATATGCATGTGTAAATGCTGTTCTGTCAATGCAGTTGCCTCCCTATGGATTTTTCTATTAATCATACCACCAACCTTCCTTCGTTTTCTCCCTTCTTTTTCCCCCTCTGTTTATCACCCAATCCTCCCTATTGCCTTTTTTTATCTCACCCACCTTGTCCAACTAAACACAGTTAATGCGATCAGAAAGTCTGCGGAACCTGAGCCCGACACATTCACCGGGACAGTCGTCATTCGTGAAGCCGCCTCGGCCACGCTCTTTGGTCATCGCTGAACTCGGACTTCAGTCACCTCATCGGCCGGACGGTTTTACGGGATACGAGACGTTTCACTACTCGTTGAGCCCGCAGTATGGAGCTCACAGTCCGTCAAACCTGGCTAGTATGTACCTGAGCAGTCCAGTTGGTGTCAGACCGAGTTATTCCAAGACGATGAAACCTTTGAGAACGGTGAGAGAAGAACATCAGGCGAGAGGAGGGAGTAACGGGAATAGAAGGAATGTACATAAGGTGAGTTGATTAATCATAACATGTAGTTTTCTCATATTGACAAACTCCATATAACTATAAATTATCCAGTTGTGTAAGTTCATACGTGCAGGTAGTAAACAAGAAGTAAAAAGATTAAAACTTTCAACTGCACTCACCAGGTTATTTTCCCAAATATTTCAGAACCAACTGGTTCCTTCCTCAGTGGGTGATGGTGTGTGAGATGTTGCTGAAATCAGTGTTTCTAGAAGATCTTCTACTAGAGTTGGGTTAATAAATTATCCCTTTGTATTATACAGACTGTAGAGGGCGTTGGAGGGTACTCCATATACCTTGCACTACGGGTAAATGCTGCCCTCAAGACCCACTTTTGCAAGCTCTTTTTCATATTCTGGAGCCACCCCCCATAAATTTTTTCTCCTTTCCGGAGACCCCCAAGTTTCCAGAGTCTTTCGGCCAAATTTGCCCCCAAATACAATAAAATTAGCCTCAAATTTGAGCTCCAAGCACTGATTTCAGAATTTTTTTGGAAATATTTACCAAAAATTATGTTGTCAGTCCGCAGCTCGCATTTTTGTAATCTCATGCACTTCTCTACCAAAAAATAGTTGAGAACCCCATTTATTTTTGACATGGTCACTACATGTGCTTGGCGAATCACCAACACACAGCACATGTTATATAGGAAAGGCCAGTTTATAGTAACCATTTATTTATCAGTTTGCTGAAAGCTCAAAATAGTAAGATGCTAGCCATGCCCTTCGGAGAGTATTGTTCTATTCTCAGTTTTATACAACTAAGGAAATCTTAAAAGTTGGGACAAAATTGTATTAGGTGTAGAAAAATGCTTTTGTTCTGGTAAAACTGTTATGGAATAGAATAGTGCACTGTGCACGTATGTTTGAAATGAAATGTAAACAAAATAAATTTTTCTTAGTGCCCATCCATGCATGCTCTTATCCAGTTCTTTTTATCGTAATGAATGTAATTTTAAATTTGGGAAATAATATAAAAAACATTTTTAGAAAATTTGTTTATTTTTCTTACGATGTAATTTTGAATGCGCTGCCAATTGTATGCTAACCAATTACAAAATGCTTTCTATTTGCTTTGTCATTTGCAAAACAAAGACTAGTTGTATGCATACTAGATAGTGAGTGTGTGTGGGGGAGGGGGTCACAGCTGTATGTATATCTAAGCATGTACAGGGACAAGTCAAATTACCTGGGGTGTGAGAGGTAGAAATAATTTGGCTGACATACATGTAGGCTGATTTTGCAGATTTGCAATAGACCGACTCTCCCCTCGATCCACTGCTAATGTATTTTTGTTGCTTTTGACCTCTAACCCTACTCTCTCTAAACTGTTGCAACTCTCAGCCGGCCCGTCGTTGTTTGTCCGACTGGTAGCAAGCAGTAAGGAGGGAAAATCTCTCCTTGCTAGGTATGTGTCCTAGGTGTGGATTTGTATATACTGCCCTCTGTTGTTAATCTGCTGCCAAGTGACAGGTGTACTAGTGACCTGAGCCCAGTTTCATAAAGGCTTGGAATGTATCTTATAATGAAAGACGAAGATAAAAAGACTAGTTTGCGTCTGACGTCATCTGTCAATCAAAGTCGAGCACGGTTTGTTTACAAGTATCGTGATGACATGAGTTGCTGAACACGGCGGTAAAACCGGGCGCCTTATTGTTAATTTTGCACCTTCAAACATACAAACCATCTCAAAAGTTAGGTCTTTATACTAGGAAACTTTCTTTTGCAAAGGCACCATGTCAACAATGCCTAGCAAAGTTGCTGTTTGCCTTGTAAAAGTACGTCATTTTTCGCCATTCACTGCTATTCCTTTTCTCTGATCAGCACCAGATAAATCGACCTTCCTTTTTATACGCGCTAACTAACCAATCAAGGTTCGTAGAGAATTTGATTGACAGTGACGTCAGACGCAAACTAGTCTTTTTATCGTTGTCTTCAATTATAACCCTAACAGTCCCTATGTTATTTGGTGAAGGGAAAGAAGGAAGGAAGAATTTAGTGAAAGGAAATGAGGAAGAAAGAAAGAAGATGAAAAGAAATGTTGTCTAACCAGTCCAGTTTTTAACCACAGTACTGTCAGGTGCAGAGCACAAACTTTAACATTGAGAGTATCTATGATAGACAATGCAATGATTATGACATCTTAAAAAAGTTTTTAAAGTCACACTCTCATATGTGTTAAAAATAAGGGAAAGAAAAGAACAGATGCTTAGCTCCATGGGCACTACCAGCCAAATTATTGACATCTAAGAACTATTTTGATTGGTTACAAAGAGGGCTATATCATGAATTGAGCCAATCAGGGATATGGCAAGAAAAGTCAGTAGCGCTGAATGAGATTAAGCTTAAAATTGCTAAGAGGTCTAAAAGCTGTATTTTGATTGGTTTGGTTACTCAGATGATTATAGCATGTAATTAACCAATCAGGGACAGTAGAAAGGCAGTAGTGCAGGGTTAACATTTCCAAATAACCAAGTATCCAAGATTAGATGCTTGCAATTGATTTTTAAAAGAAATTTTCACAAATCAATCAATCAATCAATCAATCAATCAATGTCAGTACTTTTTAGTATCAGCATTCTTCAGCAATTATTCCATTGCCATTAGGATATGTCAGATTCGTTTCCGCTTCCACAAGTCCGCAACTGATGCGCAGGTACAACAAACTTTGATTGTGATCCATAACGGCTCCCCATTTTACACCTGGGTGGAGTAAAGCAATTGGGAATTAAGCCAGCTTGCTCAAGGGACAATGCAAGAAAGGCAGTAGTATCCATGGGGTTAACATTTCCAAAGAACTTGAACCAAGTATCCAAGATCAGATGCTTGCCTTGACTAGTCACTTGTTTCTACCTGGATGTTGAATATCAGTAGAGGGCAGTATATGTGAACACAATGGCATGTTATTATGTTGGCTTTATTAACACATGTTTACCTGATGTATGCATGCTTTGGTGTCTGCAGGTATCTCTGTAATACAGGCTGAGTCAAAAAGAAGTAAACTCATGTTTGAGGGGCTGTAACTCGAGATCTGTAACGAATCTGCTAAAAATGAAAATACCACCGGAAAGAGCAAATTCTACACGTCTAAATTTAAACAAAAATTGTTGCAATTGCTCACAGCAAACTCAAGTTATACTCATTTGAATACAACCACCCATTTTTGTAGCTGCACACGGTTTCACTTCCCAAGTAGGGGCCTACCTATTATATTGATTGGTAAGGCGCGATATTCAAATGCAAATAAAGTTCTGTTCCAGGTGTGGTTTCGATCAATAATTCCTACATGCCAAAGGGCTCTTTTCATTATGAATTTTACCTCATTGCACTACATTATAATAAAACGGGCCAAATGACAACATGGCACCACAATTTACCACACTTTCTGTCGACGAAGTACCATGAAACTAAGAGTCCCACTGAGCTTCAGCATCTTTTTCGTGTCCACTTTCCTACAGCTAACCGGGTTTCATGTAAGGGAGCAGTATATAAGAATGTGAACAAGCTCAATGTGCATGGGACACTAAGGAACAGACAACCGGAGGCTTCAGGCAGACCACGAACTGCTAGATCACAAATGAACATTGCTAGAGTTAGACATGCGTTACAGCAAGACCAAAGATCAGCTCAATCCTTTACCCAACATTCCCCAATCAAGCTTCTGCCGGATCGTTCGTAAAGACTTGAATTGGTATCTCTACAAACTATAGTACCGTCATGAACTTTGTTGAATATTATTTAAAAGCAAAAGTTGTCTTTTCAACAATAAATCCTTTTAGAACTTTGCTGATTCGTCGAAATTGAAATGGATGAAAATCAATCATCCGTGTGCAGCTACAAAAATGGGTGGTTGTATTCAAATGAGTATAACTTTAGTTTTCTGTGAGCAATTGCAACAATTCTTTTTTTAATTTAGACGTGTATAATTTGCTCTTTCCAGTGATATTTTCATTTTTAGCAGATTCCTTACAGATCTCGAGTTACAGCCCCTCAAACATGAGTTTACTTCTTTTTGACTCAGCCTGTATATGTATTGAAATTTTCATTCACATGTTTCATATTTGTATATTTCTCATCCCGCCAAAATTCTGGGTTCCCGAAGAAGAAAGAAATAGACTTAAAAATACCATGGTAGCTAACATTATGATGTTTATCAAAACTTTTCTGTATTTTTCACTCCTTTTGATACTTGTAAATTATTATTACTATGCAATACTTAACTCTTCTAGGAGTCTCCTTGGGTTTAAAATAATGACTTATTTTCTAATTTTACTGATACCGTCCGTATTGCACAGTTATGTATGATTATCACATATTATACTGATCACTTTTGCACAGGTCAACTGTCATCATTTCATTTTCACTTGCAGAACTTGATTTTGGTTGTCGGAGTTATCTAAGTTACATACTCATAATATGCTCGCGTAATGATGCCAAATGATCTTGATGAAATAACAGATCATACTATGAGCCAAAATGGGCTGTTCCATTTAAAATCCACACTACCCCTGTGGAAGATTTGGAATATCTTCCACAGGGGGAGTATGAATTTCAAATGGAATGTACACATTAAGCACCTCCATTTGGCTTTCATACACCTTCTGAGAAAGATTCAACATGAATCTTCCACAGAGGGAGGCTGAGTTTCATATGTGTTAATTCCATTTGAAATTCATACTCCCCCTGTGGAATATATTTCCAAAATCTTCCACAGGGGTAGTGTGGATTTTAAATGGAATAGCCCAATGCTTGGCATAACAATCTGCAAACAGGCTTCATTTGGAAATTCATTTAACTTTGTCATATTATACTTCTCACTTACCCTATCTACTATATCGATTTAATCAAATGAATTGTGGCATAGGTCTTAATTTCACTAAGGAATATATACACAATGAGCACAAGTGATGGTGGAGAGGGTTATTTTTGCTTTGTAAAAAAAAGTGTTCCAGTTGAAAATGGCAAGATTCTAACTATTCATGAAAGTGGTTTTATGGTGAAAGAAAAAACAGAAACCAGAAATACTTGACGAAATGTTTTAGCCTTAAGATTTCAGTCAGAATCTTGTAATTGGCAACTCAGGAAAATTATTATTTTGTTTGGTCACTGTTAAGACCATCTTAATATAATAATTTGTCTCAAAGCCCCCACACGCATCAGTAAAATCACCCACTTTTTGCATGTTAAACCCGTTGGATTGAGTAAATTTCAGGGTTTTTTTCTGCTGTTTTACTTTCTTTTTTTTTCCAAATCTGTCACACAAAAATCTCACGTCTGACATCCGATGTTAAAATAGCCTAAATCGTAAATCTCAATAAAATCCTTTATTTTGACCATAGTTGAAACCTCCTTGGGAGATGAAAGGTGGTCTACTCTATTCTTGTCAAAAAGCTTGTCCCACAGATAAAAAAAATTTAAGTTAAACAAGAAATCCTTAAAAAATGCATTCCGCATTAGGTTTTTAACTTGGGAAGGGCTTTGAGATGAACTAATAACTTAAGATGGCCTAATACATCTATAGACAATTTTTGTAATAGACCACTTTTGCGGCGTTTGGCTCTGCTAACTCCAATTTAGCGGAGCAAAAAACTGAAAGTGAGGCCAAATAATTTTATAACATACTCCCTCCCAATTATGCAAAGTTAATTAGGGTTAATTTCTTAAAAAATAAAATGAACTCTAATAGCCCCTAATTAATTAATTATGCAGATTAAAATGAACAAAATGCTAAACACAATATACTTTTATTGTACTCGTATTACATATGTACCAAGTCTCAGCTAGATAGTCCTTATAGTCAGGGTTATAGCTAGGCAAATTTTAGTGCCGTGTGAAATTTATATGAAATGGTAAAAAAATTTGATAAGAATTGCTAATTTTTATACTGATTGCGCATTGATTTTGAAACATTTGAGACTGGAATACCTGGTATTTGGGCTCAAAAGTAACTTGAGTGCCGGGTGGAAATTAAGAGTGCCGGGCGGGTCCGCCTGCCACCGCCCAGGGTAGCTACAACCCTGCTTATAGTTACTTATAGCAAATTAACTTTGCATAATTGGGAGTATTAAATCATTTGGCCTCACTTTCAGTTTTCTGCTCCACTAAATTGGAGTTAGCAGAACCAAACGCCGCCAACGACAACAAAGTGGTCAATTTTGACAATTGTCTATAGATGATAATCTGTAATTAAACAGGTATGGTCTGAATTTGTATGATTGTTTCCGTAAAACTATTATGAATGTACTATTAGGAAAAGCAGATGAGATATCAACTCCTCTTTTCCTGAAAATCTTGTTGTAAAAATTTTACCTATTTTTGATGATTTATGCTACATTTGACATGTTTGATCCTAAACTGATGGTGTAATTGGGTGTTTTTAATGGCAGGGATCAGTTTATATATCGTTGTTTGGCAGGAAAAAACCTCCTATGTGCTTGTGGCCCCTGAACATGTTTAAAACAAAACTGCCAACAATTAGTTACAAAGGCAGTTTTGCTTTAAACATGTTCAGGGTCCAATGACACATAGGTTTTTCCTGCCCAACGACGATATGCTGCTGTGTAAGATTGATATTGACATATTATTGTTGTTGGCGATTTCTGTTTCAGAATGCCAAACTCTCAGGTGCAATAAGTATACCTCCCATGGAGCCAACCAATCACCGTGGCAACAAGGCCCCAGGTTCTGCAGCAGATGACCTATTTGACATGTCTTTGGAGGATTCCGCAATTGATCTTTGCCCTCTTACTGGTAAAGCTGGTGATGCTTCTTTCACCTCGCAGGACGATGGTGATGACGACGTAGTTTGTAGAACCTCAACCCCAAAGAAGATGGTGACTTCAGAACCCCACACGGCTGGCCGTGGTGGCGGTGATGGACTGAAGCCAAATAATGATAGTAATTCCAAAGATTTAATGACATTTGAAGGTCCTGATGGATCTGGTGATAACAGCCAAAGCACAGCAGATGGACATGCTAAATCTGCTGAAGTAGACAAACCTAATGATGAAAAAGACATTGAAAAAGATGACAATGGACTCGCAGCTGATGAAATGCCTGCGAATGAACAGCAGGTGGCGCTTTCTGAAATTGACAAGTCAGATGATGATATTGTAAACTTTGCAGACAGCAATGGTGATGATTTAAGTAAACCTTCTGACGTTTCTGAACAAAATGCGGACAAATTGGAGAATGGCGCACTCCCTCATGATAATGCAAATGGTGACCAAGACATAAGGTGCCAAAATTCTGTGGGCATTTCTAGTGCAATAAGAGATGAGAACACCACACTGGCACCTACCTCTGCAACACATCCAAATGGTAATGTACATCATGATGCAACATCAGAACCAGAAATTATTGGTAGCAGTGATGAAGCTACTCAGATGCAAAGTCCCACTGATACTTATAATTCTGTATCCAAGCCAGTGAAAATCGATGGGGTAAACACGGTGGCTCCGAAAGTCTCCGATGAAGTCATCACGGACAGTATTGCATGTGTAGAGGATGGAGAAGATGTCTTTCTTGTATCACAGCCAAACAAAATTGATGAGGCTAATGGTATTGACCCTCAATTTGACACAGACACATGTACAGAGAATGGTAAAGATGTCTCTCCTCCAGCAGAGCCCATCAAATTAACGGAGGCTACCAAAATGGATCGCCAGAGCTCTAATTCTCTTTCTGGAGATGAACCTATGTGTGCAAGTAATGGACAGGACATATCTCCTCCATCAGAGCTCATTAGAAGTGACGATGATACTTTCTTCACCCCTGAACTCTCCAATTCTGTCACTTCCAATGACCCAACATTTGTTAAGAATGGACATAGTGTCCATCTTGCATCTGACCCCATCAAAATTGATGTGGCTATCACTCCCAAACTGGCCAATTTACTGATCGCTGAGGACACAACATGCGCACCAAATGGGCAGGACAATCAATCCTCCTCACAAATGATCATATCAAATGATAATGGAACCCCGCTGGAATCAAACTGTAGCCCGACATCAAACAATACCGTCTTTCAAAACCGACTCGGCCCAGAGGATCGGGACTATTCCGTGTCTATGCTGTCTTTGACAGACAGTGAAAGTTTTCAGATGAGTGACACAGAAGATGATATGAGCATGAGTTCTTGTGATGGCAGCAGACAAATTGAGAAGATACTACCAGACTGGCTGGAAGTGGGAGCATCTGTCATTGTTGGCAACAAGAGGCGTGGTGTTGTCAAGTTCATTGGTAATACAGCATTCAGGCCTGGTGTGTGGGTCGGTGTAGCACTGGAAGCTAATGTTGGTAAGCTTAAGACTTTTGTTGTTAAAGATAAGTGATATTTTCATAACGTTAAATATTTTGTGAATAACCTAGTGCACTTGTCAGTAATATATATACCATATGGGCTCCTTTGCCTTGGGGTAAATTTCACGTAAAAATAGAGAGCTCCCTCTTCTGAAAATCCCAACAAGAATTAAGGATATATATTAAGGATATAAGTGATATTTTCATAACGTTAAATATTTTGTGAATAACCTAGTGCACTTGTCAGTAATATATATACCATATGGGCTCCTTTGCCTTGGGGTAAATTTCACGTAAAAATAGAGAGCTCCCTCTTCTGAAAATCCCAACAAGAATTAAGGATCCATGCCCTTATATGCTGGTAGATTTTTATGGTATTGCAGTTTTAACATGTGCCTAAAATCCCAGTTATGTCAGGGGAGCCCATATATGCACCATTAGGATAGTCAACATATGTCCTTACTATCAAGCACTTTTGAAAATTTTACTAGTCAGGCGCTTTACCAACATGAGCTAATGGGGTTGAAATACACATTTGCAGGTTTACTTGTTTGTATAACTATGTGTATCGATTATTTGCTCAAGACCCTTTACACTTTTTTGGATGGGGCTCTTCATGTTTGCATGTTTTAAAGGCGCTCGATATGCTAACTATAAAGTTTTTACGGTAGTACCAAAACACATCCTAGGCATGTTTGATATAAAATTGGATCGGTTGAGCCCATTTATTGGTCGAGCTATGAGTTTTAAAATATTGGACTCGACTACGTCTCGTCCAATATTTCACAACTCATAGCAAGACCAATAAATATTGGGCGTAAAGCATCCAATTTTATCATTATTATGTTTTGGATCCAATATTATCACAACTTGGATCCATCAAAACATAATAATGATTAAAATTGCCTTGTCCATTATTTTCAGGTTTTCCTAACCTCTGACAAATCATATATTCACACTTTAATTTCTTAATGTTTGATTCCATTTGTTATATTTTACTTCAGGCAAACATAATGGGTGTGTGCAAGGTGTACGATACTTCACTTGCAGACCCAAGAGAGGAGTGTTTGTGCGTCCAGAAAGACTTGCTCAAGCCATCAGATCCAACACCTCGGGGAGATAAACTGCCAATATGACAACAACGTTGGCTACCTGTTCCTGTGCACTTGGATGCGATATATATAGATGCCGACAGATGTTCTCAAGAAATCAGATACTGTGTAGTGGGATTTTGTTTTTTTTTGTGTGGATTTTGCCATTTTGAGCAGTTTTGGGGTTAGTTTTATTCATGGCTTCAAAGACCTACACTTTTTATTTACACTTAGGAGTAAAAATATTTTGGCTGGCTTTTAAATTTGTAGTTCTGAAATTAACAATGATATAGCAGCAGCAACAAACAAAAACCTTTTTCAAAAACATGGCTCAGTTTGGGGTAATAGAATATAAAAATATATTTAGAATATAAAATTTATATGTAGAATATAAAAAAAGGCTGCAAAATATTTATTATACCAAAAAATCGCAGAAATAAAATCTCACAAAAAATGTCCTGCTATACAGTAATGACCTAATGACAGAAATGGGCAATTCCATTATAAATCCACACTCCCCCTGTGGAAGATTTAGCCAAAGTCTTTCACAGAGGGAGTATGAGTTTTGAATACAATAGACAATTGGGTAACTTCCATTTGAAATACTCACTCCAGTTGTATAAGATATAGGTAAAGCCATACCCCAGGGGGAGTATGGGTTTCAAAATGATTAACCCTGACTAATTACATTTGAAAAACATACACCATCTATGGAAGATATTTCCAAAATCTTCCACAGGGGTAGTGTGGATTTTAAATGGAATAGCCCAATGCTGTTACCAACCGATGCAAAGCCCCAGAACGTTGTGAATTTCTTGAGGGATGGACTCCAACCATAGGACATTATATATGTGACACGATCAAGAGGAATGAGTCGGATGTCGTTAACATTAATTTTGAGATATTGCCAAAGAAAGTGTTAAAATTCTTTTGTTTTCTATTGTTTTCAGCGATTGATAAAGTGACATAACTTTCCAAAGAAAAGTCGTATCAACTTGGGGTTTTCAGTTTCTGAAAGCTCTAAATGTCCTCTTTAGAAATACAGGTAAAACTAATTTTCGACCAGGGTCGGCATGTGACTCATTCCCCTTGATCATGTCACATATATACTTCAAGATGACATTACCATTCTCCAAAAATGGTCAAGTTATCAGTGGCCATATCAATAACAGACAATAAATCACCTTTACGGTAAATCCCGAGACCTTTGCGATTGAATCCCTGATGATGTATCATTGATGCGTACATCTCCAGTCCGCACATTATGCGCATATCTTCACTGTGAAATTTGATGTGCTTGGTGAAGATATGCACATACACAGACTATTACAGATGATTCACAAACAGTCAAAAGTCTCAGCATTACCCGATAATGAGAGCCGAGCGTTCCATGAAGTGCAACAGACGAAACAGCTTCGGACATACTGCATATTTTTGAGTCACGAAGACATGCAACTCTTTATCACATATCACATATACGCAAAGGCACGCAACGCTGGTGTGATTGTTAGACATGCACAATGGAATGCTCAGCCCTCACGAATATGCGAGAATTCACAGCATACAAAGCACAGGGTTGTTCCCTGTTGATATATAGTCTGTGTGGACATCAGTGATATGTTATCAGGGATTCAATCACAAAGGCTTGAGGAGGAATTTTCCAAAATGGTCTGTCACTTAACTGTAAACTTATTAAAGGGTTTCCCTTACATTTTACATCTAGAATTAGTGCCCTGGGTAAGTACAAAAGTATGCAATGTTTTAACAGATTTTATCACATTATGCTGGAAATTGTTTTGTTCAAGATTGATTAAGCCACACACAGGAACAAAAGATCTTTGTTATTTCATTCAAATTCTAACATGAAATGATAGTTATGGTTGACAAGCCTTTGACAATCATTTTTCGCTTCTTTCCTGAGTTTACAGAACCCGGACTCTGTGTAGCCTGTGTGTAATGCAATGTGCTATTCCAGTTGAAATCCATACACCCCCTATGGAAGATATGACCTTATTCTTCCATACATTTTCAAATGGGGTTACCTGAATGGGAGACTCCATTTTAAATCTACACCCCCTGTGTGGGAGATTGGGGTCATGTCTTTAATCGGGGGTGTATGGATTATACCTGGAATAGCCCAAAAATATATGCCATATTGGATTGTCACTCAAGTTGCCCCTGTGGGTCAAAAAACTTGAAAACTTGACCAAATTTAGAATTGACTTTGACCTGTTTTAGGCTAAAATGAGTGCACAATTTTTGTGCATTTTTTATGCACCTATCCCAGCAATTCTATTGGGCAATTCCATTTAAAATCCACACACCCCTTGTGGAAGATTTCAGTGCCAACTCAATAAGCTAATTCGATAATTCAGAGCAGAGTGCATTGTGGGTAATATTCTTGGACAGTCTTGGGGATATAATAACACAATCCTCCCATAGACGGCTGTGGGAATGGACTTTGACTGATCAGAAATGCCTGTGATTTCATTTGTCATTTACAACTTTGGTACTTCCAAGGTAGGTTCTAACTATCTTTGTTTGTTATATAAAAGTTCTATGGGGACAATCAGACCCAACAACTGGCAAAAAAAATTTTAAAAATGTTTTTTTGTTTGTCACCATTGAATTACTGTGTGAGGCCTGGCTGTGATATCCCTACAGACTTTTACCCACAATGCACTGATTTGCACTCTGTTCTGAATTATCGAACTTGCTTATTCCAGTTGCATTTTATGATGAATCCAGCTGGAAGTATTTGCTAGCTTTATGTAATAATCCAGCTGAAAATTGTTGAATTTTGCACAATTTGTCTTAAAATTACACAATTTTGTTTGAAATTCCAAAATCTTCCACATCTTTTCCACTTTTTATTGATGAAAATGGTTGGATGTGGAATAGTAACTTTAAGTGTCTAATTTGGTTGGAATTAAATCTTCCAAAGTGGGGGGGGGGGGTGGTTTTCAATTGGAATAGCCTATTAGCGGGTCAGTAGGACAATTGTACAACTAAATTCCTAAAAAAATGCATAATACCAGATCAAGGGTTAATGTTAGAGTAATTTTATTTTTAATTCAGACTTTTATTTCAGTATTGTTGCCATGGTTTTTTTTTTATGGATGAGTCACCAAATTACATTTTAAAATATTTTAAATCACAAGTTTATCAAATAAAGAGCTTAGTTGCAAACTGAATTATGTCGATTTTATACCAACATAAGAAAAATGTGTTTTTAAAGGCAATACTCCAATGCACAGGATCCAGTAACAAGCAAAGTTTGTTCTTATTATTTATTTTTGAATTAATGTTTTTTATCTTAAATTTGTTTTGCCATTTTTGGTGTGGGGCTGTGTGCTTAGCTAACTTGGTTTGCAACTAAACTCTTCAAGTGCAGAAGGTCATAACACTCTTGCTTTGAAAATGTTTTAATCTGGAATTATGTTTTTGTTACAGTACTACATGTGTATGTATGTAAATTTTAATTATTGTAATATAAAATGGGTCTATTTTGTATTATTTTAACTAGAATTCTTGGATTTTTCTGTGTATATGGACTGGCAAATATTATAATGAACAAAGAGAAAAAGTCTGCTTACAACCCTCACAAGCATATAATATCGCCACACTGCAATTTTTTAATACTAATCCACAAAAATTATCAAGAGTTAATCTATTTTGTGTATTTAGAATTTGGAAATAATATTGGCTGAATAAAAACACAAAGTTGTTCACAATGACACCTTGGGGATGCTAGTACAGAACAGATACACTCCAAAATCCAAGATGTTCTTCGGCACAAATATCATAACAAATAGCTTTACGGTTCATTTCGGTTGATGGAAATTGAAAAGGGTATGTAGCCTATCCCACAATTTAAAAGGGTATGTATTTACGACTAATAATGTTTGTTGGTCAAATTGTCCAAATATTAAAATATGACTTTTATTGCCAGTTAGGACTAACTAAAGGATTAGGATTTAGCTATGTTTCATTTGGCAAAAGGAGATAATATTTTTTTAATTCCAAAAAATAAATAGTGCTGTATTTTTTGGAATAGTGATGAGTAAGCACATTCAGTTCAGTTATTAAATAAAAAGTAATGAAAACTAAGTCCAACACTTGAAACATCACAATATGTCTGTTTCAGCCTTTCCATGCAGTTTCAATATTTGTTTTTCATTAAAAGACTTTGCCCAGTTTATTGTGATCAAGTTGTAGGGCCAAATCTGTTTTCTAAATTAAACGTCATTATAAATATTAAAATGAGGATTTTTGATGAAGATGTCCAATTTTATCACATACATGTACTATTTCCACCTTGGTTGGATGACCTTTGACCCTCACTCCGCACCTGTGATATTTCATGTCAGTATTCCAACCCTTTTGGAAACTAGAACCAAAAATACGTATTTTTTGTATTACACACATTTTATTACAAAATACAAACATGGAATCTCATGATTCCCATCATTTATCTGCTGTGTAGATTTTTTTTAAATTATCAGAACCCTTGATTCGCACAAATCTTGTTTGGTGTTTGTGGATTCATGCCAAATTTTAACCCTGCAATTTCTGACAAGTTGTAATACGCATTTCTGACTTCATCATTTTAACAACTGGTGCTGTTTCAAATCTACCAAGATCTTTACCCACTTGAGATAGTTGCATCAGTTTCATTTATGTAATCATAGAATGCAGCAGTTTCATTCATTTAATCATAGAAAAGGCATAATTGCAAATGACAAAATAGCCAAATAAAGGTGAAATTTTTTGACAAGTGGGTATGTACAATTAAAGGAGGGTGGTCCTATTTCACCACATGCAATTTCCATTTTGGCTGAATGACCTTGAATTGCACTCACTACCCTAAGGAGTTATAATCAGCTATTTCAATCACTTTTGATAGGAGAACTTTGCTGCATCTTGTCTTAAGTTGAGAGTAACGCCATGTTGGATTTTGTAGAGATGAAAGTCTTCCGGAAATTCCCTTTCGGAAATGTGTCAACAACAAAAATCCGGAAAGCCCCTGTGTGAAAAATAAGTGGTTTACAAAACTGAAAGCATATGTTAGCCCTAATATTGCACAAGGTCAATGAAACAAATATGGGCTCTCCAATAATTCCAAAATCTGTGGAGATAAAGTGGTGGTGAGGCTTTTGTTTGGACCATCCTTCTTTAGAGGGTGACAACAAATTCCATTTGAGATTCACACCCCCTGTGGAAGATAAGTTTGTTGATGTATATTGTATTGGATCTTGAATGGCAAGAACATGGTAGGAATTCCAAATTCTTCCTTGAGGATGTGAGGTTTTCAAATGCAAAAGCCTATTGTGAGTTGACCTCACAGACTACTACAGACAAACCACAAACAGTCAAAGTCTCAGCATCACCTGATAATGAGGGCTGATCGTTCCATGAAGTGTGACAGACGAAACGTCTTCATCATACAGCATATTTTTACGGTCTTTTGCGTAAATCCGAAGACACGCAATGCTCTATCAGTATCACTTATACGTGAATGTTAGACATGCACTACCAAATGATCGGCCCTCATGAATTTGCGAAACTTCACTGCATACAAAGCACAGGGACTTGGACTGGTTGTAGTTCATCTGTGGTAGTCTGTGGTTATCCTATTCATAACTGACATTTTTTGTCTCTAATTATGTGTCATTGCATTGACCTGAACAAGAAAATACAAAAATTGGCTTAAAAAAAAAGGTTCCAGGTAAGATAGGATCAATGTTCATTAGATGTAGGAAAATGACACTATCCAATAGATAATATTTGTTTTCTTATCATGAAAATCCATGAAACCATCATAAAAAAAACCACCTTCAAATTTGACACGCATAATTTTGAAGCATTCCCAATATCTTTGGTAATATTTCCAAGACAGGTTGCGGATAACCAAATTTCGCAATCTAATTATAGTAAGTAGATAAAAAGATTTAAGGAAAGACTACTGAAATTGAATTATGGCAATACAGCCATTCCCACAGATATGAAGTAGACTAGCACAAGACTCTTATTACACAATGGGTTGTATACTTATGTCAAAATAGCCAAAAATTGAATTATTACTATTTGTTGATTGTAGATATAATTTAAAAAAAGTACTTGTAAATATTATTTGATGAAATGAAATACTTGAATACCAATTATTGCAACCATATTTAATGTAGGGACTTGTGCAGATATTATACAGAATTATGAAGTGTATACATTTTTGGGTAGGTTGTTATTATTGTGTAATCTACCAACAAATATTGTTTGTATAGGCAAAATTGGAATATTAATAAATATGAAACTATGGAGCTGATTTTATAGAAATAAAAGTTTTTGTGTGGATTTATATTTGTGAATGAGTTGGTGATATGAAGGAAAATAAGGGCTAAGGGATGAAATCAAAACTTGATCGCCGGTTCCGTTCGTTTTTTTAAATTTTTTATTTGATAATGAAGAAGGAGGTGGCCTATATGCTTCACCCTAGCAGGGCGTCTCTCTCAATATTTTCATATGCCAGTTTGCTCGAGCCCCAATCACGCCGTTTTTTATTTGTTTAGAATAATAGAAACCGGATGGTACTGCCAATCAATCGCCAGTCAAGTTTTGATTTCATCCATAAGAGCTTTGCTTGTTTTTTATTTCTTACTATTTTTTCTTCCTTTTAACTATAAGGCCAAGAAAACAATGTTTGCTTGCCCTCCAGTGGGATTTTTGGGGTGGCTCGGTCGGTCAGGGAAAAAAAAAATTAATGACTCACTACTGAATAGACAGACCTGTAGGCAATGAACATTGGTCATGTGGAAAGATACATCAATACTTCACTTCAGGCCTTCAGTATGCAAGATACACCATAGAAATTGATTCAATTAGAACGCCTCCATACTTGCAGGCATAAGTCGACAAGTTTATTGGAAACATTGATCCATAAATGTTATAATGAGATTACAGTAATGATTTTCTTAAGAAAAATGTTGTTGGCCAAATTTAGCTTTGAAATGAAATTTAGATACAGAAAAAATAATTTAAAAAATTAAAATTATAAACTAAACAAAAAAATTTGAAAGGGCTGACCCTGATTTTGGCCAATTTGGGGTCGGTTGGTGCAGGGCAAGCAAACAATTTTTTTTGGCCTAATGGGCATGGACCCAAGTGTGTGTAATTTTACGGACCAACAAACAATGTTGAGGACCAAAGAAATTGTACCCAAAGACTCAAAAATGACCAGTGTGTAACTCTGTGGTTATTGGTTAATCTGCTAGTTTGTTGCTCATAATATTATGCCTTTAGTGTTTTTGCAGCAAGAGCCCGAAATGGAACAATAATTTGACTTCGATGTGTAACACACACACAACGTAGATTTGCCAGGGGCATAGTCAGGACTGATTATTCCCCGATTTAAATCGGTTTTTTTTCTACTAAAAAAAAAAAAAAATTTCACTATCATAGTGAAGTTATCCAGAGGTACACTATTTCAACTGCGCAGGGCCAAAAGTGGGTAAGTGCAATAGCTGCTCTGTGAATATTTGGCAATTTACACACAGTATATTGTACTCATTTACAAATGGCAGCTATTGCACTTACCCACTTCAGGCACTGGGCAGTCGATTTGCCCTCCATGAGTGACACAAACTTGATGGAGTCTGTACATTTGTTCAAACATGTAGAGGGTTCCACATGACAACGACTGGTGTCAAGTTTTATAAACCTCCTTTTTCTGAAGATGGGCAATTTTTGTCTCGCCTGATAAGTAGATACCTACTTCATTAATACCCTAATCAGCAGTAGATAGCTACTTCATCAACACATATCAGCAGTAGATAACTACTTCACCAATACCCTTATCAGCAGTAGATAGCTACTTCATCAACACATATCAGCAGTAGATGGCTACTTTATCAATACCCTTATCAGCAGTAGATAGCTACTTCATCAATATTCTTATCAGCAGTTAGAGAGCTACTTCATTAATACCCTAATACCCTTACCAGCAGCAGGTAGCTACTTCATCAACACATATCAGCAGTAGATAGCTACTTCACCAATACCCTTATCAGCAGTAGATAACTACTTCATCAACACATATCAGCAGTAGATGGCTACTTTATCAATACCCTTATCATCAGTAGATAACTACTTCATAAATATCCTTATCAGCAGTTAGAGAGCTACTTCATCAATACCTTTATCAGCAGTAGATAGCTAGCTACTTCATTAATACCCTTACCAGCAGCAGGTAGCTACTTCATCAATACACTTATCATCAGTAGATAGCTACTTAATCAATATCCTTATCATCAGTTAGAGAGTTACTTTATCAATACCCTTATCAGGCAGCAGATAGCTACTTCATCAATACCCTTATCAGCAGTAGATAGCTACTTCATCAATACTTATTAGCAGCAGATAGCTACTTCATCAATACATATCAGCATTATACAGCTACTTCATCAATACTGATATCTGCATTAGATAGCTACTTCATCAATACCCTTATCATCAGTTAGAGAGTTACTTTATCAATACCCTTATCAGGCAGCAGATAGCTACTTCATCAATACCCTTATCAGCAGTAGATAGCTACTTCATCAATACTTATCATCAGTAGATAGCTACTTAATCAATATCCTTATCATCAGTTAGAGAGTTACTTTATCAATACCCTTATCAGGCAGCAGATAGCCACTTCATCAATACCCTTATCAGCAGTAGATAGCTACTTCATCAATACTTATTAGCAGCAGATAGCTACTTCATCAATACATATCAGCATTATACAGCTACTTCATCAATACTGATATCTGCATTAGATAGCTACTTCATCAATACCCTTTAGTCGGGTAGTAGCATCACTCATGGTGAACCCATGTCTTGGAGCACTTCCTTTACTCCATCTCCCATCTCTTCCTTGGACTTCCGTTAGCCCTAGTTCCTGTTGTTTTGATGTAATATAAGTTCTTGCTGCAGGTTGGCTAGGGGGCATTAGCATAATGTGACCGAACCATTTAACTTGTTATTTTGCAACATATTCCGTGATAAGTGTGGTTCCCACCCGGGTTCCCACTATCTTTCTCATATCCTCATTCTGGATTTTATCCCTCCTTGACTTGCTAGCCGCTCGGCTTTGGCATCTCATTTCACAGGTGATGAGGTTTTGGGTTGAAAGTCCAGTTTTGGCACTGGTAGCAGAGTGTTGGGAAAATATGGCATTGATGGGTTTTGTTTTGGTATCCATCGGTGTCGCAGGATGTGTTAAGGAGTGGGCCTAGTTAGTAAATTATATTATTGGCCTTTTGACATCGTGCCTCTATTTCTCTATTGATACTAGTGGTGGGTTATAGAATGATGATGCTTCAAATTTCTTAGGGAACCAGCTTATTTGATGCAGTATGATCTCCTGAGCATTTTGACACTTTTTTTTTATCCAAATCGGCCAAAAAATGAGAAGGTGCCGGCCAAAACAAGTATTTGGACAGGGGGGTCTGTTGGGGGTCTGAAAATCAATATTTTCATCAACAATCATTATTATATGCTTGATTCTGTGAAAGTTGGTATTGATTTGTATGTAATTGATGTTTAGAATTCCATTTTTGAAAGTTGCATAAAAATTGGAGTTGTCGTTTTCTTAAAATGGCCATTTTACGTCCAAATAAGGATATGAGGGCGCTTCGCATTTAACTTGCAAACGATCTTTAAAACGGAAATTTCAATGGTGTATCTATGAAGATAATCATAGGTAGTACCTGCTCAAGAAATTTGAGCAATTTACATCGTACGGTTTGATTTTGGCAGCCATTTGAATATTTCATAGAACGCTGCCATTCAACTGTACAGGGGTCAACGCACTTTAAAATGTGTACGTTTCAATGGAAGGCTTCCTGAGAATACGAAAATTGGTGCCACGGTCAAATGAAAAGAAATATAATGTCCAAATTTCTTGAGAATGTGCCACATGTGATTATCTTCATACTGACATCATTAAAATTTCATGTGAAAAGAACGTGTGCATGTTTTTTGCAAAGCGCCCTCACATCCTTATTTGGACGTAAAACGGCCATTTTAAGAAAACGACAACTCTAATTTTTATGCAACTTTAAAAAATGGAATTCTAGACATCAATTACCTGCAAACCAACACCAACTTAAACAGAATTAGGCATAAAATAATGATTATTGATGAAAATATTGATTTTAAGACCCCCCAACAGACCTCCCTGTCCAAATACTTGTTTTGGCCGACACCTTCTCATTTTTTGACCGATTTGGATGAAAAAGGTGTCAAATTGCTCGGGAGATCATGCCGCATCAAATAAGCTGGTTCCCTAAGAAATTTGAAACATCACCCTTTTTAAAAGGCTGTTTAACCTACCCCTATTGATACTTCCATCTTCAGACAAGATACTTCTCAAGTACTTAAACTCCTTTGTCTGTTTTAGCTTACTGTTGTTAATGGTGATGTCAATATCCTTGGGTAATCGGCTAATCACCATAGTATCTATATTGGCTATGCTGACTTTCATGCCATATTCACATGCTGCATTTAATTTGTTGGTATGGTCTTGAAGTCCTGTCATTTGCAAAGGGAAGCTCATTTATTTCTCCACTAGTTTGATTTGCTTCCATGGCGATCTTGTCCATATGAATCAAGAAGAGCAGCGGTGACATCACACAGCCTTGGCGTACCCCGATGTTAATATTGGAAACCACTTTGACTGGCCACTTCTGGTTCTCACCATGCATTTGCTGTCTTTACATTGAGCTCTGACAATATCTAGCAGTTGACCTGTTATACCATAGCCCTCTATTACAGCCCACAACTGTTCTCTATCCACCCGGTCGAAAGCCTTTTCTTGGTATACGAACACCATGTGCAGTTCATGGTTGAACTCTATACACTTTTCATATAATTGTCGTAGTGCAAACATGGTATCTGTGATACACCCCCTGTCCCGATAAAGTCCTTTTGTGGACGTTCGAATACTTTGACATGTAGAATCTCTCTAAAAATCCGCTATAAGTACATGTGTATATCCACCGACAATACCGGCTCAAAATGATAAACTGAGCTCAAAAACAAATTTATAATTTTTCACAAGGTCATATCATACAATCCTGTCCATCAAAATGAACCAAAATTACACACATGTTTACTTCAATACTCTATTCTAAACACATGTCAGTAACCAAGCAGTTATCCAACTGACACAACAGCAAAATGCACTGAAATGGAACAGCTTCCTGGACCACATTCACAGCCCAATAATTGGCATCCAGCACAATAAATCTGTGAGAATAAGTACAAGATCCTTGCACAGATGATAATTCCCAAAAGTAAGTGGAATAGTGTGGAACAAGACCTGTTTCTTAAAGAAAGTGCGTGAAAAGCAGAAAGCAGCACCGTTTTGTCATCTGTGCAAAGATCTTAATGTATTCTTACATAATTTTTGTGCTGGGTGCCAAATATTGGGCTGTGAAAGTGGTCAAGGAAGCTGTTCCGTGTCAGTGCAGTTTTCTGTTGTGTCAGTTGGACAACTGCTTGGTTACTGACATGTGTTTAGAGTAAAGTATTGAAGTAATCCTGTGTGTAATTTTGGTTCATTTTGATGGACAGAATTTTAAGATATGATCTTCTGATTCACAAGTTTGTAAGTTTCTTTTTGAGCTCAGTTTACATCTGGATTTTTTTCCGTATTTTCCCCCGTTAACTCACAAACGCAAAATCGGAATCAACTGAAATGTTGGGAATAAGCTTTTTATCGTGGATCTCTGCTGAAAAATGTCATAAAAAGAGGATGATAGGATCACAAAACACTCCTTTAAACTGTTCAGGAGTGACAAGTACATCCAATCTGACTGTTTCCTGTAATAATAGCTTTATACTAGTAACAAGTAAGAGTCCTCTTAACCTGTCCCTGTTGACATGATAGTGATAACAATTTTTATAAAAGTAAATCCCCATTGCTCAGAGCTGACAGGATCAACAAGTGATTTTTTCAGTATCCCATCTTCAATAGCTGCCCGTGTTCTTACGTGTAGGGGTGTGTGTGGAGGGATGTGAGGATCAATGTACGTTCATAGTTCTTTTTTTCCAAATCCCACGTTTGTTTGTTTGTTTTTTGTTTGTTTGTTGTTGTTTTTTGTAAACATATATATATTAATATTCGATCACTCCTTTCTGGCACTTCTATTCTATTGTAGTAATGTTTTTCATCTTCCATTCAATGTTTATAGTATGCTAAATCACAACAAAAATACTTAAAAGGCAGCTAAATATGTTGAGAATACGATTAGTTTAATAGCAAATCAAAACGGGACGAAAGTCAAATTTCATCTAAGCGAGTCGATCTAATATCACTATGTACTCCTTTATAATTAAAAACACACTAAAAGACTGACACATTTGACAAGTCTGTCCTGTCATAATTTGTCTTCGTGTCAAGTTCCCTGATAACCTGGACTGTTTCCTTTGAGAAAAGCACCTGTGTGTTTCAGTGTCCCCAACACCTCTATATATAGAAGAATTACCATATCATCATCAATGTACTTGCATCTACAGCCAGCTAAAGGAGCACCAATACTCGATGGATACTTCTACTCTCTCCATTATTCAAGACACACTTTATGATAGTCAAGATTTATTCAATGCGACTCAAGACCCATTCAATACAACCCAAGACCCAGTTGACGCAGAGCAAGAGACATCTGTTACATCATTAAAAATCAATCGATCAGGAATCATCATCGCCATCGTCTCAGCTGCTGTGAACTTTGTCACTATCTCAGGCAATCTATTGGTGATCTACGCCTTTTTCACGACGAAGGAACTCCGCTCGTATACCAATTTTTACATCGTGGCTTTATCATTCTCAGCTTTGGTAGCCGGGGCCTTCACAATGCCGTTATATTCTATTTACTGGACATTGGGCTACTGGCCTTTCTCTCCGTTGTTTTGTGATGTCTTTGCATTTATAAACGCGGCATTCATTCATATCAGCATTGTAATGATTGCCACTATAGCCTATGACAGATGGGATGCGTTGGAGCATCCTATCAGGCATCTAGGAAGACGCACCCTTGGTCATGCAATGCTGCTAATAACAGTCACATATACCATACCATTGATACTATGGCTCTTTTGCCATATGCTGTGGCCAATTTTAGCGGGAGGTCGTACCATTGCTCCTGAGCGTTGCTATCCTCAATACGTCACTGACAGTTTTACCTTTCTCCTTATCGCACCGTTTCTGGTATTTTGGATTCCAATGTTAATAATCTCCATTCTATATGCTCGAATAGTAAACATAATCCGTCGCACCAGGGCGAATTCTAGAAAGAGACAGGTAATTAGTCTCGCAGATCTGTGCAGAATGACTTCAGCTGCAGACATAAGCTCAAGTACGAAAACTACTGATGATTGCTCCCCATCTGGACAAGATCAAGCTGCCAGCAGTATCAACAACGCATATGAAGTAGATTCTTCAGACAATCCAGTATGTATACCGAGACTACAGGAGACTCCTCGGTCATTCCATGATCGCGTAGATGTAAATATTGTTGCGCCAGGATGCTTGGAGAAGAAGAACAGGTCTCCCCACACATTTGACTCTATAACAGATGATATTTCCGTCGGCACGATGTCGTGTGATATCCAGCCATCTCTTCGTCCATGTCCCCAGCAGCAGTTGCATAATCCCGATCTCGTTGGTGTAAACATTGGAACTTCTGGACATTTACATGGTAAGAAAGATATTCAGGTACATCATGTGGACAGGAGGGAAAACTTTCGAGCTACGCGTACTCTTACTCTGATTCTGATTGCTATGACAATTTCATCTCTACCCTGGTCCGTTATTGGTCCAGTTTACAGCACATGCAGGCAGTGCGTGCCATTAACTCTTTATCAGGTAAGGAACGGTGGGTGTCGAGGTGTATCTGTGTCTGTATGCTCTGTGTTAGGCACCACTTCTAATTTGGTCATATAGCACTATCGGTACCCGGTTAGGCCCGGGGGAACCCTGAACCCGTCCACCCTGACCACCCGCTTACTACGCGGGTTAGGTACCGAGGACTCTTTCTATCATACCTTGGTGATGTAATAGATTGTATTAAGATAATAATTAACATTTGGATAGTGTTATAATTTTACATTCAAATAAAAAAGAAAGCATTATGCAAATGTTCAGGGTACGATAGAAAGAGGCATTGGTACCTACCGGGGCACCGATAGCGCTACCGGCCCAAATTAGACGTTGTGCCTTACCTTAAGCATTGTACTCAAAATAACGTGTTCTTCAAGTTTTATTTGTAGTCGGAAAAATGAACTTGTAGTAAGAGTTTATTGTTTTTCGCAGCGGACTTTAAGTCGTTGTTCCTGTTTTGCAGCAGATGGGGTTTGATTTATGTCTCTCCCCACCTATCATAGACATGATTGAGTTATTATCAATGAGCTCGGCTAAAACAAGCTAAAACAGTCTAGGGAAATGAAGGTGCTATCATAAACAGCAGCGTGACACGCGAACTGTGTCGATATCGGTAGAAAACCGTTCATTAGGTTAAGGGTAATTCTCACAGGCCGTATTGCAGTTTTTTTATTTGGCGTTTGGGCCATATTTTCCTAGAATTAACTTGTCACTCATCACAAGGCTTGTCACAACGAGTCGGTTTTATTTTCCCATGTATGTCGGTACCCATTTCACGTTGGTGGAGAGAGACAAAATTAAGTTTAAACCTCTGGTGTCTCTCTCCACCAAGGGCTTTGTTTAGTTGCACAACATGTTGGCACATCCAGCGTTCGAACCCGCAACCTATAGATCATGAATCAGAACTGCTGCGCATAAGGACTGTGCCATCAGAAAGATTAATAAACAAACATCACGGACAAATTCACAATTCAAATGGGCTCAACACATCCGTTGTATTTACGCACTAGGGCGTAGCAACCCAGCAAACACAAAACGTTTTCGACATCATTCGCAAAAGGTTATAAAAGGTTGTCAGAAAACGTTTAAATGTCGGGTTATATAAAGGGTATATTAAGAGTAGGCCCTATAAAACGTTTTCATAACCTTAAAAAACATTTTTTGATAATCTACTGCTCAGCAAACAAAATTTTACAGAAAACGTTTAAATGTCGGGTTATATAAAGGGTATAAAACGTTTTAATAACATTCCAAAAACATTCTTGAAAACTTGATACAAAACATTCTAAACAGAATGTTATTTTGGGGTTGAAAAAATAGTTTGCGAAAAATGTTTGCCCAAAATATTTTCAATAACGTTTTAAAAACGTTTTCATGACCTTTATATAACCCGACATTTAAATGTTATTAAAAGGTTTTGAAAAAAAAAAAACATTTTAAGAACATTTCTGTGTTTGCTGGGTTCAAATATTTTAACATAATGTTATTTAAGTATTGACACAATATTTGGCAAAATTTGCAAAAATAGTTTACAATAACATTTTTTGCAAACATTTAAAAATATTGTTGTAGTGTGTTTTTCATACAAAACGTTTTAAAACGTTATCATGACCTTTATATAACCCGACATTTTAATGTTATTAAAACGTTTTTACCTAAACCAAAAGCCAAAATATAACTTATTTAAAACGTTTTAAAAAGGTTTTTGTGTTTGCTGGGAAGAGCCTTGGTGGCCCATGGACATGGAGCATTGCGGGGCCTTTTAACATCTCCTTTATCAGCCCTATTTCGTTTGCACTTTTGCACGGGGCCCCTGAACCCTCGAGGCCCCTGGACTTCGTCCACCCTGACCACCCGTTTGCTACGCACTCGATTACGCTTTTGCCTGGTAAATCTGACGATAAAGTTTATTTTAGCAGATTTTGTAATATAAAATTGTGAGCCATTCAACCCGTCAAGATTTGGCAACTACAGTATCCACAACTTAAAAGTTCTCACTAGCGCTTTTCGAAATGAATGGAAAAAATATGTTACAAAATGTAAAAATATAAAATAGTATGTTGACCAATGATTTGTGTTGCTATAAATTTGTTCAGAGTATAAAACAAATCAGGCTACGCATACCATTTTACATTTTTACATTTCGTAAAATATTTTTTCCATTTCAAAAAACTTTAGGGTAGAACTTATAGCGGATTCTATGTTTTTGATGTGGCATTATGTACTTTGTAGGGATACCAAACCTTAATTTGAGACTGATTGACTCACAAATATCAGTTTCTTATAATTAATTTAAAATAAACGCATGCTCTGCACGCAACACATGACATTGTAATGGTTAATGTTAGATCGGCAAAGTATACTGCAAACGAAAAGTATCCGAACACTTTAAACAAAAGCAATCGCAAAAATAACAAATTTTTCTCTCAAAACACGCGAATTATGAGTACCGCGAGTAAGTGTTGATCTCTCACGCTGTAACAAGCCCTGTACAATAGCCAGTGGGAATCGCCCTGAAGGAGGAAATATCCCAAATTTGTCACATCGTGAGATATCAAATTACGTAGAACTAAGTAGTGTCACTCTATTGATTACTTGATTTGGTAATTTAGGTTGAGTATCTTTAAGATTATTGCTTTTGTTTTATTATTTTGCATGAATTCCCCATGCGACTGTATATCATTATTGCTTTTCGTATTGAAAAGGGTAACAGGCTATATCTGTACATTATATCGCGTCTTAAAATACGTGGATAGGGTATAATGATTGCAAATCATCATGATAATTGTTTAAAATCTAGGTTATCGACCTTAAGTATCTTGCATTCACTGATTCACAAGCCATCAACGTAACACAGACATCTCGTTACACGTACTTTTATAGACGAATCCAATTTCACGCATTCCTGCTCCTCAATGGCAGCCATTAGCCGCGACGGGTACCCAACTATCCCACCTAAAATGTGGGATGATGCGGCCTTGAAGGGTATTATAAACTGCATTCTATCACCCGTGTTACACGTAAACAAAAGAATGATGACAGTTTACAACACAAAAAATCTAACATCGAGTTTTAAGCGGGTTTAATCCACCCAATTGGGTACTCACAACACCTGTTTGGTGCATGCGGGTACCCAAATATGGCCGACCAAATCCTGACCATGACTTGGCTCGTTGGATTCGTCTATAACCAGTTAACCATCGACTTACCAAGGGTTTGCTCCTGGTTGCACTAAAAACGCTAAAGAGAGCGATCAAATACTTTAATGTAATCGTAGGACCATCCTCGGTACTCATTTTAACGCCAAAAATGTGTCACTGTTATAATTTTGTTGAAAACTCACCAGCTTCAGGGTGTTTCACACCTGGCCCCACAAGACGACCAAATAATTGGCTAACTCAACCCCTCCCCAAAAATTAAGTCTTTATATTTATCTATCATTTTGTAAGTTGTATTCAAACGTGTTTTGTTTTCCGTAAAATAACTAAGAAAAAAATCCTGTAGCGCATTGCTAATATTGGAGACCTAGATATAGTTCGCATTATTTTAAACATTCATCTAAAGTAATATTGTTGTAAACCTCGGGCGTTGTCGCCAATAAATGAAGATAGTGGATGGCTAACAATATTGTGCTATAGAGTGAACCATAATCACAAGTTTCCATACATTCATACCAATTTATTGCATATTTGTAATTTATAAATTTTGACCCACGAAAAAGTATCGTGTAAAAAAATCATGTAAATTTGTCGTCCTACCTTGGCCCATATAAAAGTTTTAAATAATTGTGTTTGGAGAAAGAGAAACGTTGTTGCAAACGAATTACAATTGTGTTTACCTTACTTCACATATGCGCAATTTTCGGATTTACCCTAACAACGTTAGAAAAACATCTATAGACTATCTATATGCTAAACTTAATATGATCAGAATTTAAGCGAAAGCAGTATGCAGCGTATTGTCCATTAAAATATTAGCAGGACGAGTCCTAAGATGTATTTTAAATATTCAGTCGCGTTATACCATGACTCAATTTAAGATAACTGTAAACATTAAGTCTTCGGGTTGGACGAGATTTGATTGTCAAATATTTTGCAGTAAGTGATTGAATTAGCAAGGGATATAATCTGCGCCCACGCAAGCTCAAAAAGCATCTGTGTTGATTACTGGATTTGGTCCAGTTTGAACGAGATTCGAAGTTGTACATTTAATCTATGGCAGCTTTGGTTCTTTATGTAAAATTACTGTAAACAATTAAGTCTTTGGTTTGGACGAGCTTTGATTTGATTTGATTGTCAACAGTTTTGCCGCAAGAGACTGAATTAGAAAGCGATATAATCTGCGCTCACGCAAGCTTAAAAAGCATCCACGATCTGTGATGATTACTTGATTTGGTCCAGTTTGGACCAGGTTCGAAGTTGTACATTTAAAGCCATATTATAACATTTCTTTAAAAATAGATTTGTATTTATTTTCCATAAAATGTTAGCTTTTACTGTCATATATATCCCCTTTTAATTTTGAGCTGAACAAGTGAGGTAAAGCAAAGAAAATTGGAATTTACTACTAGCGCTATTATATGTTACTCCGGCGGTTGTAATACGGTACGATCCGCTGGTAGGGGGGTGTCCCGCACGCCGTGTACGTGGTATGTGTTATGAACATCGCATACGCGTTCGACTAATATTTCTATCGTAATAATAAAACGACGGTTCCGGATTTTGACAAAACTACAGCACCTAAAGTCTTGATTTTTGCAGAGAATCTTTGTTTTCTACAGTACATTACAATCGTGCAGAAACCTGAATTTAAATTTTTTTTGAGGGCGTTCTCCTCAGCAAATGTTATAATATGGCTTTAATCTATAGCCGCTTTGGTTCTTTACTCACTTTAAAATGACTGTAAATAATTAAGTTTTCGGTTTGGACGAGATTTGATTTGATATGATTGTCACAAGTTTCGCCGCAGCACAAATGACTCAATCAGCAAGGGATATAATCCTCGATTTGTGTTGATTTAGTCCAGGTGGGCAAGATCATATCCATTTCACCAAAGCAGATTTCCTCCGCCCCTGTTTTCCTCACCCTCTTCCTCTTCCTTTCCTAATTTTTTTGCTCATTTTATTCATCATTTTGTTACCCTCCCGGGAAACGTTACTGATGGCTTAGAGCCAGAACTAGCTATGTCCATTTGTTTTCTCAATTACATGCTACTCATTTCGGTAACAAATGGATGGTTAATTCTACCCTCTATAAGAAAATGTAAGTGACTTTGGGGTATATGTATGGTCACTTGCGTCTAACTAACTGTTCAAGTGACCATGTATATACCCCAAAGTCACTTGCATTTATTATGGAGGGCATAATTAACTGTACATTTGTTGCCGAAATGAGTAACATGTAATTGAGAAAACAAATGGACATAGCCCGGGGACATAGCTAGTTCTGGCTCTAAGCCCTCGATATCTAATTCACACGAAGCAAATTCAATTTCCAAGGGCGAGTTATGTGTCCTGGCAGACATAAACAACACTTTCACCTGCACTTTTCATTCACATTACAATTAGATTGCAAGCCACATCCTTGAAAGTAGAGCATGCATATACGTTTTGCAATTTGCCCAGTACATCAATTTCACCTTGCAAATCCATATCACACTGCGCAATCTTGTTGCAAGGTGGTTTGCAACCGGTAACCAGGGGTGTAGCAAGCGAGTAGACATGGTATGAACGAAGTCCAGGGGCCACGAGGATTCATGGGCCCCGAGCAATAGCGAAAATGAAATAAGGGGGAAAAAGAGACTGATGTTAAAAGGACCCTGCGCTGCTCCTTGATAATGGCCCCTTGGATCTGGCTACGCCCCTGTCTAAACAAGCAATTTGGAAATTGCCTAGTTTGAGTTAGCCATTATGTTGTTCACTACGACTGAAATTTTTTACACCAAGAATATATCTTATGGTTGATCCTAAGGGCTCGGGTGCTCAGAAGGGGATGGAAGGGAGGAGGAACGAAAGAAGGTGAAGTGAAAACTTGATTTCTTGGGCTCGGTTTTGAACCACGGAACCCGTGGGTGCCGGACACATGACCGGGGATGCCTTGGCAGCCCAAGTTTTCCGTGCCTATCATCATGATCATGAATATATCATGTCGCATGATGACGCAACCGGATCATGTATGATATGTGCGCTTTGTGCATTTACTGTTTTTTGATGTTTGGCAGGGTTAGGGTTAAGGGAAAACTGTAGTTAAATAAACTCAATTCACAATCCAGGGATTTCAAGTCACTCGATAATCAGGAACAATAATGCAAATTTTGACCTAATTAAATTAAACGTGCAAGTGAAATTTCAAGTAAATTTATTTACTAACAATTTATACAATGACCTTTATGTTCGGCATAAAAAGGAAAATACATCAACCTAATAATTATTATTAGTTAATATTCAGATAGTCGCAATATTGCTCAGGGGCAAGATCATTATTTCTCTCAAAACAATAAACAAATTTCAGTTTTATGAACACAGAGCGTGCACGTATTACTACAATACTGTAATTTCAAGGAATTGATTTCTTTACAAAAAATGTCATCGCTGAAGAAGCAGAAGTGGCATCCCATGATTCCTAGCGACATATTTATTTTCAAGTAATTAAAATCACCTAGTCCTGAACTGAAATACATATCACTACATTGGATTGGGACCGTTCATTTTAGCATTTTTACAACATGGACAAAAAGATGCTGAGTTGAAAAAAAAACACCAGATTTGATCACTAGGCAATGAACATGCACTAATTTATCATCTATGCCTTTTATGAGAACTGTATTTCCAATGTAAAAAATATCTACAGTACCTATAAAGACCTTTTAAAGAGTGCGGTTGAGGGACAAAGTAGGATGACCCTTGAAGTACTACCCCTTAACAGACCGATAAATGTGCACTCTACACTAAAACAAGGAAACGCAAACCATCTCCGTGTATTCTGGGAAGATGATGAACGATACTACTTGTAAATCAATATGCATAATCAAGTTAGATTCTACAAATAAAAAGATCGCTTGCGCCAGTGGACCAGATACATATCGTGGTGCAACAAGTTAGTGCTGAACTCAATACTATCATGCACGTAATTATTCTTTCCGTCGCGTAAGTCAAGGAAGAATATTTCATCCTTGACCAGAATTTGTAACTCTTAGTCGTCAATATCATCTGTTGCCAATTCAATGATCTCATTCGCACTTCTATGCTGAGTACAAAACTGCCGAGTTTTCAAATAAATCTACTGTTAGTAGTTATCTAAGGAACTTATTTGGAATCACTTGATAGGTTTTTGTATCCGTTTGAAACACGTTTGAGTTTATAATTTTCTTATAATGGATTTCATAGACGACAATCTGACTCTTGCAGGTATATGGCCAGATGCGACGACATCCTCTGGCACCGCGGAAACAAGCAATACCGGCAGCAGAAGTTCTGGTTTGATCTTCGAAGCAAGTGTCATTGTCGCTGTGGTCAGCACTCTCGTAAGCTTCATCACTGTAGTTGGCAACATTTGCGTTTTCTATATAATATATACAGACAAACGCATTCTTACGTACACCAACTATTACATATTGGCTCTCTCTGTATCTGACATAGTTGCAGGTGGTTTTACAATGCCGTTATATTCCGTCTATTGGATTCTTGGGTATTGGCCGTTTAGTGATATGCTGTGTGATGCGTACCTCTATGTAAACCAAGCGTTCATTCACGTTAGTATCATAATGATCGTCACCATTGCTTATGATCGCTGGGATGCATTGGAACACCCTCTTCAACATCTTCAGAGACGGACTCTAAGCCATGCAGTAAAGCTAATAACTATAAGCTACAGTATACCTCTGCTCTTTTGGCCTTTTGGGTCTTTTCTCTGGCCGTATCTGAAAGGCTCTCGCAATATCCTACCAGGTTTTTGTTATCCACCATATGTAGCTGACAGCTTTACATTTCTCATGTTTGCCCCTGTCATATTCTTCTGGGGTCCCTTTGTCATCATATGTGTGCTGTACGCTCGTATATACATGATCATTCGTCGCACTGAAGCCTTGCAGAAATCATTTCGACTCCCTCGTGCTGAACATACCAGTACCACAGGCAATTCAACAAGTATGACAGAAGTTGTCATTGATAAAGCATCTAAAGATAACAATGCCAATGATAATTCTAGTTTCACGAAAGACGAAGATGATGTTGAGCCTGACAAATTAATCAGAAACCAACCAAGAGCCAATTCTTTTCATGAAGATAAGTTTCGCAAGGAGAATAAACGTGCCAATCGAACTTTGACGTTGATTTTGATCGCAATGGTGCTCGCATCTTCCCCCTGGTCGGCTTTGGCTCCTGTATTTAGTACTTGTAGGACATGTATTCCACTATCATTATATCAGGTAAGTTCACCAAAGGATTTGAAAGTTTGATGTCAACCCTGGAATTATGAAAACTTTTGGTCCTCGTTACATCAACTGTTGGTCCAAATTACACATATTTAGCAAGTTTAGAAAAGGGGTTGAAAAACTTGACGGAGCCCAAATGCGACGCCAGATTTATGTAAATTTTGGTGAAGTCGGTCAAAATGCAACAAAATAAAAATGAGCTCTGAATACACTTTTTGCAAATTAGTAAGAAAAAAATGTTTACTGAAGGACCTAAAAATTTGGGTCAAAATCGTGTTTGTTATGATTTTCTCTCAAACTGGGCATTCTTACATAAATCTGACGTCACAGTTGGGTTTGTCAAATTATTGCCAATGAGCAGGGAGACCTAAAAGATTCCATAATTCCATGGTTGATGGAAGTGCATAGTAGCATACCGTATTGCCTGGGCTGTCAGAGCATTGATGATTTGCAAAGTTTGCCGAACAGTTTATACGATACTAATTGTAATTGTTTTTCTCGCTTTCTCTTTACGTACGTGATTTGACTAGCATGGTCCTAATAATTAGCCCACAATACAAGTTTCTTGTTTTTATGATTACAATACATATTATAGTGCCTTAACTTGACAGCTTTTTTACATTGGTTTGTTTTAGATAATCTTTCGAGATTGTAAGGACCATCTTATCTATGTTTGTGCGATATTTATAATTAATATGAACATTTTGTAAGTGCAATAATTGTTTGTCCATATTTCATAAGTGTGTTTTTTAATTTAGCATGTAATTCAGCCTTATAGTTGCAATATGATGAACTTAATATAATGCACAACAACGCATTGCTCAATTTATTCAGTCAATTGGTCTTTCCCATTCAACAGCTTTCAAATGCAGCATATACTAACTAAAACACTTTTTCAAAAGCACTACGCACAGACATAAAACCAAAAGCCTCACTACCTGAATTTGCTGACCACTGAGGTCTAAGACACACCATATAAACTATTTACATTCAAGGACTTGCAGCAAAGAAGAGCACACCCCATTCATACCACAATAAACCATAGCAGCTAAGATCAGCTCCCCGAGTTATTATATGAGTAACCGAGACGAAAGCGCGAACTCACATTGTCAAACACGAATGTATCGGAATCTAACGTTTTACCGATTGCGCTATTAAAAACTTGACATTAAGAATTGGAACACCCTGTATCATATCTTACACATTATTTTGCATGGATCATGGGTAAATGCTATATCAAACACTTTTGGAACAATGCTATTCATAATAAGGGTCAGTCAGTTGTAATTGAGAGTGCCAGACTGTGGCGTAATAAGTTCGTGCTAAACTCAATAGTGATATGTTTACTATTGTGGTTTAAATTTCAAGATACAGAGTGTTCGCGTTCAATTAAAAGACAGGTCGTTTGCGTATCAGTTTCAACCCATCACTGGTTTTCATTATTTGAGACTGTTTTGCCGCAAATTTTGTAATGAATCCCGAGGAGATTTTGACTCTATGGCCAAACCTAACGACATCCATAATTGGTACTGAAACTTCAAAAAGTAGCAGAAGCAGCAGCATGGGTTTGCTCTTCGAAGCAAGTGTCATTGTCGCTGTGGTCAGCACTCTCGTAAGCTTCATCACAGTAGTTGGCAACATTTGCGTTTTCTATATAATATATACAGACAAACGCCTTCTTACGTACACTAATTATTACATCTTGGCTCTCTCTGTATCTGACATAGTTGCAGGTGGATTTACGATGCCGTTATATTCAGTCTATTGGATTCTTGGATATTGGCCTTTCAGCGATATGCTATGCGATGTGTACCTTTATTTAAATCACGCTTTCATCCACATCAGTATCACAATGATCGTCACTATTGCTTACGATCGCTGGGATGCGCTGGAGCATCCTCTCCAACATCTCCAGAGACGGACTAGAAGCCATGCAATAAAGCTAATAAGCATAAGCTATACCATACCGTTGCTAATCTGGCTTTTTGCATCCTTTCTCTGGCCGTATCTGAAAAGTTCACGAAATATCCTGCCAGGTCGCTGCTACTATACCCACAGTATGTAACCGACAGCTTTTTATTTCTTTTATTTGCACCTATTATTATATTCTGGGCGCCCTTTGTCATCATTTGTGTGCTGTACGCTCGTATATACCAGATCATCCGGCGCACTGCGACTTTGCAGAAACATTATCGACTGACTCGTCTCTCTGCTGCTGAAAATGCCCGTACAAAAGGCAATCCAACAAGCATGAGTGAAGTCGTCTTCAATAAACCATCTAAAGATGAAAATGCACATGATAACCCAAGTTTTACCAAAGACGCGGAACATGATATGCCAGACAAATCTAACAGCGAACAACTGGGAGCAAGTTCTTCTCATGAAGACAAATTTCGCAAGGAAAATAAACGTGCCAATCGAACATTGACATTGATTTTGATCGCTATGGTGATATCATCGTTACCATGGTCAGCTTTGGCTCCTGTTTATGTTAGCTGTAGTTCATGTATTCCATTGGCACTGTATCAGGTAAGTGAAGCAGTAATTGTAGGGTATTAAGGTAAATCGAAATCTTGGGTTCAAATTCAGCGCTGTCCATTTGATTAACATGATTAAGGTTATTAATTATTTTAAACTGTTGTGATTTGGTAGTTCACAGCATCTTACGAATGGTAGTGAGTTTTGGCAAAAACTGCATTGCTCAATTCATAGCGAGCGCGTAGAAGAATTAAAATATCACAGAGATACTTTTATAGGTGCTGCGGTTCTTGAGTTACGTTGTAAAGAGCGCTGAAACAACAACACTTTTGTAAAACGTACATAACTCATTAACAACAATAAATTAAGCAAGTTTGCAAAGTATACAATTTGTAGAATGAACTTTTGCAAAACATCAAGGTGTTAATTTTCAATAATATAGTGATCTAGATAATGAAAATCGATTTTTAGGTTGCTTCGACCAACAATACCTCGTCTACCATTAAAGCAGGTTGGGAAGGGAATACCGGTGTAAAAATACTTTGTGAAAATTGCCATAGAAAACCGTTGAGGACGAAAGTTTCAGAGTGATCAGGGTTTCTGGATTGCAGGCCTGGTTTGTAGATGAAAACATTTAAGAATCGTTCACGCTATGGAGGCAACAACACCGAATGCATTAAAATAAACTAATACAGTCGGGCATTGTGGATCTTTTAAGATCACTTAAAAGTTCTAATAAGCAACAAATAAGCGAAGGTCACCATGGTCACAAGTAAACGTTTACAACCTACATGTATGCTTCATCATGTTCATTTACTGCAACATTGACGTCGAGACGATATTTCGAGATCTGGCATTTTATTTATATATTTGTATGATTTACTTGTTGAGCAAGTAGTTGTCAGTAACAGGATGGAGAAATTATTTAAGAAATGCTGATTTTGTAGAATCTGGACCTTCATCGATTTTTGATGTGGTAATAATTACATTGGAGGATATTAATGTAAACGATGATGGGTATCTTTACATTGGCTTATTTAGTACTACAAAACAAAACAAAAGAAAAGAAAAGAAATTTAATTAAAACAAAGTAATAACATTTGTGATTTTGGTAATGTTTTTACTTGTCTAATATTTGGTATCCGCTCTGTATTAATTTAAATGTATTACAATGCAAATAATTTTATCGGATTTTGCTTCTATATTTGAACATAATGATAATTGTTTTTGTATTTCATGCCCGAAAACGGGCTTTTATTTAAATCATTTCATGCGTTGCAAATAAAACAGTACAATAATGATACAATACAAGCACAAAAAGAATATACAATAAGAATATACAATACAGACAAGTTCCAGAGGGGTAATATAATACAATACAATATTCACCACCGGGCCGAGACAAGCATATAAACGGGGTCATGAAATTAATATGAATTAAAAAAAATTCCAATACACTTTTATGGATTTAAGGTGGCACCACATCCCCTGACAAACCCGTGACCATCCTTGCATTCCTCTCAACAAATTTGGAGAAAAAATGCAAAAATAGGCACAAAATTGGCCAGGGGTGCAGCACCACCTTAACAGTATACATATAAAACTACAATAAAGGCTACTAAGATATCGAAGATATAATGCATCACAACAAACTGAGAAAGGGATCCCACTTTTTAAAATGCAAATCCAACTTCAATTTTCTTTGTGCACAAAAATGTTCAAGCTTCAAGGTATCAACAACCATCATAAGAGAGCTTAGACTGCTCGCATCTACACTTGTAAATATATCTTCTAGCAATGAGCATAATTTGATTAATACCTATAATAATTATATGTGCTTGTATAGGTCTCTTTTCGTTAATCACCTGCTAAATAGGGCATTCATTACAGTAGGTTTTTAGTTATTATGCTGTTTTGTTTTTACGGGCTCTGGAATGAGCGTTTCGACAGTATTTTTGTGGGACGTGAGGGCACATGAAACATATGAAATTGAATTCTGAATACGAAGAATGTCCTGATATCAAATAAGTTTGAATTTTTGAAATTCGCGATATAATACAAATTTTATGAAAAATTATTAATATTTGATATCTTTAAAAATTTTGATATGTAACAGTCCTCGAAGTAAACTTTATAAATCTAATGATATGTACTTAAAGTGTATGCAGCTGGGAGGAAAAGCCGACGATCAATTGAAAGTTTTGACCTTTCATATTGAAGATATACACTTCCCCCCTTTTTTTGCGTTTTGGGGGAAATCCATATCTTTACTTCGAGGACAGTTAAATATCAAATATCATTTGCCATTTGTATTATATTGCGAATTTAAAAAACAAATCAAAATTATTCGATATCAGAAGGACATTCTTCGTATTCAGAATGCAATTCAATATTTCTGATGTGCTCTCATGTCTCACAAAAATACTGTCCAAACGCTCATACCCCTTCCCTTAGTGGTTTCCAAAGGAAGTGTTTTCCGTCATAAATAAGGGATATCGGAAATCAATTGAAAACATTTTAGTGCAGTATACCTGTAAAAGCCTCACAGGCCATGTTAGGACGCTTGCGTCAGTATTCCGACACAGATAAGTCTTATTATACATGTTATATGCTGTCGTGTTTTTTTAATCATAGCAAAATATTGTGATTTTCAAATGAAGTGTTTTCCGTCATAAATAATGGATATCGGAAATCAATTAAAAGCATTTAAGCGCACTCTATCTGTTAAAGCTTCTCAGGTCATGTTAGGCCTTAAAAAAGAGGTTTGTTTGTCCTTTCCCGACCGACCCGAAAATTAAAAGTCGCCTGCTTTTTATTTTATTTTAAAGGTAAACAGATTTTTTTTCTCATGGTAAAAAACCCCATAACGTATGTGTTTGAAATGATCTGTATCAGAAATCACCAAATAAGGGACAAAATTACCATCGTATTTCATTTATAATGATATGTCACGAATTTTTAGCATTGTTTGGTGTATATACGCTACACATGTTAGGTTCCAAGCTATAAAATTGGCTAAAATCGTTCAAAAAGGTTCAGATATTTATCAAATATATAGGATGAGTATGTAGACTTATAATTTTATGTTTTATTTGTGTACTGTGTCACAGAAAAACCTTGGAAGATATCAGTATTGAAACATTTTATTTTGTACAGTGCTGCTGTGAAAGAAAGCTCCCAATATTACTTCTTTTTAAAACTTTGAATTTAATTTGACAGTAGCCGGGGCATTAAGAACAATAAGTTAAGTAGTTGTAATTTTTTGTATATTAAGAATATTTTCTTCGTTCTCTAAACAAACAAAAATCGACCTCTTTTTTAAAACCTTCAAAGAGCAAACAAACCATTTTTTCCCAATGTTTTTCTTGGCCTGAATACGGGAAATATAATCAGCCGATTTACTTTATTTGAGAAGGTTCTGCTGATAACACAAGTCTTCTAATGGATAATGTGGATGAAGACATGCCTCTTGCAACACCTTCCTTTGGAACCGGAACTTCAACCGGTAGTAGTAACAGCAGCAATTATGTGGGTTTGCTTTTCGAAACAAGTATCATTATCGCTGTGGTCAGCACTCTCGTAAGCTTCATCACAGTGGTTGGCAACATTTGCGTTTTCTATATAATCTATACAGACAAACGCCTTCTTACATACACTAATTATTACATCTTGGCTCTCGCTGCATCTGACATAGTTGCAGGTGGATTTACAATGCCGTTATTTTCAGTCTATTGGATTCTTGGATATTGGCCTTTCAGTAATATGCTGTGTGATGTGTACCTTTATGCAAACCAAGCTTTCATGCACATCAGTATCATAATGATTACCACTATTGCGTACGATCGCTGGGATGCACTGGAACACCCTCTTCAACATCTTACGAGACGGACTCTAAGCCATGCAATGAAGTTAATAAGTATAAGTTACATCATACCATTGATATACTGGCTTTTTGCATCTTTTCTCTGGCCGTACCTAAAGGGCCACCGCAATATCCTGCCAGATCTATGTTACCCTCAGTTTGTAGCTGAAAGCTTTACATTTCTTTTATTTTCGGTTTTTATTTTATTCTGGGCTCCCTTTGTCATTACATGTGTCCTATATGCCCGCATATGCCTGATCATCCGTCGCACTGAAGCTTTGCAGAAACTTTATCGACTCCCTGCTGCTGAACATGTCGGTACAACAGGCAATTCAACAAGCGTGATTGTAGTCGTCACTAAGAAAGCACCTGAAGATCGAGACGCCATTGATAATCCAGGTTTCTCTAAAGACGAAAAACATGGTGCGCCAGACAAATCTACCAGGAATCAGCCAGGAGTAAATTCTGTTCAGAACAACAAGTTTCGCAAGGAGAATAATCGCGCCAATCGAACGTTGACATTGATTTTGCTCGCTATGGTGATATCATCATTACCAATGTCAGTTGTGATTCCTGTGTATAGTAACTGTAGTTCATGTATTCCATTGGCATTGTATCAGGTAAGTTAAGCAACAATGTAAAACTAATTAAATACGTTAAAATTCATCAGACATCTTCGTTTGAGCTAGTTGTTAATGCCTTTTATGTCATTTTGGACGCCCTGTGTGGAAGCTTCAGCAGCGTCAAATCTGAAATAGCTGGTTGGTGCTCTGTCTATGTCACAGAGAGGTCTTTTGTTATTAATTTTTTAAGTCTTGAGGTTCTTTGGTTCGTTTTCATTTTATATATTTGTTTATGTTCATTTTTGTCGAGCATACGGCACTTGAGAGTTTGAAAAATGACGTTTGCGAATGCTCCGATTTCCACGACCACTTTATATCGATTGCTGCTCTGTTTTACTTCAAAGGAAATTTCTGATAGATTTGGATAGAATTAGATAGGTCAAGCTATACTTTTCTAAATCCTTATGACGAAATGAATACATTAGTATGGTTTTTAACATCAATTGACCAAATTTGAAATTCCATCCCTGCATAAGCGGCCATTTTGGATTTATGCAAATTAGGCACTGTTCCACTACTTGCACTTTTTGGGACTTTTAATATGTTTTTAATATACTTTTTTCTGAAATGAATGGTGATTAAATGGTTTCTGTTACAATTAGTGAAGCTCCGGACTTAGTATTGTGCTGAATTACGGGATACAGGATACAGGATAAAGGCTTATCCTTAGGCCTACGTACCAGACCAAGGGAAAAGCTAGGTTAGCTTGCCCAACGAAACCTAACTTCTTTCTGTTGAGATCTAGAAAATTTACAGGTCCGCCCAAGCTGAAAGGCAAACGTGAAGTGACCGTAGCTATCATCCTTATGAAACGCCTGAATAACCAATCAATCAATGCGACATTGTTATATAATCGCTGAACAACCTTTGTTCAACAGCTAATAGCTTCGTAAGAAAAAACATTTGTTTGCGGCTACTGTTTTTGATGTGCATTATTGCTTAAGTGTTATTTACTAATATTAAACTAACCTTGATTTTATATATTGTATTTTACCTATTTTGATATTTCTTATGGATCTCTAATGTCGTGGTTGTCATGTCAGTGCATATTGTCAAATAAATCATTATTATACCAACATTACGTATAAAATCAACACAATAAGAAGCCCATGTTCGTATGGCAACAAATTGGTTATATTGAAAGTATCTTACTGTTTACATTACTTTTAAATTCGCCATAATTAAATGATTTGCATGGATAATGGCAATATTACATTCTGTATAACTAATGTATCATATAATGTACATTTTGTTATTTTCGCCAGCCCATAGGGCTGGTATCTAATTCTGAGATGGGATTTGTGTACACTAAAGATTAGCTAAGATTATAGCCTTCTTCTATTGGTATGAATTATTTTTTTTACTTCTTGTGGTGGAAATGTTTTTGATGTCTGCTAATTCGATTTGCAAGGAAAGGAAAGTATGTTTTGCCGTTTCAACGAACGAAAACGATTGAGTATTGCCAAAGTTATGTTTGAATTAAATTATGACTTAAAAAGTTATCATAGGTTAGGCCTACACATTTAAACATAAACTTGTTCAGCAATCAGCATATCAAAAAAATGACATGGTCAACAATTAGTAATTAGCGGGGAATGATCACTGGAACAAGGTCATATCAGTGGACTACTGAGCATAGCATGATGTTTGGTTGCCTGTGAGTGCATAATTGATGTTGATAACAGATCTAATAATGTTGTAGAATCAAAATCTTCATTATATGGACCACATTGAATTCAAAGTAATTATCTATCCTATCCTGTATCGTTTTATGGGTAAAATTGACTCAAAATGTTATTGATGATATTATTGCTATCTTTCACATTAGTTTTGTCTTTTCAACGGGAAAAATCCGATGGAAAATAAAGTTTTTAGGGGTTAGCTATAATATTCAACAATATATCCCATATTTTGGCATGCACTTATAGAAAATAAATAAATTATTGTCTTACTTTATAAATTATAAATACTGTAAAATGACACATAACTAAAGTGAGGCCACTTTCTATCTTTTTTATTTGATTCATAAAATTACATTCAACAAAATGATTGAAGACTGAGAAAACACACAATGCAGACTATTACAGAATGGAGTAGGTAAGATGCCATGTCCATAGCTTTGCAGGAGTTTCGGACTAACAATCAGCACATTAAAAAAATACAGTTTAAAAGTGAAGATTGTAGTGAATGATCAGTCCTTTTATCATGTGCTTGCCACTATCTATATACCGGGTGTCCCAAAAGTCCCTTAACATTGTGAATTTGCCATAACTTGCGTTGGGTTAATAGTGTTGTTACAAAAATTGCACAGTATGTAGATAATTCTTTTAGAAATGTTATGATATCAAACATGCCTATGTGGCTATGACCCTTTGGAATGAAATTAATGGATATCTACCTTACCGTAAAACCCACTTTTATAAACGCAAAATAAGTCTCGTCATTTGAGACGTGAACACGATATAACGTGTTATCATTTTAAAATATGTTTTGTTTAATTTGGCTGTGTTTGTTTGATTGTTTGTTTGTTTGTTTGTTTTCAATGCGTAATCTTCATTTTCTGTTTTATCTGGGTTTTATATGGAAACTACTTAAGATCTTTTCTGAGGATTCGATGAACAGTTGTACGCGGTACGTTGTTCTCCATTGAAAGTCGACGTACTGATCGCCTTCGGCTTTTCGCCACCGCTCTTCGTATGACATCAATGTTTGTAGCCGATCTTCCTGTTCTTCCACGCCCTGCCCGAAGTAGATCATGAACAGATCCAGTTGATAGGAATTTCAGCACTAGTTGCTGGATTGTATTTCGGCTGGGTAGTGCATAATTTACATTAAACTGTTCCTTAAACATTGCTTCAGTGCGTTTGTCCGACTTTGTCTCGGCAAAGAACCATACGACCTGAATCCGTTGATCTATAGGAAATTCATCTTCACTTCAACTGTTTTAAAGTAAAGTTTAATATTGTCAATATGTCCTAATTATAATCTAAAACAGCAGTCACGCTTACGCTAAGCCATGTAATCCATGAATGTGCATACCTAAATGTAGCGTGCGCAGTGAGTGAACCAACTCTATTGTTCAGGGAAGCACATCATTCATGTTCTTGAACAAAGAACACATGAGCTTGCTTTTGTGGGTTTGATACACACATATGTACAGTCGCACACTAAGGTCAAAGGGTCATCAATAATGCCGTTTTTGGTATCAGAATAATTCTAAAAGATCAATCTATATGAATATGTTCTCCATTTTGGTATGAAGTAGGAAATATTTGAGATATGGCCAATTCACAATGTTAAGTTACTTTTGGGACACGCTGTACTTTATAGTAAACTATACATTGCGAAATAATATAAAATCATTTTAAAATAAAATGTGCATGTAAGTTGAGTTTACATAGCGAATTAACTAACAACTGCAGTGTATTTCTTGATTTTAATAATAAGCATGGGTAAAAAGCAGTAAAGACAAAAATACAAAACAATTTGGAGTAATGAATTAAAGAGTTGACAGGAGTTATAGGAGTTAATGCTTTTTGCTGTTTCAGTGTGCATGTTCTCACCATTGATGGTTTGGTGAACTGTCATGTAACATGGATGTAAGCGTGATCCTAAAAATGCCTTTCACGGTGACCCAAACTATTTACAAGACCTCTTCTGCATTGAGGCTGGCCTTCCCTTTTAAAGGGAATTTTTATTTTACAAAATGCAATGGGTCAAATAAGGAAAGCTACATTATTTTGAGGAACTGATCAGCAGAGATAATTTAAATTACTTTAATAAGCAGCGAAGAGTATCATCTAGCTTCAGATATTCAAACATGGATATAACTGGCAAAAATAAATCAACGAAAGGATCGATATCGCCCATGACAGGATGTTAGATCATTTTCGTAACCTTTTAAAAAAAAAAAAAAATCTAAGGATGGCACAGAATTATATTTGAATATAAATTTGGCTGTCGCTGTAAAGCAATGTAGACCAGACTAATTTTTGTAAAGGGTACCACAACAACACGCTCTGCATTCAGTGGCATCCTCATAATTTTCACCATATTATACGATGTTTGTAAAAGCTTTTTATATTGTATTTATTTGTATGGATGGAATTTGACGAAATAGAACTGAACTGAACTGAACCGGCCCAATGGCAGCACAATTACAGCTCTTTTGATCCTCTGTAAAAATACGCCATATAAATCCAAAACGGTTGCGGTGCGCGATAATTATTTTTTCCCGAAGAACTACGAGGGTCATTCAATAGGTTCTAACCCCTGTCTTATAACTTTGGTTCTGCAAAGGATAGTTCTTCAAATTTAGCTGGATTATACATTGGAATGTCACCTACAAATGACAGCAAATGTATATCAATACCCATTCCATTTTTTGTAGGTGACCTTGGATGCAAAATAAGATTTGATACAATGGAAAAGGTAAAAAAAATCATAAAACAATTACAAGAAAATAGGTGTGTATCTGTCCTACGAAATATGCTCGATATGTAAGGGTTATAACTATGCTAAGAGATTATACCAAACAGCAAGATGGTCATTAATGAAAATGCATTTTAATTTTTTAAAAATATACCAGCATCCCGTTTTTACTGTTATCTCTGATGGTCTTTCGAAGCATGAGAATCTGCTTGGGAACGTATGAAATGACTTTTAAGAGCTGAAAGTTAAAAAATAAAAACACTCTACCATTTTTTGTCACTTTTAAAACACTCTACCATTTTTGTCACTTTTAAATTAGTTTACTTGGTGTTCAATTACCAAGTGTCATTTCCATAGCAGGTTTAAAATACTTCCACATAGCTATTTTTATCTATACAGACAATTTCTGTACAGATATCTTTTGGGCATTTTAAAGAAAAACATTAAATTTGATAACAGTTCTTATCTAATCTTATCGTTTCTTTGCTAAAAATCAACGGATTTTGTTGGAGTGAGGTTGCTTTTTTTTTTGTCATTTTACATAACTTTCGATATTTTCTGTTTGTTCTTCAATTTAAGCCATTTAAATTGACGAAATGGTATTCTGTGGTCACTTCAAATTGATTATTTTTTCCCTGTATTATGTACAGATTTTCTCCATTTCCGTGGCAATATTGATTTAATTTTTACTTCGCCTTCAACAGATAAACAAATATATTAAAAGTAAATTTTCTCACAAGCAAGATAAGATACTAGGATATAATCGTGAAAGTATGAAACGGCTACTATTTGCAGAAGCTCAAATATGAGTGTGGAAGTAGAACTTTTCGAATGACCTTCGTATAACAAAATTTTGAGGAAGTCAAGTTTTTAAGTATTACATGTATGAGAGGAATTGAAGAAATTATTCCAGAGATTGGAAAAAGAAAGAAATGCGAGGAAGAAACATAACACAGTGAAGATGGTGTACAATGCAAGATAATTATCTCAACTGCTCGGTGGCACTTTTAAGCATCAACAGTACGCCAATATAATACTTTATTTCACTTTGTTTAGCATTGGTTAGATGTTGGGATTGGCGTGTCTTTAAATGGCAAGCAAATAAGTAAAATCCAGCATCCAATCCTACACCGAAAAAATTGAGATAACATGACTTTACACATATTTATATGGCATATAACCTTCAAAATCTATATTGAATAACAAGCAAAATACAACTTTAAACTGCAGCTAAAGCTACGATCACTTAAAAATCGAAGGAATAAAGAGTACCAGACATTATAAATAACAAATCTAGATAAACAAATCAAAGAAACCAAATGGAAACTACGTATTTTTCTCCTGTCACATAGCAATAGCTTCTCTCGCAAAAAATAAACTTCAACTAAGGATTTGTTCATATGTAAAGCAAATATCTACTAATGGGGTGTCAATTTATTTCAAGGTAAATAATGTAAATAGTATCTTCGGATTTTGTTATCTTTGAACATGATGATTATACTTTGAACAAATCTCTTTTCTATGAAATTTCTTGCTTAAAAGAGCATTCTTACATCAGAATTTTTTTACTATAACATAGTTTTGATTTCTAGAGAATTACAATAAAAAAATCAATTAGTAGATAATTGAATGTTTTTCTTATATCTGTCAATTGTGAATGCGAATAATTCGAGCAAGAATTACTTTTGATTCACTTTCTTTCTATTTATTGTAATCCTTGGCTGTACACGGGCGTCAGTACGTCAGTATCCTCGTGCAGGTCGTGGTAAGCTGAAATCATAATACTGTCGTATGTTTTAATCACAGCATAGAATTGTGGTGTTTCCGAATGACCTGTTTTCAGTTCTGGAAACGATAATTTGAAATCAATTGAAGGCATTTAAACGTCATTATATATTTCATAGCATCTCAATTCAAGTTGCAGAGAATATATTTAGCCGATTATTTGAGACTGTGCTGTCGATAACTCGAGTCTTCTAATGGATTACGTGGATGGAAGTATGTCTCTCGTAACGCTTTGGCCAGACACTTTCTTTGGTACCGAAACTTCACGCAGCAGTAGTAGCAGCAGCAATTCTGGGGGTTTGCTCTTTGAAGCCAGTATCATTGTCGCTGTGGTCAGCACTCTCGTAAGCTTTATCACTGTAGTTGGCAACATTTTTGTTTTCTATATAATCTATACAGACAAACGCCTTCTTACATACACTAACTATTACATCTTGGCTCTATCGGCATCTGATATAGTTGCTGGTGGTTTTACAATGCCGTTGTATTCAGTCTATTGGATTCTTGGATATTGGCCTTTCAGTGATATGCTGTGTGATGTGTACCTTTATGCAAACCAAGCTTTCATGCACATCAGTATCATAATGATTGTCACCATTGCGTACGATCGCTGGGATGCGCTGGAACACCCTCTTCAACATCTCAAGAGACGGACCCTAAGCCATGCAATAAAGCTAATAAGCATAAGCTATATCATACCATTGCTAATCTGGCTTTTTGCATCTTTTCTCTGGCCGTATCTAAAGGGCTCCCGCAATATCCTTGCAGGTCGTTGCTACCCTCAGTATGTAGCTGACAGCTTTATATTTCTCTTATTTGCACCAATAATTTTCTTCTGGGCTCCGTTTGTCATTATATGTGTGCTGTACGCTCGTATATACCAGATTATCCGTCGCACTAGGATCTTGCAGAAACCTTATCGACTCCCTGCTGCTGAACATGTCGGCACAACAGGCAAGTCAACAAGCATGGCCGTAGTCGTCACTAAGAAAGCATCTGAGTATAAAAATGTTAATGATAATCCAGCTTTCTCCAAAGACGAAGAGCATGATGCATCAGACGGATCTGGCAGCGATCAGCCAGGAGCAAATTCTGTTCATAACGACAAGCTTCACAAGGAGAATAGGCGTGCCAATCGAACATTGACATTGATTTTGATCGCTATGGTGATATCATCGTTACCATGGTCAGCTTTGGCTCCTGTTTATGGTAGCTGTAGTTCATGTATTCCTTTGGCATTGTATCAGGTAGGTTAAACATCAATTGTGAAATAATTAAAGAAGTTAAATCCATTGCCTATCAGTGTTTGGGGATGTTGGGAAGCCGTGTTATGTCTTTTCAGATTCCCTGTGCGGAGTCGTTAGAAGCGAGGATAAGACATCGTCTACTTTAATTCCGGAGAAATTCTCAAATGATGTAACTAACTAATTAACTAAGTATTCTTTTTGATTTATCTAATTTGATTTTCATTTGCACAATGTTCAAAACTTTGTATTCATGTTAAATATATAACCGAAGGCGGTTAAGGAAAAGAGCCCTGCCAGTAATCCAGCTCGGGCACCCTTCCAGAGGCGTATCCGTTCCGGGATCCGTCAAGGGGGTGGGGGTTTGTACTAACATGTTTTGTGAGTATTTTAGTAATCAATCTCAGAACTGGAGAATGACATGAAATTAGTTCTTGTTTATGGCTACTGTTTTTGATGTGCATGATTGCTAGAGTGGTATTTACTAATATTAAACTAACCTTGATTTTATATTTTATATTTACCGATTTTGACATTTCTTATGGATCTCTAATGTCGTGGTTGTCATGTCAGTGCATATTGTCAAATAAATCATTATTATACCAACATTATCAAAACACTAAGAAGCCCATATTCGTATGGCAACAGATTGGCTGGATTGAAAATATCGTACTGTTTACATTACTTTTAAATTTGCCATAATTAAATGATTTGCATCGATAATAGCAATATTACATTCTGTATAACTAATGTATATAATGTACATTATTTTTTACAAACTGCAATGGCTCAAAGCTACATTATTTTGCGGAACTGATCAGCAGAGATAATTGAAATTACATTAATAAGCAGCGAAGAAGGTCATCTGGCTTCAAATATTCAAATATTCAAACATGGGTATAAATCAACGAAAGAATCAATATCGCCCATGACAGGATATCAGATCATTTTCGTAACCCTTTTTTTTCCTAAGGATGGCACAGAATTGTATTACTTTGAATATAAATTTGGCTGTCGCTGTTAGGCAATGTAGACCAGACTAACTTTTGCAAAGGTGCCACAACAACTCGCTCTGCGTTCAGTGGCATCCTCATTATTTTCACCATATTATACGATGTTTGCTTTTTTTTATATTGTATTTATTTGTATGGATGGAATTTGATGAAATAAAACTGAACTAAACTGAACCGGCCTAGTTGATGCTTCACCAATGGCAGTATAATTACAGCTCTTTTGATCCGCCATGTAAATCCAAAACGGTTGAGAAAGGTGCGCGATAATTATTTTTTCCCGAAGAACTACGAGGGTCATTCAATAAGTTCTACCTCCTGTCTTATAACTTTGGTTCTGTAAAGGATAGCTTCTTCAAATTTAACATGATTATACATTGGAATATCACCTACAAATTACAGCAAATGTATATTGATACCCATTCCATTTTTTGTATGTAACCTTGGATGCAAAATAAGATTTGATACAATGGAAAAGCTAAAAAATCGTAAAACAAAATAGGTGTGTATCCATCCTACGAATATGCTCGATATGCAAGGGTTATAACTATGCTAATAGATTATACCTTAAACAGCAATAAATGTATAGCCAAACAGCAAGATGGCCATTAATGAAAATGCATTTTAATTTTAAAAAATATACCAGCATCCCGTTTTTACTGTTATCTCTGATGGTCTTTCGGAGCATGAGAATCTGCTTGGGAACGTATGAAATGACTTTTAAGTTTTGTGTCAGAGCTGAAAGTTAAAAATAAAAACACCCTACCACTTTTTGTCACTTTTAAATTAGTTTACTAGGTGTTCAATTATTTGATAACAGTTCTTATCTAATCTTATCGTTTCTTGTTGGAGTGAGGTTGCTTTTTTTTGTCATTTTACATAACTTTCGATATTTTCTGTTTGTTCTTCAATTCAAGCCATTTAAATTGACGAAATGGTATTCTATGGTCACTTCAAATTGGTCTACTTATTTTTTCCCTGTATTATGTACACATTTTCTCCATTTCCGTGGCAATATTGATTTAATTTTTACTTCGCCTTCAACAGATAAACAAATATATTAAAAGTACATTTTCTCACAAGCAAGATAAGATACTAGGATATAATCGTGAAAGTATGAAACGGCAACTATTTGCAGAAGCTGAAATACGAGTGTGGAAGTAGAACTTTTTGAATGACCCTCGTATAACAAAATTTTGAGGAAGTCAAGTTTTTAAGTATTACATGTATGAGAGGAATTGGAGAAATTATTCCAGGGATTGGAAAAAGAAAAAATGCGAGGAAGAAACATAACACAGTGAAGATGGTGTACAATGCAAGATAATTATCTCTTTTACAGCACTTTTAAGCATCAATAGTACGCCAATATAAAACTTTATTTCACTTTGTATAGCATTGGTTAGATGTTGGGATTGGCGTATCTTTAAGTGGCAAGCTAACAAGTAAAAAACAGCATCCAATCATACAGAGAAACATTGAGATAACATAACTTTACACATATTTATATGGCGTATAACCTTCAAAATCTATATTGAATAGCTAGCAAAATACAACTTTAAACTGCAGCTAAAGCTACGATCACTTAAATCGAAGAAATAAAGACTAACAGACTATACAATATAAGTAACAAATCTAGATAAACAAATCAAAGAAACCAAATGGAAACTATTTTTCTCCTGTCACATAGAAACATCTTCTCCCTTGCAAAAAATAAACTTCAACGAAGGATTTGTTCATATGTAAAGTAAATATCTACTAATGGGGTGTCAATTTATTTCAATGTAAATAGTGTCTTCGGATTTTGTTATTTTGCTTCTATCTTTGAACAAATCTCTTTTCTATGAAATTTCTTGCTTAAAAGAGCATTCCTTACATCAGTATTTCTAGAGAATTACAATAAAAAATCAGTAGATAATTGAATATTTTTCTTGTATCTGTCAATTGTGAATGCGAATAATTCGCGCAAGAATTACATTCGATTCGCTTTCTTTCTATTTATTGTAAAACCTGGTTGTTCACGGGCGTCGGTACGTCAGTATCCTCATGCAGGTCGTGGCGTAACAAGCTACGTTCGTGCTAAGCTGAAATCATAATACTGTCGTATATTTTAATCACAGCATATAATTGTGGTGTTTCCGAATGACCTGTTTTCAGTTCTGGTAACGAAAATCGGAAATCAATTGAAACATTTGAAGGCATTTAAACGTCATATACATTCCATAGCATCTCAATTAAAGTTACGGAGAATAATATTCATCCGATTTGAGACTTTTCTGCCGATAACACGAGTCTTCTGATGGATTACGTGGATGGAAGTATGTCTCTCGTAACGCTTTCGCCAGACACCCTTTTTGGTACCGAACCAAGCCCTAGTAGTAGTAGTAGCAGAAATTCTGGGGGTTTGCTCTTTGAAGCAAGTATCACTGTTGCTGTGGTCAGCACTCTCATAAGCTTCATCACTGTAGTTGGCAACATTTTTGTTTTCTATATAATCTATACAGACAAACGCCTTCTTACATACACTAACTATTACATCTTGGCCCTCTCAGCATCTGATATAGTTGCAGGTGGATTTACAATGCCGTTATATTCAGTCTATTGGATTCTTGGATATTGGCCTTTCAGCGATATGCTATGCGATGTGTACCTTTATGCAAACCAAGCTTTCATGCACATCAGTATCATAATGATTGTCACCATTGCGTACGATCGCTGGGATGCGCTGGAACATGTCGAACACCCTCTTCAACATCTTAAGAGACGGACCCTAAGCCATGCAATAAAGCTAATAAGCATAAGCTATATCATACCATTGCTAATCTGGCTTTTTGCATCTTTTCTCTGGCCGTATCTAAAGGGCTCCCGCAATATCCTGCCAGGTCGTTGCTACCCTCAGTATGTAGCTGACAGTTTTATATTTCTCTTATTTGCACCAATAATTTTCTTCTGGGCTCCCTTTGTCATCATATGTGTGCTGTACGCTCGTATATACCAGATTATCCGTCGCACTGGGATCTTGCAGAAACCTTATCGACTCCCTGCTGCTGAACATATCGGTACAACAGGCAAGTCAACAAGTGTGGCTGTAGTCGTCACTAAGAAAGCATCTGAAGATAAAAACACCCATGATAATCCAGCTTTCTCCAAAGACGAAGAACATGATGGGTCAGATAAATCTGGCAGGGATCAGCCAGGAGCAAATTCTGCTCATATTGACAAGTTTCGCAAGGAGAATAGGCGTGCCAACCGAACATTGACATTGATTTTGATCGCTATGGTGATATCATCGTTACCATGGTCAGCTTTGGCTCCTGTTTATGGTAGCTGTAGGTCATGTATTCCATTGTCATTGTATCAGGTAAGTTAAAAAACAATTGTGAAATAATTAAAGAAGTTAAACTCCATTAAGTATCCTTGTTTGAGGACGTTGGGAAGGCGCGTTATGTCTTTTCAGACTCCCAGGGTGGAGTAGTCAGCAGCGTCAGATAGCAATGGTCTGTTTATGTCACAGAAGGTTCTTTTTTGGACCGGATCGGATTTTGTTAATTGTCTGCTTGTGTTTTTTCTGCGAGTATAAGAAATGTCTACTTTAATTTCTGGAGAAATTTTCAAATGACAATACCTGGCTGCAGATAATGAAGTAACTAACTAAATTAACTACGTATTCTTTTTATAAACTATCTAAACTAACTTTTCATTTGCCCAATGTATTCATGTAAAATATTTGAACCAGAGATGATTAAGGAATAGGGAGCCCTTCCAAAGGTGGATCAGCCAAGGGGTTTGAGGTTTGTACTAACATATTTTGTGAGTATTCTAACTAAACAATCTCAGAAGGCTGCTTGTTTATGTCTGCTGTTTTAGATGTACATTATTGCAAGAGTGGTGTTTTTAATCTTGCATATTATACTAATATTATACTAACCTTGATTTAATATATTATATTTTACCTAATTTTGACATTTCTTATGGTACACAAATGTCATGTTTGTCATGTCGGTGCATATTGTCAAATAATTCACTATGTTGGATTGAAAGTATCTTACATTACTTTTAAATTCATCATAATTAAATGATTGCAATTACTTGTAAATGACAACATTACATTCTGTAATGCATATTATGTACATTTTGTGCATTGTTTAAATAATTGTGTTTCCATTTACTTTAATGCCACATCCATAATATTTTGAGTAATTTTTCACAAAATGCAATGTCTCAAATATGGACAATATTTTGAAGCACTGATCAGCGCAGATAATTGATTTTAGTTTGATAAGCATACCGAAACACATATTACGCGGATGTGCATATGATGGAAACACAAAACACTTCAACATGATTGGCCACTGGCTTGTGCAACTTGATCACATGGGCAGTCTACACCTTTAAGGGTATACGATGTATTGTTGGTCGAAGCAGCCAAAAAAAGTAGTTCGCAGCATCTTGCGAATGACAGTGAGCTTTATCAAAAATTGCATTGCTCAATTCATAGCGAGCGTGTAGAAGAATTCAAATATCACAGATATAGTATAGGTCCTGTGGTTCTTGAGTTATTTTGTAAAGAGGGCTGAAACAACATCACTTTTGTAAAACGTACATAACTCATTAACAACAATAAATTAAGCAAGTTTTCAAAGTATATGATTTGTAGAATGAACTTTTGCAAAACACCAAAGTGTTATTTTTCAATAATATATTGATTCAGATAATGAAAATCGATTTTTTGGCTGCTTCGACCAACAATACCTCGTATACCCTTAAATCTGAAAACTATTTATTAATATACGGAAAGAAAGTGTATTGTTTGTGAATTATATTGCAAGTTAGTGGCTAACTTTTTAAGGTTATTATACATGCAACAGACTATTCCCTTTTAAAGGGGCACTTCTTGATCCACAACTTAATCAAAAAATTATAGAGATTTTTATGCCATTAGAAAACATAATGTTTGTGTACAAAACCTTTCTTGCAGATTCGGTGGTTTGAAAAAGGACCAATTTGTATTTCTACAATTACAACACAGTAGACTATGCCATAGTCGAATTTTATTTAAAATATGTTATTATTAGTCATGATAAACCCATTTCGTTGAACTCAAAATTATACTGATGTTTATTAAAATTAAAGTATTCAATAGTAAAATGGTCATAAAGAGTTAAAAATATCAGATAATTAGTGACAATAAAAGTAACTGAATGCAACATTATCTTGCATAATTATAATGGCTCACTTTAATACTGAACAATTCTGATTTTGGAATCTACCAGTTTATTGATAGCGAACCCCGAAAAAGCTAACAAACAGAGGGAGTGCGGTGACTGAAAAGATCAGATACAGATGTGAAAATCTATCAGTTGCACACAAATCAATATAAATAAGAGTTTTATGCTTAAATGTAATGACCAGAGTATGCAAAATGGGCAAGTGGACTACGGAGAAGTCTAACACAGTGGCATGATATGGAGCACTGTAATATACATACATAATTATACAATTATGCGTAACTCGCAAATTCAATTGAAATTCATTTCAACTGAAATATTGGTAATAAGCTTTTTTGTGGATATCTTTCGAACCATACACTTAAAAGAGGATGATAAAATCACGAAATGTCCCATTAAAGGAATTTTTCATTTGAGATAATGTGTATCAGAATCGTTAATGATCCCCTCACTCGATAAAAGCGCCTGTGGAAAATACAGTTATTACTCCAAATGAATGGATACGAGGTAGCTCTAATTTGTTACACGCATGTGATTTTAAAGGGTGTCCCAGAAAAAATGACCGGGTGAATGAATTTGAACATAATTCGAGCAAGGTATCAGAATCCAAAAATTTAACTTGAATCGGTTGAATGATTGCGAAGAAATGAGTGATTACATAATGCATGCGTCAATTCTCGCTATTCGCAATAAGGGCGCCGCCAGCGGTTTGCGATGTAATCGTGATGTATCATGGGAAAATCGTGATGTATCATGGGAAAAGGTCGACATCCAAGTCCGCGCAATACGAATATTACCATGCTATTACATAGGAACACGTGACAATATTCTTTAGTTTGTCAATATAACGGTATTACACGCAAATCGATAGAGAAAAAATTAATTGTGCACATTTCAAATCACATTATTAAGTATTATTGAGTATCAATTCGCGTGTAACACCTTTATTTTGACAAACTACAAAAATTTTGTCACGTGTTCCTATGTAATAGCATGGTAATATTCGTATTGCGCGGACTTGGATGTCGACCTTTTCCCATGATACATCACGATTACATCGCAAACCGCTGGCGGCGCCCTTATTGCGAATAGCGAGAATTCACTTCATTCCTAGTTTGATAGAAACTGGTTAACATGTCAATCGGCTTTATATTATTTTGTTTTATTGAAATCCTTTTCGTTCTTTTAAACAAATCTTCAAGTTTGACAATACTGCACGATATTAAAAATGAAAGCCTGCGTTTAAGATGATGCTCTGTATTTTGTAAATATCTTTTCTTCGTTAATGTTAATATAATTATTGCTTAAATAATTATTACATAATGTTTTCTTACAATGTTTTTCAAATATTACCAAGAAATATAAATTTCTTAAAACATCAACATAATGTTGCATGATATCAAAAATCACACGTAAAGCTGTAAGCTCTTGACCATCATGATCATTGTCATTCTTGGCTCAAATGTTCTTTGGAAAGTTAAAATATAACATATTGCACAACATTAATAATTAAAGCTGGGAAGCTGCCAACGGGGAGAAAGTTTTTGCAGGCAAGCTGTTGCTTTTAATATTGTCATAAGTAATTAATACTAAAAGTTTTATCTTTAAACAAAAACTAAAAACATTAAACATAATATTCCACAATATGAAAAATTGAAGCTGCAAGCTCATCATTTAATCATGTCTTTCTCGGTTTTTTGAAAAGATTAACACATTGCATGACAAATTAGAGCTGTTAAGGGGGTACTACACCCCTCGATAAATTTGTGTTTATTTTTGCATTTTTCTCAAAAACTAATATTACAGTGGTAACAAAAGTTATGTATATTATAGGGGCAAGGAATCCAATTACTACACTGGAATTTCAGTGACCCAAGACAAGCGGTTCGTTATTTATGATAAGAAATAAGGTACCGCTGGGATGTACCTCATTTCCTATCATATATACTGAACCGCTTGTCTTGAGTCACTGCAATTTCAGTGTAGTAATTAGATTCCTTGCCCCAATAATATACACAACTGTTGTTACCAGTGTGTTATTATTTTTTGAGAAAAATGCAAAATTAGTCACAAATTTATCACAGGGGTGTAGTACCCCCTTAACATGGTTAATGTTATAGCTACCCAATTTCAGGAATCCATGTTAAGTTTCTTATAATTTAACCACTGTGTATTAATGCGAAGGCAAATCAAAAGTTATATTCAGGTAGTCCACCTTCAGCAAATATGAGCGAATATGACAAAAAAACCAGCTGTTGATCAAACTTGCATTGGTGCGCGTATTATGTATCGCTCATTTCTTCGTAATTCATCCGAATCTATAATCCATAAAATTTACGTATAATGCACAATAAAATGAGCTGCTAGCCGCTTTTTTAATTTTTGGATTCCAATGTCTATTTCTCGACCTTTGCTCAAATTTATTCACCCGGTTATTTTTCTGGGACATACAGGCAGTATGTTCAATATTAACTGATTTAGATGCAATTACAAACCAATCGAAACTAATATTTTGCTTCTCTCGTCACTTAGAAACAGCTTTTCTCACAAAAAGGGTGCTTTATAAACTTCAACAAAGGACGTGTTTGTTTAATATGAAACATATACTATGGGTATTAATGTATTTCAATTATATAATTGCTTTGAATGTTGTTAGTTTGCTTCCAGCTTTAAACACAATGATTGTAATATACTTGAACAAATCTTTTTTATGATTTCCTGCTTAATAGGGATTCCTTACGTTAGGTTTTCACTATTTGTAAATGTCTAGAGATTTACAATAAATCCGGCAATAGTGAAGTATTTTTGATTTGCTATCTTTCTTTTCATTGTAAGACTTGGCTGTAAATGAGGAGAACGCTTTGCGCCAGTATTCTTACATAGATGCCTCAACAAGTTCGTGCTAAACTGAAGTCTTATTATTTCGTATTTTTTAATCACTGCATAAAATAACCTCTCAGCCGATTTGCTTTATTTGAGACTGTTCTGCCGATAACTCGCATCTTCTAATGGATAATGAAAATATGACTCCCGTAACACTTTCGCCAGACACCTTCTTTGGTACCGACGGTTCATCAAGCAGTATAGTAGCAGCAATTCTAGGGGCTTGCCATTTGAAGCAAGCATCATTGTAGCTGTGGTCAGCACTCTCGTAAGCTTCATCACTGTAGTTGGCAACATCGGCGTGTTCTATATAATCTATACAGACAAACGCCTTCTTACGTACACCAACTATTACATATTGGCTCTAGCTGCATCTGATATAGTTGGTGGTTTTACAATGGCGTTATATTCAGTCTATTGGATTCTTGGATATTGGCCTTTTAGTGATATACTGTGTGATGTGCACCAATATGTAAAAGCAGCTTTCATTCACATCAGTGTCCTAACGATTGTCATCATTGCGTACGATCGCTGGGATGCGCTGGAACACCCTCTTCAACATCTCAAGAGACGGACTCTAAGCCATGCAATGAAGTTGATAAGCATTACCTATATTATACCACTGATGTACTGGTTTTTTGCAATTTTCCTCTGGCGGTATCTTAACGGCTCCCGCAATATTCTGCCAGGTCGATGTTACCCTCAATTTGTAGCTGACAGCTTTACGTTTCTCTTATTTGTACCTATTGTTATATTCTGGGCTCCCTTCGTCATCATATGTGTGTTGTACGCCCGAATATACTTGATTATTCGTCGCACTGGCGCTTCACAGAAACTTTGTCAACTCCCTACTGCTGTCAGAAATCAACCAGGAGCAAATTTTGCCCATCACGATCAGGAGAATAAGCGTGCCAATCGAACATTAACATTGATTTTAATCGCAATGGTGCTAGCATCTTCACCATGGTCGACTTTAGCTCCTGTTTATGCTAGCTGTAGTTCATGTATACCATTGGCATTGTATAGTTAAGGGTACACGTAGGGTCACTATAAGTGGGGAATTTTACACATTGTTTTGTATCGTATCGTAAAAAGGAACGATGATAAGGTCATAAAAGTACACATTTTTAGACAGAAAATGATATAAGAAATCCAACTATAGCACAGCAGATTTCTGAAAAAAAGAAAAAAGAAATAGCTGTTTTTGAGCAAAGCACCAAAATATTTGATTGTCCATACTACTAGTAATTTTGTTAGAAACCTTAAATTTCCAAATCGATGAAAACTGCATACTAATGTTCTAAAGACACAGCCTGACTATTTAAAAAGGTAAATTGCACGTTCATTTATTACTTCTTGGCTCTAGCTGTATAGTTGCTGGTGGTTTTACAATACCGTTGTATTCATTCTATTGGATTCATGGGTATTGGTCTTTTAGGGATATGCTATAAAATATTTACCTATATTTGAATCACGGATACATTCACATCAGTATCATAATGATTGTCACCATTGCTTACAATCGCTGGGATGCATTTGCAACGCTTTTCAACTTCTCTTAAGAGGTGTACTCTATTCAGCAGTGAAGATTGCTCTGTAAGGCGACGAAAAAAGAAAACCCTTTTCTACGGGCCCGACCGACCCGGATTTTGAACAAATTTTTGAACAATTTCCTGTGAATGCCGACCCAAATTTCGGAAATTACAGGAAGAAATATTTTCTCAAATTGCAAATTATTTATAGATTTTGGTGATTTTGGGTCATTTCCAAAAAAAAAAAGAAAAAAAAAAAAAAAAAAAAAAAAAAAAAAGCCGACCGATCGACCCTACTTGAAAGGTCCGTCCGCCAGTAGAACAGGGTTTCTTTTTTCGTCGCCTAATGGATGATCTGGTATATAACGCGTTTGATAACAAAGGAAGTCCAGAATATAATAAGAATGTTTCAATTACGCAATTTGATTTGATATTGCGGCTCTTTGGATTAATGTTCCTAGTATTCCATTCTAATTGCTTTGACTAAATACTAATTCCCATTTCTTATCTGGCTCTTTGCACCTTTTTTCTTCTATGGCCGTATCTAAAGGGCGCTCGCAGTATACTGCCCGGTCGATACTACGCACAGTATGTAACCGAACGCTTATATTCGTCTTATTTGCACCTATTATTTTTTATTATGGGCACCCTTTATATTATATGTGTCATTTACGCCCGTATATACTTGATTATGCGTCGCACTGGAGGTTTACTGAAACCTTATTGGCTCACTGCTGCTGATCATCAGATCATGTCGGTACAACAAGTAACTCAACAAGCATGAATAGTCGTCACCAGGAAAGCATCTGAAGATAGAGACGCCAATGATAATCCAGCTTTCTTCAAAAACGAAGACATGGGTCCCTAGACAAATCTGTCGAGGATCCATCAGAAACAAATCAGCTCATAACGACAACTTTGGCAAGGAGAATAGGCGTGCCAATCGAACATTGACATTGATTTTGATCGCTTTATGGGATATCATTGTTACCATTGACAGCTTTGGCTCCTGCTTATGGTAGCTGTAGGTCGTGTATTCCATTAGTATTGTATCAGGTATTAAAGTTAAGCGATGTGTTTTAATGCATTTTAATCTAAGTAATGAGTATTTTAAGTGAAAAGTGAATGCTGAGAAGTCGCGCAAGAATTACTTTTGATTTGCTTTCTTTCAATTTATTGTCAGACTTTGTAGTATATGAGGAAAGCGCAATCAATCCCAGCATAGAACTGCAGCGTGTTCAACTGAACTGTTTTCCGGTAATAATAATCGGAAATTAATTGAAAGCATTTGAGCGTAATATACCTTTCATTATATCTCAAATCAAGTTCCAGGGAAATAGTCAAAAAACTTGTTTGTACGCGGGCGTTAGTATCCTCATGAAGGTCGTGGCGTAACAAGTACGTGTTTAGCTGAAATCATATTATTGATATACTGTCGTGTTTTTAATCACATCATAGAATTGTGACGTTTCCGAATGACCTGTTTTCAGTTTTGGTAATGAAAATTGGAAATCAATTAAAGGCATTTTAGCGTCATCATACATTTCATAACATCTCAAGTTACGGAGAAAATATTCAGCCGATTAGCCTCATTTGAGACAGTTCAGCCGATAACACGAGTCTTCTAATGGATTATCAGGATAGAAATATGTCGCTCGTAACGCATTGGCCAGACACATTCTTTGCTACCGAAACTTCAAGCAGTAGTAGTAGCAGCAAGAATTCGGGGGGTCTGTTCTTTGAAGCAAGCATCATTGTCGCTATGGTCAGCACTCTCGTCAGCTTCATCACTGTAATTGGCAACATTTTTGTTTTCTATAATTATAATCTATACAGACAAACGCCTTCTAACGTACACTATACTTTGGTTCACCTTAAGTTTGGTAGTGACGTCAATGCTCTTTCGCGGTTGCGCCGCAAGCGTGCTTACAAATCGCCCATGTGCGCGTGCGTGTACACTCAGGGCGTTTAACTTTACGCGCGCGATTTGATACTGCGGCAAGCGAAATAAGCACCTACGTCACTACCGAACTTGAGATGAACCAAAGTATAACTATTACATATTGGCTCTAGCTGCATCTGATATAGTTGCAGGTGGATTTACAATGCCGTTATATTCAGTCTATTGGATTCTTGGGTACTGGCCTTTCAGTGATATGCTATGTGATATTTACCTATATTTAAATCACGCTTTCATCCACATCAGTATCATACTGATCCTCACTATAGCGTATGATCGCTGGGATGCGTTGGAACATCCTCTTCAACATCTCAAGAGACGGACTCGAAGTCATGCAATGAAGTTGATAAGCATAAGTTGCATCATACCATTGCTGATCTGGCTTTTTGCATCATTTCTATGGCCATATTTAAAGGGCTCTCGCAATATCTTACCAGATCGATGCTACCCTCAGTATGTAGCTGACAGCCTTATATTTCTCTTATTTGTACCTAGTCTTTCCTTCTGGGCTCCCTTTGTCGTCATATGTGTGCTGTACGCTCGTATATACCAGATTATCCGTCGCATTGGGATCTTGCAGAAACCTTATCGACTCCCTGCTTCTGAACATGTCGGTGCAACAGGCAATTCAACAAGCACGACTATAGTCGTCGCTAAGAAAGCATCTGAAGATAAAAACGTCCATGATAATCCAGCTTTCTCTAAAGACGAAGAACATGGTGGACCAGACAAATCTGTCAGGGATCAGCCAGAACCAAATTATGTTCATAGCGAAAAGTTTCGCAAGGAGAATAGGCGTGCCAATCGTACATTGACATTGATTTTGATCGCTATGGTGATATCATCGTTACCATGGTCAGCTTTGGCTCCTGTTTATGGTAGCTGTAGTTCATGTATTCCATTGTCATTGTATCAGGTAAGTTAAACAACAATTGTGAAATAATTAAAGAAGTTAAACTCCATTAAGTATCCTTGTTTGTGGACGTTGGGAAGACGTGTTATGTCTTTTCAAACTCCCATTGTGGAGATGTCAATAGCGGCGAATAGCAAGTGTCTATCTATCTATGTCACAGAAGATTCTTTTTTGATTGATTTCAATTGTTAACTGTCTGGGTTTTTTTCTGTGAGTATAATACATTGTATTACGGGGAAATTCTCAAATAAGAATACCTATACACTTAAATGAAGTAACTCTAACTAATTAACTAAGCATTATTTTTTTATAAACTAACTATCTAATTTGTCATTGGCCCCATATTTATAATTGCGTATTCATATAAAATATATAACCAGAGGTGGATTAAGGAAATGGCTCTGTCAGTAATTCAGCCCGGAGACCCTTCCAGAAGCGGATCCGCCGCCAAGAGGGAGAGGGCTTGTACTAACACGTTTCTGTTTCTTTATGGCTGCGGTTTTTGATGTGCATTGTTTTAACCTTGCATATTATCATACTAACCTTTCATTATTTTATATGCCAATTATGCCATAATATATATATATATGTGTATAAAAGCATCAACACATTAAGAAACCCATATTGGTATTGCAAAAATTTGCTGGATTGAAAGTATCTTACATTACTTTTTTTTTAATTCGTCATAATTAAATGATTTGCAATTATATGGATAATGACAATATTACATTTCTATACCTAAAGAATATAATGTACATTTTTATTATTTGTTTTCACAAAATGCAATGGCTTAAATATGGAAAGCTACAACTGATCAGCAGAGATAATTGAAATTACTTTGATAAAAAGCGTATTAGGTAATCTGGCTATAGATATTCAAACATGGATATAACTGGCAAAAATACACAGACGAAAGGGTCGATATCATCCATGACAGGATATCCGATTATTTTCTTAACCTTTCTATCTAAGGATGGCACAGAATTGTATTACTTTGAATTTAAATTTGGCTGTTGCTATAAGGCAATGTACACCAAGGTGGTGTGGGCACAAACAGGAAGCAAAATCACACAAAACCGTAGAAGGGGGTAACTTTGTCAGGTTTTTGCAGATCATGATTTTCATTGTAAAGATTATAAAGAGCGAATTTTGATTGAACGAAAATGCGTGCAAACATCTGTCAAAGAGGCTATTTTCGTGCAGTGATATTAAAAATCCGTGCAGTGACAATTGAAAATCCGTGCTTAAAATATGCAGTAGAGATGCTTAGCAGAGCCTTTCTTACGATCATTTTCAGCTAAAATTGTCAAATTTTTGTTTTTATGCACTTTTGAGCGCACTTAACACTTCGACAACACTTCAGCATCCCTTTTCTTGAAAACAACATTTGATAGGGTACGATACATATAGAAATAGTTTCTCAAAAAAAGTGAAGAGGAGAAAAGGAGAAACAATGGATAAAATAGAAAAGGAGAGACTAGAGAACAGAAAATGGAGGGGAAGCAGGGTAAACAACAGGTTAACTGGTGGGTAAATGCCCACCTAGTACATTATTTTGTCCACCCAGTAAATTCATCCTGCCCCTTGCCAATTTGCCCACCTAGTAAATAGTTTTGTCCAAACAAATATGGGCACCATACAATGATCGTTAAATTATAGTATCATCATTATTTCTTCAAATCAACTCTTGATATTTGAAGTTGTATCTTTTCATAACATTTGCCATATATGTTTAATTGAAGTTCAATTACAACTTCGGAGCAGGGATAAATATCACACAGTACACAATGGCATATAGGAGGCTAAAATTATTAGTTTCCACACAAAACCTGAAAGAATTCAGGGAACCCATACATTTAGCTTTATATTATCTGAATCAATCAGTTCAAAGCACATCCAACGACACTGGCAAATACAAAATCAAATTTAAATTTTACCATTGTTACACTACAGATCATATAAAGCTTTTGTAGAGTTCCTTTAGTAAAAAGCAAGTACACGAAATTTATGTTTTGCCTTATATTATCGGAAATTAAATGCACTTCAGAGAAAATCTTAGACGCAGGTATCTATAAAATTGAATATAATTTTCCTACTATTACACTACAGAAAAAAGATTTTAGAGTTTGATTCCTTCTTTAATGAAAAACAAGTACGAAAAACTGAAGTTTTGCCTTATATTATCTGAAATTAAATAAAATATAATGTTGCTACTGTCACCCCACAGATAAAGCTTTTAGAGCTTGGTTCCTTCTTGAGTGAAAAACGTGCTAAACGTCGTAATGTGCGAATGACAATGAAGTTGTCAACTGTCATACCCTCTTTGTCATTATGCAAGAAGTGATTTTTTTTCAAAATGAAAATCGTGTTGTGCAAGTTATAGTGGGAGGTGAATCCTTACAGCGTTCTGGAAGAAGCTAATTTGTGCGAGGCGCTATGGTAAGTGTTTGTCCATAGTGAAAATTCGAATCCTCCTATCCTAGATATTTTCATGATTTATAACTTTTGAGTTTTAGCTTATAGTCTTTTGAAAATGAATATTTAAAAATATTCATTTTCAAAAGACTATAAGCTAAAACTCAATATGAATGATATCACAACAACAAAAAATATTTCATGATAACAATTATGGTATACTTTACCGGTACTAGATCAACTCCCAAAATGCATGATATTGAACAGAAATTTCCATCAAGAGATCAGTATTGATGCATTTTAACCATATTATATTGACGCATAAAAGATTTGTGCATACTTTGTATAAAGTACCTAAAAATGCTGTATATGATTTTTGAGATCGGCGTTTCTTATAATTACCAAAAAGTGGCGTAGCCAGCCGTATAATTTGCCCATAGTGTGCGAGATTATGTAAATTTTCTCCAAGTAGTTTTTCCTCCTCCAATTTTCGTTCTCAATTATTTTTGTCTCTTTTTCTTTCTCTTGTATTTCCCTTTTTTACTCTCCTTTCCCTTGGAAAGAAAGGCGGCCAAAAGCCCAATCATAACAAATGCGACTCTATTGGTCATTATGGGAAGAAACCCGCTGGGCCGGGTACCTCCCTCCTGGGAGTGGAGACATTTTGCATTGTCCAAAACAATCTTCAATTTTTGTTCAGAGAAAGGGGTGGGTACACCCGAGCGCCTCAGGATCCACCCATGCCTATCAAGTTTCAAAGTCGGGTTGATGGTGGTACGTGTAGGTCTATGATTATTTTAGGTCCAAGTCGGGTACACGGATATACGCAACAATAGTGTAAAAAGAGTGCACCAAATGGCTTTAATTGTCATCATGTTCAAAAATTTGTCACCTTTTTCCATTTCAGACAAACGCGAAGCCATGGCCGATTCGTGACCATATTTACAATTTTGATGATCCTTTTTGCAGGCGTGCAAAAGACTTTTCCCTCTTAGAATAGCCCCTGCTGGTCCCCACACACACCCATGGGCGTCAATCCGGGAGGGGGGCAGGGGGACCCCACTTTTCGGCAAAATGACACATTTTTATAGTTCTTTTCTGCCACTTTTTACCAACCCACGCCGGATTTGCACTAATGCACACACCTACACCCCATCCAATGATATACCGAAACATGACTTTACACATATTTATAACCTTCAAAATTTATATTGAATAACAAGCAAAATACAACATTAAACTGCAGCTAAAGCTGCGATCACTTAAATCGAAGGAATAAAGACTACCAGACTATACAATATAAATAAAAAATCTATAGATAAACAAATGAAAGAAACCAAGTGGAAACGACTTATTTTTCTCCTGTCACATAGAAACAGCTTCTCTCGAGAAAAATAAACTTCAACTAAGGATTTGTTCATATGTAAGGTAAATATCTACTAATGGGGTGTCAATTTATTTCACTGTAAAGAGTGTCTTCGGATTTTGTTATTTTGCCTCTATCTTTGAACATGGTGATTATACTTTGAACAAATCTCTTTTCTATGAAATTATTTGCTTTAAAGAGCATCCCTTTACATCAGTATTTGTTTACTTTATCATGATATATAGTTTAGATATCTAGAGAATTACAATAAAAATTTCAATTAGTAGATAATTGAATGTTTTTCTTATATCTGTCAATTGTGAATGCGAATAATTCGCGCAAGAATTACTTTTGATTCGCTTTCTTTCTATTTATTGTAAAACTTGGTTGTTCACGGGCGTCAGTACGTCAGTATCCTCATGCAGGTCGTGGCGTAACAAGTCACGTTCGTGCTAAGCTGAAATCACATTATTGATATACTGTCGTATTTTTGTGGCGCCCTCTACGGAGGGGCCACATATAGGCATGTACTTTGTGAAATCTTCTAATTTCAGTCTTGCTAGATTTACTCCTTAATTGTTTTGCTAAAATTATGCCCAGCTCAGAAATAAAACCACAATATGCTAGGATTTTATTTTATTATTGTTTTCTGATATGCACGGGATAAAATGATGTGTGTATATTCTTTGTTTAAAATACAAAATTAATGGACTTATAAAACACCAAATAACCCGTGACCTTTGTATGGTTTAAACCAGTTTACCGCCTCTTAGAACCCGATAGACGGTGACATTTGACCATTCTAATTATGTATGTTTTGAACATGTTTGCACATGAACTAGTTGTTTACAGTGTGAAGAATCTACAACATGCTTATCTATCAGGGCACAGTTCTTTAACCCCAATACATTTGTGCATTCATTGAATGACCTTTGAAAATGTGAGTACAAAACTCATACTTTGCAAATTAAGGTCAAATTTTGCACTATGATTGTTTAATTGAGGTTATTGATAATATAGTGATTGCACACAGTGCACCTAATCATAAACAAACACCAATTAATTATAGTTGACCAACACAACCACTGACCAAACATGAAATCACTAATGGTTTATGTGCTTGAATACAGCTCAGTATCTTTGTGGTGACTATCACTGATAAAAACAAAACATTAATTAACGAAAATCAACCCTGGTCAGCAGAGAAAGGAATAAATTTGGAAGACATGACTGTGTTGAAGGTCAGAAGTTTATTTGCAAAAATAATATTTATTGTAATATGCCTAACTGCTGGGATGGGTTCCTAGCAAGGTAAAGTGAAAGAAACCCCAATGGCTATTTTGTCTGTTTAAAATAGAGTTCTATGGCCGACTTAAAGTCATAATTATGACGTAATTTTGTTATTTATTAATTAATTTTTAGCAGAATTAATAACATAAAAATGGGCTGTGCCGTTTCATGAAGAATAACGATCGATCTTACCCTTGATTTAACAGGCCTGTCAATTTCTTGGTATTGTTTGATATGAAAGGAGGGTATGATTGTTTTGTATTAGTTTAAGTATTTCCTAGCCTCTCTTAGCCACATGGTTGGCTACAAAAGACACAGAGTAGCCTATACCTTATAAACTGGCATGAGTGCGCCGACCCCAAGTTTTCAACATTTCAGGATTGTTTCTGGACGGAGGTCGGGTGAAAAACGAAATTACGTTTACATGACTTTGTCGAAATTCGTCGTGTGACAAGAATGAGTGTATAGATGACTAGGGGAAGCTTACTTATTTGTGTCTTCTAGTTATCCATCATATACCCTAGGCCCTGATAACGAAATTCAACAATATTCAATATCCAAAGCAATATCCTCACTACAACGGCCCCCAAAACAGAACTCCCACCCACATAATCGCAAATTGACACGAAAGCTTCATTCCATGAAGCATTTCTCTCGTATTTGATCATCTTCTACTCTTCCCTAAAAAAATCATTATAATACCAAATCTAATCACCATGGAATTCACCATATCCCGTCCAGCTCACATTGGGCGCCACATTCCTTTTTTAAAGGAATTTTTATTTAATTACAGCATAGAATTGTGGTGTTTCCGAATGACCTGTTTTCAGTTCTGGTAACGAAAATCTGAAATCAATTGAAGGCATTTTAACGTCATATACATTTCATAGCATCTAAATTCAAGTTGCGGAGAATATATTTAGCCGATTTGCTTCATTTGAGACTGTTTTGTCGATAACACGAGTCTTCTAATGGATTACGTGGATGAAAGTATGTCTCTCGTAACGCTTTCGCCAGACACCTTCTTTGGTACCGAACCAAGCAGTAGTAGTAGCAGAAATTCTGGGGGTTTGCTCTTTGAAGCAAGTATCACTGTCGCTGTGGTCAGCACTCTCGTAAGCTTCATCACTGTAGTTGGCAACATTTGCGTTTTCTATATAATCTATACAGACACACGCCTTCTTACGTACACTAATTATTACATCTTGGCTCTCTCAGCATCTGACATAGTTGCAGGTGGTTTTACAATGCCGTTATATTCAGTCTATTGGATTCTTGGGTATTGGCCTTTCAGTGATATGCTGTGTGATGTGTACCTTTATGCAAACCAAGCTTTCATGCATATCAGTATCATAATGATTGTCACCATTGCTTACGATCGCTGGGATGCGCTGGAACACCCTCTGCAACATCTTAAGAGACGGACCCTAAGCCATTCAATAAAGCTAATAAGCATAAGCTATATCATACCATTGCTAATCTGGCTTTTTGCATCTTTTCTCTGGCCGTATCTAAAGGGCTCCCGTAATATCCTGCCAGGTCGTTGCTACCCTCAGTATGTAGCTGACAGCTTTATATTTCTCTTATTTGCACCAATAATATTCTTCTGGGCTCCCTTTGTCATCATATGTGTGCTGTACGCTCGTATATACCAGATTATCCGTCGCACTGGGATCTTGCAGAAACCTTATCGACTCCCTGCTGCTGAACATGTCGGTACAACAGGCAAGTCAACAAGCATGGCTGTAGTCGTCACTAAGAAAGCATCTGAGTATAAAAACGTCCATGATAATCCAGCTTTCCCCAAAGACAAAGAACATGATGGGCCAGACAAATCTGTAAGGGATCAGCCAGAACTAAATTCTGATCATAGCGACAAGTTTCGCAAGGAGAATAGGCGTGCCAATCGAACATTGACATTGATTTTGATCGCTATGGTGATATCATCGTTACCATGGTCAGCTTTGGCTCCTGTTTATGGTAGCTGTAGTTCATGTATTCCATTGTCATTGTATCAGGTAGGTTAAACATCAATTGTGATTGTGAAATAATTAAAGAAGTTAATTCCATTGACCATCAGTGTTTGAGGATGTTGGGAAGGCGTGTTACATCTTTTCAGATTTCCGGTGCGCAACATTTAAGCAACTTTGAAATTTGACCCCTGCGTTGATCTTTGACCTTGAATATGGCCGGAGGGCCGGGACTTATTTTTGTTAACATTTTGAATGTGTTATAGGACCATAAAAGGAAGCAAAAAGTTGGTTTGGTAGAGTCCTGGGGGGATACAATATGTAGGGCGGGGGCGAGGAGATTGGACAGAGGCAAAGGGTAGAGACTGCAACTGGCTGTACATTTGAAAAGTAAAATCCAAATTCGAAAATATTAACACGGGGAGCGAGTTGCAACCCTGAGTCCTGGGTTCAAGCCGTGCTCAAGGAATGTATGTGCACTTGGTTTATCCCGATACATGCTCGCTCTAACAGGTTTTATCCGGGATCTCCGATTTACTCCTGCTTCAAAATCAGTGATTAGTTGTTTGGTTATCAAAAAATACTTCCTTGGGGAGCTGCACAGATAATTGGTGGATGTTACAATCTATTTAAGTGCGGATAGGTGTGCGCCGGGTTCGGCTGCAACCATTGATTTATAATTGAAAGCATAGCTCTTGTGATAATAAGTTTATACCTAACGCGCAAGAGACATATCTTACGTATTTATTATCCTTCTATAATTTTGTTTATCATATATTATTTAAAGGAGGGTTTCGTGATCCTATCGTCTTCTTTTTATAACATTTTTCAGTAGATATCCACGAAAAAAGCTTACTCCCAAAATTTCAGTTGATTTTGATTTTGTGTTTGCGAGTTATGCATGATTATGTGTATTTACACTGCTCTATAGGCCACTGTTGTAATTTCGTTCTGGTATACAAGAACGAAATTCAAATTTGACGATATTTTTGCTAAACGAATTAATCTGCAAGAAATAGTTGGTATATAAACTTTATGTAGCCAGAATTTTCCAGTGGTATAAAATCTCAACTTCTTTTGAGAAAAGTGAGTGGACGAGGCTGTGGATCACGAAATACCCTTTTAATACTAACTTTTGTAAAGGGTGCCACAACAACACGCTCTGCGTTCAGTGGCATCCTCATCATTTTCACCATACCGTATTCACTCGATAGTTAGCACATGTGCCTACTATCGAGGGCTTTTGAAAACGTGCAAAAACGAAAAAAAAAAATGAACAGCACCATCCACAAAAGTGACAAAAGTGTAAAGGGTTTTGAGCAAATCATCAATACACATAGCTATATACGAACAATTAAACCTACAAATTTGTGTGTTAACTACATTAGCTTAGTTGGTAAAGCGACAGAATTTGAATCATCTTAAAGGGGTACTACACCCCTCTAAAAATTTGTGTCTATTTTTGCATTTTTCTCAAAAACTAATCACACACTGGTAACAAAAGTTATGTATATTATTGGGGCAAGGAATCCAATTACTACACTGGAATTGCAGCGACCCAAGGCAAGCAGTTCGTTATTTATGATATGAAATAAGGTACCGTTAGGATGTACCTCATTTCCTATCATATATACGGAACCGCTTGTCTTGAGTCACTGAAATTTCAGTGTAGTAATTGGATTCCTTGCCCCAATAATATACATAACTTTTGTTACCAGTGTGTTATTATTTGTTGAGAAAAATGCAAAAATAGTCACACATTTACCACAGGGGTGTAGTACCCCCTTAAGAAGAGCGAACTGAGCAGGAGTTCGAGGCTCGTTATAAACTTTTCCGTTGTTTAATTTTTATTCTTGATAAATTTAATCTTTTTTTGCTTTGTTTTTCATTTTTTTCCTTATTGTTTCTTATTTGCTTTATTTTGTTTTGTTTTTTCTTTTCTCTTCTTTTTCCTCTTTCTTTCTTTTTTGTTCTATTCATACTGGGGTCATGGGCCTATTTATTCAACAATGTAGTTGGGTATGCCCTCAATGTTAATGAGGTGGTTATGGTCCTCTTTGCCATAACACGCTACAGAAATTCCATATTTTTCAAAGGCTCTGATGATGGTTCCTTCTATCAAATGACTATCATTGAAGACTGAGTTCCGCAGTCTATTTCAAAATACTGACTTCGTTTTACATCAAGAAGGACACAATAACTGCGACTTAAACGTGATATGGACATGCTTTTTAACCGCAAAGAAATCTTTTGCATTTTATAATTTTAACCTTATCCATTATACTTTTATGATTTTGTGCAATACGAAAAATAAAAAACAAAGAGCGTGTTTATAGTGAGCCAGATTATGCGGTATTTAGCTGGACTGCCACACATGTAACGACGCATAACGTAACAAAAACGCATAACGTAACAAATTGTTATGTTATGCGTTCAAAACCGTTTGCCACTAAGAAAAAGGGACAACTTTTTGGCTGCTCGACGCATAACGTAACAAAAAAATTAAAATGATCAGAAATGACAAATACTTGAAAGATTTTATGTTTAATGTCCTCCCTCCCTCTGTTCAAGTTAAAACTCGGCCCATGCTATCTCGTCCACACCAATTTTGTCCCCCGAAATATAAAAAAATCAGAAATAACAAATACTTAAAAGATTTTATGTTGGAAGTCGTCCCTCCCTTTGTTCAAGTCAAAACTCGGCCCATGCTATATCGTCCACACCAAATTTGTCCCCCGAAATAAAAAATTTCAAAAATAACAAATACTTCAAAAATTCAATATGTTGGAAGTCGTTTTCCTTCTCTTCATGTCAAAACTCGGCCCCTGCTATCTCGTCCACACCAAATTTGTCCCCCGAAATAAAAATTTCAAAAATAACAAATACTTCAAAAATTCAATATGTTGGAAGTAGTTTTCCTTCTGTTCATGTCAAAACTCGGCCCATGCTATCTCGTCCACACCAAATTTGTCCCCGAAATAAAAATGTCAAAAATAACAAATACTTCAAAAATTCAATATGTTGGAAGTCGTTTTCCTTATGCTATCTCGTCCACACCAAATTTGTCCCCCGAAATAAAAATGTCAAAAATAACAAATACTTCAAAGATTTTATGTAAGAAGTCGTCCCTCCCTCTGTTCAAGTCAAAACTCGGCCCATGCTATCTCGTCCACACCATCTTTGTCCCCTATATGCAAATTTAAAAAATAACGAATACTTCAAAGATCTTATGTTTGAAGTAGACCCACTATAAATTTCTTTTATCCGGATTTTTTTGCACGAATCGACTTGAATTGACTTCCGGTTTATATTTATCGAAGAAATAAAAAGATTCGGGTGGGTCTAACTTTTTGTTACGTTATGCGTTTTGGAGGTTACACTGTCGAAAAAGCTCTTTTATCCGGATTTTTTCGCATATATGGACATGACTTGACCTCCGGTTGATATTTATCGAAGAAAGAAAAAGATTCGAGTGGGTCTAACTTTTTGTTACGTTATGCGTTTTGGAGGATACACTGTCGGAAAACCTCTTTTATCCGGATTTTTTCGCATATATGGACATGACTTGACCTCCAGTTGATATTTATCGAAGAAAGAAAAAGATTCGAGTGGGTCTAACTTTTTGTTACGTTATGCGTTTTGGAGGATACACTGTCGGAAAACCTCTTTTATCCGGATTTTTTCGCATATATGGACATGACTTGACCTCCGGTTGATATTTATCGAAGAAAGAAAAAGATTCGAGTGGGTCTAACTTTTTGTTACGTTATGCGTTTTGGAGGTTACACTGTCGGAAAACCTCTTTTATCCGGATATTTTCGCATATATGGACATGACTTGACCTCCGGTTGATATTTATCGAAGAAAGAAAAAGATTCGAGTGGGTCTAACTTTTTGTTACGTTATGCGTTTTGTAGATTACACTGTCGGAAAACCTCTTTTATCCGGATATTTTCGCATATATGGACATGACTTGACCTCCGGTTGATATTTATCGAAGAAAGAAAAAGATTCGAGTGGGTCTAACTTTTGTTACGTTATGCGTTTTGTAGATTACACTGTCGGAAAACCTCTTTTATCCGGATATTTTCGCATATATGGACATGACTTGACCTCCGGTTGATATTTATCGAAGAAAGAAAAAGATTCGAGTGGGTCTAACTTTTTGTTACGTTATGCGTTTTGGAGGTTACACTCTCGGAAAACCTCTTTTATCCGGATATTTTCGCATATATGGACATGACTTGACCTCCGGTTGATATTTATCGAAGAAAGAAAAAGATTCGAGTGGGTCTAACTTTTTGTTACGTTATGCATTTTGGAGGTTACACTGTCGGAAAACCTCTTTTATCCTGATATTTTCGCATATATGGACATGACTTGACCTCCGGTTGATATTTATCGAAGAAAGAAAAAGATTCGAGTGGGTCTAACTTTTTGTTACGTTATGCGTTTTGGAGGTTACACTGTCGGAAAACCTCTTTTATCCGGATATTTTCGCATATATGGACATGACTTGACCTCCGGTTGATATTTATCGAAGAAAGAAAAAGATTCGAGTGGGTCTAACTTTTTGTTACGTTATGCGTTTTGTAGGTTACACTGTCGGAAAACCTCTTTTATCCGGATATTTTCGCATATATGGACATGACTTGACCTCCGGTTAATATTTATTGAAGAAAGAAAAAGATTCGAATGGGTCTAACTTTTTGTTACGTTATGCGTTTTGGTGGTTTACATGTCGAAAATGTTCCTTTATCCGGATTTTTTTTCATGAATCGACTTGATTTGACCTCCAATGATTATCAATGGAATAAGAAAAGCAATTTCCAGGCGTTTTGGAACACTTTGGAGCAAAAATAAAATTTTGTTACGTTATGCGTCAGTCATGCTAAAAGTTGTCCCTTTTGTATGTGTTTTTAGTATCGACTTGATTTGACCTCCAATGATTATCAATGGAATAAGAAAAGCAATTTCAGGCGTTTTGGAACACTTTGGAGCAAAAATAAAATTTTGTTACGTTATGCGTCAGTCATGCTAAAAGATGTCCCTTTTTGTATGTGTTTTTAGTACTCCGACGCATAACGTAACAAACTTGTTTTTTCGAGTTTTGAGCTCTATAAATTTCTTTTATCCGGATATTTTTGCATGAATCGACTTGACTTGACCTCCCGTTCCTAATTATCGAAGAAAAAAAAAGTTTGGAGTGGGTCTAATTTTTTGTTACTTTATGCGTTCTGGAGGTTACACTGTCGGAAAACCTCTTTTATCCGGATATTTTCGCATATATGGACATGACTTGACCTCCGGTTAATATTTATTGAAGAAAGAAAAAGATTCGAATGGGTCTAACTTTTTGTTATGTTATGCGTTTTGATGGTTTACATGTCGAAAATGTTCCTTTATCCGGATTTTTTTTCATGAATCGACTTGATTTGACCTCCAATGATTATCAATGGAATAAGAAAAGCAATTTCCAGGCGTTTTGGAACACTTTGGAGCAAAAATAAAATTTTGTTACGTTATGCGTCAGTCATGCTAAAAGTTGTCCCTTTTTGTATGTGTTTTTAGTATCGACTTGATTTGACCTCCAATGATTATCAATGGAATAAGAAAAGCAATTTCCAGGCGTTTTGGAACACTTTGGAGCAAAAATAAAATTTTGTTACGTTATGCGTCAGTCATGCTAAAAGTTGTCCCTTTTGTATGTGTTTTAGTACTCCGACGCATAACGTAACAAACTTGTTTTTTTCGAGTTTTGAGCTCTATAAATTTCTTTTATCCGGATATTTTTGCATGAATCGACTTGACTTGACCTCCCGTTCCTAATTATCGAAAAAAAAAAAAGTTTGGAGTGGGTCTAATTTTTTGTTACTTTATGCGTTCTGGAGGTTACACTGTCGGAAAACCTCCTTTATCCGGATATTTTCGCATATATGGACATGACTTGACCTCCGGTTGATATTTATCGAAGAAAGAAAAAGATTCGAGTGGGTCTAACTTTTTGTTACGTTATGCATTTTGGAGGTTACACTGTCGGAAAACCTCTTTTATCCTGATATTTTCGCATATATGGACATGACTTGACCTCCGGTTGATATTTATCGAAGAAAGAAAAAGATTCGAGTGGGTCTAACTTTTTGTTACGTTATGCGTTTTGTAGGTTACACTGTCGGAAAACCTCTTTTATCCGGATATTTTCGCATATATGGACATGACTTGACCTCCGGTTGATATTTATCGAAGAAAGAAAAAGATTCGAGTGGGTCTAACTTTTTGTTACGTTATGCGTTTTGTAGGTTACACTGTCGGAAAACCTCTTTTATCCGGATATTTTCGCATATATGGACATGACTTGACCTCCGGTTGATATTTATCGAAGAAAGAAAAAGATTTGAGTGGGTCTAACTTTTTGTTACGTTATGCGTTTTGGAGGTTACACTGTCGGAAAAGCTCTTTTATCCGGATTTTTTTGCATGAATCGACTTGACTTGACCTCCGTTCCTAATTATCGAAGAAAAAAAAAGTTTGGAACGGGTCTAAGTTTTTGTTACGTTATGCGTTCTGGAGGTTACACTGTCGGAAAAGCTCTTTAATCCGGATTTTTTTGCATGAATCGACTTGACTTGACCTCCCGTTCCTAATTATCGAAGAAAAAAAAAGTTTGGAACGGGTCTAAGTTTTTGTTACGTTATGCGTTCTGGAGGTTACACTCTCAAAAAATCTCTTTCAGTCGGATTTTTTGCAAACATCGACTTGGATTTGATCTCCGATCATTATTTATGAAAGACAAAAGCAATTTCTAGAGGTTTTGGACCACTTTGATGCCCACCTGAAGAGCGCCACCATAATTTATGAGCTTGCACGTTTGCTTCCTTAATACCAAATCTGCACGCGGATTTGTTTCGAGCGCCCATTCTTCGTTCCAGATCATGCACCATTTGGTGATATTCTGAACATTTATCAGTTGCATATCTTTTAATTTAGGCCCTAATTATAATTAACAGTCGTGGCTATTCATCTTGCTCCAAAGCGACACCCACTTGTTTGCAGTAGGCCTACGGACCTATGTTTTACCGGAACTATCAGGGGTTACACCAAATGCGGAAGAAAATAGTAGTGTGCCGGCTCTAATGGCACATGTCGTCGCCTTATCAGGCGGTATAGTTCACGCGACACGTGACGTACGAGGATGGCGAAAATACAAGGCCGACAGCCCCATTCAAAATAGACGGTTACAAATTGAAAAACAACATAGGCCTACTTACAGTGGGGTACTTTGTCGAACCTCAGGGGGTTTGAGAATAACATATTAAATTTTGCTTTGACACCACATAACACATTTAGAATTGTTTGTGAAGGTTTTATGTTTACGTGTTTATCCAATGGTGACGTCAAAAATGGCGATATCGCATCCGCCACCACCTGGCCATATATAGTTTAGTTGGAAAAAGTGACTACCGTGCGGTGCACACGCAGTAATCAACTTCTAATCGACGTCTGTAGATCAGAAAAAAATGCGTAGAAAACGATATGCTATTTGAAAATTTAAAAAAAAATGTCTATAGGGTCAACAGGGGTCAAATTTGATACAACAGGGCTTAAATTTCAAAATTTCTCAGGTTTCGTCAAAAAATACGCCAAAGAAGCCTATTCTTCTGATCATAATGATTCTGCACGAAGGCCCCCTTCTTCCACTAAACTAATAGGCCTAGGGCTTAACAAGATTTGCAACTTGGTGATGTGAGTTCTTAAGGGGGATGTCATTTTCTTTGAAATTGGGCGGGGGGGGGCTTGTAAAACCCTACGAATGAGGACTTTTTTGTGTGCTTTCCCTACTAATTGGGGACTTTGCGCAAAGCAGGGACGTCCCCAGTTGTAAAACAGGCTAGGGCTCCCCTAAATAGCATTACTCCAACTGGGTACTTTTTAGGTGTAGGGTGAGGTTCCCGGTTGTACTAAACTTGAGAACACACAGGTCCCCGATTAGTAGGAGTTTGGCACATAAAAGTCCCCGGTCGACACACAACTCATAAAAAAAAGTCCCCAGTTGTTAAAAAAAGTCCCCAGTCGGCACACATTACAAGTAGGGGTGGTCATGAATTTACTGGGGATCATAGCGTTTGTAGGCCTATACCAAAAATATTCAGTATTACAAATCAAAAATTGCGGGGGGGTGTATAAAATTATTAAGGGCTTGTGACACAAAATTTTAGCGCGTTATGCGAGCATTCTTTTAACTTAAAATAAAAATGTAGAGTTATACTCGTATACCGCAACATTTGTACACATACAATGAAAATGTTAGCATGCACCGCACCCTTTCTTTGCACTTACAATCAAAGTTTTTCCACGCTTCGCGCTAGTCCAACGAATGTCAGTGCCGGCGACAAGGGGGTTAAGGGGGTGTGTTACCCCCGGGCCACGGTATCTTTTCTTTACTTTTTACGGGCCCACTACGGTCTCTTTCGGTTACGGTTTTCTTTGCTTTTACTGGTTCATTACAGGGTATGTTTTCTTTGCTCTTTTACGGCCCATAAAAAGCAAACGAAAGTAGCGGGCCTGTAAAAACAAGTATAATAAAAAGAAACGTGAATTAACAATACAAGCTAGCCTTTGACATACAATTTCTAAAACTATTTCACATGATTATTATGTTACTGTCTGCTTTTGCCACAATGATGATCATCCTCGATATAATGAAGACTTCGAGAAATCAGGGAATGCAGCTTAATCGTGGGAACACAAATTGAAGATTTCCGCGCGCTTCGCGCGCATTTTGCCCTCCAACGTTCATTGTTATTAATTTTGATTATTCAACTTAAAATTGACAATTTTTCCAATAACTTCAATCTGGTAGCAAAAGCCGGTATTTTCGAATTGCAAATTTTGGCGCGATTCGCGCGCATTTGTCCAATTCAACGGTTCAAACTTGATCATTTTAGCTTCAACTTGATATTAAATTGGCACATTTTCTGCACTTTGCGCGGAAGTTGTTCAGAGTCTATGTTCAGAGAAACTTAATCTTAATATGTCACTTTCAAATTTCAAATTTGTGCGCGCTTCAACTTTGAACATAATGTTCAAGCATTTTACACCAATCCCCCGTCCCCATGTCACCAAGAAATTTACGCCCTGTTGCCCCCCCCCCACACACACACACACACCCCTACACCCATGAAGTCATACACCCTCACCATCATCACTCGGATCAAAGGGGCCCGTGCGTTGATTTTACCCCCGTGCCCGTAATGGCTCTCGGCGGCACTGCCTGAACGATAATGGATTGAGCCTGTCTGGCGGATCGCGGAAGGGGGGAGTCACAAAAATTTTCATCCAGATTTAGGGGGTCAAAAAAAAAAATTAAGCCAGTGATAGGGGGGTCATACAAATTGACTCTTGTCACCGATATATTCATGACTTCCTTTCCAAAAAAGGACATCCCCCCTATCGATGCGTGACATCCCCTATCAGTAAGGCCTACATACTCGTACATATACGGTAAGGGCCTACGATTATAAACGGCAACTGAGTTCCATTATATATGCACGCTTCATATGCATCATGTGTCAATAGTCCTTTTTTGAGGCAAACTATAGGCCTACACAAATAAAAAATGAATTCCATTTGTTAAGCAGCTTACACCCCCTTTTTTGGACCGGACGTAACTTACACCCAATCTCCCAATTTTACATCAACAAATTTACCGGCAAATTTAATGTTTTTGCAGACTTTTGCCCAGAAAGTTATTTTTCCCTCCTCAATGACATCTAATTTTCAGTGGTCCCACACTGACTCACTCCCATTTTCTTTGGAGTCCACGCTAAATGCTCCCTCCCCCTTTTTCGGAAAAAATTCCTATACCGATAGTCTCCTGGGGCGAGTTTCTCGAGTATTTGCTAAGCAGTTGGCTAGTCTATCCTCAAGGCTAACAAGGTCGTAAGACCCCCGGGGGGCACTCCAACTTTGGAGGTGACGCGTATGTAGGGCTGTTAAGACCTCCTTTTTCAGCATCGCTGTCACCCAAAGACCCAATATTTTTTACGAACACATGCTCTGTCACCCGAAGACCCCCTATTTTTCAATTTGATCTGTCACCCAAAGACCCTTACAAGTTCAATTTGAACAGCAACTTTCATTTATCACTGATTTTGTTACTTATTTTGAAAAAACAATGAAATTTGAAGCCATTTAGGACTAGAAATTCGATTTTCCGAGGTTTTTGCGGCGCTGTTTCGGCTCTCACCCAAAGATTCCATTTAAAAAAAGGTCATGTTCTCACCCAATGATCCCATGTTTTTTTAATTTTGCTCTCACCGAATGCCCCTTAGTGCGAGAGTGTCAGCCCTACACCTATATCCATTTCATATTGAAGTGCCCCCCCCCCCTGGGGTAAGACCAGGCTTAACTGCAAACACGTTTCCCGAAGCACGGCTACCATAGCCTCGAGTCTTAGTTAGCCGTGGGTACAGGCTTGTATGATAAGCACAGGCTTCGCTAAAAATACTCAGCATTGATTTGGTAATACTTTCAGGCATATGTTTCCATAGGCCTACACCATGAAACTGAAAATAAAAACACAGTTCGCATTGAGACTTTCGCGTTACTTAATATTGGAAACATTTTTTTAGCCTAACAGGTATATCGCGAAAAAAATGTGCTTCTTTAGTCTTTAGATTCCTCATTACAAAAAGTGCACGAAAATAATCAACAATAATTAATATAATAGAGGTTTCGACTTCATTTTAAGCTCCATAATAAAAAAAAAAGTCATTATTATTCTTTACAACTGACTCAATTCCAAAAAAAACAAACAAACAAACAAAAAAAAAAAAAACAGCAACAGAAAATCAACTATAGGTCTGCTGTATAAAATATTATTCTGGTGCGTATTAATTGCAATGAATATTATTTATAGAAGCCAATAACAAGTACAATTTGCAAACGATTTACAGTAATTACTTGATCCTGATTCATTTGCTTTTTCTTAATATGACGGATTTAAACACCACGGTACATCTTTTTCGGGAATATAATAAAATCCAGAATAGGCCTACCCCAACAGTATAACCTCCAAGTTAAAATAATGCCATGATTGATCGTATATTGAATGGCATTGGTTACATATAAGCACTACGGCAACGTTACACACAGTGAGTGAATTGGGGCGAACTAGTCGTGATGCGAAATTTGTGTTGGACGAACCTATCTGGGGCGAATGAGTTTCGGGGTAAAACGTCTCGAATTCAAAAATATAGGAGAGCACGCCATTCCCTGACTGGTAGTATTTTTTTAAATATCTAATGTCTACGGTGAGTCGGTGACTGATATGTGACTTTTTTTTCAGACTCATAAAAAATAAATAATTAATGCAAATAAAGTCATAATTATTCGGGAATTAAACGTTTCATTCACGAATCAAACGTTTTATTCGCGAATTAACCGTTTTATTTGTGAATTAAATGTTTTATTCGCGAATTAAATGTTTTATTCGCGAATTAAATGTTTTATTCGCGAATTAAATGTTTTATTCGCGAATTAAATGTTTTATTCATGAATTAAATGTTTTATTCGTGAATTAGAATGATTTTATTCGCGAATAAAATATTAAATTCCTGAATTAAATATTAAATTCAGTCGCGAATTGAATGATTAAATTCGCGAATTGAATTATTAAATTTTCTTACAGATTAATTCGTTAAGCAAAGATATGGTGAATTTGTGTGCCAGAACGAAATTACAACACATTGTCTATGGAGCAGTCTAATACACATATTCATATGTAACTCGCGAATTAGTCTGGTTTTTTTTATCTCCGTCTTTCATTATAAAAACCCCATCAATGCAAGTATTGATGAGAGCCATTAAACATTTTAATATATGTTATCCATGTTCTATAAGCTGCATGTCCTATCAACGACTGCTATACCTTGTTTAGGACATTCTAAAGAAGTATCTGCATGTGCAACCATGACTGTTTCAAAATAGCCCGCCAAAGTCATGCAGGTAACGCCGAGGTCGTGCATTGAATTAGTTTGAATGAGGAATACTACGGGAACCAGTGCCTTTTGTTAGATGTCACACATGAGTGAAGTGGATAACCTCTATTCGTCACTTATAGCTAATATCATTTATTTTTTATTTTTGATATATCTAAAAAAAATTAAATATGTCACATATCAGCCACCGTAAATGTCAATTAGTATGATCGAGCATATATATTTCGAGACGTTTCACCCCATAACATATTCGCCCTACTACCGGTCAGGGGATGGAATGCTCTCTTATATTTTCATGTTCCTCTTATCATTTTTGGAAGACTTTTGTGTTCATGCTTTTTGATTTATTCCGTCCCTTTTTAAAAGTTTGTGTTTTCATGTTTATATCATTAAAGTGTCTTTTATATTATAGTATTTTTTGGGGCGAAGTGGTATTGAAGTGAAACGTCTTGAATTTATTCCAATTCCATTCTATAGCTACAATTCCCAGGGCCGTGTGAACATTTTTCACGATTTCGTCGGAAATATATCGATTTGGAGCATCAAATTTCAGGATGGTAATGAGAAATTTACTATCTAGTATGTGATATCAGCAATGAGAAAAATCGTTGGTGAGGGTGAGGCTGTCGATTGCGTCATGGACCTTTAACAAAATTCAAGTGATATACTTCAGAAAGTACAAAAGTTGCTGTGACAGCTATCTTTAAGGGATGTGGCTATAGGAACAAAGACCAAACAAACATATTCTTGTTTACGCCGTAATATTGTAGTATTTCAACCATTTTACAACTTCAGCTGTGTAACTTGCAAAAATTCCCGCTAAAAAGTGGTTCTTTGAATTTTTTAAAATACATTAAAAATCGCATTGGACTTTTCGTACTGATTATACTATAATGATTACCTGCCTATAATGTTCTGATCACACTATAGACTGGGATTATATGTGACCCCATTGCCAGGCAATTTGTTCCTATTGTTCCTTGTCTGGAAAAATTCAGGGACTGTGCTTTTAAATAACCCGCCAGAACACAATAAGGCCATTGACCTGTGTAGTGGTCATACGTTGTTCATTCGACCATAAAGATTTCTAGTCCCTCAGCAACTCATTAAAAATGCGTTGCATCAGGTCAGGGATTCTATTATAATAATTCTAATCCTTTCTTTGAGGTGAATAGATAAAAGAGAGTTCTTGAAAAACAGGTGTGATGTTGTAGATAATATATTATCATCAAAGTTGCTGGCATATAGGACATTTCGTGGAAGTGGCGCTTATTATATATTTCTTGTAAACACAATCTAATGTGGTACTCGCTACATGGAGAAGGTCGGTCTGCAAATGTCATGCATGAAGCTATATAGTAGAGATATTATAGCTTCATGTTCAGTGTAAATCAATTAAAATACTATAGCTGGATATCAAAAATCGTGATGCATTCCTTCTTGTTATGGACGATATTAATTTTGATATTATTGTGACAAAATCCATTCCCTTCTCAATTGATTAGGCTCCAGTCTTAGGCTTTCTTTTCTAAAAATAAATCCTAGGGCCTAAAGGCAATTAAATATGGGCTAAACCCATATTCGGTATGCGGAAAGTTTTCATAGTCATCTATTACCTATACCAGGGGTCCGCAAATAGCGTGGCTTCCCGAGTGGCGCGAGGCGCCGTTTAGATTTAAAATAAATAAATAAATAAATAAATAAATTCCCATGTTCTCCGTGTAAAGACAGGCTAAAATAGTGCAAAATATTGCACCAAATGGCGTCATTTGCACCTCAACTTAAAAAACAAAACGATAACTTCACAGGGGGGCACCCCTCTGCCTCCCCCGGCCGTGCTAAAGCACCGCGAAAGCTGCTTCGCAGCCATTGAGTGNCNCTTTTCAGTCTTTTATTTCATGTGGCGCTTCAACAAACCTATTTGAGGAAGCCTGACCTATACCAGTTTTCACCCCGATGTGGCAGTGACGTCAACACGTTGAAGCAGCTGTTTCGCTCGCGCATCTATGCGGCGTCTTTAAGCGTGTGCGAGTGTACATCAGCGCTTTGATCGAACGCTAGGGAGTGCACGGTAATGAAATTCATACAGTGCTGATGTCACTGCCATATCAGTAGCCTGAATCCTTCTGGCCTCTAATGACGGCGTCTTTTATTTACCCACAATCCGTCACGTTGCCTTATTCACCAACAGCACAACCCGATGACCGTGCGTAGTTGTTGAAAAACTGAAGGATCCAGTCTACCACATCAGGGTGAAAATGGTATAGCTTATCGCAAACCAGCCAAATTTGTATATGTTTGAATAGCTATAGAATACCCGTGAATATAGTGTCAGAAACTCTCACACATCTTGGGATAACCTTGTCATTAATGTGAGACTGAAAGCAACGCCATTTTGGGGATATATTTGAACATCGCGAGGGAAAACATTGCGGTAAAAGTAAGTTAATCATGAAAATCGTTTAATTCTAATAATATCAACCAGTAACGGACACTTAGCCAAGACTATGTGAGAAGTTTGGGGTATGTAAAGCATTTTCTTGTTATAAAAAACAAGGAAACAGCAGTCCAAAATTAAACAACTCGATATTTAAAGAAAGTACATTTTGAGAAGGCCTACGCTGGTTCTTTTAATTCTAGTTCAAAATCTGTTCATCACCTGCAGTCCGATTTGGTATCTATGGTTTCATAAAAGTATTGGGAACTCTTTTTATGATATTTTGGTTTAAAAAACGATACTGTTAAAAATATCGGTATTTATGCCAGCGACATTTCTATTACGTAAAATGCATTGAAAATTGTCGGCTAAAAAGTGCATAAATTAAAATCGCGAACAGTAATAGAAACAACAACTATCTACATTCCAAGCGGAAACGCTTTTTCAAAAACATACCACCTTTTTCGGGCAATCGCTGAAACCGAAATATGAAATTCTAGGCCATCTGTAAAAAAAAGTGCGTGAGCAGAAATGACCATGAACTTGGGTCACCGAAATAAGTGTTTATATTGGTGTCAGGCCTTTCATAGTGATACAACAATTAGCCCCCAATAATGGCTTTCATTTGAACCGTTATTTGTTAAACTGCGATTTTTACTTTTTGAGAAATCAATGAATGTATCAAAAAACTTTTCGAAAGTCGATTAAAAATGGCCTAACCCGTTAATGCATATACTAACAGCCTACTGTGCTACAATAATTGCCTATTAGTCATTTTTTGTAATTTTGAAAACAAAGTACAAAATATGGTTCAAGCATGCATTTTATTTATTCATCAATCTTTGAACAAGAACAAATGATAATTGACTTATTATCGTAATAGGTAGACCTCTTTTCTTTGCTTCGGGCCCCATGGGCCCCATAGCATGGCTGACGCATAAGGCTGAGTTCACATAGAAGTATACGGTATACGGTATTCGCTATACAAAATACGCTCATTCGATCAGGCTGAGTTCATATAGGAGTATACTATGTGAACTCAGCCTGGTCAAATGAGCGTATTTCGTATAGCTAATAGCGAGTATACATTTGTAGGTCAGTTTACCAATTTTCTTCGTCTAATCAAATGCTTGTAACTTTACTTCTGGAGGTCACATTGCATTGAATGAGGTGTCATAATGTGCAGAATTAGATAGTGCATCTAGGGTAGGCCTACCTGCAGGTAATATGGGACCATTAAGGACGTTTAGCTTATTTGCATAAAAACTAAAGAAGATATGCCCACAAGAGATTGTTATGATGAACAACCTGTCCTTTAAGATTAATAAAACAGGCAATGTTACCTTGTTTTTATGTTTGTTTGGACGCTATGACGTCAAAATGACGTCATCGTCAAGTGTCCCATATTACCTGCATACCCGAATAGTATACTTCTATGTGAACGCAGCCTTACGTAACTAACATTTTTTCCCATTAATAATCATCGGAGGTCAAATCAAGTCGATTCATGCAAAAAGATCCGGATAAAACTATTTTTTTGACATGTAAACCATCAAAACGCATAACGTAACAAAAATTAGACCCACTCGATTTTTTCCGACAGTGTAACCTCCAAAACGCATTACGTAACAAAAAGTTAGACCCACTCGAATCTGTTTCTTATTTCGATATTAACTGGAGGTCAAGTCATGTCCATATATGCGAAGAAATCCGGATAAAAGAGCTTTTCCGACAGTGTAAACTCCAAAACGCATAACGTAACAAAAAGATTAGACCCACTCGAATCTTTTTCTTTCTTCGATAAATATCAACCGGAGGTCAAGTCATGTCCATATGCGAAAATATCAGGATAAAAGAGGTTTTCCGACAGTGTAACCTCCAAAACGCATAACGTAACAAAAGATAGACCCACTCGAATCTTTTTCTTTCTTCGATAAATATTAGCCGGAGGTCAAGTCATGTCCATATATGCGAAAAAATCCGGATAAAAGAGGTTTTCCGACAGTGTAACCTCCAAAACGCATAACGTAACAAAAAGTTAGACCCACTCGAATCTTTTTCTTTCTTCGATAAATATCAACCGGAGGTCAAGTCATGTCCATATATGCGAAAATATCAGGATAAAAGAGGTTTTCCGACAGTGTAACCTCCAAAACGCATAACGTAACAAAAAGTTAGACCCACTCGAATCTTTTTCTTTCTTCGATAAATATCAACCGGAGGTCAAGTCATGTCCATATGCGAAAATATCAGGATAAAAGAGGTTTTCCGACAGTGTAACCTCCAAAACGCATAACGTAACAAAAAGATAGACCCACTCGAATCTTTTTTTCTTTCTTCGATAAATATCAGCCGGAGGTCAAGTCATGTCCATATATGCGAAAAAATCCGGATAAAAGAGGTTTTCCGACAGTGTAACCTCCAAAACGCATAACGTAACAAAAAGTTAGACCCACTCGAATCTTTTTCTTTCTTCGATAAATATCAACCGGAGGTCAAGTCATGTCCATATATGCGAAAATATCAGGATAAAAGAGGTTTTCCGACAGTGTAACCTCCAAAACGCATAACGTAACAAAAAGATAGACCCACTCGAATCTTTTTCTTTCTTCGATAAATATCAGCCGGAGGTCAAGTCATGTCCATATATGCGAAAAAATCCGGATAAAAGAGGTTTTCCGACAGTGTAACCTCCAAAACGCATAACGTAACAAAAAGTTAGACCCACTCGAATCTTTTTCTTTCTTCGATAAATATCAACCGGAGGTCAAGTCATGTCCATATATGCGAAAATATCCGGATAAAGAGGTTTTCCGACAGTGTAACCTCCAGAACGCATAACGTAACAAAAAGTTAGACCCACTCGAATCTTTTTCTTTCTTCGATAAATATCAACCGGAGGTCAAGTCATGTCCATATATGCGAAAAAATCCGGATAAAAGAGGTTTTCCGACAGTGTAACCTCCAGAACGCATAACGTAACAAAAATTAGACCCACTCCAAACTTTTTTTTTTCTTCGATAATTAGGAACGGGAGGTCAAGTCAAGTCGATTCATGCAAAAAAAATCCGGATAAAAGAAATTTATAGAGCTCAAAACTCGAAAAAATAAGTTTGTTACGTTATGCGTCGGAGTACTAAAAACACATACAAAAGGGACAACTTTTAGCATGACTGACGCATAACGTAACAAAATTTTATTTTTGCTCCAAAGTGTTCCGAAACGCCTGGAAATTGCTTTTCTTATTCCATTAATAATCATTGGAGGTCAAATCAAGTCGATTCATGAAAAAAAATCCGGATAAAGGAACATTTTCGACATGTAAACCATCAAAACGCATAACGTAACAAAAAGTTAGACCCATTCGAATCTTTTTCTTTCTTCAATAAATATTAACCGGAGGTCAAGTCATGTCCATATATGCGAAAAAATCCGGATAAAAGAGCTTTTCCGACAGTGTAACCTCCAAAACGCATAACGTAACAAAAGTTAGACCCACTCGAATCTTTTTCTTCCTTCGATAAATATCAACCGGAGGTCAAGTCATGTCCATATATGCGAAAAAATCCGGATAAAAGAGGTTTTCCGACAGTGTAACCTCCAAAACGCATAAAGTAACAAAAAGTTAGACCCATTCGAATCTTTTTCTTTCTTCAATAAATATTAACCGGAGGTCAAGTCATGTCCATATATGCGAAAAATCCGGATAAAAGAGCTTTTCCGACAGTGTAACCTCCAAAATGCATAACGTAACAAAAGTTAGACCCACTCGAATCTTTTTCTTTCTTCGATAAATATCAACCGGAGGTCAAGTCATGTCCATATATGCGAAAATATCCGGATAAAAGAGGTTTTCCGACAGTGTAACCTACAAAACGCATAACGTAACAAAAAGTTAGACCCACTCGAATCTTTTTCTTTCTTCGATAAATATCAACCGGAGGTCAAGTCATGTCCATATATGCGAAAAAATCCGGATAAAAGAGGTTTTCCGACAGTGTAACCTCCAAAACGCATAACGTAACAAAAAGTTAGACCCACTCGAATCTTTTTCTTTCTTCAATAAATATCAACCGGAGGTCAAGTCATGTCCATATATGCGAAAAAATCCGGATAAAAGAAGTTTTCCGACAGTGTAACCTCCAAAACGCATAACGTAACAAAAAATTAGACCCACTCCAAACTTTTTCTTTCTTCGATAATTAGGAACGGGAGGTCAAGTCAAGTCGATTCATGCAAAAATATCCGGATAAAAGAAATTTATAGAGCTCAAAACTCGAAAAAACAAGTTTGTTACGTTATGCGTCGGAGTACTAAAAACACATACAAAAAGGGACAACTTTTAGCATGACTGACGCATAACGTAACAAAATTTTATTTTTGCTCCAAAGTGTTCCAAAACGCCTGGAAATTGCTTTTCTTATTCCATTGATAATCATTGGAGGTCAAATCAAGTCGATTCATGAAAAAAAATCCGGATAAAGGAACATTTTCGACATGTAAACCATCAAAACGCATAACGTAACAAAAAGTTAGACCCATTCGAATCTTTTTCTTTCTTCAATAAATATTAACCGGAGGTCAAGTCATGTCCATATATGCGAAAATATCCGGTTAAAAGAGGTTTTCCGACAGTGTAACCTACAAAACGCATAACGTAACTAAAAGTTAGACCCACTCGAATCTTTTTCTTTCTTCGATAAATATCAACCGGAGGTCAAGTCATGTCCATATATGCGAAAATATCCGGATAAAAGAGGTTTTCCGACAGTGTATACTCCAAAACGCATAACGTAACAAAAAGTTAGACCCACTCGAATCTTTTTCTTTCTTCGATAAATATCAACCGGAGGTCAAGTCATGTCCATATATGCGAAAATATCCGGATAAAAGAGGTTTTCCGACAGTGTAATCTACAAAACGCATAACGTAACAAAAAGTTAGACCCACTCGAATCTTTTTCTTTCTTCGATAAATATCAACCGGAGGTCAAGTCATGTCCATATATGCGAAAATATCCGGATAAAAGAGGTTTTCCGACAGTGTAACCTCCAAAACGCATAACGTAACAAAAAGTTAGACCCACTCGAATCTTTTTCTTTCTTCGATAAATATCAACCGGAGGTCAAGTCATGTCCATATATGCGAAAAAATCCGGATAAAAGAGGTTTTCCGACAGTGTATCCTCCAAAACGCATAACGTAACAAAAAGTTAGACCCACTCGAATCTTTTTTTTTCTTCGATAAATATCAACCGGAGGTCAAGTCATGTCCATATATGCGAAAAATCCGGATAAAAGAGCTTTTCCGACAGTGTAACGTCCAAAACGCATAACGTAACAAAAAGTTAGACCCACTCGAATCTTTTTCTTTCTTCGATAAATATCAACCGGAGGTCAAGTCATGTCCATATATGCGAAAAAATCCGGATAAAAGAGGTTTTCCGACAGTGTATCCTCCAAAACGCATAACGTAACAAAAAGTTAGACCCACTCGAATCTTTTTCTTTCTTCGATAAATATCAACCGGAGGTCAAGTCATGTCCATATATGCGAAAAAATTCCGGATAAAAGAGCTTTTCCGACAGTGTAACCTCCAAAACGCATAACGTAACAAAAAGTTAGACCCACTCGAATCTTTTTATTTCTTCGATAAATATAAACCGGAAGTCAATTCAAGTCGATTCGTGCAAAAAAATCCTGATAAAAGAAATTTATAGTGGGTCTACTTCAAACATAAGATCTTTTAAGTATTCGTTATTTTTTAAATTTGCATATAGGGGACAAAGATGGTGTGGACGAGATAGCATGGGTCGAGTTTTGACTTGAACAGAGGGAGGGACGACTTCTTACATAAAATCTTTGAAGTATTTGTTATTTTGACATTTTTATTTCGGGGACAAATTTGGTGTGGACGAGATAGCTTGGGCCGAGTTTTAACTTGAACAGAGGGAGGGACGACTTCCAACATAAAATATTTTAAGTATTTGTTATTTTTGAATTTTTTTATTGCGGGGGACAAATTTGGTGTGGACGAGATAGCATGGGCCGAGTTTTGACATAAACAGAAGGAAAACGACTTCCAACATATTGAATTTTTGAAGTATTTGTTATTTTTGAAATTTTTATTTCGGGGGACAAATTTGGTGTGGACGAGATAGCAGGGGCCGAGTTTTGACATGAAGAGAAGGAAAACGACTTCCAACATATTGAATTTTTGAAGTATTTGTTATTTTGAAATTTTTATTTCGGGGACAAATTTGGTGTGGACGATATAGCATGGGCCGAGTTTTGACTTGAACAAAGGGAGGGACGACTTCCAACATAAAATCTTCTAAGTATTTGTTATTTCTGATTTTTTTATATTTCGGGGACAAAATTGGTGTGGACGAGATAGCATGGGCCGAGTTTTAACTTGAACAGAGGAGGAGGACATTAAACATAAAATCTTTCAAGTATTTGTCATTTCTGATCATTTTAATTTTTTTGTTACGTTATGCGACGAACAGCCAAAAAGTTGTCCCTTTTCCTTAGTGCCAAACGGTTTTGAACGCATAACGTAACAATTTGTTATGTTATGCGATTTTGTTACGTTATGCGTCGTTACACACGCAGTCTATATTTGTTTATGTTTTACTAACCATTGCAAATCTAGACTATGCGGTAGTTTAGATAAATAACGGAAAGATTGTCTCACTATAAACACGCTCATTCCAGCTAAATACCGCATAATCTAGCTCACTATAAACACGCTCATTGTGTAACATGTAAAATCCCGCTCCGATTCAATTGTGCCTGTTACATTGTGTGCTATATTGAATCAGGGACCTTGTATAGAGGCCCTGCATGAAATTATCGATTGGCTCCAGACAAAGGATTAGAACCGGTGTCCTTCACCGTAGTTATAGCGGAGTGCAGTCCATTCAATCAAATGTTGTCATCAACCTATTTGATCGTAGTGCAGGGTTATGTGTGTGAGACGAACTGTCACGGTAGATTGCAATCATGCTTTTGTTGAATGCATTTGAGTAGTCCGCCATATTTACGGGATGATACGTCACATGCAAGGCCTCTATATGGAGGGACTGGAAACGGCTTCCACCCATTGTATCCAAGCACAGTTACAACTCAGCGCGTGGCTTGTCTTGTACATTGCGAAATGAGCCTACATGTTTGCCTATAGACCACTTGGCATGTGACGTCATTGCCCGGCAGTGTGCGCGCGAATTATGGCAATTTCCATTGTTCTTTGCCCTGCAGTGTGCGTACGCATCGTAGTTTGCTTAGGGCACGTGCATTTTAAATCGCCCGCCACATTTCATATAGTACAAGAAAGCCATTGGAACAGTGTAGCGGCTCGTTCAAGCATATCGATAGACGAATCCCTCGCCTTTGTTGATAAACAGTGATGTCAAGTGGTCTATAATGACAGACTCTAGAAATGCCAACATAAATCTTCAAAGAACATCATCTTAAGAATTATTTCAGTATCGAAATCAGTAGGAATACCAAGCGTACGGTGTACACATTCCAAAAAAAAATATAATTTTGTTTGTTCTAGCATTCTGTATCTCCACAAAATTATCACATTTTGTCTTCAAAATCCTATGTAAATGATTTTCCATGCTACACAGATAATGTATATCCAAGAACTATGTTTTCATTCAACATTTTTTATTCAACATTACTGAAAAAAAAAGTTTTTTATTTGACCGAGAATTTTCAAAGCAAAAAGGCGTATTTCTGAATTGTGCTGAGTTCAACATGTATCGACCAACTTTTAGCACGACTATGCGTAACAATTCGCAAGGGAAATGTTACGTGTAATCCGATTATCACTGTCAGCTGGATCACGCTTTTGAGTTCTGCACCACGATCGATATGATCGCAACACAAAGTATATGGCATTCAACGCCATTTATTGTTCTATTGTGTCCCAGCAGCTATGTCTTCCATTGAGGTGTATCATGGGTGTAGGAATGCATGAAATTGGATGTAGGGGTGAAATTTTAAAGTTGATCCAATTATTCGCCAGCGACGTGTTACGTGTAATCCGATTATCACTTTGTCTATTAGACACGAAATGAGCGTATTTATTTGCCTTCAAAAAGGTGCGTGATCCAGTTACCAAGGAGTTATGTAACCACTCCACTTTCAATCCAACTGATCTCTAATTGTTCCTTTGGTAAAAATAAATAAATAAATAAATAAAAAGCCCACAAAAACCTTCAAGAATTGTCAAATGTAGGCCTATATTCGTAGTTAAAAAAAGACCTGTAAAACAAACATGGCAGAGAAAAAAATCTAAATAGTGAAATACTGAACAGGTTTGAACTTCATCGAGTCTCAGACAGGGTCTAATTAGCTCGAGATACTCTAGCTAAAATACAGGTTTACATTTACTATCTTACATTATCTTGCTGTATTTCAGCTAGAGCTCCAAACGACAAGCTTCCGGGTTTTTTTGGAGAACAATACTGTTACGTAAGATGAAGAAGAAACCCGCCTCGGAGCCCGCCCTACTCATTATTTCATTGTACTTATTGCAATTTGCCTCCACACATTACGTAATCAACACAAAGCTTTTGTGAGGATTAGTGAGTGGATAAGAAATTGACAGTGGAGGATACGAAGGACACGCCGATTGTTAGTTGTCAATCATGAATTGCCGCAACGTATTAATATTTTACTGCATGGCATTCCGCAAACACCAAGACAAATTATGCCGTATTTTTCCAAAGATCATCTCATATGAAGTAAGCTGAATGCGATCTGTACTTTTGTAACATTCCGATCGCTTTTGATCACCTATTATCGGCGAATTTGCTTGAAAACACGTGAGTTCATGTTGTGTAAACATAATTAGCATAGACACAAATGAAATTACGATGCAATACAATGTAATTTGAATGCGCAGCAGATCTATAGAAATAACGTTGCCCGGTTTTATGCAGAATTAGACCCTGTCCTTCGTATCCTCCGCTGTCAATTTCTTATCCACTCACTAATCCTCACAAAAGCTTTGTGTTGATTACGTAATGTGTGGAGGCAAATTGCAATAAGTACAATGAAATAATGAGTAGGGCGGGCTCCGAGGCGGGTTTTTTCTTCATCTTACGTAACAGTTTTGTTCTCCTAAAAAACCCGGAAGCTTGTCGTTTGGCGCTCTAGCTGAAATACAGCAAGATAATGTAAGATAGTAAATGTAAACCTGTATTTTAGCTAGAGTATCTCGAGCTATCGAGTCTCGAAGTCCGGCGTTTTCCAAACTGAGCTAATGGGGTTCAGACATACATTTGCAGGTTGAATTGTTCGTATATCGGTATGGTTTGAATAAATAACACATGACCCCAGTATGAATAGAACAAAAAAGAAAGAAGAAAAGAAAAGAAAAGAAAAAACAAAACAAAATAAATCAAATAAGAAACAATAAAGAAACAAAATGAAAAACAAAGATTAAATTTATCAAGAAAAGCTCAAACCCCAAAATAAAAATAAAGCAACGGAAAAGTTTATAACGAGCCTCGAACTCCTGCTCAGTTCTCTCTTATTAAGATGATTCAAAGTCTGTCGCTTTACCAACTCAGCTAATGTAGTTAACACACAAATTTGAAGGTTTAATTGTTCGTATATAGCTATGTGTATCGATGATTTGCTCAAAACCCTTTACACTTTTGTCACTTTTGTGGATGGCGCTGTTCATTTTTTTTCTTTTTTTTTTTTTTTTTTAATCCCTCGATAGTAGGCACATGTGCTAACTATCGAGTGAATACGGTATTATATAGACTCGCTTGCCAGTCCTATATATATACGCCGTACCTATGTAGTATTATACGATGTTTGTAAAAGCTTTTTTATATTGTATTTATTTGTATGGAATTTGGTGAAATAAAACTGAACTGAACTGAACCGGCCTAGTTGATGCGATCTAATTTTGATGATTCACCAATGGCATCACAATTACAGTTCTTTTGATCCGCTGTAAAACTATGCCATATAAATCCAAAACGGTTGAGGAAGGTGCGCGATAATTATTTTTTCCCGAAGAACTACGAGGGTCATTAAATAAGTTCTACCTCCTGTCTTATAACTTTGGTTCTGTAAAGAATAGCTTCTTCAAATTTATCATAATTATACATTGGCATGTCACCTATACATGATAGCAAATGTATATTGATACCCATTCCATTTTTCTAGGTGAGCAAAATAAGATTTGATACAATGGAAAAGGTAAAAAATCGTAAAACAATTACAAGAAAATAGGTGTGTATCTGTCCTACGAATATGCTCGATATGCAAGGGTTATAACTATGCTAACAGATTATACCTTAAACAGCAATAAATGTATAGCCAAACAGCAAGATGGCCATTAATGAAAATGCATTTTAATTTAAAAAAAATATATAGCATCCCGTTTTTACTGTTATCTCTGATGGTCTTTCGGAGCATGAGAATCTGCTTGGGAACGTATGAAATGACTTTTAAGTTTTGTGTCAGAGCTGAAAGTTAAAAATAAAAACACCCTACCACTTTTTGTCACTTTTAAATTAGTTTCCTTGGTGTTTAATTACCTAGTGCCATTTCCATAGCAGGTTTAAAATATTTCCAGATAGCTAGTTTTATCTAATACAGACAATATCTATATACGGTAGATATCTTTTGGGCATTTTAAAGAAAAACATTAAATTTGATAACAGTTCTTATCTAATCTTATCGTTTCTTTGCTAAAAAGCAACAGATTTTGTTGGAGTGAGGTTGCTTTTTTGTCATTTTACATAACTTTCGATTTTTTCTGTTTGTTCTTCAATTCAAGCCATTTAAATTGACCAAATGGTATTCTATGGTCACTTCAAATTGGTCTACTTATTTGTTCCCTGTATTATGTACACATTTTCTCCATTTCCGTGGCAATATTGATTTAATTTTTACTTCGCCTTCAACAGATAAACAAATATATTAAAAGTAAATTTTCTCACAAGCAGGATAAGATACTAGGATATAATCGTGAAAGTATGAAACGGCTACTATTTGCAGAAGCTGAAATATGAGTGTGGAAGTAGAACTTTTTGAATGACCTCGTATAACAAAATTTTGAGGAAGTCAAGTTTTAAGTTTTACATGTATGAGAGGAATTGAAGAAATTATTCCAGAGATTGGAAAAAGAAAGAAATGCGAGGAAGAAACATAACACAGTGAAGATAGTGTACAATGCAAGATAATTATCTCTTTTACAGCACTTTTAAGCATCAATAGTACGCCAATATAAAACTTTATTTCACTTTGTATAGCATTGGGATTGGCGTATCTTTAAGTGGCAAGCTAACAAGTAAAAAACAGCATCCAATCATACAGAGAAACATTGAGATAACACAACTTTACACATATTTATATGGCGTATAACCTTCAAAATCTATATTGAATAGCTAGCAAAATACAACTTTAAACTGCAGCTAAAACTACGATCACTTAAATCGAAGAAATAAAGACTACCAGACTATACAATATAAATAACAAATCTAGATAAACAAATCAAAGAAACCAAATGGAAACTATTTTTCTCCTGTCACATAGAAACATCTTCTCCCTTGCAAAAAATAAACTTCAACGAAGGATTTGTTCATATGTAAAGTAAATATCTACTAATGGGGTGTCAATTTATTTCAATGTAAATAATGTAAATAGTGTCTTCGGATTTTGTTATTTTGCTTCTAACTTTGAACAAATCTTTTTTCTATGAAATTTCTTGCTTAAAAGAGCATTCCTTACATCAGTATTTCTAGAGAATTACAATAAAAAATCAGTAGATAATTGAATATTTTTCTTATATCTGTCAATTGTGAATGCGAATAATTCGCGCAAGAATTACATTCGATTCGCTTTCTTTCTATTTATTGTAAAACCTGGTTATTCACGGGCGTCGGTACGTCAGTATCGTCATGCAGGTCGTGGCGTAACAAGCTACGTTCGTGCTAAGCTGAAATCATAATACTGTCGTATATTTTAATCACAGCATATAATTGTGTGTTTCCGAATGACCTGTTTTCAGTTCTGGTAACGAAAATCGGAAATCAATTGAAACATTTGAAGGCATTTTCATATACATTCCATAGCATCTCAATTAAAGTTACGGAGAATAATATTTCTGCCGATAACACGAGTCTTCTGATGGATTACGTGGATGGAAGTATGTCTCTCGTAACGCTTTGGCCAGACACCTTTTTTGGTACCGAACCTTCAAGCACTAGTAGCAGTAGCAGCATCAATTCTGGGGGTTTGCTATTCGAAGCAAGTGTCATTGTCGCTGTGGTCAGCACTCTCGTAAGCTTCATCACTGTAGTTGGCAACATTTTTGTTTTCTATATAATCTATACAGACAAACGCCTTCTTACGTACACCAACTATTACATCTTGGCTCTCTCTGCATCTGATATAGTTGCTGGTGGTTTTACAATGCCGTTGTATTCAGTCTATTGGATTCTTGGGTATTGGCCTTTTAGCGATATGTTATGCGATGTGTACCTTTATGCAAACCAAGCTTTCATGCACATCAGTATCATAATGATTGTCACCATTGCGTACGATCGCTGGGATGCACTGGAACACCCTCTTCAACATCTCAAGAGACGGACCCTAAGCCATGCAATAAAGCTAATAAGCATAAGCTATATCATACCATTGCTATTCTGGCTTTTTGCGTCATTTCTCTGGCCGTATCTAAAGGGCTCCCGCAATATCCTGCCAGGTCGTTGCTACCCTCAGTACGTAGCTGACAGTTTTATATTTCTCTTATTTGCACCAATAATTTTCTTCTGGGCTCCCTTTGTCATCATATGTGTGCTGTACGCTCGTATATACCAGATTATCCGTCGCACTGGGATCTTGCAGAAACCTTATCGACTCCCTGCTGCTGAACATGTCGGTACAACAGGCAAGTCAACAAGCATTGCCGTAGTCGTCACTAAGAAAACGTCTGGAGATAAAAACGACCATGATAATCTAGCTTTCTCCAAAGACGAGGAACATGATGGGTCAGACAAAATCGTCAGGGATCAGCCAGGACCAAATTCTGATCATAGCGACAAGTTTCGCAAGGAGAATAGGCGTGCCAATCGAACATTGACATTGATTTTGATCGCTATGGTGATATCATCGTTACCATGGTCAGCTTTGGCTCCTGTTTATGGTAGCTGTAGTTCATGTATTCCATTGTCATTGTATCAGGTAAGTTAAAAAACAATTGTGAAATAATTAAAGAATTTAAACTCCATTAAGTATTTTTGTTTGTGGACGTTGGGAAGGCGCGTTATGTCTTTTCAGACTCCCAGGGTGGAGTAGTCAGCAGCGTCAAATAGCAATTGTCTGTCTATGTCACAGAAGGTGTTTAAAAAAATCAATTTCAATTGGATCGGATTTTGTTAACTGTCTGCTTGTGTTTTTTTTTCTGCGAGTATAAGAATTGTCTACTTTAATTCTGGAGAAATGACGATACATGCACTTAGATAATGAAGTAACTAACTAAATTAACTACGTATTCTTTTTATAAACTAGCTATCTAATCTAATTTTTCATTTGCCCAATGTTCAAAATTGGGTATATGGAGCCCTTCCAAAGGTGGATCAGCCAAGGGGGTTGGGGTTTGTACTAACATATTTTGTGAGTATTCTTACTAAACAATCTCAGAAGGCTGCTTGTTTATGTCTGCTGTTTTAGATGTGGATTATTGCAAGATTGGTGTTTTTATAAAATTCTTGCATATTATACTAATATTATACTAACCTTGATTTAATATATTATATTTTACCTGATTTTGACATTTCTTATGGTACACAAATGTCATGTTTGTCATGTCGGTGCATATTGTCAAATAATTCACTATGTTGGATTGAAAGTATCTTACATTACTTTTAAATTCATCATAATTAAATGATTGCAATTACTTGTAAATGACAACATTACATTCTGTAATGCATATAATGTACATTTTGTGCATTGTTTAAATAATTGTGTTTCCATTTACTTTAATGCCACATCCATAATATTTTGAGTAATTTTTCACAAAATGCAATGTCTCAAATATGGACAATATTTTGAAGCACTGATCAGCGCAGATAATTGATTTTAGTTTGATAAGCATACCGAAACACATATTACGCGGATGTGCATATGATGGAAACACAAAACACTTCAACATGATTGGCCACTGGCTTGTGCAACTTGATCACATGGGCAGTCTACACCTTTAAGGGTATACGATGTATTGTTGGTCGAAGCAGCCAAAAAAGTAGTTCGCAGCATCTTGCGAATGACAGTGAGCTTTATCAAAAATTGCATTGCTCAATTCATAGCGAGCGTGTAGAAGAATTCAAATATCACAGATATAGTATAGGTCCTGTGGTTCTTGAGTTATTTTGTAAAGAGGGCTGAAACAACATCACTTTTGTAAAACGTACATAACTCATTAACAACAATAAATTAAGCAAGTTTTCAAAGTATATGATTTGTAGAATGAACTTTTGCAAAACACCAAAGTGTTATTTTTCAATAATATATTGATTCAGATAATGAAAATCGATTTTTTGGCTGCTTCGACCAACAATACCTCGTATACCCTTAAATCTGAAAACTATTTATTAATATACGGAAAGAAAGTGTATTGTTTGTGAATTATATTGCAAGTTAGTGGCTAACTTTTTAAGGTTATTATACATGCAACAGACTATTCCCTTTTAAAGGGGCACTTCTTCATCCACAACTTAATCAAAAAATTATAGAGATTTTTATGCCATTAGAAAACATAATGTTTGTGTACAAAACCTTTCTTGCAGATTCGGTGGTTTGAAAAAGGACCAATTTGTATTTCTACAATTACAACACAGTAGACTATGCCATAGTCGAATTTTATTAAAAATATGTTATTATTAGTCATGATAAACCCATTTCGTTGAACTCAAAATTATACTGATGTTTATTAAAATTAAAGTATTCAATAGTAAAATGGTCATAAAGAGTTAAAAATATCAGATAATTAGTGACAATAAAAGTAACTGAATGCAACATTATCTTGCATAATTATAATGGCTCACTTTAATACTGAACAATTCTGATTTTGGAATCTACCAGTTTATTGATAGCGAACCCCGAAAAAGCTAACAAACAGAGAGACTACGGAGAAGTCTAACAACACAGTGGCATGATATGGAGCACTGTAATATACATACATAATTATACAATTATGCGTAACTCGCAAATTCAATTGAAATTCATTTCAACTGAAATATTGGTAATAAGCTTTTTTGTGGATATCTATCGAACCATACACTTAAAAGAGGATGATAAAATCACGAAATGTCCCATTAAAGGAATTTTTCATTTGAGATAATGTGTATCAGAATCGTTCAATGATCCCCTCACTCGATAAAAGCGCCTGTGGAAAATACAGTTATTACTCCAAATGAATGGATACGAGGTAGCTCTAATTTGTTACACGCATGTGATTTTAAAGGGTGTCCCAGAAAAAATGACCGGGTGAATGAATTTGAACATAATTCGAGCAAATAGGTATCAGAATCCAAAAATTTAACTTGAATCGGTTGAATGATTGCGAAGAAATGAGTGATTACATAATGCATGCGTCAATTCACTTCATTCCTAGTTTGATAGAAACTGGTTAACATGTCAATCGGCTTTATATTATTTTGTTTTATTGAAATCCTTTTCGTTCTTTTAAACAAATCTTCAAGTTTGACAATACTGCACGATATTAAAAATGAAAGCCTGCGTTTAAGATGATGCTCTGTATTTTGTAAATATCTTTTCTTCGTTAATGTTAATATAATTATTGCTTAAATAATTATTACATAATGTTTTCTTACAATGTTTTTCAAATATTACCAAGAAATATAAATTTCAAAAACATCAACATAATGTTGCATGATATCAAAAATCACACGTAAAGCTGTAAGCTCTTGACCATCATGATCATTGTCATTCTTGGCTCAAATGTTCTTTGGAAAGTTAAAATATAACATATTGCACAACATTAATAATTAAAGCTGGGAAGCTGCCAACGGGGAGAAAGTTTTTGCAGGCAAGCTGTTGCTTTTAATATTGTCATAAGTAATTAATACTAAAAGTTTTATCTTTAAACAAAAACTAAAAACATTAAACATAATATTCCACAATATCAAAAATTGAAGCTGCAAGCTCATCATTTAATCATGTCTTTCTCGGTTTTTTGAAAAGATTAACACATTGCATGACAAATTAGAGCTGTTAAGGGGTACTACACCCCTCGATAAATTTGTGTTTATTTTTGCATTTTTCTCAAAAACTAATATTACAGTGGTAACAAAAAATAAAACAAACGAAGACGGGAAACAGTTGTACAGCAAATTTTCGGTACTGGGCCTTCAGGCTTTATTACATATGATAAGAAATAAGGTACCGCTGGGATGTACCTCATTTCCTATCATATATACTGAACCGCTTGTCTTGAGTCACTGAAATTTCAGTGTAGTAATTAGATTCCTTGCCCCAATAATATACATAACTTTTGTTACCAGTGTGTTATTATTTTTTGAGAAAAATGCAAAATTAAGTTTCTTATAATTTAACCACTGTGTATTAATGCGAAGGCAAATCAAAAGTTATATTCAGGTAGTCCACCTTCAGCAAATATGAGCGAATATGACAAAAAAACCAGCTGTTGATCAAACTTGCATTGGTGTGCGTATTATGTATCGCTCATTTCTTCGTAATTCATCCGAATCTATAATCCATAAAATTTACGTATAATGCACAATAAAATGAGCTGCTAGCCGCTTTTTTATTTTTTGGATTCCAATGTCTATTTCTCGACCTTTGCTCAAATTTATTCACCCGGTTATTTTTCTGGGACATACAGGCAGTATGTTCAATATTAACTGATTTAGATGCAATTACAAACCAATCGAAACTAATATTTTGCTTCTCTCGTCACTTAGAAACAGCTTTTCTCACAAAAAGGGTGCTTTATAAACTTCAACAAAGGACGTGTTTGTTTAATATGAAACATATACTATGGGTATTAATGTATTTCAATTATATAATTGCTTTGAATGTTGTTATTTTGCTTCCATCTTTAAACACAATGATTGTAATATACTTGAACAAATCTTTTTTTATGATTTCCTGCTTAATAGGGGATTCCTTACGTTAGGTTTTCACTATTTGTAAATGTCTAGAGATTTACAATAAATCCGGCAATAGTGAAGTATTTTTGATTTGCTATCTTTCTTTTCATTGTAAGACTTGGCTGTAAATGAGGAGAACGCTTTGCGCCAGTATTCTTACATAGATGCCTCAACAAGTTCGTGCTAAACTGAAGTCTTATTATTTCGTATTTTTAATCACTGCATAAAATAACCTCTCAGCCGATTTGCTTTATTTGAGACTGTTCTGCCGATAACTCGCATCTTCTAATGGATAATGAAAATATGACTCCCGTGACACTTTCGCCAGACACCTTCTTTGGTACCGACGGTTCATCAAGCAGTAGTAGCAGCAATTCTAGGGGCTTGCCATTTGAAGCAAGCATCATTGTAGCTGTGGTCAGCACTCTCGTAAGCTTCATCACTGTAGTTGGCAACATCGGCGTGTTCTATATAATCTATACAGACAAACGCCTTCTTACGTACACCAACTATTACATATTGGCTCTAGCTGCATCTGATATAGTTGGTGGTTTTACAATGGCGTTATATTCAGTCTATTGGATTCTTGGATATTGGCCTTTTAGTGATATACTGTGTGATGTGCACCAGTATGTAAAAGCAACTTTCATTCACATCAGTATCCTAACGATTGTCATCATTGCTTACGATCGCTGGGATGCGCTTGAACACCCTCTTCAACATCTCAAGAGACGGACTCTAAGCCATGCAATGAAGTTGATAAGCATTACCTATATTATACCACTGATGTACTGGTTTTTTGCAATTTTCCTCTGGCGGTATCTAAACGGCTCCCGCAATATTCTGCCAGGTCGATGTTACCCTCAATTTGTAGCTGACAGCTTTACGTTTCTCTTATTTGTACCTATTGTTATATTCTGGGCTCCCTTCGTCATCATATGTGTGTTGTACGCCCGAATATACTTGATTATTCGTCGCACTGGCGCTTCACAGAAACTTTGTCAACTCCCTACTGCTGTCAGAAATCAACCAGGAGCAAATTTTGCCCATCACGATCAGGAGAATAAGCGTGCCAATCGAACATTAACATTGATTTTAATCGCAATGGTGCTAGCATCTTCACCATGGTCGACTTTAGCTCCTGTTTATGCTAGCTGTAGTTCATGTATACCATTGGCATTGTATCAGGTAAGTTAAGGGTACACGTAGGGTCACTATAAGTGGGGAATTTTACACATTGTTTTGTATCGTATCGTAAAAAGGAACGATGATAAGGTCATAAAAGTACACATTTTTAGACAGAAAATGATATAAGAAATCCAACTATAGCACAGCAGATTTCTGAAAAAGAAAAAGCTGTTTTTGAGCAAAGCACCAAAATATTTGATTGTCCATACTACTAGTAATTTTGTTAGAAACCTTAAATTTCCAAATCGATGAAAACTGCATACTAATGTTCTAAAGACACAGCCTGACTATTTAAAAAGGTAAATTACACGTTCATTTATTACTTCTTGGCTCTAGCTATTTCTGATATAGTTGATGGTGGTTTTACAATACCGTTGTATTCATTCTATTGGATTCATGGGTATTGGTCTTTTAGGGATATGCTATAAAATATTTACCTTTATTTGAATCACGCATACATTCACATCAGTATCATAATGATTGTCACCATTGCTTACAATCGCTGGGATGCATTTGCTGGGATGCGTTTTGGCCGCCCCTGCTTTTACCCAGGGGCTGGCGCCCCAAAGTCCCCCCACCCCAAAAAAAAAAATACGCGCATGGGTTTACTGAAACCTAATTGGCTCACTGCTGCTGATCATCAGATCATGTCGGTACAACAAGCAATTCAACAAGCATGAATGTAGTCGTCACCAGGAAAGCATCTGAAGATACAGACGCCAACGATAATCCAGCTTTCTTCAAAAACGAAGACATGGGTCCATAGACAAATCTGTCGAGGATCCGTCAGAAACAAATTCAGCTCATAACGACAAGTTTGGCAAGGAGAATAGGCGTGCCAATCGAACATGACATTGTTTTTGATCGCTTATGGGATATCATTGTTACCATGGACATCTTTGGCTTCTGCTTATGGTGGCTGTAGATCGTGTATTCCATTTGTATTGTATCAGGTATTAAAGTTAAGCGTTAGGTAAGTTCGACGCGAAACATTCGCAATGTGTTTTAATGCATTTCAATATAAGTAATGAGTATTTTATCTTTAACATAATGAATTGTAATTTCTTGGGCATTACAGCAAACATCACTAGCAATGAATACACTAGTACACAATTAAATATTTTTTAAATCAAGCAAAAGTGAATGCTAAGAAGTTGCGCAAGAATTACGTTTGATTTGCTTTCTTTCAATTTATTGTCAGACTTTGTAGTAAATGTGGAAAGCGCAATCAATCCCAGCATATAATTGCAGTGTTTTCAACTGAACTGTTTTCCGGTAACGATAATCGGAAGTTAATTGAAAGCATTTATGCGTAATATACCTTTCATTTTATCTCAAATCAAGTTCCAAAGCTTTCCAGGGAAATAAAAACTTGTCTGTACGCGGGCGTTAGTATCCTCATGAAGGTCGTGGCGTAACAAGTACGTGTTTAGCTGAAATCATATTATTGATATACTGTCGTGTTTTTTAATCACATCATAGAATTGTGACGTTTCCGAATGACCTGTTTTCAGTTTTGGTAATGAAAATTGGAAATCAATTAAAGGCATTTTAGCGTCATCATACATTTCATAACATCTCAAGTTACGGAGAAAATATTCAGCCGATTTGCTTTATTTGAGACAGTTCAGCTGATAACACGAGTCTTCTAATGGATTATCAGGATAGAAATATGTCGCTCGTAACGCATTGGCCAGACACATTCTTTGCTACCGAAACTTCAAGCAGTAGTAGTAGCAGCAAGAATTCGGGGGGTCTGTTCTTCGAAGCAAGTATCACTGTCGCTGTGGTCAGCACTCTCGTAAGCCTCATCACTGTAATTGGCAACATTTTCGTTTTCTATATAATCTATACAGACAAACGCCTTCTTACGTACACCAACTATTATATCTTGGCTCTATCGGCATCTGATATAGTTGCAGGTGGATTTACAATGCCGTTATATTCAGTCTATTGGATTCTTGGATATTGGCCTTTCAGCGATATGATATGTGATATTTACCTATATTTAAATCACGCTTTCATCCACATCAGTATCATAATGATCGTCACTATAGCGTATGATCGCTGGGATGCGCTGGAACACCCTCTTCATCATCTCAAGAGACGGACTCTAAGCCATGCAATAAAGCTAATAAGCATTAGCTATATCATACCATTGCTATTCTGGCTTTTTGCGTCATTTCTCTGGCCGTATCTAAAGGGCTCTCGTAATATCCTATCAGGTCGATGCTACCCTCAGTATGTAGCTGACCCGGGGGGGGGCCACTCAAATATGAGAGTGTACGCATGCGTGACCAAATTTTTTTCGAACACCCCCTAAACAAGTTTTCCTCTGTGAGCAAAATGACCCCCTAAACAAGTTTTTAGCGCGCTTTCCCCAAAAATTTGACCCCCTAAACAGGTTTTTGTCTAATTTTGACCCCCTAAACAAGTTTTTGTCTAATTTTGACCCCCTAAACAAGTTTTTGTCTAAATTTGACCCACGTTACAAGTTTTGATGGATTTTGACAAATTGAACAAATTTTTAGGCCTACTAAGTTAGTAACTTTTCATTGAACACTAAAACTGAGTCCACCTCCTGGATATAGGCCTACCCCCCCCCCCCGGTAGGCCTATACCTGCCATATCGTACCACTTTAAAATATAAATAATTCAGATTCGTAGCTTGTTACATGAATCTGATTGGATTCTCGTAAAGTAGTTTTGTGAGAATATACCAATAGGCCTATTCAGCGTAATTTATCATCATAGTTTATCCAGACGCAACGTTAAAGCAGTTTTCACATCGTATTTGGTTCCGAATTCGGCACCTAAAGTTGATTATCGTGTCCTGATATCAGCGGCCCTTTTCATGCTTTCTACTGCATATATAATTTCCTAAAGTAATCCAGAGAAGGGGAAACTCGCAAATCTACCAGCAGGAGTAGTGAATAATGTGAGGAATCTATAAAGGTCCTAAAAATCTTTTTGAAATAGGGCCTACATATGATATTTTCATTCCGGATTTTCGTCTCCCCGTTTTGTCCACTGAACTATATACCCATCATCATAATCATGACGTCATTAATTAATATGCACGTTTTTAATCTAAACGGTATTTTACATAGAAGTACGAGGCCATGGTTAAATCACATGTAACACGTCATGAAATATATTTGCATAACATAGTGCTTTAAACATTTATACGACACTGGAATAAACTTTTTCGGAATCGGAGTTTCAGCAGATTTGAAAAGCGGATTAAAATGGTACCCTAAATGCGTTACAAACGATTTTAAAACAACCCCTTTCATGAAAATCACCGTTTTTTCCCCCTTAACGCGTCACGCGCGTAACGTGCCCAACCGAAAAAAACACCCCTTTTCACGCGTTTTTTTGGTCACGCATGCTTACATCATTATATTTGAGTGGCCCCCCCGGGGTAGCTGACAGCTTTACATTTCTCTTATTTGTACCAATTCTTTCCTTCTGGGCTCCCTTTGTCATTATATGTGTGCTGTACGCTCGTATATACCATATTATCAGTCGCACTGGGATCTTTCAGAAACCTTATCGACTCCCTACCACTGAGTGTATGGGTACTGCAGGCAATCCAACAAGCATGGCTAAGAAAGCATCTGAATATAAAAACGCCCATGATAATCCAGGTTTCTCAAAAGACGAAGAACATGGTGTCCCTGACAAATCTGGCGGGGATCCGTCAGGAAGAAATTCTATTCATAACGACAAATTTCGCAAGGAAAATAAGCGCGCCAATCGAACATTGACATTAATTTTGATCGCTATGGTGATATCATCGTTACCATGGTCAGCTTTGGCTCCTGTTTATAGTAGCTGTAGTTCATGTATTCCTTTGGCATTGTATCAGGTAGGTTAAACAGCGGGTATGTTTCTCAAATAGTCGTTATTTTTCGTTGTATTTTTCTAACTGACAAAAAAGTTGCTGGAATATTATAGTAGCTGACGTTTCCACCCACTGCCGGGTATTTTGAACATTCCTGCACACCTTATACATGATAAATTGTATTCCAAACACAAGTGATATTATCATTATGGATAAGTAACAAAGAAACGGTATATTGAGATATGTTGGTAAATACAGCAGCTTACGCTAGTAGACACGAACGTGTTATCAACTTGTTTGTAAATATATAATAAATAAATAAGCAAATGAACAAATAATAATATACATGTACATAAATCTATAAATAAATAATAAATGACAACATAAATAAATACAATAAATGAATAAATATAAATAAATAAATAAATAAATAAATGAATAAATATAAATAAATAAATGAATAAATATAAATAAATAAATGAATAAATATAAATAAATAAATGAATAAATATAAATAAATAAATGAATAAATATAAATAAATAAATGAAAAATGAATAAATATAAATACATATTTAAATAAATAAATAAATAAATAAATAAATAAAAAACTTAATAAATAAAAGCAATGCAGTATATATATAACTAGTATTCCCCAATCCACGTGGAAATATTTAGATAAACAGCGGTGTCCCGCTAGTTATCTTTTCATTTAATATGTTAAAAAATATATGCAGAAATAATAATAAAACAGACAGAATATAAAATATTATAATTCCCATTTTGTCCGCTTTCTAATTAGTGTTTGCTTAATTTTTCCTGGTTTTGTTTTGTGTGTCTATATGTAGTTACCTAAAAATAAATGTTCCTTTTACATATATGTACAAGAGGAAACCTAGGTGATGTATTTATTACATTATTAAACATGTAAAGATAATAATTTCTTTCTTATTTGTTTCTGTCAATTGTTCCGGTTTAATTTTTGCGTCCAAACACAGTTACAGTTAGTCGATACTAAATGCAACTTATCTCATAATGTAAAGTTTTGTCTGATAATGATACATCTTATCTGTTCGTTCAAATATCTTTGTAGTTAAATAAACATCTGAATATAATTGGCACTGTCAGATACGGGGAAAGTCCGTCTCGTATGAAGGATTTGATCATTAACAATATCCCATGGTACAAATCACCAATCTAATATGAGTCTTATTAAATCTAAATTCATATTAAGCTAAATAAAATAATCATGATAATGGCGGATGGGTGGATGGATTGCATATAGGGTTAGGTAACTGTTTCAAGAGGAAATTAACATTATTAATTGAGTGCAAATATGCGCATGTGTATGTAACTATCCAAAGAAAAGCAAGTCTGTGGATAGATGGGACCCAACTTAGCACAATACGCACCTACCCACTCAGTATACATCAAGGACTCTGGCATAAATATTTTCTCAATGGGTGAAGCCTAAAAGTACAATTTGCTAGAAGCTCACGAGACATAATGTTATTATCATATTATTGTTCTTTCAGTAGTATCTATATTTTAGTGATAATCAATTGTAAACCATATACATGATATAATAATACGATTGCGTTTAATATTGAGGATCCAGTGGCGTAGATTCTTTTTAGTAGAGTATAGTGAATCAAGCAGCTTTTGGCGGCAGAAGTTTATGGTACAAATACCCACGAAGCGCGCGAAAAAGTTTGTCATATTGAAAATAAAATGGTGTAATATTTTACAAAAGTGGAACAATTGCGTGCGAAAAGCGCAAAAATTGGCACTTTGTGCCTAACTGGCCAAATATGAGGATAATTTGATCAGAAACCTACATACAGGCGTCAACATGGAGGATGTACAGACCATTCCCTCTTATAAAAATATTGGGGTGATTCACTCCCCTATCACCCCCCACCCATGTACGCCTATGCCAGGATCTGTGGTGAAATGAATTATGGGAATGGGTAATTGTTCTATTGCTTGATTGTGTCTAAAATAACAGCAAATAGGTCTACGTAATGTTTTACTATTCTTACTTCCTTCTGAGAAAGGATTAAAATCGTGACGTACTTATATGGCATGTGTATTGTTAGATGATGTTTAGCAGTGGAAACAGTACACATTGTTTCCTCGAGAGAAGCAAAATGGACGTGCCCAAAACTTTGGATTACGTTAGTGCGTACAATGCTATTGTGCTCCAGCATGAGACTAACGATACAAACCAAACAAACGTGACCGATAGATTGGATATACATCTGTCAACTCAGGCTATTACTATCGCAGTTTTTAGTGGATTTTTTAACACTATCACTCTGTTGGGGAATTTACTAGTAGTTTACGCTTTCTGCACCACTCCAAAGCTACATACTTATACCAATTACTATGTATTGAGTTTGGCTGTCTCTGACATCATTGCCGGTGGATTTACTATGCCTATTTATTCGGTTTACTGGGTTTTAGGCTACTGGCCTTTTAGTGACGCTTTTTGTGATGCTTACTTATATATCAACCACGTATTCATTCATATCAGTATTTTAGTTATTGTATCCATCGCCTTTGATCGTTGGCAAGCTTTAGTGATGCCTCTGCAACATCTAAGCAAACGTACCCTTAAACACGCACTGAGTCTTATATCACTGAGCTACATTATTCCGTTTCTGGTATGGTTACCCGGTTGTCTTCTGTGGCCTTATATGCATGGGGGAAGGACAATTCGTTCAGAACAATGCTATCCACAGTATGTTTCGGACAGTTTGGTATTTTCGTGTTTTGCGCCAATAATCCTGTTCTGGTTTCCATTGCTTGTAGCAACGATACTTTATTGGAGAATAATAATTGTCATTCGACGCGCAAAAATGTTAAAAAATAAGAGAAAGTATACAGTAACTATGGAAAGCTTAAGTAGGTCTTCAAGACTAAGTCAACGAGCACGTACGGAACTTGAGAATGGAATAAACCATACTAAAGAAAGAAACGCATCTATTAGCCTCCAAGGTGACAACTTTGAAGTGAATGAAGGTTTTACTGATGATGTAACACCAACGGTGAACACCCGTAAGCGTACAGTGACTGCGGAAAAGGTTAAACGAGCAATCGAGAAATTAAGGCGGGAAAATGTACTTGCTACTAATACTCTTACATTGGTATTCATTGCGATGGTGCTGGCCTCCGTACCGTGGTCTGCACTTGTACCTGCTTACAGCGCATGTGGAGAATGTATTCCATTGGCACTATATCAGGTAGGGAGTAGGACCGGGGACGGTGGAGGAGAACATCATGATACTTGAGTTGCTCTCTTTCAGAACAAATGTTTTCACAATCATATTATTTCCACATTTACATCTTGTGCGCGCGAGTACGAAAAACTTGCGCCAAGGCCAATCATTTCTTGTGAAATTGTTGTACTCAACATCACATTCACAAGCAGTATATGTTATGATTAACAGAGGAGATGACGGCATTATGTATTTGCTCCGATCAGCGGCGAATAATAGAGAGCGTACAAGGACTTGAACCCCAGTTAAGACTATCGCCTCTTCCCTCAATGCCCCAACATGAGCTTAGATGCCTGTTGAAAAGATCCCCTTTGCCGACCATATATTACAAAAAAAGCTGGTTATATGCTACTGGCTCCGATATCCCACAATTGCAGAATAGTTGTCATTATTTAATACTTATCTAATCAAAGAAAATATTTCATTTCAGCATATCCTGCAGTGCAACAATATAACAGACTCTGTTTATGTAATCTCGACTAGAAGCAACATGCGCTTCATAATATTCAACAAATATTCTGTGCAAAATTTGTTGTCTAACTGGTCCACTAAAATGATCAACACATTTAACGTACTGTTCTATAATTCAAACGAACTAGTTATTAATCTAAGTACATTATTATACTATTAATATAATATGCTACTTATTGGGATACAATTTAGTCTTATTCTTGTTCCTGATCAGTTTTGCCTCATTAAATCATTAAAGTAATGTCCAGTTACAAAGTCCGGCGAAGTCCAATGTAGACTTAAAGACTGGCAAAATGTAATACATCGCGATACTAATGAAACACAAAACAATGTTACTGTCATTATTCACTCCTTTCCAAGAAACTGAAGTATTAATTCATTCTGATCCACTTGACAGAACTGTAGAATTTTATGAATTAGAGCACAGAATATCGAAGAAGACAAAATAAATCCTTCTCTTGGGAAAATGTGCACTTATGACGTAATCTTAAAAATCTTCATCTCTCAGCGTATGAATTTATAGCAATTTGAATGGTATCTGGTTCCAAATGCTCTACTTTAAAAGGGGATTTAACTGGGCTTATCATATCTTAATCTTAAAGACTACCACGATTTGTTATTTGTCTCAAGCTTCTAATATTAGTTCCTTCCAATGCTTTTTTATTAGGTTATACCTGGGGATTCCCCTTGGTATTTCCATTTTGTAATGCACTAATTTAATTCTCATATCTGAGGATTTCGCAAAACAAATATAGCCATGTGATGATGTCATTGTAAACAAGGGATTTCCCAAAATGATCTCAAGGGAGCTAATGTTCTGATTACATGATAGGGTATGATCAAATTACCTACTCACCTGACAATAATTTGTTGATTTTAACCCCCTCGACACTACTGTTCATCTAACAGCAATTCTGATTGGTTGATAACTTGAAATGTTCATTTCAATTGCCAATTATGACTAGACTTTTAAACTATGTATGGTCAAGCTTGCATTCGCAGATGATCTTATTAATACACTCCTTGATTGGTTCAAAATTGGACACAATATTTATTTTGGCCAATCGGCTCAGGAGAAACGGCCAAAAAGAAGTACCGTAAAAACCCGTCTACAAGGAATAGTAGCGACTGTGATGATAGCATATTTCACGCTAGCGCCCTCCACAATATTATATCATTATTGAATTTGAGCAAATCATTTACCGACACAAGCAGGTATACAATGTATTATTTTATCTTTATTTCGCATCTCACGAGCATAGCTCACCTGGCAAGGCATAAGACTTTGGTTCTTTAGATCGGAAGATGGTGAGTTCGAGCCTCATCACGGTCACACAAACTTTTATAAACAAAATATTGTTCAAACTTTTCATTTATATTTTCTTGCATTTTCTAAAGACTCCTTTCGTGATCATTTTTATTTTCATATTTAGTTTAATTTATTCTATTGTTTTTCTTTTGTTTCTTTTCTTTGTCTTTTTTCTTGTTTTTTTCTTTTTTTTTCTTTGATTCATATAATATTGGCAGGATAAGGAGAGGAGTGTACTAAAGACCAATTCAGTGATATGCTCATACGGACGATCGTAAAAATCATCAAAATTCACCTTTGTCATTGTCATAGATGTGGTAACATAGCCTGCTAGTGGTTCAGCAGAAAACCGTGTGACACATAATATACATTTGGCTACATTTTATTATACGATAAATACGAATTTATTAAACATGGTAACAAATATTCTCTAGCAGATCGGTTATACGATGGAACTGGTAGGCATAGGCCTATTATAAATTCGGGATATTAAATATCTTCCTGACGAGACAGATCTGCGCATGTGGTCTTACTAGCCACAGACCGTCCGCTGGAATTAGTTGAACATGAACCATTCGCTATGGCTGTTGGTCGGACCTCTCATCTCTCCACATCGATTGTGACCTATAAACCCCGACATTGCCCTTATGAACTCACATCCTCCTGTTTTATTCCAATACGCTGGCGAAGTTACGTAATAATCGGATTAACTACCATAGCAATAGGTGAAAACAATTTTTGAATATACCGCGTTATACACTGATACGTTCAGGCGGTACCTCTTCATTGAACCATATCATGCTGCACCTGTAAGATTAGTATCTTTGAAAAGACCAGTATTGTATTCAATCTATGATTGCAGACATACACAGTACAGGTGATGAGTGTAACCTGCTTGTAGCGCAGCGCGATATGTTCAAAATTGTTTTCACCTATTGCTATGGTAATTAATCCGATTAATTACGCAACTTCACCAGCGTATAATGGCCGAATAAATTCTGACCATCACTTGGCTTGTTGGATTCGTCTATACTACAATTCGCTGTCGAAGTGACGTAATAATCGCAATAACTACCATCAAGCAGATTGCACTATTGTCTGTCCAATTAACTTAGACACCCAGTTTTTCTTACTTATTTGAAAAAATATCCACTTTCAAAGAAAGTCATGAAAGAAAAGTGTTAACATTCGCTGAGACCTAACGGGATAGTTGAGTTTCCAAAGCATTGAGTGAGAGTTTACCAGAATTTCTATTGAAATTGGAAGGTTTTTCACAACACTTTAAAAATAATCCGGTAGAAGTTGGGTACCACTATTTTGGAAGGTCTCATTATACAGATTTGTAGGTATTGTGATTTTGGATAGTGAATGGATGAATAGTAAATTAATTATACTCCTCACCAAAAACATTTTATAAAAATGAAAAATATAATTCAGTTCATATAATGCAGACAGTGTTTCTAATTGGCATATTTATTCTTAGTGTATTAACTCAGTGTCCCTCAACCAATTACAACAATTCGGCGCGGTATATGAATCTTGTTCTGTGCATGCTTTTGGCTTGGTCCAATTCCAAGACAATACAAATTGTATGCCCTATGAATGTTCTGATGTTATTGGTGAGGAGTATAATTCACAATACACTCCAGACGCATAGTAACTTGCCCTATCATTTGTTATAATGCATCAACTGTGACATCTTTTGAGTTATAGAGGTTGTGCATGAAATTATTGATTGGCTCCAAACAAAGGATTTGAACCAAAGGTCCTTCACCGAAATCATGGCACAGTGCAGTCCATTCAATCAAATATTGTCATCAACCTATTTGATCGTAGTGTATTTGTTATGCGTGTGAGACGACCTCTCGCGGTAGATTGCAAACATGCTTTTGTTGAATGCATTTGAGTAGACCGCCATTATTGTGAATTAGTAAAAGGATTACACCACATTTCGCCATAATATATTCTAGAAACGCTTGCTGTTAGAATAAGAAAAATTTTAATTGTAATTATTGCACAGGTCACGGCGACCCTGTGACCTTTCCGGAAAAAGCCGAGTGGCAGGTTTTTCAAATAAATATTTTCTGTGTAAAAACTGTACCATCAGATAGGTAATGGAATATATGAATATTAACTGTACATCTATCACAACAATTTTTGATAACAACTTGCGTCACAATTGATCTAGTATAGAAGGTAGATAATTTATTTAAATCTTATATACGCCATTTTTTTTTTGGAATTAAGTGAAAATTAATTCTGTAAAAACTGTATTTTTTTAATGTAATTTTCACATTAGACCCGACAAAAGATTACCGTTTTGTTGTTATGATAATCTAATCTTTTGATTTTGTAAATAAAATTAGGGGTCTAATGTGGATTTAGGATGCAAACTGGAACAATCCAATGCCTTGTCAAAATCATTTGCTTCAAAATGGATTTCGGATGCACTTCGTAATACAACTTCCGCCACTGCGGGAAACCACATGCACAGCAGAGCACATGGCCGATATCAAAATCGATTTTATGTATTGTGTATGTAGGCCTATTCATAGGACCCTCGTATTAATTGTCTCTATGCGCTTGAGAATTCAACAATATAAATAATGGTAGCTTTATTATAATACACATTAATGTTTTAAGCAGATAAAATTCCAAAATATGATGCAGTAATGAAGTTGCGATTTATTAATATTATATGTATAAATTTTCACGATGACACTATCAAGTTCTTCGTGGTCGAGCGGTCTAAGGCGCTGGACGTATGGTATACGTGATACTAGCCAAAGCGGTGAGCCGTGAGTTCGAACCCCGCCTCTGCCAAACTTTAAAAGAATTAAAATTAAAATTTTACTTTTTAAAAATTTCATATTGGGGAAATGTGACTGGGAGAATTTATGTATGGCGTGGAGTGGTGTGTAAAAGGATCAAAGAAAAAAGGGTGGCATCACTGATCAATATGCATGATTACAATGTTATGTTCAAACACCCCTTACTGTAAATAGATTATCCCATCAAAAGTTTCAAGTCATTAGGAATATTCGGCTGGACCCAGATATCTTGCTGTAAATCGGTCAAAATTGAATAAAAGTAGACAAGGATGAATATTTTTTCATCGCTTTACTAATAATTTCTGTTAGGTCTGACCGTGTTTAGCAACTTTTCTTTCATGACTTTTTGCCAAAGTAAAAACTTTTCGAAATATATCATAAAAACCGGGTGTCTAAGTTATTTGGACAGACAATAATCACCCGCGTATGTCACCAAACATAGATTGAATACCACTCTTTTCATAAATACTAATCTTACATGGCGAGTGCAACATAGGTTTTTATTGCAAAGACGAGGACAGACAAGTAGTTACAACACATCTGTCTAACCGTGGGTTTCGCTATTATTTAGAATAAATGCTTTTACTAGTTTCTATAAAACCACAAAATTACTAAAAAAACTATAAAAAAACTAAAAAAAAAAAAAAAAAAAAAAAACACCTAAAATTAAAAGTAGAAAGGTAGATTTGAAGAAAGATAAAAAGTACATGTCAAAAGTTTAAATTAAACGAGAATGAAAAAACGGAACCGGTGCCCGGACCATGCTCTCTTCAGCATGTCTTCAGTTCCAAAGTCTGACGCTGTATCAATTGAGCTATACGATCCTGATATACGAAACAGTCGTTATTATGTCAATACAATTGATTGGTGTTACAACATACTTAGATGGAATGCATAGCCACCCAGTGCCAGTATATATTTGCTCAAACTCCAAATACAAAAAGCAACCAATTTTATTGAGGGCGTTTCTTAGGTATATCCTTGTAGACGGGGTTTTACGGTAGTCCCTTGAAGAGTAAAAGTGTTAAATCAGTCAGCTCTATAGTTTAGATGTGTTGAATCTAAATATTGCTTTTATGTACCTAATCAATGCATTCTTATTAAGCAAATCCTTTCATTTCTATTTTTCTTTAACACAGGCCAGCGTCTACATCGCCCACGTCAACAGCACCCTGGATCCGTTCTGCTACGCCATTGCCAATCCATTGTTCAGACAGGCATTTATGCGTATACTGTGTTGCAGGCGACAAAAACCCGTTACATTGAGCACTTAGCAGTTGGTAACTATTAAGCAACATCAGATTTGACAAGAACCAGAACAGCAACAGCCGACAGTTGAACACGCTGAGCAGTCCGCAATTGAACTCAAGCAGCCAAAAACACAGGTAGCCGCCGATAAATGAACAACAATGGTAGACAGTTGAACATAAGTACCGATAAAATAATATTAGCACATGTAGCCGAGAAATGAACAAAATCAGCAGCCAAAAAGATTATCAAACGTATCCGATAAATAACCACAATGATCCGATGCATAAGCATCCAATAAATGTACACCAGTAACCATGGTAACTAAAGACAGGCAGCTGATAAATAAGCACAATCATCCAATTATCTATGCTCTAAAATGAACATAAGCACTCAATAATTGAACACCGCAGCCGACACTAAGTATCAGTATCCTCAGAAATGAGCACTCACATGTATCCGTTAGCGGAACACTAGCAATTAATACCACTAGTAGCCGTAGCCAATAAATGAGCTCTAGCATTGATTAATACAACCTAAAAGTCGATGAATGAAGACTAGTAGTAGATTGGTTCTATTTGGATATTCGCGATGCGTTCGGTGCGCCCGTAAAAGCGGGTAACCAACCTATGATTGTTAAATTGGGTACGCTGAATTTGAATCTGTTGTCTGTCAAGAGATGGCATTTAAAATAAAATGACCCACCAGAATCATAGAGGAAAAACATGGGACCTATAGTTAAGAAGTTATAAAGCATGTAAGGTCTAATGTCTATTTGCTCTCTTCTACGGGGGTCTATAAATTAAAGTGGGTCAAATGTTTGTAAAATTGTCTAGCTTGAGGGTTTCATTACAAGAATAGTTTGTACTATCTGCGATGTCTGGTTAATAGGACTGCATAGCGTTAAAACGTCAACAGATACCACAGGCATTTGTCTTTATTTATCTTATATCTTCTGAACTTTATATCGTGCAGTTAGTGTTATCCTAGCCGAGAAACTTCGATTAATTTTGGACCACTGTCAGTGACTGTACAACATGAATATTGACCTTGGAAGGCTCTTGGACACGTTGAGCCCCTAACTTCGTGACTATATGATCTTTGGGCAATGTTTGTGATCCTTAGGACCAGACCAATAATTTTACATGTTTGGAGTGATTTGGAGCATGTTTTAAAATGTGATCCCTGTATGATCCTATTTTCCCTTTTGTGGGTAACGGGGTTCAAATACAGCTTGGGAAACAACATATTTTAATTCAGCATACACGAAAAAATAAGTTGGCTACCTGCTTGTACGTAAACTTGCTAAACGCAGCTTAAAAGTAATAAGTACATATTTCCAAAATAGAACCAGTCTACATGTATTCGCCGATCGCACTGTCATCTCAAAACGCGTTCCTGCAAAGTGCGTGTTGCGTGTGCTTACACCTGTCAAACGCATGCTTTGAGTGCCATGTATGCTTTCCAAACGCATTCTGGCGCGTTGCTAGAAAAGCGAGAAAAACATAATGTTCCTTTTGCAGTGGCGGCCCCGGGGGAGGGGGGGGGGGGTGATTTTGGCAAAATCAACCAATTTTGAGCAAAATTGTCGCAAAAAGTTGAAATTTTCGTAACTTTGGGTTTTACTGGGGGAGAGGGGCAACAGGGGTGCAAGAATTCTGACTGGAGGCCCATGCCCCCTGCCGCCGCCACTGCCCTTTTGCGCATGCGTTTGCAGGGAGAACCGCGTTTTGGTAGCAAGGTTGCGAATCCGTGAAATGGTAAATAATAGGTGATTTGCAGTAGCAAAATAGAATTACAAAAGTCCGAGTTCTTTCAGAATATGTTTGTTTTATCTTGATGAAATCATTACCCGTTGTGAATAAAGGCCTTTAAATACAGACATGAACATTATATTATACCGTAATGATTCGCCTAATGGCGCATATTGGTCTAGGGTAGATTTTACACGTACAAAAAGGAGAGCTCCCTCATCTCGAAATCCCAACAACAATTAAGGTATGTTTTAAAGCTTTTTTACGCCAGGCACTTTAAGTTTGTGCCTTAAATTCCAATTATGTCAAGGGAGCCCATGTGCGCCATTAGGCGAATTTTAACGGTATTTACAAAAGGTCTATATGGCACTAGATGTATATAATTTCACAAACAGGGTTTGGTAACTTTGTAATTTTTGTATATTTATGTACATTTATCACATTTTTGAATTCTGACATATATATAGTTGGCGAGATATAGTAGTAAAGTGGTATCACTTCCTCATTTTCACCTCACGCCAGATAAGACTTAATAGTTAGTGCTCTAGCTCTGTGATAACGATTTAAGGAAAATATTACGAATGTACATACTTTTTCTTTTCCCCGTCAAAGTTTGTTTACAACGGTCGTACGGAACAAACACTAACGATATTCTCTCACATAAACAGCATAGCAATCGTCTGTATCGAGCTATTCCAGATGAAATACAATAATTATTGGAGGAAATGATAAAACTTTGTGGCAAAATAGCGACCATAGACTAATACAGACTATTCACTAACAGTCAAAGTCCCTGTGCTTTGTATGCTGCGAATTCTCGCATATTCATGAGGGCCGATCGTTCGATCGTGTGCGTATGAAAATCACGTATACGCGATAGAGCGTTGCGTGTCTTCGCGTTTACGCAAAAGACCGTAAAAATACGCGATATGTGTGTAGCACATTCGTCTGTCGCACCTCATGGAACGATCGGACCTCATTATCGGGTGATGCTGGGATTTTGGTTGTTTGTGGTTATTCTGCAGGCCTATCTCTTTAGTCCATGCAAGCGACATATCCAAACAGGATACCACGTAACAGCATTGCTTTGAGCCATATATTACCATTCGATGTTAACCACTGTAAATTATTACGATTGTACACATTATTTTGATTTTAATTAAGAATTACCGAAAAATATGACGAAGAATATTATTGTATTAGAAATACATATCCGGTCGTACCCAGCAGTGTCTTAAAAATGGTGCAATTGATAGAGATTCGTCATCACGTCTTTTTAACGACACTATGATTAAGGGACCGTTCACAAACACTTGTTAGGGGCCTGATGCAAAAAGGGGCCCTCAAAAGTTTTGACCCTCCTAAGGGGGGGCTGAAAAAGGACCACACATTTTCCTGGGAGAATTGAGTTCGCGACCGTACGTGTATAGTATAATCCATTCATTTAACCTTGGTAAGCCCAGAGTAGAGATTGGAACGTTCCATTGAACTTTTTTTTGGGTGGGTGCGGCGTGCCGCACCCACCCTGTATTCTCTGACTATTGACCTACTTTTTCACATGCCGCAGTGTTGAGAAAATATTCGTGCCGGTTATATCCCAAACACCCACAGAGGTGAAAGTTTACGGCGAGTTTTGTAATTATTACTTGATTTTGATATGTAAGTAATACGATAAAGTCGTCATAGGCAGTAATGTGTTTGTATTAAAAGAAATAACAAAAATAATTATTTAAGTAATAGAAATACTATTTGGAAATTGCAGCAAGATTTGCAGATGTTTTTATTTGAACAGTACCAGTTCACCAGTTTTGCTAGTTTTCCTAATCTTTGGGCTAAATTAATAGCATCGTGAAGGTCATATATATCATTTTATACTGACAGCTTAAAAAGGAATTACTATCAAACCCACAAATTTATCTAATTACCCCCTGCTGATGCCCAATTATAGAGCTATCAAAATGGTGTAAAAATATCCCATAATACCATTATTACATAACAATTTTCTATCTTTTGGCTTGTCTACTGTGCTTTATCATTGGGGTGCCCTAGTCTAGCCTGGAGTGAATTTGGCTGAAGGGGATAATTACATTTGTACTAGTAATTGGTCCTGGATAAACATCCCTTTTTCATAGAGCAAGAGGACTATACTTAAATACAGCTTGTATGTGCATTGTGTTCAGTGTGTACATAGGCTATTTACTTTTCAAATCTTGTGACAAATAGTGCTTGTATAAGGTATTATAGACAAATTATTGCATGTGCACCAGTAGAAATATGAATGAATATTTTATTCCCTGGATTATTTTTGTTGGGACAAAATAATGATATAGTTCGACGCTTTGAAATAAAGTTATGTTAATCATAATAAAGTTACAAAGTTAAAAAATAATATCGAAATATTGTAAAATCAAACATTTCCCCTCATAAGTTGCAATACAACATATTGAGGAAATTGATATGACAGATTTTTAAACTTTGATATGGAAAGATACCCCAGCCCTGTTGTCTCACCAGAGAAGATGAGCAGAAGTCTTTCTATCTGATGATAAAAAAAAACTCTAGGTATGATTACGAAAATGTTTTAAATAACTATTATCTACAAAAGTTTTATAACCATGTTTTATATAAAATGTTAACATAAAACGTCTTGTGTTATGACGTGAAGGGTTAATATAAAAACAGGGAAAATCTGTTCCAACTGACCAGCAGAGAACAAAGGATAAGCAATAGATCAAATTAAAATCAGCGAAAATATGACACAACCTCCAATGGGGAATAACAAACGTATAAACGTATAAAGTTAAAAACTCTTTTAACTTTGTTTTATACGTTTTGTGTTATTCCCTATTGGAAATCGATGTTGTGTCATATTTCCCTGTTTTTAATTGTGAACTTGACTTACTCATTCTTTCATTTCTCTTGACAATTTTTCATTTGCCCACCCTATTCCTTTTAAAGGAATTTTTATTACGTATAAGGATATTTGTTCTAAATTGTAGGTAATTAGCCCTATTTTAGAATACTGTATGTATTTCGTAACGTGATTTATTTGTCATTTAAATTGATATTATCAATAGAACTAAATACATCGCATAATAAGTCAAAATATATTCATCAAATTGAAATAGCAAAAAGAAACCATGTGTTTGGTGTTCTGCAAATTTTGATGCATATATGAAGAGCTTATTTCCAAACTGTGCACAACCACATATTTCTCATTTACTTGTGTTGACAAGTTTGACATTAGCAACATCAGTAGCAACATTAGTACCATCAACAAGCCATTATTTACCATAATAATGCTGCATATATGCCGACTATTGTTCTCATTTGGGAACCAAAGGCCTTACACAGTATTGTTACTGTGCATCCATCCACTGTTTGCTTTGTAATGGTGCATCCAACTGAAATTATAATACATATAGCATCAAAACTCATTGCAATATCGCACATATAAATCAGAAACATGTGTTTGTGGACTAAACACGGTTTGGAAATAAGCTCTTCATATGTTGCCATGGTGTCCCTTTGAATGATTAAGATGAGATTCCAAAGCTGCACTGAAAATTTATATCTGTTGCTAGAGTACCTGGTCGTCAATGGTCATCGCAGGTCATTCTTGACCAGTCATGTAGAGAATGTAATGCTACACTGACTTCAGTATCTTTTTAGTGCACCTTTGAATCTTCATGCAAGGAGTCCCTATGGCTGCAAATTTTGAGCTATCTAGGCAAATGAGGTATCAGAATTCAAATCTCTTTTGCTATTTCAGTTTTAGATTTGAGTTATTGTCTCATAAGGGACCGTTCACAAACACAAACACAAAGGGGGGCCTGAGGCAAAAAGATTTCATCGCGAAAAATTTTCGGGGCCCCCCTTTACAGACCTCCAAAATTTCAGGGCCTCCTATTTGACATGAAAAAGCATATAAACTTAATTTTTTCATGAAAATTTGTGGTCATTTTTTTCAGGGCCCCCCTTAGGAGGATCAAACATTTTCAGGGCCCCCTTTTTTGTGAACGGTCCCTAAGGGATTAATTACTTTGATGTGTTAATTATTATTGATTCATATCTAATCATAAATGTTGTAAAGGCCACTAATACACGCACCTGTTACAAACTTAACTCATTTAATAAAGTTTACATGAGAAAGTGAAATCATGATTGTCTATTTACTTATACCCACTTCATCTCGCTCGATAAACTTCGGGATACTCGAATTAAGAAAAATAAGCGGTTAAGGCCCGGTCACACTATGACGAATAGGGGTGAACGACAAGCGACGTTAAGCTGCGAATTGCAATTTTGAATTTACCGTCACTCACCGTGTGCTGCCGTTAGTTGTCGCTGACGAATCCGTTAGCCATAGGCGTAGATCCCGGGGGGATGGGGATTTATCCCCAATATTTTGCAAGGGGATGGTCCATACAATCATCCCCCAATGTTGACGCCTGATAATGGTTTTCTGATCAAATTAACCTCATATTTGCTCATTTTAGCCCCCAAAATACAATTTTTCAGTTTAGCTTCAAAATAGCAAAATTTCGACAGCGCTTCGCGCGCATTTGTAACATAAACTTATTATGTCGCAAAAAGGTGCTGGATTGACTATACTTCGAGAATTTTTTTCAAACTCCATCCCCCCAATGTCAAAAAGAAATCTACGCCACTGCGTTAGCGACCGCAGACGGCCGCAATTATTCGTCGCGTTCGTCGGCAACATGTTGAAAATTTTGTGACGGCAAAAGAATCAGTTGTGATTCCGTTCAGATTTCGTTGGAGACCGCAACCCTCATTTCTTTGACGTTTCCATACCGTGCGAAGCCGTGTCTAGTCGTTTTGAGGTCGTCACAATTTCGTTGGTAGTCGTTGGTAAACGTCACTTCGATTTCAATAGACTACCCGGCACGATGCAATTTTAAAGTTCATATAAAAAGAAAATAATATCAATAATAATCAAAAATATTAATATTTCTGATTATTATTGATATTGTTATTGATATTGATGATAATATTTTTGATCATTATTGATATATTGATATTGATATAATAGTTTGGATTATTATTAATATTGATTTTCATATTTTGATTCCTATTGATATTTATATTAATTTTTTTAAATTATTTTGATATGTGTAATATTTTTTATTATTATTGATATTGATATTAATATCTTTGATTATAATAGGCCTAATTGATATTGATGTTAATATTTTTGATTATTGTTGATATAGATATTAAAAGTTTAGATTATTATTTATATTGATTTTACTATTTTTGATTATTATTGATATTTATATTGGGTTTTTTTATATTATTATTGATATGTGTAATATTTTTGATTATTATTGATAAAGATATTAACAGTTTTGATTATTATTGATATGTGTAATATTTTTGAATATTATTGATATGTGTAATATTTTTGATTATTATTGATATCGATATTAATATTTTTGATTATTATTGATATAGATATTAATAGTTTAGATTATTATTGATATTGCTTTTACTATTTTTGATTATTAGTGATATTTATATAATTTATTATTATTATTATTATTATTGATATGTGTAATATTTTTGATTACTATTGATATTGATGTTGATATTTTTGATTATTATTGAAATAGATATTAATAGTTTGGATTATTATTGATATTGATTTTACTATTTTTGTTTATTATTGATATGTGTAATATTTTTGATTATTATTGATATTGATGTTAATAATCCTGATTATTATTGATATAGATATTAATAGTTTGGATTATTATTGATATTGATTTTACTATTTTTGTTTATTATTGATATTGATGTTAATAATCCTGATTATTATTGATATAGATATTAATAGTTTGGATTATTATTGATATTGATTTTACTATTTTTGATTATTGTTGATATTGATGTTAATATTTTTGATTATTATTGATATTGATATTTTTGAGTGGATGATCAGAACGTTGTGAAGAGTGGGAACGCCAAAGGGGACTATACGACCCGCACACACACAGGCTTTGATGTCGGCTGCTGAGTCACGTCATCATCACCGCAATCCACCGTCAGCTGCCGTTCCTTGCCGCAAGCAAATCCGCTGCCAGCCGTTTGACCTCGTTGCTTGTTGTCGGGCTCCGTCGAGACTTCGTCACTCATCGCCCAGACAACGTCCGGATTCGGTCGCTAGTCTCCGTTTCCTGCCGCAGCCTTTCGTCCCTTGCCGTCGTGTTGTCGCTGAAGGTCGTTCCCACTCGTCACCGAATCTTGTTTTTCCTCTTTTTGTCGTCGCTTTGCCGTCAACATTTTGTGATTTTCACGTTCGTCACCTTTCGTTGCTTATCGTCCGTCATAGTGTGACCCTGCCTTTAACTCACAACTCACCACAAATTGCAACAGACCCCATTTAATCACCGTTTATTTCAGAAAAGCATACTTGATAACACATCAAAAGTCTCTGAAAATTCAAGTAGTGGAAAAAAGCTTAATTTACATCATATAAAATGGCTGCTTATGTAATGAGTGAATTTCAAAGTTGGTCAAATCTTCAAAAAACAACCCCAACCCCCCCAAAAAAACAACACACCAATGTATAATTGAATACATGAATACAAAAGCCACCTAAGTCCATGCGAAGTTATTTTGAGAGAAAAACCCGTGTATCATTTTAATTCCTTCAGTTAGATTTACCTGGTCAATATGGTAAGTTTTACGTGCAAATGAGTGGATTAACCTGTATTAGGTATGACGATTAGCATTTCAGGGACTTCGTGGGGTTCATTTTAAATTTTGGACTTAGGTGGTTTTTGAATCATATACAAAGACAACAATGTTAGAATGAGATTACCACTAGTAAGATAATACAAAATAAAGCACACAGGTATGTATAATGTTGATAAGCATTCTGCCATGTAATATAAACCACACACTTTCCTTTATTAAACCCATTTTTTGTTCAAAAGTCATTCTCTAGCAATGAATGTGTTACAAGTGGACTTTTATACATACTGGATTTCAATCAATGTGTTACAAGACTCAAATCATGGAATTGGGTGATTCTTTCATACATGCTATTTTTCACATGCCCAATAGACACAGAGAATGAATTTGAGTTGTTCTTTCATGCATATGACAGGCCTATGTATAGCAACAATTTCCCATGCTTAACTAAATTTGGCCAAAGTATGGACTTAGGTGGCTTTTATATTCATATATTCAATTGCTCTCATTATAAGGATTCGGAAAAAGTAGTTGAGGCGTCTCCGACACACAGTTCTCGAGTTGTAGGCAAAAAGGTCAAGGTAAAATGTTGGGGTCCACAGGCGTCAACAGTTGAAATAGGCTAAAAGTTGAATCCAACTAGTCTAATATTGTTCCTTTGGTAAAAATGAATCAAAATGAGTAAAGTTTCATCTATTTTTGCTATGTTACCAAGGTAACAAACCATATGAGATATGACAAACTTTTTTTAATGTTCTTGCAAGTGAAGTAATCTGAGACCATTTTTGTCAAAATCAGATAATTTTTCAATTTTTCCCTGTGGAATTTAAATTTTGACATTTGACCTTTCCCCCTATAACTAATTGTATATAGGAGATAGGTCAAACTATACTTTTTCTCAATCCTTATGATTGGGATGGTTTTTAAAATAAGATTTGACCAAATTTCATCCCTGCATAAGCGGCCATTTTGAATTTATGCTAATTAGGCACTAATCCACTACTTGGAGTTTCCGGGGCTTTTTTAATGTTTTTGTGTGAGCTGTTGGGAGGTGTGAATGGATGTAAAATTGATTCTGTTGCAATTAGTGGTGGGTGATTTCACACTTTGACTGGCCTATTGGGCCATTCGATATGCACGCTGCAGGTATTATATCGTGAAACCGATCTGAAGTTGGAATAAAATATTTAATGAATAAAATTTATACCCATGCACATTAATTCAACGCTGCACATTATTTTTAGAATACTGTTTAACGTCGATTCAGTTCAGTTTTTATTTTCATCTCAACACACATACATATAAATAACATGATATAGAAAATAAACATTTTGTAATAAATTAGTAACAATGCAATGCCAAATAATATACAATTGAGATACCAATATTAAAACAAAATTAATAATATTTTAATAATGTGGTATGAGAGATGTGGATGCCACAGAAACGCAAAGCGTGTAAAGTTGTGGCACCCATTTGAAGGTTACAGACAAGTCTATAGCTTAAATACAATAATCGATATTTATAAGGATATAAATTCTATGAATGCCATAGACAGACAACATAAAGTCCGAAAAATCAATGAAGCATAAAATGCGAACTAAAGCAGCGCATGTAAATCCATCATGCAGGAGAAAGCACTTTAAACATCATCATGTAAATATCCATTGATGAGGTTTTGTTTGAATGTTTTTTTAAATACTGTAGGAGACGGGGTGAGTTTAAGGGATTGGTCAAGATCATTCCAGAGGAGAGCACCATGTGTTTTGATGGTGTTGCTAGCAAAAACCGTATTAAATAATTGGATGTGAAAGTCTTTAGAATGTCGGGTATCGTGTGTATGGATGTCGTCATTAGTAGTAAAGAAGTTGTCGTAGAGGTCATTTGGTAGCATTTTGTAATGAAATTTATGCATAAAAATTGCTGTTTGAAATTTGAATATGTCATGGATCTTAAGGGCATTTAATTGGTGGAAAAGTGGGTCAGTGTGGGCGAGCCACAAAGAATTTGTGCACGTCCTAACAACTCGTTTTTGTAGGAGAAAAATAGAATCCAGATTGGCGTTGTTTTTATCTGCCCAGACAATTGCACAGTAAGTTTTAATTTAAAAATAGGGAAGCACAAGTGTATTATATAAGGTTTGCAAAGAGGCCTCCGGTAGAAAAGGGCGGACTTTACGTATAATACCATTATATTTTGACACAATTTTAGTGATGTGTGTAGTGTGTGATTTCCAGCTGAGGTTATCATCAATAAGTAGGCCTAGAAATTTGGTAGTATGAACCAGATTTAATTCTGTATTATCTATTAGTACTTTTATATTGATTTCAGATTTATTATTGTATTTATTTTTAAAAAGCATATAATTAGTTTTTTTGATGTTTAGTGAAAGTTTATTTAATTTAAACCAATTTGATATTAAAATAAGCTCAGCATTAATGATTGATTCGAGGTGATGGTGATCTTCATGCGAAAAAAGTATGTTGGTATCATCTGCGAAAAGGATAAAATGTGGGATTTTGGAACACAGTGGAAGGTCATTAATATATAATAAGAAGAGGAGGGGACCAAGAATTGACCCCTGTGGAACTCCGCAGGTGATATTCGTGAGAGGGGAAACTGCTTCATTAAATACCACACATTGTTTCCTATCACTGAGATAATTTCGAATCCATGTATTGGCCAGACCTCTGATACCATAATGATCGAGTTTGTTCAAAAGGATGTTGTGGTTTAAGGTATCGAATGCCTTACTGAGGTCAAGAAAAATGCCTGCAACATGATGCTTTTTATCAAGGTTTTCTGCAATTTTGCAATAAAGCTCATTAATGGCCATATATGTGGATCTTTGTGGCCGGAAACCAAACTGATGAGGACTTAGAATATCATGAAGTGAAATAAAATTTAAAATACGATTATAAATAACTTTTTCAAGGAGTTTTGATATTGATGGTAGAATTGATATAGGCCTATAATTAGATAAATTGTGACAATCGTCTGCTTTAAAAATGGGTGTGACTTTAGCAATTTTTAGTTTTGAGGGTACAATACCGGATGATAAAGATGAATTGAAGATGTGGGTGAGAGGAATACTTATTTCGAAGATGATTGATTTTAGAAGATTGGAGCTTATTCCGTCTACACCAGAGCTATAGGTGTTGTTGATTTTGGAAGAGAGCTTGATAATTTCCTCAATTGATGTTGGAGAAAGGAAGAGGCTTTTTTTGTTTGAAAAGTCATTGAAGGTTGACGGGGAATTATTATCGGGTTCCGGAATTTTTTCTGCCAATAATGGTCCAATATTTGTGAAAAATTCATTAAATTTCAATGCAATGTCTTTATTATTAGTGACTTTATGACCGTTAACGGTATCAGTAAAGAAATCAGGAAATTTCGTTTTTTTATTCCTACCTAAGAGTTTATTTAGAGTTTGCCACATTTTTTTCATGTTATGACTGTGAAATTCAATTTCGGATGTGATGTGCAGTTTCTTTGAGGTACGAAGCAGTGAGTTTAAGTAGTTTCTATATTTATTATATTTCAATTTATTCTCCACAGTGGGCTTAGAGATATATTTTTTATAGAGTCTGTCTTCAGTTTTAATCGATTTTATTAGGCCACTTGTAATCCATGGTTTCCGAGGTGATTTTTCTTTAGATAATTTAGTTATTTTGATTGGACAATGAATATCAAACAAGGTGGTTAATTTGTTATTGAAATCATTGTAAGCACTTTCTGTGTCATTGTTGTTTGTAATGAATGACCAATCCACAAGTGCAAGGGCACTTTTAAAACCTCTGATGTTATCTGGTTTCATTTGACGTGACTTTTTAAATGATGTTTTCTTGGATGTGTTATGACGTGAATTCCTATTAAGGAGGGAAAATATTGGAAAGTGGTCGATTTAAATTGTATGTAGTATCAAGTCCATGAACTCAAGTTACAATGCACCGGTACATGTAGTCAATTTAACAAAGGTTGTGTACTATTGAAGTCAAATCTCTCCACCCCCACTTCTAGCCTGTCCTGGGAAATGTGGGGCTCTGGTGGGGATTTAAAACACTTTAAAAAAATTCATTGCAACTTTCACTTCAAATAGTATGATGAAACTGAACATTTCGCGCGCTTCCTGCGCATATGTCCCAGCAAAATCGGACCGGTAATTTTGTTTTCTTTGCCCCTCTTTGCTCCCTCCGCCGACAAAATGTCCAGACACGCAACTAGAAATTTACTCGAGAACTCTAGCTTCGAATTTGCACACGATAGTTGGGCCTTTATATTGAACATTTTTCATTTTTTTCCAACTAACATTTTACACAATAGTGTAAAAAGTATCCACCAAATGCCTGAGGGAGCACAGGCGTATAATTTAGTTTAAATCGTATTATATTTACACAACGTGTGTGCGTGAACTTGCGTGAAAACAATGAAGTAAAGATATCTAATAGGGGGTTTCAGAGTGTTAGTATGAAAAGATGGGGTGACACTCTAATGTCAAAAGCCCACACCATACTCCCAAAGTTGTGTCCACACGACGGTTTCGGCCACTGAAACTCGAGTAACCCTCTTCTCTGAAGTCATCGCTGACACAACTTACACTAAGCAAAATATACAAAGTGAGTGAATAGACAATGATAGATGTGCAAATTTCAATATAATCACACAATCACATATTTAACTAATCAGTACTATTGCAATGTTCTGGGCAGATGATTATATCTTCTTGTTTGCTTATCCTGCAAAAATCACTCTTCAGTGAAGGCCATTGTACAGGTGCATTTATATATCCTTGCGTATAAAATTCTCCAAACACTAATCCTTGCGCAGTTCTCCAAACACTTAACTCCTTGCGCCGTTCTCCAAACATTTAACTCCATGCGCAGAAGACAATCTCAAAAATTTTCTTTCACCAATCACCCCCTTTCTCCAGGAGAGAGGATTCTTTCTGCACTTCGCCACTTTATTGAAAGATGTGTTGTTTTATAACCCAGAATCCAGCAAGTCTTTCATACACTGGAGTATGGAGTATGCAAACCTAACTAATGTTGTTAAAGCAAAGCCATCAAGACCCCAAGCCACTATCTCTCAGAAATGTTGTCCAAGGACATACTTTCAACATACCTGAATGAAGTTGATGGTGGGGAAAATGTCTGACATTGGTTTTCAGGGGAGTCAAAATGTTAAAAAAATGTACAATTGGGGTTTTGCATGGGTAATATCTCAGCTAAAAGTATTCTAATAAGCTCAATATTGGATAAGAGTAATGTCCTACCAAAGGACTCTGACTGACTAAAAATGAACAGTAAAAGTATGTTTACTTTTGGAGTTCTAACTCCCCGAAGTTGGTCCTGGATGGACGAAGTTGCATTTTGAGGGCCCTATATCTTTTAAAGTATAGGAGTTACAATGATGCCAGATTTGAATTCTACACAATAATGTACCCCGGGATACATACTTTTTCACGTTGTAGGGGGGTTCTTTTATACATTTATGGACCTCCAAACATGGCCTTTCGAGTCGCGACACATTTTTTATGCTGACCCGGGCGCTGACCTCCCTAAATATCAAATTGATGCCACGGGAAAACGAAATGGAGTATGAAGCACAAATTTTCAGGATTTTACTTTCTCATCAATATCTACCATCACACAGAAAAAAAATTGAAGAGGTGCTGCGGTGCACATCCCTGGCTCTACAACGATTATTGTACACAAACAGTTCCATTCAATGATAATAACTTGTAATTTTTCGTGAAATTTTTCCTTGAACATAAAGTGTGCATTGACATGTCATAGCGCCATCTATACCATTATTTACGCTGATGTGACAGTGACTTCAAATCGCTAGTGTTCGCTCAAAGCGCTGGCGTACACACGCACGCGCTTACAGACACCGCATAGATTTTTATGTGAAACACCTGCTTCAACGCGTTGACGTCACTGCCACATCATGGTAAAAAAATGGTAGGCTATAGTACGCATCTGCTAGCGTACGTGCGTTTAAAATTTCCGAATTCGACGCCCTAATACGCAGGAGTTCCCATTTCCCAGGGGGCAAAGTAGAACCAAGATATTATCATCTCTCTTGACACAAAAACAAAATTTTCGACTTCTTCATGACAGGTGTGTGACTTACTGCAGTAAAACTTACGAAGCGTGCAAAACAAACACGCTACATGTATAATAGTGTAGGGAAGTGTGGCTCGGCACTCGAAGTGACGTATCTCTGAAAGTTGCTTTAGGATTTCTAATAATGGACTTTTGTAAGTTTATCCCTATTACCATATTAAATAACTATATTAGATTGGAATTTTCTGCTGCTGCTTCGTTTCCTAGTTTTTCAGCAGTAGTTTTGGTTACAATCCGCTAAAAAAAGGAAAAAAAAACCAAAAACACGCAGTGATATAAGTGCGCTACGCACAGGCACAACGCATAGACGTTGATCCACAAGCCTCAGCACACTTTACAAGTATATTTTATTATATAATCAAAGACAAAAATAAAAGCAATAGTTTGATGTCAGGACGAAATGTTACATGATTGGTTGATGTCCTGCATAGGGGTGGGGGGAGGTCGCTAGAGTATTTTATGTTGGGGAGGGGTCGATATAAATGTGAATGTATGAAAGGTTATAATTCGTCGCATCAGCGACGTACGACGTAGGAGGGTGTCTGAGGGGGATGTGCCCCCCTGTGAAGTTAGAAACATTTTGAAAATGGAAACTTCAATGGAGCCAGTTGGTGCCACTTTTTGACAATGTTTATGCTTATTTTCTGTCCATTATTTGCAACGCATTTACAACAGTACCTTTATTTATTGTCCTTAATTTAAGAACCGTCTTGCCTCATTTCCACTAAGATCAATGTTCGAATACCAGCCTTAGTAATTATAGTAAGTAGTAATTATAATAAGTAACCAATATTGGTCATTATAATATCGAAGCAATTTACTTATATTCACTTAATCGACTTTTTCTGCTCCTCTGTTGGTCTGGTTACAGCTCGCTCTACTGATCATACCTAACGATGCCTAACGAACGCGCTCAGTTTTTTCACGGCACTGGTTTTCATATTTCTGTACGTTTTTAGTAAGTGTCTGCAGAGTGTCTGTGATAAATATTTTAACACATGGGATCCGTGCCGACGAACATGTCTGCAGACCTTATTCTACCATCTATCGTGTCCTAATCGTATTGGACAATATAAGAAGAACGAACCTGTGTCGACTACTTGTTGAGTAGCATTCTTATAATTATGTTGAACAGGACCATTTTGTGATTTGCAGACCAGAACATAAATCAGTTCAATGAGAAGAAACTATTGAGAGTTTCTGAGAGATATAATCGATATTTATGCACCATCGAATAATATAACGGTCCAGGGATATATGAAGTATATAGTAATGGAATTGATGAAAAAGTGCATCGGAGAACATCTGAGAAAAGCATAAAGCGTTAAACTACAAGGACTCATTATCATCCTTTTTATAATTATATAGATCCTCTTGGTGAGATTTGGCGTCTGGACACCATTAAGAGGTGCATATACCATCTATCGTGTCTGTGTCATATGAGCATTTGACAATGATCCTGCTTGTAAATGTCAACGATACTTGCTGAGAAGCATTCTTGTGGAAAACGACCAAGCTTGCAATTTGCAGACCGGAACATAAGTCAGATCGATATACGAGAGACTATATATTAATTCTCTTCACGCGGGTGTCGACTGCAGACGACATGTTTCAAAATTTTTTTAAAAATTCAAAATTTGCAGAAATGTAAATTGTCATGACCATATTTGGAATCAGCATGAAAAATGCATTAAAATGAGTACAAACAAGCCCAGTATTGGTTCAGTAGTTCTTACGATGGCTCTTGATATTTTGAGAAAATATTTCAAAACTTGAATTTTTCCCGTTGAAGTGCATGGTTAGCACGCAGAGCAGAAGCTTCGGATAAAGGTGGAGAGATATAAAGAAGTGAAGCACTTGAAGTATTGATAATGATCACAGTACACGAGGGTAAACAACAAGGGACTCTCACAAAAGTTCGATTTTGATAAAGAGTATATGAGTTAATATTGAAAACGTATTCTCCAATCAAATTCAGTTAGCAGAACACGGACACATAATATTCAACATGGCTGTTTCAAGCATTTTACATTTGATTCTCAAATTGTTCATCATCATTTTAGTCAATTTAATACTCAACAGTATAGTTCAGTATGGATTGATAACATCAGCACAGACCGCTTCAGGTGTATATTCGTACTTTAGTAATTTAAATGAAAGCCCGGTCTCTGTCACAGGTATGGATTATTTCAATGAAATTGATTATTTAGCGAACGAGGCTGAACATTTGAATCTATGCTCTGTTAACGTCAGTGAAGGTGCGACTCTCATCAGAGGAAGTATCGACCAATCTTGCAGCCATCAAGCAACATCACTTCAAGGAGCTAATATCGAATTGCAGATAAATGGACCGGTAGTGATTGACTCTCCTACATATCTGTACATTGAACGAATTGGGGACCTTGATAACTGCTCAAATAAGTATGTAGGTTTTAATGATCTTTCTCAGCAGTGTAATGCTATTATAACTGAAAATAATGTCACAATAACACTGCAAGGTGCTTTCAGTGTGTCCTTCAATGACAGAACAACAGATGGTACAATGCAGCAATGTCCAGAAGTTGATCAAGGTAATACGGATATTAAAGTAAGTCGGAGTTCTACCTGTAAGTATGTACAAGGGTACGGAAATAAACTAACATGTAGTAAGAATGATCGTAGCTGTACAATTTGGCTCCAGACTACCAATTGTGCTGCAATACTTGGTCCCAGAGAAGTTACCTATCAGTGTCATGACCATGATGTGTCTCAGAACACCAAAGATTTAATTGTATATCCTATAGACATAGACCATTTATATTTAAAATACAATAACTTAGTAGAAATAAGGGACACAAGTTTTCATGGTTTAGAACGTATTCAGACACTCAATTTAGCTTTCAATCACCTAACCAAGTTAGCATCGGGAACCTTTCATGGCTTGAGGAATCTAGCAGTACTGGACCTCTACAACAATATGCTGAGCACTTTCCCAGAGGGGATATTTCAAAGTTTATTTTCTTTGAAACGTTTTTTACTGGGATCAAATCAGATAACCGAATTAAATGCAGGATGGTTTCAAGACTTGAGTAAGGTAACTGAGCTATATCTTGGTGGCAATATTTTGAGAGTTTTACCAGAAGAAATATTTCAGAATTTTACCAATTTGGTCCTTTTAGACATTAGTTCTAATCAGATAACCCAATTGTACCCACTGTTGTTACAAGGCTTGAGTAAGGTAAACCAGCTATATCTTTATGACAATATGTTAAATGATTTACCAGAGAGTATTTTTCAGGAGTTGATCAATTTGGACCAATTGATCCTTGGTTTTAATCAAATAAAAATGTTGAATGCGGGATGGTTTCAAGGATTGAGTCAATTAGGTTTAACAGACTTGGGCCTTCGTGGTAATATGTTGGGTTCTTTATCAAAGGGCATATTTCAGAATCTGACTGAATTATTCGTTTTAGACCTTGGTTCCAATCGAATTAGTCAACTAATTTCGGGAGTGTTTCAAAGTTTGAAAAAGCTAAATGATCTGTATCTTAATGGCAATATGTTGAGAACTTTAAAAGAGGGAATATTTCAGGACTTGACCAATTTGGAACTTTTGGACCTTGGTTCTAATCAGATAACACGATTGAATACAGGAGTGTTTCCAATCTCAATGCGTAACCTGTACGTTGACGGCAATAAGTTGATTACTGTACCCGAGGAGATTTTTCAGGACTTGCGTTTGTATAAGTTAGACCTCAGTCATAATCAAATCGTACAATTGGATCTGAGAAAATTAGATTTAGAAGAGATCTCACATCTGTACTTGTTTAATACTATGATAGAAGAAGTGCTTCTGCCAGAAAATGCGATTCAAAAGTGGAAACATTTGAGTCGGTTTTCATTTTATTTCAATGAGCTCCCTGGTGATAATAGATCACTGCATTGGAACATATTGAATAAATTAAACAGTGTAAGTTATCTTGAGTTTGGAATTAATAATGTGAATTTGCTACCAAGAATATTAAACAATAGGTACATGCAGTATATGAATTCACTTGCACTTACCCATATGAATCAATTAGTAGCTTTAAATCCAGGACTTTTTCGTGATTTTCGTAACTTGTTTGAACTCAATATTTCGAAGAACAGTTTGATGGAATTAAACAATGGTGTCTTTGACGGTTTGTTCAATTTAGAGTTTCTATATGCAGAGTACAACCAATTGACAACTTTAGATAAGGGCGTATTTCAGGGCGTACAGAAAATACGAAGTGTGTACCTCAGCAATAACCATTTAACACAGTTAGACACAGGCATTTACCAGGATACAGTCAACCTTTTGTTCGTTGATTTGACTAGTAATAGAATACATGAAATATCAAGTGATGAGATTCTAACTCATTCATTTGCTTTAGATTTGTTCAATAATCCGTTGACATGGATTCGTCGTGATAGCTTTTCTTCCATGCCAAAGTTTTCACATATAAGTGTTAGTCAGCATGAGGTATGTGAGTGTTATGTTCCCAGTGATATTATTTGTTCTGCAAGGGATGCGAGATCACCGTATCTTACATGCGATCGGTTGCTTTCTGATAAGGCATTGGTTGTTCTTATGTGGCTTATTGCTTTGAATGCTTTTTGTGGAAACAGTTTTGTTTTGTTCTGGAGGAATAGAGGGACCACAGCAAATAAAGTTAATTCTTTGTTGTTGAGCAATCTTGCAATGTCGGATTTTTTGATGGGTCTCTATATGTTAAGCATTGCATCTGCTGATATCTACTTTGGGAACCATTTTCCAATGCAATCGGAAACTTGGAGATCTGGTGTAACTTGCAGGATTGCTGGGGCTTTGTCAATAACAGCCAGTGAAGCCTCTGTGTTTTTTGTGACTCTTATTAGCATAGACAGGTTTATATGCATCAGATTTCCTTATTCCACTAGCAAGATTACGGAAAAGTCGGTTATCACCCTAACAATTCTGACTTGGATGATTTCACTTGCTTTAAGCATAGTTCCATCTGTCTTAGCTGGAACGAATTTCAAATTTTATGATAACTCGCACGTGTGTATAGGCCTTCCACTTGCTTTGACTAAAAGATACACCACGGTATCTCACTTTGTAAATAGCGATGAAGTTCCATCGTTTTGGACTGCACGTAAAAATCTTGGACTTGCTCCCGGTTATATTATAGGAATGACTGAATTTGATTCTCTGGCGGAAGGATTGTACTTCTCAACCGCAGTTTTCCTGGGTTTGAATTGTGCGTGTTATCTTGTGATACTTGGTTGCTATATTGAGATAGTGAGAGCTGTTAGAAAATCTGCTAAGCCTGCAGGCCTTCCTCATGATGACATGGATGAACAAATTAAGCTCACCATAAAAGTAACGGCTATAGTTGCCACAGATTTCTTCTGTTGGTTTCCAATCATAGTTCTTGGAATCTTGGTACAAACAAAGGTGATTATTCTACCCCCTTCTGTTTATGCTTGGTGTGTGACCTTTGTTCTGCCTATTAATTCTGCTATTAATCCATATTTGTATACTATTGGAGAAGTTATTTCTAACTATAGAAAAAAATACACAGAAAACAAAGTAATTCCAATCAGCTTAAAGCCATCCGCTTCTCATAACACACCAACTGTTCAGCAATCAGAACGTAGTAGGGCCAGAACTGTTAGTGGTTCTGTCGCATCAGAGACCCAAAATGTCATTACCTCACCTGTGTAAAAACACGCAAAGCCATTAATGATGACAGAAATAAGGACAAAATATTAAAGAAAGTCAGGGTTTGAAGGAAGGACAGAAACAAAGAAAAACGAAAGACTATTATCATTGTTCAAAATGCACAAATTTGTTTTGTATGTGGCAGTTAAATTGAGTATTTTTGCATAACATTTGATAATCTTTATTGTATGTATAAACAGAGCATTAATTCATGTATTTTGATTATAACATGACTGTGTGTATAAACGAAAAGAACGAAGAAGACCATATTGTTAAATATACATAATGTTATCTATTAGAATTAAAAGTATTTCTAATATATTCTAGTTTAGTATAATAATAAATCATGAAATAATTTGCATGTTAGCACATGTTACTAGAGTGTCTATAAAACATTAAAAATAAAGAGGAAAAAGCACCTTTGAAAGATGCGTAATAATATTTAGGAAATAGCGCTTTATCAATATGTGTATTACACTAAATGTTGACAGTTGAATTGTACGTTAACATGGTTAATACAATGAAAATTTGTAACAAAATTGTTCATTCATACACCCTTAGAACCACATAGCCAATCAGAAAACCCGTTGAAAAAATACTCGGAATAATTTTCAATTCCACTCCCCCGGAAAATGGAAATTTCTTAAAAACAACCTTTAAAGGCCTATACTTATACTTATATGTATACGTATAGCGATTACCATTATGTGTAATATAGATATGTGGAAATGGCAGCCTTCATATTTTCTAATGTGCAATCGATCAGCAAGAGCATTAATTTTTTTCAAATGAAGCGCTTAAAGTCAGGTGGGTGGTAAAGATGATTGCATCAACAGCTAAAGCCTCCTTTATAGACTTCATACCCACACAAGCACACATTTGGGATACGTAGGAACAATGGTACCACTTTGCACATGACTGTCCTTACATATGACTGTATTGTGGTCACTTATTGATACTCGCATGTTGTGTAGAGCGTTAATATGATGCCGAATCATTGACCAATTTAATGGCGGAAACCCTTTGTTCGAAACAATGGTACCGCTTTTATGAATAGCCTGTCGCAACTTCTAATCGGCATCAAACGAACAAAGCATTATATAATCTATTGCGACTCTATTTCTATTAAAAGCTCTTTGTTTATACCAGTGTCAATGTACTCGTGTTTTTATACCAAGTGTCAATTTACTCGTATTTCTTATGCAATGTTTATTGATTTGTTTTTAATATTTGTGTCAACAGTTGGCTTCGACTATATTTATAAATACGTATTTTATAAGTATGCACGTGACCACCTCCGCACTGTCATAACAGTTTGTAGACACTAAGTCTTGAAGTAACAATCTATATACATAGCGTGGTGTTCCTGTACTCAAAAGGCGGTAAACAACAGGAGACTATAATGTGCAGCTAAATTGTCTATTTTGTTCAACTTAATGATTACATTGTAAACGATTCCGTCGATAAATATTCTGTCATAGGCAAATACTTTCAAAATGTTGTTTTGATAACATAATTACAAATGCGGAATCTCCCATGTGTAATAGTTTTGCTATTCAATTAATACTTAAATTTGATGATATTTATTCTATCCTAATTCCTATGCATGTCAATGCCATTAGGATTTGGTCACGCTTGCTGGTCTTGGTAAATCGTGCCCATGGGTCACGTGCGTATCTATAAATTAGGGGTTCATTCATATATTTTCATGACTAAACGGTTGTTTATACCCAATCACATTTTGTGATTCTTCTTTCATCAAAATAATAACAAAAAATTACAAGTAACATTTTTTTTAAAAACATGATTTTCCTTCATTTTCCCTACCCGGTGATCTCACATCCGGGACACCGGCCATAAATGCTGTTTATGCCCGGCTCTCGACCAATCACGCGCGCTGTTATGTATGAATACGTATTTATAAATATATTCGAAAGTAGCTTTTCAATATGTATTTTAAGTGGAATAGCCCAATTTATACTCTGATACAGCAAAGTGTGAAATATAAATTATTTCGTGTTGAAAGTGTTGGCAGTGTTTGATAATTATTGTATAATATAATACGATGTTGAAAACAGAACAATATTGTTCAGAGTAAATATACTGTCTAAATTGCAAATGAAACGAAGAGGTAGCACGAGAGGAAGAGGAAATTCAAATTATCGAATGCGTATTTAAAATATGGAAAATATAAAGTGATAGACACTGGTATTGTATATTCAAAATGAAGTAAATTAATTTATATATAATAGCCAGTGTGCGTCTTAAAATGGTATGTTTGAATCTTGCACATTGTATCATTTTTTCACGAAAGTTGCTCTCAAAAGGGAAAGAAATATGGAAAATGTAATGAGATGCAATTGGAAAAAACATAATACATGTATGTATACTATTAAACAGATATATATATATATGAAATACAGAAGGCTTTGCTAATTGCTGTCTGCTATAAGTCAAAAGAGTACCAGTGGAGTGCTAATTATATGCACAATCCTACCAGAAAAATCAAAACATGTTTTTACATGTGAAAATTTCAAAGAAAAATATTTGGTAAAATCATGGAAAAAAACCTGTTGAATTCTGCTCCTTGAAGATGAATTTTTAGCAATAGGTAAAGTGACATCATAGAGGTATTTTAATTGTATCCAAAAGTTGTAGAAACATTAGGAATGAAGTTAAACAGTCAAATTAAGAAAGAAATTAATTTACATTTATCAAAAATGGTAAAAAAAATGAAAAAGTTGATTTAAATCAGGGATTAAAAAAAATCAAGTAATTTAAATTGCGATTAATATCAATGATTTAAATCAGCGTGATTTAAATCAAACAACCCAGAGAACAATGGAAGAAAGAACGAAAACGTATATAAATATGCATAATTATGTTATACATCAAATATTACATGTAATTTTAATTACATTAATTTAATTACATTAAAATAATTAAGTTAAATACAGATATAAATTTAAAAGTTTTTATCGTTGAATTGTGTGCATTTATTTAGAAACAGAACAATATTGTGAAGTGTAATGTATTATTGTCAAGAATGGGAAAGAAAGAATGAAGGAAAAAAAAAACAAGGACTGAACTCGTCTCGTTCCGGACCGGTTTTTAATGGGCTCGGAATTGCGATTTCTGTTACAGATGTTTTGTTCAAATTTAATTAAGAATGACTGCGTGCTGTACGATAATGGCTATCGCCCTGGCATTTTGTGCCAAATGAGGGTATCATTATACGGGAGCAATTAACGTCAAGGCTGACAAATATGCGGTAAGTTGCTTAAAAATATTGACAGCATCCCAGCAAACACAAAACGTTTTAATGTCGGGTTATATAAAGTTATAAAACGTTTTCATAACATTCAAAAATATTTTGTGACAGCTTCCTGCAAATATTCTAACATAATGTTATTTAAGTGTTGACAAAATATTTGGCAAAAAATGTTTGAACAAAATATTTTATAATAACATTTTGTAAACATTTAACAATTATTTTTGTAGTGTGTTTTCATACATAACGTTTTAAGCCGTTTTCATGACCATAAATATGACCCGACACTTAATGTTATTAAAACGTTTTTATCACAACCAATAACCCAAAACATAACCTGTTTAAAACGCTTTGTGTTTGCTGGGATGATAGAGATTTCCATATTAAAAGATGAAACATAATAGTATACCAGCGGAGAGATTTTAGGTTACATTTTTTTGCAACGTTGCGCAACTTAGTGGCACGTTTGCACAACTGCCCGAAAATTTCATTTTGATCAACGTTTTCTTTTTTTATATTTCACAGTATTTTCAACATGACGTAACTTAATTTTATCAATATAATGTGGGACCTATTTAGCCCAGGATATTGCCATAGAACGTGCAGAGAAGTAAAAGCAGTGCAAACGTATCCCTGAATATACTATCCGAATACACTGCACATCGGATCCACGTACCTACCTTTCCACTAAAGCTACTAAAAACAAAACCAACAAATTAAGCTAAATTAACACAAAGCAAACGTACAATAATGATGGATTTTCTTAATAACAAATCGCCTTTATTTCACGCCAAACCACATTAAACTACACAAACATTACCGACATTTATACTTCATCACTAAGCGACGAGCGATTGATATTTGACCAATGAGGTAGTGTGCTTTAAAAAAATCACATTGACTAGAAACCAATCGCTATCGCTCAGGGACGCAGTATAAGTTCAGTTGCAGTTGTATACGACAAAACAGTTCATGTTTGATACATCATACATACTTGCCTTGAAAATGTCGTGACACCATACATACATTTCTATTTTTGGTTAAAAAGTAATTCCCAAATCTTCTCTCAATTAATGTTTATCAAGATGATAAAAATATGATAAACTTTAATAACATTTTTTTGTATTTCGTTTTATTGCAAAGAACATACAAAATCAAAATCAGCATTATACCAATGCCGTTACTTAGGGAAACGTATGGATGGCGGATACCTTCAAAATACGCCTAAGAATACGCCTAAGAATACGCCTAACCTTAGACGTCTAAGATGCATTCTTAGGCGTCTAAGATGCAATCTTAGGCGTCTAAGATGCAATCTTAGGCGTCTAAAAATTTCGCGGTAGACGCCTAAGATTTTACACGCCTAAGATTTCTTACACGTCTAAGATTGATATTTTAGTGGTGGACGGTATCACCAATGTGATAGCTCGCCTAGTTCACAAAGCACCTTAGAAGACTTAAAAGTTCTAGCAGCTCATATTACAGATACCATGCGCAGTGATCGATCATAAATATCATCTTACTAGTCCCGTGACTTGAAATAAGTCTACGTCTCTAAGGGAACAACCCAGAAGTTCGATGAAGCCCTATAAACGAAAGTCCTTTCGTTAGAAGGCTAATCCCTCCCCCCTCCCCTCTATTAAACGTAAGTGTCAAATATCGAAAATTCCAACCCATATTCATTAGGCATATGGCCGTCGCTTTGGTCGATGGGGTTGTGGAGGGGTGCGACATTGCTAGGATATTGATCATGTGGAAGAAACAATAATTCCATTTATTTCGAAATATCTTTCTTCATAAAAATTAGGACTTGTTGGATTTTCAAATAAAAAAGAATCAAAGTGCGGTAGGCCTACAGCTGCTTTAAAAAAATGGACTTACAAGTTGCAGGTTGCGAGTACTGCACTCTATATTTAGTTGAAATCATTTTGAAGCAACCACTGTAAAATGTCAATATCGTAATTCAGAAAATACTCAAATTTTACAATGTATAAATTATATGAAATCCTTTAAAAAAAAAGGATCAACTTTGACCGATGTTTTAAGGGATCTAAAATGAGCGTTTATTGCGTTTCGACAGTATTTTTTGTGGGACATGAGAGCACCTCGGACCTATCGAATTGCATTCTGAATACGAAGCATGTCTTTCTGATATCAAATAATTTTAATTTTTGAAAATCACAATATAATACAAATTTTATGACAAATTATAAAAATTTGATATTTTTCAAATTTTGATATATAACAGTCCTCGAAGTAAATTATATAAATCTAATGATATATTCTTAAAGTGTATGTAGCAGGGAGGAAAAGCCGACGGTCAATTGAAAATTTTGACCTTTCATATTGAAGATATGGATTTTTTTCCCAAAAAGACCTAATTTTTTTTGGTGTTTTGGGAAAAAAAATCCATATCTTCAATACAAAAGGTCAAAATTTTCAATTGATCGTCGGCTTTTCATCCCACCTACATACACTTTAAGTATAAATCATCAGATTTATGAAGTTTACTTCAAGTACTGTTAAATATCAAAAATATCAATTTTTAATGATTTGCCATAAAATTTGTATTAAATTGCGAATTTCAAAAAAATCAAAATTATTTGATATCAGAATGACATTCTTCGTATTCAGAATGCAATTCGATATGTCTGATGTGCTCTGATGTCCCAAAATAAATACTGTCCAAACGTTCATACCCCAGCCCTTAACAAGGTACTTCTTTACAAACGTAATCGGACTTTTTGACCCCCTCCCTCCCTAACGAAAGGACTGTCGTTTATAGGGCTTCATCGAACTTTTGGGTTGTTCCCTAACACTCGAGGCTATCATGGTCATTGGTGTTTAATAAACACACACATGGTCTGACCACTGACTTCTACACAGTGGGTCTGACCATGCGGTCTGTCAGTCACACAAAGGAACACGTGAAGACCAGCAAACGTAGCGGGAAGCGAGCAGATTCTTGGACAACTACTTTGGAAAAAATATGAATGAATGAATGAATGAATGAATGAAAAAAGGAAGATATTAATATTTTAAAAAGGAGGATTAAAAATGGTGGAATTGAATTTATAAAAAAGGGGGAAATAAAAAAAATGGGGAATTAAATAAAAAGGAAAATTAAAAAAATTGGGGAATTAAATAAAAAAGGGGGAATTGGCGGAGATGGTACACCGTATTATATAGGCCTAAGTTTTGAATATTTTATTCATTATTATCAGGGAAGTGCCATTATAATCCGGCAGAATTATGGCTAATCGCCGCCCCATTTTTGTATCAGGTAGTAGATCAGTTTGACCAAATAGCACGACCGCCAACCATGCCAACACAGCCTGCAGCATCATCTACAGGGTCTGACCAACAACAACAGGCGCCAGTGAGAGCATCTCTACAGCGAGCGTCCGTCGTACGTTTTGATCAGATTTGCGATACCGTCCATCACTAGTCACGGTCAAATGGTCAATCTTGGACGTCTAAGAAAAATCTTAGGCGTGTAAAATCTTAGGCGTCTAAAATGTCATTGGTCAATAATTGAATACGCCTAAGATGATTGGTTGTTTGGGATTTCTGGTCCTGTGATTCGTTGATTTAAGTCTACCGCGAAATTCTTAGACGCCTAAGATTGCATCTTAGATGCCTAAGAATGCATCTTAGACGTCTAAGATTGCATCTTAGACGTCTAAGGTTAGGCGTATTCTTAGGCGTATTATTAGGCGTATTTTGAAGGTTTCCGCCATCCATAGAAACGTATCATTGACGAAGTGGATAAAATTTCCAAAGGCGCACAATTTTCAAGTTTACCGATGACCCGTTCCATGATGACTTTAGCGGGACCAATGGGCAGGAAGCGCGAGTAAAGTTGCAATTTTGTGAATTAAACCGGGGCCACATGTACCAAAGGCAAGTACCCGAACCATTAATTCAACGTTCTCACAGGTTGAATTAAACCCGGGACCATACGCAACAAAGGCAAGTACCCGAACCATTAATCCACGTTCTCCCACCTGGAATTAGACCCAAAAATACGTGTACCAAAGCCAAATATAGAGGCCTTGCATGTGACGTATCATCCCGTAAATATGGCGGACTACTCAAATGCATTCAACAAAAGCATGATTGCAATCTACCGTGACAGTTCGTCTCACACATATAACCCTGCACTACGATCAAATAGGTTGATGACAACATTTGATTGAATGGACTGCACTCCGCCATAACTACGGTGAAGGACACCGGTTCAAATCCTTTGTTTGGAGCCAATCGATAAAAGAATGCAGGGCCTCTATCCGAACCATTAATTCACGTTCTCCCACCTGGAATTATACCCGGGACCACACGCACTAAAGGCAAGTACCCGTGCACCAAAGGCAAGTACCCTAACCATTAATCCACGTTCTCCCACCTCGAATGAAACTCGGGACCACGTGCACCAAAGCCAAGTACCCGAACCATTAATTCACGTTCTCCCACCTGGAATTAAACCAGGGACAACATGCACCAAAGGCAAGTACCAGAACCATTAATCCACGTTCTCCCACCTGAAATTAGACCCGAAACCACGTGCACCAAAGTATCCGAACCGTTAATTCATGTTCTCCCACCTGGAATTAAACCCGGACCACGTGCACCAAAGGCAAGTACCCGAACCATTAATCCACGTTCTCCCACCTAGAATTAAACCTGGGCCACGTGCACCAGAGGCTAGTAACTGAAACATTAATTCACGTTCTCCCACCTGGAATTAAACTCGGGACCACGTGCACCAAAGCCAAATACCCGAACCATTAATTCACGTTCTCCCACCTGGAATTAAACCAGGGACAACATGCACCAAAGGCAAGTACCCGAACCATTAATCCACGTTCTCTCACCTGGAATTAAACTTGGGACCACGTGCAACAAAGGCAAGTACCCGAACCATTAATTCACGTTCTTACACGTGGAATTAAACCCGGGACCACGTGCACCAAAGGCAAGTACCCGAACCATTATATCCACGTTCTCCCACCTGGAATTAAACCCAGGACCACATGCACCAAAAGCAAATACCCGAACCATTAGTTCACGTTTTCCTAGATGTTCAGCATGTTGTTATATTATCATATCCTTTATTCCAAATACATATCATTATACATTATCATATTTACTCTATTTCAAACATACACTTACATTTATAATAGTGTGACTCAATATAATAGGAAAGGATAACAAATAATAATGTTTTCAAATACCTGAGTAAGAAGCAGGCAAGTTGTATAGTTGTCACTGACACCTATTCTAGTTAGAATATTTAACTCAGTGTACCCTATGAACGTAATATCTAAAATTCATTAAGAAACATTGTACGATTTCTCATGTTGTATCATGGGATATTGCATTTGAATAATTATTTAACATTTTTTAGATGTACATAAATACGTAGGCCTAAATGTATGCATATATTTTCTCTTGAAAATGTGGTTCCAATAAACAGTACAAACCCAATTAGCTTTTTAAAGCTAATGGGCTTTTTACAGCTAATTGGCTTTTTAAAGCTAATTAGGTTTTTTTTAAAGGTACAAGTCATTGACAGGGAATAGTAGCATTTCCACTTTATTTCCTTATTCATTCCTTTATTGCTTTGTTTTTATTTTCCTGTTATTTTTCAAGATCAGATTATGATATTTTGCATAATTTTGGTGGAGAGTTTTTCAACAGAAAGCAAGTGAAATGATTCTGACTGATGGTATTCCAGTAAGAAAATTAACTAGATCTATATCTTTAAGGGGGTACTCCACCCATTACATTTTTTATTTTGTGAAGAAATGCGAAAAAAAATGGACAAAGTAGTATGCAAAATGAAGGGGCAAATCTTCTCGTTCTATTGGTGGCATCGGTTTCAATGTAGGTTACATGCTTCAGTTAGAAGCTTTATTTTGGAAAGCTTATTATCAACAGATTTCGTTAAAATTTTGGATGCATTAGAGAAATAATGTTGATATGTAAAATGGGAATAAGTGGTTCTTGATGACTTCATGAACTTGGTGATTTTCAGTGCTCCACACCTATCAACAATCGAACTGGTTAAAATGCTTCTATTTTCAATGTTGACCTATATTTTGTATTTTTAACTAGCGACATTATTTCACTGAAACCTAATTAAGGTAATACACTATTTCAAAGTGTTGCGATTTGGTAGTTCACAACATCTTGCAAATGGTAGTGAGCTTTGGCAAAAATTGTATAGCTCATTTCCTTGCAAGCGTATAGAAGAATTCAAATATCACAGAAATATTTTTTGTAGGTCATGCGGTTCTTGAGTTACGTTGTAAAGAGGGCTGAAACAACAACACTTTTGTAAAATGTACATAACTCATTAACAACAATAAATTCAAAATACATGATTTGTAGAATGAACTTTTGCAAAATATCAAAGTGTTATTTTTTAATAATATATTGATTTAGACAATAAAAATCAATTTTTTGGCCGCTTCGACCAACAATACCGCATCTACCCTTAAGCCATAGGTAAAAAGTTTCCACAACCAAACTACAATTATGTTTTAAAAAATTGCATTTCTCTATACCTTTGGTAAATTTGGTTTTAACCATCAGGAGCTTATTACGGTATACAGAGGGTACAACAGACCTCTCTTAGAGTATTGTGACATAGCATGGCACTCATCTTTAACTGCTGGCCAATCTAAATCACTTGAACAGCTGCAGAGAAGAGCTTGCAGGATAGTCCTGGGCAGGAATTTCACATCTTATTCTGAGGCACTGAGTGATTGTGATCTGGACTCTCTCTGTGACAGGAGGGTGGATCATTGTCTGAGGTTTGCCGAAGGGCTCTCCAATAATACCAGAACAAATGATTTACTTCGCCCTGTCAGGGGCAGGGTCCATGGTCGCAACCTACGCAATGCTGACAAATTGTCCCAGCTTTTTGCCAGAACTTTGCACTTCCAGGGTAGCCCCATCCCATTTTTGATTAGTTTATTGAATAATAATAATTAGCGGTTTTTCATATTACCTGCCCAGGACTGTCCTGCTAACTTAATTCTTTCAGCCCCCTCATTGTTTTTTATATGCCATTGTGCTGACTTTTATGAAATATTTTACCCCTTTTGTAATTTTTATTTGCATGACTTATTTATTGCTGTGTGATAAATTGTGTTTTGAAATGTGTCAAATGCAATATAGTAATTTTGATTGTTGTATATAATATCATATATTTTTGATGTGTTTTAAAATTCCATTGTAAGTTTCCATGTATATAAATTCAGCCTTAGGGCTGCGATATGAAATAAACTAAACATTACAACTTACTACTACTACTACCTATACCATCAGATTAGGTAGTTTTTCATAAGCTTCATTTTTGTGATTTTGGTACCAATTTTACCTAAATTTGTCCAATCCATTTCAATTAGACAATTTAAATTGTACTCACCATTTACATCCATTTCCAAGAAACGTTATTCTGTCCATCATAGCATTATATATCTAATAAAAGACAAACTAGACTAAATATCAAAATTGACGCCTCATTATAGCTATGTTGATATATCACATGTTGTTCAAAATGGATGCCTAAATTTGACCTCAACCAGGTGACCTATAACCTGACCTATGATGACCTATAGAAATCTCTTTTCTGGGTATTGTTGACATGATGCCTTCAGCTAAGAATGTTTCCAATTACTAAGACCTTACTTTGAAGACGGTTGTGCGTTTGAAGGTAAAAACTAACCATAGGGCACGCTGTTTTTCAGCTGTGTTCAGAAACTTAAATCGTACACAAACCGTGTCTGAGTTTGATTGACAGGTGACGTCAGATGCGAACTGATATATTTTATTATAGCATACGTATATTGAGCATGGTTTCCGAATTCGATTTGACTCGCACAGATTCCTTTTCCCCAGGGACAAAGAACAACCATGATAAACTGCTCAAATAAAGAAAGTCCGCAGTCATGTAACCTGTCCTACACCAAAAACCTGATCTTGTTATGACAATTTAATTGATAAGGTCGTGTGCAGAATCTTGTTAGCTCCAATTTCATACCAAATTTGCTACCAAACACTCTAAATTCAGAGAGATTGATACCAGTATATGAAATTTGGTGCATTTTCAAAAGTTGCAAATTAAAACCGGACCACGCGGACCTGTAGAGGTGAATGGCAGAGCACGACCATTGACATAGCCCGAAACAACCGCTAGGTCATATCGATCGCATCGTGCCCTAGTATTCATCATAAACATAAAGCACTGTAGCAATCCATGCGTTGAATAAAGAATAAGTCGACAGGGGCCCATCGTGGGCTTGACCACATTGCCACGCTAAGCAATTTCGACCGCGTGCATAGTTTGATTTGCAACTTTTGAAAATGTACCAAATGCCATAAACTGGTATCAATCTTTGTCACTTTTGAGTGTTTGGTAGCAAATTGGGTATCAAATTGGAGCTAACAAGATTCTGCACACGACCGTATCAATCAAATTGTCATAACAATATCAGGTTTTGGTGTAGGACAGGGTACATGACTGCGGACTTTCTTTATTTGAGCAGTTTATGACACTTGTCTCTCTTGACACGGGAACAAAGTAACCGACTTATTTATTGCAAGGGTCCGAGGGGTGGATGACCTAATGGTGTTTGTACTGAAGAATTGAGACAAATAAAGCTGACTCACAAGATGAATGATATGAGTATAATGGGTCCAATAAAGATCCCAATGCTTGAAGTAAGGGATGTCATTTCTGCCCCGTGTGTATGATTCTTCTCGGAATAGGAAAAGCCCAAAATATTTTACATTAACGTTTTTTCATATGTGACCATCCACCACAAGTGAGCCCGGATGTGACCATCCACCACAACTGAGCCCGGATGTCTCCAGTGCCACTGTTGAGATATGCTCCATTGAACTTAACAATAAGCAATAAGAAACAAAGGATTTATTGACTGTTTTATTGATTATTCACTACTTAAATGTCAAGTACTATAGACATGATATACATCATTTTAAAGCTAATTTCAAGCAGAATATTTTGTTTGAATATCTCAAAAATGATGATTGGCGACTGGGCTCATTTGTGCTGGATGGTCACATATTCACGATCTTTATATAACTCGACATTTAAATGTTATTCAAACGTTTTGAGTACACGTTTTAGGATAATTTTTGTGCTTGCTGGGTATTAAATCTAGAACCGCCTCGACTCATTTTCAATAAGATCAATGCATTAATTAGTTTTAATTTTTAGTTAAACGGCTAAAACTGAAAAAAAACAAACAAACATATAATTACTCCTGTCATCCGACTTGCCTCAAAATGACAATATAATGCGTGGTTCGGTAGTGTCGGATCTTAAGATGACAGTAATGGATTTCTGAAGTTGAACTTGTAAGTTTATTCCATTACCAGCTTTAGTAATTATAGTAAGTAGTGATTATAATAATTAGAGGCAACCAATATTGGTCATTATAATATCGAGGCAATCTACTTAGATTTACACCACTCTACGCCAAACATAAATTCGCCTAGCCCCATTTCCCTGAAATGAAATTTTGAAAAAAGAAATCTTGTTTGGCAGAGGAGGGTCTCGAACCAATGCCACACCTTGCCGGTATCATGGCTACAGATATTAATGTCAATATATAGTACCAAAGCGCTAGACCAGTCGGCTAACGATTCATAAGTATGCATCTTGAAATTTGAAGTTATATAAATTTACATTACTCCAACATAGCAGGTATAGAATTAACAATAATTTTATTATGACAAGCAAAGACTTTTGGCGTACATAACATTTTTGTAAAAACTGAAGCATCTTCAAAACCAGACCAATTGTACCGCGATTGGGCATCACGAATCGTTATATATGATAAACAGTTAATATTCCTATATTCTATTATACAAAGGACACAAAAATTATTTCATTGAAAGCCCTCCCACTCGGCTATTTTAAAATTTAATTAAATCAGGCCTGTGCAATAAATTAACATTTAATACTTTTTTAATTCTAAAAACACTTTTAGAAATAATTTCATTTTGGCGTATACTGTTGTGACTTATGTGCTACTTACTCTACTTAGTGTTCTGCTCCTTAGTTTATTTGAAATTCAGCAGTCCTTTCGGTTACAATCCGCTCTGCTGATCATACCTAATGATGCCAAACGGATGTGTGCATGTTTTCAAGTACACTTAGTTTTATATTCTTGTACGTTTTTGTGTGTCTGTGATGAAGATTTTTAAGTGATCTGTGCCTACGAATTCGCTACTTGCACGGTTCCGCCATTATGCACTATGTGCGGGGAGAACCTCGAACTGGCAGCATACATGAATGGGAATTGAACTAGTCATATAACATTCTGTGTAAGGTTACATAATTCTTCCTTTCATGTATCCTGCCAGTTCGAGGCTCTCCCCGCACATAGTGATAATGGCGGAACCGTGCAAGTAGCGAATAGGGATGCCCACTGTCAATACAGTTTCCACTAGAACGAGTTTTCATTCACTGTGTGCGTGGACTCACACACGTATTGTCTATGGAGAAACTGATCGATACAAGAAATCACAGGCCTGTTAAATGGCGTACATGACTTGTTTTGATCCAAATGTAGGCCTATATCAGGGTGTTTCAAGAAATTCCTGATTCCACCAGAAAACATTAACAAAACTTTTTCCTGTTTGGTCACTAAATAGAGAGGACCTTCCTTCATGAAGAGATCAACTTTTTTTATTGAAAAATTTAATGAGATGAGAACTACAACAGGTTGAAGTGACACCATTCCGTGCATCAGGTGTTCAAACGCAATTATCTCCGTATTTGGAGTGAATCAGACAAGCAAACTTACATACTCATAAAATTTAACTATTTCTGAAGACAAAATGTGTAGGATGTTAGGAAATTTAAGAATGTTTAAGCCTACCGCGGCCCATCTCAAATCATGCACTTCCCCGTGCACTTCTCACTACCATGTCCATTTCATATGGATAATCATGGCTTCCATGCACACACAGTGTATTGCTCAATGTAGTAAAGATAACCTTTGAGTTGGAGCAAATTTCTCAAAATTGGTAATGATTAATGTTACCAAACTTATGCCATGATGAAATATAATAATTTTTGAAGATAAAATGTGCTGACCTTAAAAGATTGAACAATGTTTAAGACTACCGCTTTTCATTTGAAATAATGCACTTATTGTTCATCTCCTCTATGGAGATATTTTCCATGGCGGCCATCTATGATCATGCTTGAGGTTTCACCAAACAAACCATGGGTTTTGAGGTCTTATATTTTTGTTGTATGTCAACAAAAATCGATTAAATTTTCAGGATGATCTTATTTTCATGTTGTTATAAGCAAATATAATGTTCCAGATAAGCTAGTTAATAAATACATTAAAAAAAAGTACCTTAAAGTTGCACTTTCGGTTAGTATTCCTTTTTGGACTTTAACTTTTGAACATGTTCTAGCAGCCCTATATAAAACCGTGACACTCGAAAGGCCATATCTCTGGAATGAAACGTCCGATTAAGATTATTTAAACGCCAAAATGTTTCTTTCATCAATTCCCAGCCAATAAGTTAGGTCTGAATCAATTTAAAAGTACTTCAATTTTTAGTGGACATGCCTACTACGAAGCTCAGAATATGTCGGCAGAACTTATCTACATTGTGGCCCTAACCGCAGTATATTGGACAATTTAAGAACAACGAACCTGAATCAGCTATTTATCAAGAAGCATTCGTTTGGACCATATTTGTGATTAGTTTATAGAACATAAGTCAATTCAATGAGTGCAAACTATTGAGAGTTTATGAAAGATATAATCGATTTTTATGCGCCGTCGGATAACGGTCTATATGAAATGTGTGGTAATGGAAGTGTTGATGAAGTGCATCTGAGAGGAAACTTCTTTATTGTGCTTCATGCACTAAACGATAATCATGATCCCGGCAATAGCATAAAGCGTTAAACTGCAAGGATCCATTTTCATCAAGTATATTTCATAGATCCTCATAGATGTGATTTGTCGTCTTGATACCATTAGGGGATGCATATATAATCTATGCTGTCTATCTCATAACCAAAGCATATGAGCATTTGACAATGAACCTTAGTGTAAGTGTCAACTATACTTGTTGAGAAGCATTCTCCTGATAAAATGGAAAAGACCACTCTTGCAATTTGCAGACCAGAACATAAGCAAGGTCGATGAAAATAGTTCCTGTTACGAGAGACTATTTATATTAATATGCTTTGACTTCGAAAGATATATGGAGTGTAGCAGGAAAGTTTGATAATAATATAGTATTCCAGGAAAAACAACAAGGAACCCGTGTAAGAATAGATAAAAAAAAAAAAAAAAAAGAAAAAAAAGCGCAGTGATTTATAGTGCGCTACGCACAGGCACAACGCCTAGACGTTGATCCACAAGCCTCAGCACACTTTACAGAGTATTATGGGTTAAACTATTCTCCAATAAATTTCAGTAAGCAGAACATGTATAATTCAAGATGGCTGTTTCAAGCATTTTACATTTGATTTTCAAATTGCTCGTCATCATTGTGGTTAATTCAATACTCAACAGTATAGTTCAGAATGGAGTGATAACTTCAGCACAGACCGCTTCTGGTGTATATTCGTACTTTGATTTTGATCATTCAGCGAACGAGGCTGAACATTTGAATCTATGCTCTGTTAACGTCAGTGAAGGTGTGACTCTCATCAGAGGAAGTATCGACCAATCTTGCAGCCATCAAGCAACATCACTTCAAGGAGCTAATATCGAATTGCAGATAAATGGACCGGTAGTGATTGACTCTCCTACATTTCTGTACATTGAACGCATTGGGGACCTTGGTAACTGCGCAAATAAGTATGTAGGTTTTAATGATCTTTCTAAGCAGTGTAATGCTATTATAACTGAAAGAAGTGTCACAATAACACTGCAAGGTGCTTTCAGTGTGTTCATCAATGACAGAATAGCAGATGGTACAATGCAGCAATGTCCAGAAGTTGATCAAAGTACTATGGATATTAAAGTAAGTCGGAGTTCCACCTGTAAGTATGTACAAGGGTATGGGAATAAACTAACATGTAGTAAGATTGAGAATGCTCACGGGTGTACAATTAGGTTCCAGACTACCAATTGTGCTACAATACTTGGTCCCAGAGAAGTTACCTATCAGTGTCATGACCATGATGTGTCTCAGAACCACAGGGATTTGATTGTATATCCTATAGACGTAGATAACTTAAATCTTAAATACAATAACTTAGTAGAAATAAAGGACAGAAGTTTTCATGGTTTAGAACGTATTCAGACACTCAATTTAGCTTTCAATCAGCTAACCAAGTTAACATCAGGAATATTTCATGGCTTGAGGGATCTAACAGAACTGGACCTTTACAACAATATGTTCAGTATTTTTCCGGATGGGATATTTCAAAGTTTATCTTCTTTGAAACGTTTTTTACTGGGATCAAATCAGATAACCGAATTAAATGACGGATGGTTTCAAGACTTGAGTAAGGTAACTGAGCTATATCTTGGTGTCAATATTTTGAGAGTTTTATCAGAAGAAATATTTCAGAATTTTACCAATTTGGTCCTTTTGGACCTTAGTTCTAATCAGATAACCCAATTGAACCCAATGTTGTTTCAAGGCTTAAGTAAGGTAAACCAGCTATATCTTTATGACAATATGTTGCATGATTTACCAGAGGGTATTTTTCAGGAGTTGACCAATTTGGACCAATTGATCCTTGGTTTTAATCAGATAAATATGTTGAATGCGGGATGGTTTCAAGGATTGAGTCAATTAGGTTTAACAGACTTGGGCCTTCGTGGTAATATGTTGGGTTCTTTATCAAACGGCATATTTCAGAATTTGACTGAATTGTTAGTTTTAGACCTTGGTTCCAATCGAATTAATCAACTAAATTCGGGAGTATTTCAAAATTTGAATGAGCTATATGATCTGTATCTTGATGGCAATATGTTGACTACGTTAACAGAGGGGATTTTTCAGGACTTGACCATTTTGGAACTTTTAGATCTGAGTTCCAATCAGATAACACAATTGAATGCAGGAGTGTTTCCAATCTCAATGCGTAACCTCTACGTTGACGGCAATAAGTTGATTACTGTACCCGATGAGCTTTTTCAGGACTTGCGTTTGTACAAGTTAGACCTCGGTCATAATCAAATCGTACAATTGGATCTGAGAAAATTAGATTTAGAAGACCTCTCATATCTGTACCTGTTTAACACCATGATGAAAGAAGTGCTTCTACCAGAAAATGCGATTCAAAAGTTGGTCCATTTGAATCATTTTTCATTTTATTTCAGTCAGCTCCCTGGTGATAATAGATCACTGCATTGGAACACATTAAATACATTAAAAAGTCTAACTTATCTTGAATTTGGAATTAATAATGTGAATTTGCTACCAAGAATATTAAACAATAGTTACATGCAGTATCTGAATTCACTTGCACTTACCCATATGAATGAATTAGTAGCTTTAAATCCAGGACTTTTTCGTGATTTACATAACTTGCTTGAACTCAATATTTCGAAGAACAGTTTGATGGAATTAAACAATGGTGTCTTTGACGGTTTGTTCAACTTAGAGTTTTTATATGCAGAGTACAACCAATTGACAACCTTAGATAAGGGCGTATTTCAGGGCGTACAGAAAATACAAAGTGTGTACCTCAGCAATAACCATTTAACACAGTTAGACACAGGCATTTACCAGGATACAGTCAACCTTTTGTTCGTTGATTTGACTAGTAATAGAATACATGAAATATTAAGTGATGAGATTCTAACTCATTCATTTGCTTTAGATTTGTTCAATAATCCGTTGACATGGATTCGTCGTGATAGCTTTTCATCCCTGCCAAAGTTTTCACACATAAGTGTTAGTCAGCATGAGGTATGTGAGTGTTATGTTCCCAGTGATGTTATTTGTTCAGCAAGGGATGCGAGATCACCGTATCTTACATGCGATCGGTTGCTTTCTGATAAGGCATTGGTTGTTCTTATGTGGCTTATTGCGGTGAATGCTTTTTGTGGAAACAGTTTTGTTTTGTTCTGGAGAAATAGAGGGACCACAGCAAATAAAGTGAATTCTTTATTGTTGAGCAATCTTGCGATGTCGGATTTTTTGATGGGTCTCTATATGTTAAGCATTGCATCTGCTGATATCTACTTTGGGAACCATTTTCCAATGCAATCGGAAACTTGGAGATCTGGTGTAACTTGCAGAATTGCTGGAGCTTTGTCAATAACAGCCAGTGAAGCCTCTGTGTTTTTTGTGACTCTTATTAGCATAGACAGGTTTATATGCATCAGATTTCCTTATTCCACAAGAAAGATCACGGAAAAGTCAGTAATCACCCTATCAATTCTGACTTGGGTGGTTTCACTTGCTTTAAGCATAGTTCCATCTGTCTTAGCTGGAACGAATTTCAAATTTTATGATAACTCGCACGTGTGTATAGGCCTTCCACTTGCTCTGACTAAGAAATACACCACGGTATCTCGCTTTGTAAGTAGCGATGAAGCTCCACAGTTTTTGAGTGCACGTAAAGATACTGGGGTTAATCCCGGCTATACTAAAGGAATTACTGAATTTGATTCTCTGGCGGATGGTTTGTACTTCTCAACCGCAGTTTTCCTGGGTTTGAATTGTGCGTGCTATCTTGTGATACTTGGTTGCTATATTGAGATAGTGAGAGCTGTTAGAAAATCTGCTAAGCCTGCAGGCCTTCCTCATGATGACATGGATGAACAGATTAAGCTAACCATAAAAGTAACGGCTATAGTTGCCACAGATTTCTTCTGTTGGTTTCCAATCATAGTTCTTGGAGTCTTGGTACAAACAAAGGTGATTATTCTACCCCCTTCTGTTTATGCTTGGTGTGTGACCTTTGTTCTGCCTATTAATTCTGCTATTAATCCATATTTGTATACCATTGGGGAGGTTATTTCTAATTATAGAAAGAAATACACAGAAAACAAAGTAATTCCAATCAGCTTAAAGCCATCCGCTTCTCATAACACACCAACTGTTCAGCAATCTGAACATACGGCCACTGTTAGTGGTTCTGTCGCACCAAAGACCAAAAATGTCATTAGCTCACCTGTGTAAAAACAGGCAAAGCCTTGGAATGACAGAAATAAGGGCAAAATATCAAAGAAAGTATAAACGAGAATGGAAAGATCAAAGAGAGAATAATGAAAAAAATAAAAAACATAGAATTAATTAAAAAGGGTTGGAAGGATGGACAGAAACAAAGAAAAACGAAAGACTATTATAATTGTTCAAAATGCACAAATGTGTTTTGTATGTGGCAGTTTAAATTGAGTATTTCTGCACATTTGATAACCTCTATTGTATGTATAAACAGAGCAATTATTCATGTGTTTTGAATATAACTAACATGACTGTGAATATAGACGAAAAGAAGGAAGGAAGAAAACCATATTGTTAAATATACATAATGTTATCTATTAGAATTGTTTGCATCGTTGTGGGTTTAAAAGTATTTCTAATATATTCTAGTTTAGTACAATAATAAATTATGAAATAATTTGCATGTTAGTACATGTTACTAGAGTGTCTATAGTGTCTATTGTAGTGGCATTTTGAAAATTGTACCATTGTAGAATTCTGTTTTTACCCTTTAGGCTATTTTGGCCTATACCGCGATAATTAGGCATTCTAGAGACATATGCAGGGGCGGATCCAGGAATTGTCAATAGAGGGGGCGGCGAGCCACCGCCGCTGCCGCACAAAACCAGGCGCCGTTCTGCAAAAATACATTAAGTCAGGCTTTATATTAACCAGTGTCAATATACTCGTGTTTTACTCGTATTTCTTACGCATTTTTATTGATTTATTTTTAGTATTTGTTTCAACGGTATGCTTCGACTATATTTATAATACAAGTTATAAATACGCACGTGACCACCTCATCACTGTCATATAACAGTTTGTAGTGACATCATAATAGCGGGTGGTCTTCCTGTACATTTGAATGCAAAGGCGGTAAACAACACGAGACTACTATGCAGCTAACTTGTCTATTGTTTTGTTTTCAATTTTATACATATATTGTAAACGATTCCGTCGATACATATTTTGGTCATACTTTTTGAAATACTTTCAAAATATTACAAATCCGGACTCCCTCATGTGTAATGATTTTGCTATTCAATTAATACTTCAAATTTGATGATATTGATAAAGAGTTCCTATGCATGTCAATGCCATAAGGATTTGGTCACGCTTACTGGTCTTGGTAAATTGTGCCCAGTGGGTCACGTGCATATTTATAAAATACGTTTTTATAAATATATTCGAAGTAGCTTTTCTATATGTAAGTGGAATAGCCCAATGTATACCATGATACAGCAAAGTGTAAAATATAAAATATATTTTTGTGTTGACAGTGTTTGATAATTATTGTATAGGCCTATATAATATGTTGAAAACATAACAATATTATTCAAAAATATAATACATGTATACATGTTAACTATTAAAACAGATATATGTGTGAAATACGGAAGGCTTTGCTAATCATTGTCTAAAATGGAAAAAAGGGAAGGTAGGAGAAGAAGAAAAAAGCAAATATCTAATGTATATCTTAAATTATGTTAGATGTAAACTACAAGATACTAGTATGTTTAAATTAAGCTTGTCTGAAGACACATACGTATTCACCCCTGTACATTGTAGCATGACTTCACAAAAATTGGTCTCCAAAGGGGAAAAAACTGGAAAAAGAACCGCAAAAGAAAAGTTACATAACCTACAATATAACAAATGTTTAAAAACAAAACAAAATGTAGGGGCACATTCATTGTAACGTGTAATATTTCTAAATGTATAAAATGAAAAACACGGAATTCGAGGAACAAGAATGGGAAACGAAGGTATATTGTGGAAGCAAGATACTAGTATATAAACTAAGTAAAATAAGCATCAAATGTACGTTTCAGTAATAAAGTTTGAAGACATCTTACAAATTTTGTAAATATGACCTCACTAAGGTTGGTCTCAAAATGGAAAGAAATATAGAAACAATGGAGGAAAGAACGAAAATACGTAAAAAATATGCATATGTATCAAATATTACATGTAATTAATGATTAAGTTAAATAAAGATATAAAAGATAGAAACGTTGTTGCTGTTTGATTGTGTGCATTTGTTTAGAAACAGAACAATATTGTAAACTGTAATGTATATATTGTTAAGAATGGGAAAGAAAGAATAAGAGGGAAAGAAACAAGACTTGAACTCGGCTCGGTCCGGATCGGTTTTTAATGGGCTCACAATTGCGATTCGGACTTCGGATATTCAACTTCGGATATTCAACGAGGGAAACGTTTACAATATAATCACAAAGTTGAACAAAATAGACAATTTTGCTGCACAGTAACCTCCTGTTGTTCCGCATTTGCATTCAAATGTATAGGAAGACCACCCGCTATGTAGAAGTCACTTCAAGACTTACTATCTACAAGCTGTTATGGCAGCGCGGAGGTGGTCACGTGCGTATTTATAAAAGCGCATTTATAAATATAACCAAAGTGCACTGGTATTTTTGTGCAACGTTGTGTAACTTAGTTACACATTTGCGCAACTGCCTGAAAATGTTTCTGCGTTTCTGTACAATCAACGTTTTTTTTAATTATTTCACAGTAGCTTCAACATGACGTAACTTAGTTTTTACCAATATAACGTGGGACCTATCTAGCCCAGGATATTGCCAAAGAACGGGCAGGGAAGTGAAAACAGAGCTATCCCAGTTCGGGGGCACTCGTAATAACCGGACGTCTCTGATTTCAAAGACGGGTCAGTGATTTCACATACGGGGGTCTGTGATATCACATACGTCGAGCTTTGTTGATATTTTGGCACTCGATGCAGCACATCGGAACGAAGCTGAGTGTATTAGAATAAGCTTTCCTATGTTTAGCAAATATCTACCTGTGCAAAAATTATATCTATCTGTGCAAATTCTGACAAATGGTACCAGAACACACTTAGATTGCAATGGCCAAAATCAAATGTTTGAAGTAAAAAAAAATCCCAATTTTACTATCCAATTCATGAATTGGATAGTAAAATTAGGAGGCACTCAACATGCTCAACTTGGGCTAGCTACAACCCTGATAAGTCCTATACACAAAATTATTCCCACTGCGCTGCCACGTTCATCAAAATTATTTATATCGTTTGCGACTGGGTTTTGAAACTAGGGAGTATGTGATTTATGAGACGTCTCTGAAATATGACACTGTTATGTGACATGACGCTTCAAGAGTATTTGATATCAGAGACGTCTTTGAATTAGCAGTGCCCTCGAACTGATCCGGATATATCGGTTCCACGTACCCACCTTTCCACTTTATAAAAGCTACTAAAACAAAACCAGCAAATTAACACGAATCAAACGTATAATAATGATGCATTTTCTTCACAACAAATCGCCTTTATTCCACGCCATACCACATTATTAATCTACACAAACATTACCCGAATTTATACTCCATCGCTGAGCGACGAGCGATTGGTATTTGACCAATGAGGTAGCGCGCTTTTCCCTTCAAAATGCGAGCTATCTCACTGGCTAGAAACCAATCGCTATCGCTCAGGGATGTAGTATAAGTTCAGTTGCAGTTCTGTAAGGCAAAACAGTTCATGTTTGATATATCATACATACATTATTCAGTATTGCCTTGAAAATGTTGTGACACCTGTTGTATGAGGCTAAAACCACCATACTTATATTTCAATACTTCTATTAAAAAGTAATTCCCAAGTCTTCTCTCAATTCATGTTTATCAAGATGATAAAAATGTGCTTAACTTGGATAGATAACATTTTTTTGTATTAAGGTTTATTGCAAAGAACATACAAAATAAAAAGTTACACAAATATTTCATAAGTGAACAATACATAAGCAGATACATAAGGTGTATTGCCCGATTGACAACCTCATTCCCCATCAAAATGCAGATTTTGGTATGCTGGTGAAAGCTCATAATTATATTTCTTATAACCCAAGTGCAATTTTAGGTCCGAAATGTGTTTCGCTTACGCGGTTATGAACAAAAAATGTCGTGTGAAAGTCGTGTCCTGTTCAAATGGCACTGTGATACATTTTTCTGGAGCAGTTTAACTCGAAATTTGGATTAACAATGTTGGGGTGATGGGTCCTGATGTGAAATATGTGTAGCAAACAACATTGTGTTTCGGACCAACCACCTTTAAAAAATAAAACGGGTACAGCGATTCATACTATAATTGAAAAATGTTTTTAAGGGATTGCATCCAATTACTGCTTAGACTAGGCCTTTTCCCTCTTGATCCAAATTGCATAAGAAACATATGGCGCGACCCACAGCATAAGACAAATGTTGTTACTTACAAAAACTTATCCGTGCACGTACTGGGTAAAATTTCCAATGGGGCACAATTTTCAAGTTTCCTGATGCCCCTTTCCATGATGACTTTAGGGGGACCAATGAGCGGGAAGCGCGCGAAAAGTTGCAATTTTGTGAATTAAACCCGGGCCACATACACCAAAGGCAAGTACCCGAACCATTAATTCACGTTCTCCCACCTGGATTTAAACCCGGGACCACATTCACCAAAGGCTAGTACCCGAACCATTACTAAGTAATTCACGCTCTCCCACCTGGAATTAAACCCAGGACCACATGCACCAAAGGCAAGTACCCGAACCATTAATTCACGCTCTCCCACCTGGAATTAAACCTGGGACCACGTGCACCAATGGCTAGTAACCGAACCATTAATTCACGTTCTCCCATCTGGAATTAGACCCGAGACCACGTGCATCAAAGGCAAGTACCCGAACCATTAATTCACGCTCTCCCACCTGGAATTAAACCCGGGACCACATTCACCAAAGACAAGTACCCGTACCATTAATTCACGTTCTCCCACCTGGAATTAAACCCAGGACCACATTCACCAAAGTACCCGAACCATTAATTAATTAATTAATTTATTTATTTTATTCATATTTATCCAGGGTAGCCCAATTCAGCCGATAGCTGGTCTTACATGGGACCATGCAATACATTTACATAACATTAAAAGGCAACAATTTTCAACATGCAATTTATATAAAATATACAACTATTAGATACAAAATTAAAATACAGAAATATATACAATTTTCAAAATAAAATAGAAATACATCATTAACAAGTACATGCTCATTTCTTTTAAGACTTGAATCTTTGCTTGAAAGTCTGCACATTTATTGAACTTCTTACATCATTTTATTCCAAACCTCAACCGCACTGTATGAAAAAGATGATTTAAAGTACCCAGTGTCATAACCATTTGTGCAAGGCGGGAGAGCCAATAAATAATTCACGTTCTCCCACCTGGAATTAAACCCGGCGCCACATGCACCAAAGGCAAGTACCCGAACCATTAATTCACGCTCTCCCACCTGGAATTAAACATGGGACCACGTGCACCAATGGCTAGTAACCGAACCATTAATTCACGTTCTCCCATCTGGAATTAGACCCGAGACCACGTGCACCAAAGGCAAGTACCCGAACCATTAATTCACGTTCTCCCACCTGGAATTAAACACGGGATCACATGCACCAAAGACAAGTACCCGAACCATTAATTCACGTTTCACAACACGCATATTATCAACATAATATTATATTATCATATCCTTTATTCTAAATACATATCACATCATTATACTTAATCATATCAAATATACACTTACATTTTATTCATAACCTCATTAATATATGCGAAGCCTGTAATCCAATCAAAAGAAATTGATTGCTTGACTGCGCACTAATTGCGAGGTCATTAATAACTCACAATGACTCCGGACTCGCAACAATGACTTCTGCGCGCGCGTGCGTGTATAAGCTACGCGTTATGGCAACGCACACGCCTACGCGATGCCGTCGCGATTCTGTGATTGGTAGCTCTTGTTGTCGGCGCGAATGTTATATTCGCCTGGTTGATTTTTTTGTAGGGTAGGTTACAACAATGATTAAACTGGTTATATTTAACAGCGTTTTATGGCATAAAATAACATAAAATGCCATTTTGATTTGTTCAAAATATTAGATACGACGGTAATGAATGACAATAATAACTTTGCACCATCTATTTTGAGGTCATTGTGTGAAATTGTCGGTATTTTTCCTCGGGAGCTACCGCTCCCTCGGAAAAATACCTCAGCCCAAAACAAAACCCTCCGATTTCAAACAACAGACCTGAAAATAGATGGTGCGCAGTTATTATTGTCTAATTCATAACCTCATTAATAAACGCGATGCGTGCGATCCAATTACATTTAGTTATTTGTGAAAACGCGAACGCAAATCGAGGTCATTAATATCTCACAATTGACCGCAAAATGCGTAATTGTTCCAATGGCGCACACAATTGACCGGCGTTTGCGTGTTGTTGTGCGTCGAACAAACTGCGCGCGCGCTGGCTGCCGTATTTGGATTGCGCGCTACCATATTTGCACAGATTGTGATACGCACTTTTGTTATTGGTCGTCCTGTTTTAGCCTGATCGATTTTTGGAAAGGGAAGATGTAAAAATCATCTATTTTTACAAACTTTTGAGCAAAATTTTGTGTTATTTTGTAAAGTGAAGAGATTAAAGTGACGGTTATGAATGAGGTTAATAACTTTGCATCGGTAATATGTCGGGCATTGTGAAAAATCTAAACATTTTGCTTTGGACCTCGGAATATCCCTCCGTTCCAAAGTCAAAATGTTTAGATTTTTCACAATGTCCCTCCAAATAACCGATGCGCAGTTATAAACCTCTAAATAGTGTGACTCAATATAATAGAAATGATAACGAATAATAATGTTTACAAACATATAAGTTAGAAACAGCCTTAAACCCACCTTTTGTCGAATACCGTTAAACTCGATAGTTATAGCATAATGTGCTTACTATCGAGCGCTTTGAAGACACGAAATTGCACCAAAATCCGGTGCTTTACCATTTGAGCTAATGGGGTTAAGACACATTTTGCAGTTCGTATATAACTATGTGTATCGATGATTTGCACTTTTGTGGATGGGCTCTTCATGTTTGCATGTTTTAAAAGCGCTCAATAGTAAGCATATATATGCTAACTATCGAGTTATTACGGTAAAACTGTTTAATATTGTTTAATAAAGTACCGTAAAATGGGGTAACTTCGGTCAGCTGGGTAACATTGGTCGGTCAAATATATTTTTTAAATGGTCATATTTTCGTACAGCAATATTGTTTTGGTGTCAATTTGTTAAAAAATATATTTGGAAGAAATAATAGTCGCTCATGTCCAATTTACTCGAAATTTACGAAAAAATTAGCATTTTTTTACATTTTTTTCAGAAAAAATAAAATTCGATATTTGTGAGCAAGGATGTGTGCTTGATTAATTTTGTAAGGGGTTAAATGTCTTAAAAAAACAACAACTTGCCCGAGTAAACTTACCCATATACAGCGAAGATCAATTTTTTTTCCTTCATGAAATGTAATACGTGTGAGCACGTGTGGCCGAGTGGATAAGGCGCCCGACTCATAATCCATAGGTTGCGAGTTCGAGCCCCGCTCGTGCTAACGTGTTATGTCCTTGGGCAAGGCACTTTATCTTCATTGCCTACTGGGGGATGGGGTTGGATTGGATTGGATGTTTGTATAGTTGTTTGTTTCAATGTTGCAATATTGGCGCTGATTAAGCTGCTGCCTGGAAATTGCATTGTGTCTGTTTAGGTGTGTTTAATGAACAATTCTAGCAATTTGACCTGCGGGTCACCATTAGAGTTTGAAATAAAACCTTCCTTGTTTTTGTTTTGTTTTTGTTTTTGTTTGGAAGCAGTGATTTAAAAACTCTAAAAAGTGCCCAAAGTTACCCCATTTTACGGTTGATGTCAAAAAGGATTTATACAATCTCTAAGTGTGTCTTGTTTGCAAACTTCTAAAATATACGTATACATACATAAAAATAGAGAATATTTGAATACCGGTATCATTCTTATTGAAGTAAAATAGTAAAATAAGTCGAGGTAGTTTACTGTTTTGGCTTTATGTTGTTGAAAAGTAGAGCAGTGACAATCAATTGAATATATGAATACAAAACCCACCCAAGTCCATACGTTGGCCAAATTGAGTTAAGCATGGGAAATTGTTGCTATACATAGGCCTGTCATATGTATGAAAGAACAACTCAAATTCATCATCTGTGTCTATTGAGCATGTGAGAAATAGCATGTATGAAAGAACCACCCAATTCCGTGAATTGAGTCTTGTAACACATTGATTGAAATCCAGTATGTATATATAAAAGTCCACTTGCAACACCTTCATTGCTGGAGAGTGACTTTTGAAGAAAAAATGGGTTTAATAAAGGAATGTGTGTGGTTTATATTACATAGCAGAATGCTTATCAACATTATACATACCTGTGTGCTTTATTTTGTATTATCTTACTAGTGGTTATCTCATTCCAACGTTGTTGTCTTTGTATATGATTCAAAAAACCACCCAAGTCCAAAATTTAAAATGAACCCTACAAAGTCCCTGAAATGCTAATCGTCATACTTTATACAGTTTAATCCACTCATTTGCACGTAAAACTTACCATATTGACCAGGTAAATCTAACTTAAGGAATTAAAATGATACACAGGTTTTTCTCTCAAAATCACTTCCCATGGACTTGGGTGGGTTTGTATTCATGTATTCAAATACATATTTCTATATTCATTCTGTTCTTGTTCTCTTTCTTTTTATTTCTTCTTTGGTTTTCCCCATATTCTTTTTAAATGGCAAGGTCATATTATAATAATTGCCTAATTTTGGTAGAGAGTTAATCAGCAGAAGCAAGTAATATGATTCTCATTCGCTGTCGAAGTAACGTAATAAATCTGATTAATTACCATAGTAATAGATGAATACAATTTTGACTATATCGCCCTGCAGTACAAGCAGGTTGCACTCATCACCTGTGTATGTCTGCAATCATAGATTGAATACAATACCGCTCTTTTCAAAGATACTTATCTTACATGTGCGAGTGATCAGCATGATATGGTTCAATGCATAGGTACCGCGTGAACGTTGAAGTGCAGGGCGATATAGTCAAAAATTGTGTTTATCTATTACTGTGGTAGTCCGATTATTACGTCACTTTGACAGCTATTCCAGTTAGAATATTTTACTGAGGCTACCCTATGAACGTAATATCTAAAATTCCTTAAGAAACATTGTGGGATTTCTCATGTCGTATCATGTGATATTGCATTTGAATCTTTATTTAACAAGTTTTACATGTACATAAATAAGTAGGCATATATGTAATTTCGCTTGAAAATGTGGTTCCAATAAACAGCACAAACCCAATTAGTTTAGCTAGTAGCTAATTGGCTTTTTACAGCTAATTGGCTTTTTAAAGCTAATTAGTTTTTTAAGCTACAAGTCATTGACAGGGAATAGTAGCATGCCCATTTTATTTCCTTATTCATCCCTTTATTGGTTTGTTTACATTTCCCTGTTATTTTTCAAGATCAGATTGTGATATTTTGCATATTTTTGGTGGAGAGTTATTCAACAGAAAGCAAATGAAATGACTCCCATTTATAGCTATTCCAGTAAGAAATTTTACGAGATCTACCTTTAAATTGCAGAATATTAGACTGACTGTATAGTATACCCTATATAAATGTAAAATTGGGAATATTATATTATTTTTGATGTCATATCATGGTACTTTGCATTTGGCACTTTATTTTGGATGTATAGTCAAGTTAGCTCAATCGATAAGTGCGAGAGGTTGCTGGTTCGAACCCTGGCGGTGCCTAGTACGCTCACGTGGAAAAGTTGAGTTAGCTTGAAATTCTCCCCTGGACAAGGAACTCACTGCTAATTTGTCTCGTTGTAACCCGTACGAAACTCGGGGAGCTGATCCTGGTTGCGATGGTTATTTGTGGAATGCCTAGGGTGTGCGCTCTTGAAGCAGCAAAGTCCCTGATTTGTTGTTGAATGATTTATGGAATGATATGGGGCCGTAGTGGTCAGCGACAACCTGTAAAGTGTGCTGAGGCTTGTGGATCAACGTCTAGGCGTTGTGCCTGTGCGTAGCGCACTATAAATCACTGCGCTTTTTTTTTTTTTTTTTACATAAATACATGAAACTGACCTATCTTCACTTGAAAGTATGGTTCCTCCAACACACAGAACCCCCCTTTTCCTGCTTTTTTGAAATTATGGCAAAAATAGTGTGTCATTTTAATCATAATTATCCACCTGATTGTTCTCTGTGATAATTACTTTGAATTTGTTTATTTACTCTCATAATAAGGGTAAGGCGGGAGGTTACATGATGGGGCTTTTTATGATTTCATTAAGTCATCCACTTCAACACTTTTCCTGCTTGAACTTTTCAATTATACAATGTATTGATTTCTTTTTTCGTAATTGGTTGCATCACTTTCTCATTTACATTAATGACATAGCAGACCATATTGACAGTTTTACCAGGATAAGATTATTTGCAGACGATTGTCTCTTATACCGAGTTATTCAATCACCCCAAGATACAGAAATTCTCCAGAAGGATCTTTCCTCTCTTTGTACCTGGGCCGCAAAATGGCAAATGAAATTTAATACCGCCAAATGCAAAACTGTCAGGATTACAACCAAAAAGCACCCACTAATCAAATCGTACAACATGTGTAATGATCAACTGGAACAAGTCCCTCATCATCCCTATCTAGGTGTTGAAATATCTCATAATCTTAAATGGACTTTCCACCTGAATAATATAATTGCCAAAGCAAATAAGGCTCTCTGGTTTGTTCGTAGGAACCGTTGGCGATGCCCGCAGAAAGTTAAGGAGCAACTCTACTTCGCCCTTGTAAGACCTCAGAGTTTGCCTGTGCTGTGTGGGACCCACATACAACAGATGTCCAAAGATTGGAAATGATACAGCACAGGGCTGCTCGGTTCGTCACCAAAAATTACAGTAGAGCCAAGGGTTCCATGACAGAAATTCTCAAAAAATTAAAATGGCCAACACTGGAACAACGTAGAAAGCAATCTCGTTTAACCACCATGTTTAAGATACAAAATGAAACCATTGCCATACCCATACCGGATTATATTAATCGCCAATCAATGAAAATCACAAGGCAATACCATCCTGCCAAATTCAGAGTTGTCAAAACCAACAGTAACGTTTATAAATACAGCTTTTATCCTCGTACAATACAGGACTGGAACGACCTCCCTTCAAATATCCTCAACATAACCAGCACTGAAAGTTTCAAGACCGCTATTTCCGACCACATTATGAAGTAACCCATTTTCTTTCTTTTTTGTATGTGTTTTGTTCATCCAAATCCATCATTCCTATCTCAATTAGATATCGCTTTTTGCAACGTTATTGAGTATTTTGTAGATGTAGATGTAGCATCTAACCTATTAAAAGGCTTTAAATTCAAATGAATTTGCTTCAAACAAACAGAAGCGAATTAACCTAGGCTGATCTGTTTCTCACCTTCAAAAATCAGGTTTTCACACTTTCTCACGCTCCTATCAATGGGAGATGGGACTAGCCAACCAAACATTAGGAGTTACAATAGGAGATCAAACAACAGAAACCGTGAGTATTTTTGCAAAGGCCCAATATCCATGAATTATTGTGCTGACCCATTGCGAACAAAATCACTTACTGATTCTATTTGCTTTCGTTCTAATACTAACGTTTCTACAAAGTCTTCGCAATCAGAAAGACATTGCTTGTAACAACGCTGCCAGAAATCGTTCTCCTTGATCCAGCTCTCATCATACATTATTTTCAGACAGGTTAATTTCTGTAAATGATACAGATTCGTGAAAACAGCTCTCAAACCCTCTGGTGTGTATATTTGATTGTTACTATGGTTCCCGAAAAAAGCAGAATCATAATCAACATCAACAAAAAAAGTTTTCTCGATTCTCAATTTTTCAGCATAACTTTCACCACCGATGTCTAATAAGACCAAGTTTGGCATGTGTTGGAAAGGCAAGCAAATGAGGCCTTCATCACTTAAGCCAGTGTTTCTGAGGTTCAATTCCTCTATGCACTTGAATTTTTGAAGAGCTGATGAAATCAATGGCATAGCTGATGAAGCAGGATTATAGTTGAGTTTTAAAAGTTTCAGCTTGGGAAGATGGTGCAAGGAGCTACTCAATTCGCGCATGCCTTCATCATTGAAGAAACTGCGCAGAAGTAGCTTTTCAAGTCGTGGCAGTTGTGCAATGCCTTTGGCAACAAGGGCGGATGCTTCTTTTACCGAATTGTTTGAGAAATTCAATTCGTTTAGGCTTTTCAAAGTAGGCAAAGCAATTGCTATGATTTTGAAATTTGCCTCTGAAATTCCTGAATTACTCAGATTCAACACAGCAAGGCGAGGCATGTATCTGAAGGCTTTGGCTAACAACCTTACTGATTTCACACTCAAATGATGCAGCCTCAACTGTTTACACTGCAGTGGTGACTGAGATCTTCCTGAGCTAAACTCTGAAAACCGTTTCCTGCTTGTTTCATACAGCACTGATAACAATTCCTCAGATGCATTGCCATCTAAGTATTCACAATGCAACGTCAACAGCTTGGGCAGTAAGGGGCGTAGACTTTTGCCAGGGACGTGATAGTGGGCAATACAAATACTCCGCAATTTCTTAGAAACTAGACAATTTAGCAATTGACTAGCAGCAACGTTTTCTTGATCTTCTAGTTTCGTAGATGTTTCTCGTCGTAGCGAGACATTTCTCAGATTTACTAGTTGAGATAGGAATCGCCTCATGGGGGAGATATCAGAGACCGTGGATGAGATCGTCAGACTTCTTAGATTACGGCATGTATTTTCATGAGCGCTTAAATTAACGATAAGAGCAGTGAAATCACCCGTTCCACACAGAGTTAGGTGCTTCAGTGACTGTAAAATCTTAGAATTCGAATGGCGGGCTGATTCAGGCTGATCTTTTCGGTTTGCATCAAAATACATACCCGATTCGTTATGAAGATGCAAACTTTTCAGATTATCCAATCCAAAAAGAAATTGCTTAATTATTAAACCAGATAATCTCTCAAATGTAATTTTTAGGTCTGTCAAGCTCTTGCAACTCTTCCTCTTTTTACTTAAAGACTCAATGAGAGCATGGAGATTATTAGAATACCTTTTTGCAAGAAAACGACCTTGCAAGATAAGTTGTTTGAAAGACTGTAGATCACAGAGAGATTCCGCCATGGAATCAAATGACGGGTTTATAAGTGAATCAGTGGGCAAAGCGACAGTTAGAGTCTGCAGATTTGTGGTACATTTCAGGAACTTGCCACAAACCTGTAGGCCTACAGGTTTATCTGAAAGCTCTTCGATGTTGACATTTACAACACTGATTGCATCAAGGTGTTTGTCGGCTTGAGTTGAAGCACCAATACTGCAGTCAAGAAAGTAATCTAGAGCTGCAAGAAGCTCTCTTTTATTTCCAAGTGTAAGAGAAATGCTCGGTATTTCAAATAATGGTTGTAGATTACTATGTAGGGACGGTGATTGGGACTCATGAAGGAGCAACAGAGCCGGTGTCCATGGATTTCCGGTTGCGCCGATTGAACAATCAAGTGTCACATCCCCAATGAGATTATCAAATCTAGTTAGCTTCAGGACCTGGACAATATAAGGCAAAATGTACGTTGCTGCTTCTGTGCTAAGACCGCAACAAAATTGCACCATGGGGTTTAAATCACTGACATTTGATGGGTTGATTTTGCTCAAACACATTTCGAATTGCTTTCTGTCCAATTGTTCTAGAGTAGCCAGATACTTGGCAGCACAAAATTCCTGAAATGTTTTGTGCAAGAACGATATATGATGCTGAGTTCGGAAGCGTTTTGCTTTTGATCTACCACGCTCTTTGGTAACTATTCCCAACATTACCGCCTTATCAAGAAGATCTGGTTGTGAGTGGAACTCTGAGTCATTGAACGCTAATTTCCCTTCCAAGTCATCTTTCAACAGGTTGTTTAAAGCAATTTCTCCGATACTTTGTAGTGTTTCTTGTAAGTCTCTATCTAACGATTCCTCAAGAAGTTCGTCTGATGTTTGATTCTTTACCCAATTGTGTTTCGCCAGATAAAATAGTGCTGCATCAAACACATCCGTTATCTTACACGGTAAAGATTTTTCTTCCTTCCACAGCACGCACAACATCGTGAGTAGAATAGGAATATGAGCTATGCATCGTTCTTTGGGTTTGTCTCTTACACAAGCCGATAACATGGAATACGCTTCTGCAAAGGCAGGGCAGATATTCTTCGAGAACCAGTTAAGATCTTCTTCTTCTAATTCTTCGTCATCCAAATACTCCAGAGGGACATTAAAGAATTTGGCAACATATTCCGTGATTTGAGATTCAGACATTTCTCTCAATTGAACAAGGGTGTATACACCGAATTTTTCGACATAGGTGGATACTCTGTGAGGCCTAGTTGTAACTATCACATGACTATCTTGGAGCCATTTGTTTTGTAAAAGCTTTAAGAACTGATCTGGCTTTAGTGTAGATTTATCAGACTTGGATCCAATCCACGATGCTTCATCATACCCATCCAGGAGAAAAATAACGGAACTCGCATTAGCACTAATGTAATCAAACAATCCCTGGCTTGAAACAAAGGGCAAACATTGGTCTTGCACAGCATCTATAACACTCATACCTGGGCTCACATCCCTTAAATCTAATGCAAAGAGTAACTTATATTCTGATAGACAACTTGCTTTCTGTTCGTAACTCCTGCACCAATCATATGCAATTTTTGATACAATGGTGGTTTTCCCACCCCCTGGCCCTCCCCTGATAAGAACACGCTTGAGAAGTTTCTTATCTTTGTCTTTTAGTGTAAAAAGCTCTTCATAGGATTGCAATACATTTCCTTCTACCTTTCCCGTTTTAACGAGCTCAAGATTAACATAAAGCTGATCTATGTCGGCAAATTCTTCTGGCATACCTGGAAACAGTGGCAACTTTCCTCGTGACTCTCTGTAGTCCTCCATAAGCTGTTTTCTGCAGTGCTCAACGTCAAAAGGAATTTCATCTATACATTATATAAAAAAAACATGGTTGATGTTTATTACTATGATTCCAATAATCAACTACTGCTACTCAAGTCATAGTTTTGAATGAAATGTTTTGTTAATATCAAAATAATGCAAGTAAACTATAATAGTGTGGGTTTGAGGGACAATACTCATACTTGACTGACAAATAAACAATGTTTTGCCTTGAGTAATACACTCAACACTCACTTCGGGATGCTTTTCAGTTTGCTTAGTCTATTTGGGTGCTTTATTCTGAGCTGTAAATGTGTGAGGCTACGGCTATCTTCAATTGTGTTTGATCTTCTATGTCAACGAATTATGCGATAGGTTGTTCTTGAGAGCGGAAGAGTTAATGTATTTGGAAACAAAACAACTAAATCGTGTTAATAATATTCAAAACACAAAACCTAATCATACATGCAATGAAGTATTGCCTACCGGATTTTGAATCTGCCATTTCATCCTGGACAATTTTCAACTGTTGCTTGATGTCCTTCGTTTCACACGAAACTTTTTCCACTCTAGATTCAAGATGCTTTGCTGCTATATCGACATCTGCTATCTTTTCGGCAGTTTCCTGAACAACTTTCAACTTTTGCTTTGTTGTTTCAACAAGATGCTTTGTTGTTTTATCGACCTCTTCTATCTTTATGGCATTTTGTGCACTGGCTGATGACAGGTGTTCTATCTTTTTCTCTATAACCGATAATATTTTTCTTTCATCGGTTAAGTATTCTATCACCTTTGTGATCTTTTCTTTAGCATCTTCAAAGCCTTTACTTTTCTGGAGCAACTTCTCTAGGTTTCTCGTCACGTCCAGAACGGCTTCTTGTACCTGATGTTGGGTTTTTGATAGCTCTTGTAACTCGTCTTTCATCAGCTTGAACTCCTCGCAGAGACTTTGTAGAAGGTCTCTTTTCATCATATCAGTCACTGGTTCTGATTGAATCTAAATGGAAGGATAGATAGGACACATTAGTTTGTTTCACACGTTTCAAGCTCAATTCTCAATGTAGCAAAACACAAGCTTCCCTTTGATGTTTATTAAAATCTCGGCCCTCTGTTGTTTTCTCTTTTTAAATTTGCCGGGAAAAAACAAAAAGCAATTTAAAAAAAATAAATCCAATGATGATTGTGACCAAGACTTTAATAACTCCTGTCACAATAATAACTTATGGAACCATTTTGTTCATCAAGGGCGGAAGAATCTTTTATTAACATAAGGGCACACAATTTGTTTCGGGGGATGATATTTTGTTTTAAATTTGTCCACTAGCGAGACGAAAAAAGGGCCAAATTTGATTTTCCATGCCAAAAAAGTTTTAGACACAAAACTAGAAACTGTTTCTTAAATTTTGAAGTAGGGCCTTGTACTATTTTGATATCTTAAAATATCAGAAAAATTTGTCAAATTGAAAAAAAAAATCATATTTTAATAATATTTGACCTGTAGAACAAAATCATATTTTAATAATATTTGACCTGTAGTTTTAAAACGAAGAAAAAGTTCAAAATTTGAAGAAAAATACCCCACCCCACCCAAAAAAACAGTTATTAATTTTGTGTCTTTAGAACATAAATATGCAGTTTTAATCGATTTGGAAATTTAATGCAAGTTGATATGGTGGACAAAACATAATTGGCAAGGAAATGCAAATTTGGAGTTTTTCTCAAAAACTGCTATTTTTTTAGAAATCTGCTGTGCAAGTTGGATTCCTTGCATTATTTCCTTTCTGAAAATGTATACTTATATGTACTTATCATCCTTACTTTTAAAGATACAATACAAAACAATGTTTACAATATCCAACTTAGAGTGATCCTTGAGAGTACCCCTTTAAGGGGCCACAATCTCCAATTAGCTATTTAAATTGAGGCCTGCTAAAACTACCTCATAGGCTTCTATTATAATTATTCTAATCCGAACAGCTCACTTTTTTTCAAACAACTATCCCCTACCAAAAACAAACAAACAAACAAACAAACAAAATAAATATATAAAGAACGATATTGAAATACCTATTACCATTTCCTATGGCCACACCAACAACACGCCTAGCCATCACTTCTACCAAGTTCTACATATATTTCATGCGCTCTCGAATATTTCAAAATGTTGCTCTCAACGATGAAGTTGTTCAAATAAATGTTATGCCCCAATTTTGATAGTAAACTTTCTTACCTCATTGAGACGAGCAATAACATCTTGAGATCTCAAATGATGTGGATATATCTTTGCCAGCCAATTCACAAAATCTTCAAGGGTCGTAAAGATTTCTGTTACCGTTTTCACCTCCACTTGCATGTTGCAGTCAAGAGCCATGTGCGACAGGTTATTTCTGATTGAACTTATCTGTATTAAAATAGGAGGAACAAATTATTAATAACATATTAAATAAAGCTAACTAATATCGATAAGATTATCTATTTCCAGATCTGATATTCGTCATTATGCGATATGAGCCGTATCGTAGTTGACCTTAAATACATGCTTCGGAAAGATAGGTAACGAAGCTCGTTCGGGTTCCGTTGCTTACTTCCAAGTAAAAATATCCAAATTAAAACTCAGAAACACTAAGTGTTGGGATTCACCAAAGTATCCTTTTTAAATCATCTAATTTACTTTTTAAACCATCGGCTGATGACATATACGAATAGCTAATGATTGAAACAATGAATATTTATTTCCTTAATCAAAACCAAGCAAAATATATTGAAATCGCATTCAAAGACAATTATGGAGGAGAATAATTAATTAATTAATTAAACATAAGCGGGGCTCCAGGAATTAGTTATAGAATAACGTCGTGTGGGTGTGTCGGTGGGTGGAGTGGGGGTGGGGTGGTGGTGTAATAGAAATCAGTATTATGAATTATGTTAGAATTATATAGGTTATGAAATTAATTTATTGTCAGCTTGTTGGCTGATACTGTGGCTGATATAACAATAACTACAAGTCATTCACCTTTTCAATCAATTCATAAGCTTTTTGGTCTCCTTTGTGAAATTCTGAGAAGTGTGCCATTATCATCAGCAAACTCGCTGAATCAAAGTCTGATATCTTGGTATATCGCTTGGTGACTGAAGGAGTTGAAGAGGGGATGGAAGAAGCCGATATAACTGCTGATGTTGCTGCTGACCCTGATGTTCCTAATGCTGTTGATAACGATGTAGCAGATGCTGCTGCTGACGATGATATCGCAACTGTTGTTGAACTTGATGATACTGCTTGTGTTGACCCAGTTGCTTGTTGCTGGATTTGCTGTGTTGATTGAGTTGCTGCAGCTGGGACTTTTGGCAGTCGCAGAACAAATGCTTTGGCAACTTCAACATAGGTTCTACCGAAACCAGATGAATGAACATTTTGCCAGGTGATTTGCTTCTGCGTCTTTTGAGGTTGAGGTTTTTTGCCGTAAGTTGGTTGGTAATAGACAGATTCTATTTCACTCGCCCAGTCTATACAATTGGAACATGACATCTGTTGTTTGGGTTTCTTTCCAGCAGGACATTGGGCTGTACAGGGTGATAATGTCTGCTGCTGATTGGTATGCCATGTCTTCAGTGAATACTCTACGCATGGTATGGCTTCGTGAGTCACGTGATGCAAGGCTTTGTAGCAACGGTAGAAACTCTCATCTGCAGATGACATGTTGGTATTTAAAGACTGTAGAAAATAATTGAGAGAAAATATAAATAGCTTGATGTAGCCTACTGCATGGGGTCTAACAACTACCACACACCTACTTACTTACAATGACAATGGAATGTACCTACCTACATACCTATATCAACCTATATACCTTTACCCACAAAATTATTGGGATAATGTCACACCACTCCACGCCATACATAAATTCTGCCAGTCACATTTCCCCAATATGAAATTTTTTTAAGTAAAATTTTAATTTTACTTCATTAAAGTTTGGCGGAGGCGGGGTTCGAACTCACGGCGGCGGACTGCTTTGGACACACTATGAACCCAGCGCCTTAGACCACTCGGCCACTTGTCTTGTTGGAATTCATTTGAAACTTATTTGAAGATATAATCGCAACTTCAACATAGGCCTACCACGTGACAAGCAAAGGCAGAATATTTGGAATTTTATTTGCCTAAAAACATTTATGTGTATTATTAGCGCTCAATTGTTGTTAACTGCGTGTTTTATACAAAAAAATCCAACAATAAACATGATAACTGGGCGTCTATATGGACAATACATTATATCGATTTTGACACGTGCTTGTGTCTCAGTACATTTCCATGGTCAGTAAAATACTGTAGAGGAAAACCTACCATTTTCTTGTATACACGTTCGATGTTTTGATCAAGTATGTGAATATTCGACATTAGACCCAAAATGTTTTTTCAGGAAATAAAAGATTAGATTACCATAAAAACGAAACAGTAATCTTTGGTTGAGTCTAATGTAATATTCACATAGTATTTTCAACGTTTTTCTATCCTTATTCTTGCTCAATTAAAAAAATATTTTGGCGTATATAAAATTGAAATAAAATTCTCTGCCTCTTAAGGGCTGGGGTATGAACGTTTGGACAGTATTTATTTTGGGACATTAGAGCACATCAGACATATCGAATTGCATTCTGAATACGAAGAATGTCATTCTGATATCAAATAATTTTGATTTTTGAAATTCGCAATTTAATACACATTTTATGGCAAATCATTCAAAATTGATATTTTTGATATTTAACAGTACTTGAAGTAAAATTTATAAATCTGATGATTTATACTTAAAAGTGTATGTAGGTGGGATGAAAAGCCGACGATCAATTGAAAATTTTGACCTTTCGTATTGAAGATATGGATTTTTTTTCCCAAAACACCAAAAAAAATTAGGTCTTTTGGGAAAAAAATCCATATCTTCAATATAAAAGGTCAAAATTTTCAATTGACCGTCGGCTTTTCCTCCTGCTACATACACTTTAAGAATATATCATTAGATTTATATAATTTACTTCGAGGACTGTTATATATCAAAATTTGAAAAAATATCACATTTTTATAATTTGTCATAAAATTTGTATTATATTGTGATTTAAAAAATGAAAATTATTTGATATCAGAAAGACATGCTTCGTATTCAGAATGCAATTGATAGGTCTGAGGTGCTCTCATGTCCCACAAAAATACTGTCGAAACGCAATAAACGCTCATTTTGGATCCCTTAAACGACATCAAATGTGCCACAATTGGGTATCACGAATTGTTATATATGATGTGCAGTTAATATTCATATTTTCTTTTATACAGAGGATGCTTCAGTTTTGACAGGAAAAATATTTTCTTGAAAACCCTCTCACTCGGTTATTTTAAAAAGGTAACCACGCTTCCCTAGAATGTGCAATAAATTAGCATTAACATTTTTCTTATTCTAACAGCAAGCGTTTCTAGAATGTATTATGGCGAAATGTGGTGTAGGATAATGTTGGCTCACAGATATGATAAAGGTCAAAGTTCGTACCCGACAACAATATTTTTTACCATTGGGTCCTTCCAGCCCAATTCATCAGGGCTCATATTTGATATCTTTCATGGCTACTAAAATAAGTCATGGGATCTTATTGGCGCTGTTAGCCAAAGTTGCAGGACAGCATAACACGACGCACCAACGAAATCCCAGCATTTTTTCACTTTTGTTATGTGCCCAACTAGCAACTGGAGGTTTCTAAACACGTTTTTGCGTTTCCATAGAATATACTTATACAAGGATTTTTTCTGCCTCCGCAGGAGGTAGTATGCTTTGAAATTTACACCTAAAATGCCGCGCAATAAAATGCCGCACATTGCGCGGCATGTAGGCCGATTGTACAAATTTATATTCTGACAAGTACTCTAGTTTCCGCCCAATATCGAGAGCCCAATAAATATCCCCCACCTCTTTGCGCCATACATAAATTCGCTTATCGCCATTTCCGAATGTTCAAAAAGGTAATCACGCTTCCTCAGCATGTGCAATAAATTAGCATTAAAATTAATCTTATTCTATAGGGATTCTAGAAACACCTAGCACGTGGCGCCAATGGTGCGGGTCTATCAAGCTCATGAATTATGCATTAGAATTTTTTTAACTCATATATTGTATAACTGAAGACCGAATTAAAAAGACTAGCTTGCGTATGCCGTCCTGTCAACCAGACCAAAAATGCCATACTGCGCAGGTCAGCAACCAATCACAGCGCGCCTTTGTCCTGACGTCAGACGCAAACTAGTATTTTTTAATTCGGTATTTAATTATGGATTGTAGCCTCATCACATCAGCAATATCGTAGAAATAAAGTCGGACAACCGTTATGCTGTGTGTGGCAATGGGAATACACATTAAACAAGGTTTAATTTCATGATTACATGAAACCTGATTATCAATGGAAAAACTTTGGCTGGAGAAGTTGAAGCTGACGTTCATGGCGACACTTTGGATGTGATAATTTGACATCATGGATTGTTTTGTGCAAAATTGGAGGTATTTTTGCGGCGAGTCAGCAGACCGACTGACATACAGGCTAGCATGCTAGGCTCGACTAGGCCGCAATCATCGTGTCTACATCATAATAATAGTTCATACCCGCTGGACAGCAGGAAGAATGTTTATAACTTACATTTCAATACAATCATGTTACTTTTATCTTGAACTTGGAAGAAACTGATTTCAATAACAATTTCAATATTGCAAACTCATGACCATCAGTGACAGTGACCATACATTACACTAAACAGTGAGTTCCGTGCCGGTTTATGACCAGAAAGTAGAATGGATTATTTATTTCTGTTCATCTTGATATCAACATTTAAATGGTAAGTTCATGAGTTTGACCTCAATGTCAAATCTACATTGTATGTCGCACAATTATGTGTTGTGCATGACTGAGTGCATGATGCTAGCATATGACTAGTCTAGGGCTAGGCCCGGGGCTAGCAAACTGATTTCAATAACAATTTCAATATTGCAAACTCATGACCATATACCATCGGTGACCATACATGACACTAAACAGTGAGATCCGTGCCGGTTTATGACTAGAAAGTAGAATGGATTATTTATTTCTGTTCATCTTGATATCAACATTTAAATGGTAAGTTCATGAGTTTGACCTCAATTAAAATACAAAACAGAACCCGTGTCAAATCTACATTGTATGTCGCACAGTTATGTGTAGTACATGACTGAGTGCATGATGCTAGCATGACTAGTCAAGGGCTAGGCCCGGGGCTAGTCCTTTACTAGCCCTTGGCAGTTGGCAGTATCTGGAAAACACTCCTCCGACACAGCGCTAGTCCAAATCTAAAAACACTCTGCCAGTCCGAAACTGAAAACCACTGCGCTAGTCCGAATTTGCAAAACATGGCGCTATTCCGAATCTGAATTTAGAAACACTGCGCTAGTCCGATATTCGGACTAGCGCCGTAATTTCAGATTCGGACCAGCGCTGTGATTTTCAGATTCGGACTACCGCTTTGGTTTTCTGCAGTTTCGGACTGACGAATTGTTTTCAGACTCGGACTAGCGCAGTGTATTTCGGACTAGGGGTGTGTCGGACTGTTAAAGTGTTTTTAGATTCGGACTAGCGGTGTGTCGGACTGTTGCAGTGGTGTTCAAATTTGCTAAATGCATCCATGGGTTTTATATCTTATTTTGTAGCCTATCTGAAAATTTTACTTTGCATAATTCTTGCATATATAATTAGAAAATAAGGCCTACCTGACAACATTGCATAACAAAAATAAAAGAAAGTTGTTGCCAACGACTTGGTTTCGCTCCATTTTGACAGGCCATATTTTGGTAACCGAATATCCGATTAAAATAAAAGTTTCAGTCTTGTATTAGGAGAAAATGGACTCACATATTTTAATCAGACAAAATCTATATCCAATAGCGGTACCTTAAAAAGATTAAAGCTAGCATTATAAGTATCTCCTTAACTAATAACAAAAGGTGTCCACTGGTATCTTGGAGGCATTGTCTTTTTTTTAAAGACATTTCTTGTTTTATTACGTTGGTGGTCATGTGTCGTATAGAGGGACCCCTGATTTTGGGGAAACGTTACATCTGAACAAACCTTTTTTGGTTTAGTCAGCTGCTACAAACCATTAATAGTGCAATTGCCTTAAATTTGAGCTATAGAAAGCCTGTTCATTCTTCTTTTTAAATATATATAACTCATGTAGATCAGATTTACCGTTGCGGTTTTAATTCAGCGAAATGCTAACGAAATCAACTGCGGAAGAGCCGTGGTGCAGCAACGTGTGTTAAGTATATGGAGATATAGCTTTATGACATTATTTTTTTTAAATATATATTTTGTCATGTATGTACATGATCCACCAGTGGATCTTCTGCGACCCCTACGTAGAACTTCCTATAGTGGATTAAAGGTCATATATATTGCTCGGACAACATCATATCATTGGCAAGCTAATATTATGAGGACAATGAAAATTACTCTTTTTTGAGAAAATAAAAATTGATATTCCGCAAAACCTAACATAAGCGATGAGTTCCTTCGAAGCAGACAGATTTGACCTAGAAAAATGTTGTTCAAAGAAAAAAACCTCTGAATTAAGTATTACCAATTTAATGATTTTTAAACATATAGATAAAATTAGCCGCTTCTTTTTTTTTTTTATATATTAGTAAATTGTGATATTACAATTCATAATTATGTATATCAATATCATGAGAAATATATAATTTCAGCGTGATCAATCTGAGACTATAGCATAAACTCATGTATCTGATTTCCCTGTGTGATATTGCAATGCTATAGTTATTAAGTTTCAGTTGGATGAAATATTACAAAGCAAACGCATAGTAACAATACTATGTGAGGCTTTGTTTCCGAAATGAGAACAATAGTCTGCATATTGTTATGCAGCATTGTTATGGTAAATAATAGTACAATTCATTGTTGCTAATATCAAACTTGTCAAAGTGATTGTGATTGTATCACACAAGTAAATGGGAGCATGATATAGTGTCCGCTTCATTTACTCTCGTCATAGCCCGCTGCCTTGAAAATATATTTCGCTTCAAACGGGGGGAGAACACGTACGAGCCCGAACTTTACCCACACAATTTCTCTTTTTTCAGGAGAAATACGCATAAAAAAATTGCAACGAGTGTCAACTTGTAATGTAATTATTATTCTCTTCGAATAGAGATATTCTTGTTTTTACAATAGACCTGCCCTTTAACTGCGCACGGTGGACGCAAGGAATTCGTGATTGGATTGGATTGGATATTAACAATTCATGATTGGTTACATAAAAGACTACAATTTTATGCTAGAATTGTTTACTCAAAATTGTTATAATTATTTATTATTGCACTTTTTTTCAGATAAACTACTAATTTCTCCATTCTCCATACAAATTTGTTTTGTAAAATTCAATTAAAATAAAATAAATTGAAGATAAACAAATTACACCCTTTTTCAAATACATCAAAGCAGCATTGTCATCTTGACAGTATAGTATGACGCATCAACAAGTACAAGGTACGTGAATGGAGCATATTCCTTTAAGTTATAGAGTAACACATATGATTTAGACCTACATTGTTATACGTAGATTTTCTACCCACCCTGTACAAAACCAATATGTTGTGAGCACTTGTAGATATGTATAATCATAGAATACATTGGTATAATTATGATTTTACGACTCTCTGATCATTTCCAGCAAGCCTGCATGTCTATAAACATGTTTATATTAAACATTTTATATTTCCTATTAAATGCATACTTTTTCGACACAAAACACGTAGATTTTTGATCACCCTGTATATCAGTTGTCCAATAAGATGACTATAAAAATTCTAATGTGGTTTGAAAGCCTATAGACCCCCTGTATATTACCATATACCATAAAGAACAACAAATTTTTTCGAAGTGGACTTTTGAAAGTCCATGATTTTGAAGAAACAAGGCTTTTTGGTGTACACCAAAAAAGTTAAGGTTTTTTAAACATACGTAATGCGTGTATATACTATAGTATTGCTTGTATTAAGTAGGTTCAATGTGTTAGAATTATCAGGGCAGTATTCATAATAATTATTGTTGATAACGCACGCGCCAAACACACGCATGCCGACGCGCGATCATTGTACGCAGTGTACTCGTAGGATTATACGCGAGTGAATAAACATGAATACGCATTTCCTCGCCTGCGCACGCACATAATGCTGAATGCATGACTTACTGAACAGTATACGCAATGACATACGCGAGTGTATACACATACATACGCACCCCGCGGACCGCGCACGTATATAATAATCAACACAAGACTTTCCAAACCTTGTACGCATATGACATTTACAAGTGCATACACATACGCACAAACATCTCCAACACATTTTACTTGTAACATTTAAACGCCCAAAACGCATTGCGCATTATAGCTAAGCATACTATTCAAAATGCGAAACGTATGCGAACACAGTACGCGTATATGACAATCAAGTGTGCTTACGCACAAACATGCGTAGTACATAATTTGCCTCTCGTTATAAAAGGTCAGCAGACCTTGCTCGTCCTTCAACATGTTCGAGGGGAGTATGCCGATTTAATTTGGTTACGTAATGTATCCTTTCAAAGTAAACACTATGGACCATAAGAGCCTCGTCCAATGGCACAGTCCAATAACCTCAATTACATAATCATAGCGCAAAATTTGACCTCAAGTTGCAGAGTATGAGTTTTGTACCCAAATCTTCAAAGGTCATTCAATGAATGTATAAATGTATTGAGGTTTAAGAACTGTTCCCCTGATAGATCCTAGTGAAATGAACTGGAAATTGTGTCATTGTAAAAGTTCTAATGTTGTCCTCGAGAGAGACAGTTATATGCTTCGCTATGCATCTGTGTGTTAAAACAGGCTCACTTTGTAAAATATTATGAAGCGAGAAAAACGCATGTCTGGTTGTACATAACACGTGAGCAAGACAGGCTCTATAATAATGTAACATTAATGTTTCACATTCCTTTACCCCCCCACATCAATGTTTAAGCAAACACTTGACTAAACGTCATTTCATTTGAAAGTTATTACTTGTTTATTAAGAATGCAAATGAAGTGCTAACACCTTAACATTTTGCTATAAACACCCCATCCCTCCCCCTCCCCCTCCAATCAATGTTGGGTTCTACTAGGCTCCCGTGACCAAACAAATTAGGATTCAAAATTGCAGAGTCCGAATACGGAGGCTGATCATAAGACCCAGATCAACATTGTTACGGGGGAAGGGGGGGGGGGGTCGAATACGGTTCATGGTCCTCAAGTATCCCAAGACTAGTTTCTGTACCTTGCGTTATGTTTACAATTTCATATGCGATGGTAATGGCATTTGAAAAATAAATAAAAAACTTGACGGTGATTCGAACAAGGAATCTCTAGATTATTATCATTATCATCATCGTCGTCGTCGTCGTCGTCATCATCATCATCATCATCATTATCACCATCATCATCATCATCACCATAATCATCATCACTACCATTGTCAAAGGAATACATTTCTTAAATCACATTTTTAAACTTCGAGCCTGGTTTCCACCAAAAAATATCAACTACCAGATAAGGCTCAAATGAAAATAATATGGACTATGTATAGTCCATTTCGAAAAAATATTTTGTTAAAGGCTACATATAGAGTGCCTACACATTAAGCTTTCAGAAAATGTATGGTTTTGCTAGTTAAAGTTATGTAGAAATCGAACAGATTTTCTTGATGTAACGCTAGGGTCCCACTATAAGGCACATGACCTTTAAATAAACGGCTTTCGGCTGAACCACTAGCAGGCTATGTTAACACATTTATGACAATGACAAAGGTATCAAAATCTGAAGTTTGATGATTTTTACGATCCTCCGGATGAGCAAATCACTGAATGGACCTTTAAGACAATAATGAGGCATTAATATTTGCAGAACCCGGGTTTCTCTATCTTTGGTATTTCAGTTTTAAAACTCAAAGCATATATTTTATTATCTCGGAACACAAAGGGGGTTATTACTTTCTGTGGTGTGTTTCGTACGATACATCCAACAACACACCCTACCACCACATGGAATGACACCCCTGCACCCACAGTGCGTACGTGCACCCCTCCAGATATACTTGAACTGCTCACATCCCAATAATAGCCTATAGGCCTACTGCACATTACAATTTTACGAATTTTAAGAAATATGATTACAACAAAAATTGCATGCTAACACAATTAGGTCTTGCGTGATCACTGATGATGCAATTGCATGATGTAAGTACTGCGATAATCACAAGCACCCTCACCATACAAGATTACGCGGTTGCTCAACATACTAGTATTAGGGCCTACTAGCACATAAATAATGACGTGGTATAGGTATAGCCTAGTGATGCAAAATTTCCACAAAATCAAACCAAAAAGATCTCATCTAGATTCTATAGCAGTTCAATAATTATTTCAACACTCAGTCAGAGATAATTTGATATTCCTCCAGCATGTCCATGTAGCAAAATTACTACTTGATCTTTTGGACATACAAACTGGAATATACATTTGGATATGTACATGATGTACCGGTACCGCCGAAGTCAACGATTAATTTTGCTCATACAATTAAGGTGGTATTGGATGCATTTTCTAGAAATTAGGAAATGCTTTGAGCATGTTTTAAACAGATTAATTGAGTAGGGTAAAGTACACTGATCAATATGCCTTTTGTTTGGAGCAAATCGGACATACGGTTTCCATAACACATCAATTTGTATGTTCTTTGTATCCTATTGTTTTTGTCAATAATCAATATAGTTAATGAGCTAAATGACTGCAAAGGTTCATTAATATGTAATTTTTGCCAATATTTTGCTAAAAACCAATGCATAAATGTTCAGGGTACTTTTATTTTGCATACTTTTGCCCTGAAACTTGGTCAAAGTGTTTCTAATATGTTCTAATGTATTATATAGTGAAGCCGCCCTCTAATTTGCATATTTGCATAATTAATGAGCTAATTTGCATAAATGCCAATTAATTATGCAAATATGCAAATTAGGGGGCGGCTTCATTATAAAATACATTAGAACACATTAGAAACACTTTGACCAAGTTTCAAGGCAAAAGTATGCAAAATAAAAGTACCTGAACATTTATGCATGGATTTTAGCAAAATATTGGCAAAATTATATGTTAATGAGCTTCTCCAGTCATTTTAGCTCATTAACTATATTGATTATTGATAAAAACAATAAGATATAAAGAAAATATAAATTGATATATTTTGAAAACCGTATGTCCGATCTGCTTCAAACAAAAGGCAAATTGATAAGTGTGCTTTGCTCTACTCAATTAATCTGTTTAAAACATGTTTAGAGCACTTTCATAATGGGTCCAATACCACCTTAAATGAGTAGTATGGGTCTACGTGCATGTTTATTAAATGATTGTTCCTTTAATTTGTCTACTCTTTACGGCCATCTTGTTCACTCAAAATTGTACATTATTGTCAAGTATTCTTACCTGGATTTGTCGGTTACATCATTTTATCTTGAGTTCTAATCCTCCACTTCTATCGCAAGCTCGTGTCTATTTATTTTGCTTTATGTTCGAACTCCTTTAGCGCTTTAAGCGTTGTTAAATTTCACCGCAGCACAATCAGTACTCACCATTTTGTGCAAAATTATGCACGGACACGTCATTCAGATACAAAAGGTCATTCTCTGCTGTTTACTGCACATGCACGTTGAACTTGAACACGTTATCGATCATTCTGTTCATTGTACATGCATGTTCATTGTGATATGTTAAAAAACATTAGGCCTATTTGTTTCATGTGGCTTGAAAATGTGAATGCAGATTTTTTGTTTTGTTTATTTTGTTAGAGTCAGGAATACTTCTGAATGAATGGCAACATATGCCTCGAATTACTTATAGGCCTATAAGCCCTGTTGAATCAGAGCAGTATATAAATGTGAAAATTTAAAGTTTTTAATTATAAATGTTTTTCATACTCATACGGTATATATTTCATATTGCTTGAAAACAAAATATATGAAAAATAAATCTGTAAACGAAATAATATTTTGCTTGAAAATGTGTAATTTTGTCTAGATTTCTCAATTAAAAATACTTTTTTTTTAATAGTTTTTAGACTATCACGATTTTAGTCTATAGGCCTAAATTCAAACATATTTATGTACCCAGCAAAATACAAAAATGTTCTTAAACGTTTATTGAAAACGTTTTAATAACATTTGAATGTCGGGTTATATAAAGATCATGAATACGTATTTCAAACGTTTTGGGTATAAAATATTTTTGCAAAATATTTTGTCAACAGTTAAATAACATTCGGTTAGAATGATTTGCGTTACGTTTTCAATATGTTTTATGAATGTAGGCCTAAAACGTTTTTATACCCTTTATATAACCCGACATTTAAACCTTTTCTGTAATATGTTGTATTTGCTGGGTACATGCCGAACGAATGAGCCGTGATAAGTAGTAGGCCTATGGCTTAATTAATGTTGGTGTCTAAAGAAGAAATATGGAAACAATGGAAAGAAACCACACATGATGCAGTCATGTCTACAGTAGAATTCACCACGACCTTTGCAGGACTTCAACCCCATTAAAAGCTATTAAACCAAGATAACACTCATTGAAAACAGCTCAACTGATTAAATCAGATCTTCTCTGGCTAAATCCACACTACACATGTTTCTGTTTTACCTGTGCAATGAGCAATGAGCTGGTATTATAGTTTCAGTTGGGTGAACGATTATAAAGCGAAGGTATTGTGTGGGCTTTTGTTTACGAAATAGACAATAGTGTGCTTATTGTTAACAAGCGTTCTTGAAAATGAGAAGCATAATGGTTTGCAGACATAACACGGTTTGGAAATAATTTCTTCATATTTTTTGGTGTTATCTGTCGTTTACATATCCTTCCTAAAACACAAAAGTGCGAATATTTCCAAACACCTAAATTAGCTAAAAATTTAGGACATGTTACAAAACTATATTTTCTAGAATTTCAGAGAATACTTTAAATATTGGCCGGTTATTTTTCACACAGTGACGTTAACTAGGCAATGTCCTATTACCTATAACATACACTAAAACACCAAAGTGCGAATATTTCCAAACATCTAAATTAGCTAAAAATTTAGGGCATGTTACAAAACTATATTTTCTAGAATTTCAGAGAATACTTTAAATATTGGCCGGTTATTTTTCACACAGTGACGTTAACTAGGCAATGTCCTACTATAACATACACTAAAACACCAAAGTGCGAATATTTCCAAACATCTAAAGTAGCTAAAAATTTAGGGCATGTTACAAAACTATATTTTCTAGAATTTCAGAGACTACTTTAAATATTGGCCGGTTATTTTTCACACAGTGACGTTAACTAGGCAATTGCCTATACTTCTAACATACACTACTTGTAAAGGTCACGCGTCAATTGTGAGAGCTCTGTGTATTGTGTATAGGAAAACGGACAGTAACTGCAGTATGATGTAATATGAGAACAATTTAAAATCAGACTTCAAATTCAATACTTTTTATTTCGATTAGCGCTTTCAAGAACTCGTCGTCAGCCGATGTTGTTAGCTCTGATGTTTTTTCTTGGAAACGGCCTGCCAAAAATTGCTTGCCTCTCCCTCGGCCTGCCAAAAAATCTTTGCCCTCCCCCATTGGACATGCCAAATTTTTGGAACCCAATTTGCAACTAATTAATACGGTCTAGACGTGGGCCTATATACATGTAATGCGAGCGAGCAGGAAATTTGGCATAAAAACGTTTAGGGTAAATTATCATGGGTAAAATTTACAACCGTAAATGGAATGCTTAATTAAGCCTATGAACTATATGTAGGACCTAATAATCAGAAAACGTATGCATTTTGAAAAATGTATAGTTCATGAACCTTTTTACCTGTGTGAGTAAGTAACATAATAATCTAATAATTTCTGTTAATTTCATTACATTTACCCCAACTTTACTCAGCATTTGGGGGTAAATGGAACTTAGCTTTCGTTCGATAAAAAAAAAATCTGATTGGTTGAAGGGAACACTTGAGGTTTTGAGAAAAACCAATCACAGAGGCATAGGCCAAGAAAAACAAATTGTTTGCTTGCCCTCAATTGAATTTTAACAATTGGGTCGGTCGGTCGAGATTTTTTTTTTTTAATTACTAGGAAACTTTACTATTTGTATATGAAAAATCAGACCATTTTGGTGTCAAAATGAATCAACTAACATTATAAAACAACTAAAATGTTGAACACAAGCTCTAAAATATTTTTTTTACATTTTCAGTATGCAGAAATTTGAAAAGAATAAAAAACTTTTTCAGGAATTTCCAAAAATAGGGTCGGTATTCTTTTGTACAGTAAATAGAAAAACAACAACTTTTTTCTGATTTCCAAAATTAGGGTCGGTCGGTTGAGGGCAAGCAAACATCTTTTTTTTTGGCCATATCCGGGGCCATATTTTCCAGCTTAATCTCACACAGCTCTCTATGATGCTGTGCACTCAACCGTGTAGTATAACACAGACTGCGTAGAGATTAGACTCGCTCATCCTCGCTGTGCTGGAAATTTTTGTGTACTCGGGTGTATCGAGGTGGAAACTGTGCGTAGATGCATTTATAAGAGAATCATTTTTGTAGTCAAACCTTTCCATATGTGTACATGTACTTGACTTGATTTTTTCTGGGAAAAAAGCACTTTTACTTATAAAAAGTATACCTAACTGAATAAGAATGAGAATAAAAGAAAGGATTTTGTCTTTTGCCTATCCAATATCGTGTGCGTTGTCGCTCCCCTGGTTTTAAGTTACAATGACGTCGTGAATGACCCAGCGTTTTTATTTTAGAATTAGAAAATTAATAGTGTCGTTTATTACGAGTCCTAAGAGTCATACCAGTTCAATTCGTTAACATTAATTTGTATCAAATGAAAAACAAACAGACAAGTAGAGTCCTATGTCTTACTATGACTGTATTCTTACCAAAATCTGTTTTTCAATACACTAGAAACTTGTTGATAATTATGTCAGTTTATTTTTGAAAATCGCCAGACATTAACCACTTGGCCATCAATTTCATTCAGGGGCGTGTTTGAAAAACGGCACAGCAAATTAGTAATAAAAAGAATAAAAAATACTAAAATTCACACCAGGGTCGAACTACTGCCAAGGCACTATGAACATGATGAATGCTAAAGAGTCAACCGTTTTATTCTTTTTATTACTAATTCGCTGTGCCGTTTTTCAAACACGCCCCTGAATGAAATTGATGGCCAAGTACCCTTAAATGATGTGCTCATAATTCGGCCTATACGGTATAAACACACTAAGACCGGACTGCTAAGTGAAAGTCCTTGGACACGACAGAATCCATATTGACCAGAAATGTATAAAGAGTTTGACCATTGCATTGATCGATAAGCAAATAAATGTACAATACACGTGTATTACCAAATCAATATATTGAAAGAAAGAATGGTACTAATGTATGCTACCGGTAAACATAATATTTGTACATACTGAAACTCAATCACATTACATCACATACAAGGAACACGTGAACATGTTAAGATATATTTTAAATGTGACAATTTAAAAATTCAGGTAAATCATGAAAAGTCGGAATATTTCTCCTGACAAGGTAAGGAAAGTGATCAGAATTTGTGTTCTTTTTTGCATTTTTGATCCACTTATTATTTTACTCTAAAGCAACTGCTAAATCCTCGGTTGTGATGGGTGATGGGAGACATGATCAATCATCTGGGGTGTATGTGAGTCGGTGCACTTTTATTTACGAACAATACGTGTGGGGGTGAGGGGTGCATTTAAGTGTTTATTTCCTTGTGTTCACAAATGAGCCAAATTAGCGTGTTTTAGATTAATTGCAAGAATAATTAAACCAATTATTGTTCCTTCAATTTCAGAGTCGCGGGTTGAAGATCTATTTCTTGCTACCTGTGTTTCTATTGTGGCTGCCTGTTGTGTATGTCTATAACGGGGAAGAAATTAGGTAAGTTATTATTTAATAAACAAAATAATATTGTCCTCTGCTTCTTCATCTTCTTCTTCACTGGTGGACATTTATAATGAGAATTCTTTCAAAGCGATGAGAATTGGACAAAACTATGAGAAATAACATAAAATGTCATAAAACATTCTAGAATATAAACCCAAAATTTTAAGAAAATAATTCTAAACTAACGCAAAATTACTTTTAAAAAGGGGAGGGGGATGCAAAATGTCAGAAAACAGTTTAAAAACATAAAATATAATAAAATAATGAAAAGTAACCAGTTTTTAAGGTTAGTTGTGTTATCGATCAAGCGACATGGGCCTCCCATATAATTACCAAGCTTCGAAAGCGTGTTTGCAGATGTAGGGGTGCGTATATGAATTGTAAGGGAAGGGGATAGATACAGGTTTGCGGGGGGGGGTGTGGGGTTTTGGGTGTGTGTGTGTGTGTGCGTGTGTGTGTGTGTGTGTGTGTGTGGGGTGATGTGTTTATGTGAGCGTTTTCATGCGTACCCCACGCGCGTGTCTGAAGGAGAGAGAGGATGCAATGTTTCCCAATACGGTATATTCCATATTGCAAATAAAATATTTTAAAATTGATCATAACAACATGATGATGATGACGACGATGAGGATGATGATGATGATGATGATATGATGACGACCACCATCATCATCATTAGCAGAATCATTGTTATCATCATCATCATCATCATCATCATCATCATCATCATCATCATCATCATCATCATCATCATCATCATCATCGTCATCGTCGTCATCATCATCATCCTTATCCCCACCATCCTCCTCGTCAGGTTTATAAATAATCGAATCACCAATGTCATCGTATTGACTACGCATCGATTTATAGATTAATGTGCAAAAGTGAAATCGACAAGCAGGCCAAGACTTCATTTGTTAACGTCTTTAAGGTTAAACAAAATCATTTATGGCTTTGTCAGCTCAAAAAATATATTATCATCTTACCATGCTTACACGTAAGAAAACATGCATACCAATCATGTGAAATAAAAAAACAATTAAAAAAATGTGTAAAAATGGCAATTTTAGCTTATTTTGTCACGTTCAGTCATCTCCTATTGTCAAATTTGTTTACCGATGCTTGGTAACAAATTTGATTGACAGGCAATAGCTTGTCATCTGTCATGCGCAACACAATTATCTCTATCAAACATACTATAAAGATGTCAGCCTCGTGCAAATTATACTGATCAAGTTGAGGTAAGTTTAAACTGGTCACACAACTTAAGAAAAAATTTGACTTACTCAAATTTTCGTCCGTCATCCGACGAGACTTTTTCAAGAGTGGTTGACTGGAGCGGGATTTTGGTCATGTGACTTAGATATGACGTCAGAGTCACATGACAGGATGACAGGTTGGTAGACGGCTGGTAGGTGGTGGCGGCCCCTGTCCTTATTGAGATCCGGGTTGTGAGCAGCAATGTATATGGATTCTTTCACCCCCCGTTGGAACCATCTAGAGTCTGTATTTAAGATGTCCACTTCTTCAGGCTTGAATTGATGACTATGAGTTTTCATGTGGGACCCAACCGGTGAGCTCTCGCGATTATGTTCTTTCAACCGTTTGCAAAGGGGTCTTTCTGTCTCTCCAATATACCGAGAGTCACAATCATCACATTGAATGTCGTAGACAACACATGTACGGTCGGATTTGCTAACTTTGTCTTTAGGACTGACAAGCATATTGCGGATAGTGTTAATAGGCCGGACATGAACCGTTACCCCTGCTTTCCTGATCTTCCTGCTGAGGGCTTCCGTGACCCCTTGGATGTAAGGCAGGCTTATGTGACCCACCGTGGGGCTATCACGTTGAGCAAGAGGCTTAGGAGTGATCTTGTTACTGCCAGTTAAGTTCCAGGCCCATTTAGTGTAGCCACAAACCGACAATGCTTGTTGAACATGGTGAAGTTCTTGTTCCAGACTCTCGTGGTCAGAAGAGATGACATTGGCACGGTGTTTAAGTGTTCTTATAACACCCAGTTTGTGCTCGAGAGGTTGATGGCTATTGAAATTTAAGTACTGATCAGTGTGAGTAGCTTTTCTGTACACGCTGAATGAGAGTGATCCGTCCAAATCCCTTCGGATAAGAGCATCTAACATAGCTATACACTGATTGTCCTCTCGCTCAACCGTAAACTTAATTGCGGGATGCACAGAGTTGAGATGGATAGTGAAGTTGTCAATGTCACACGTTTTGAGGACTATCATGGTGTCGTCGACGTAGCGTCCCCAGAACCGTGGTGGGGAATGGAAGGAGGAGAGCGCTTTGTCCTCGAAGTCCTCCATGAACAAGTCCGCGACAATGGGACTCACGGGGGAGCCCATAGCGGCGCCCTCTATTTGGGTATAGAAAGTTCCATTGTGGGTAAAGTATGTGGTCTTCAGACAGACTCTCAGGAGATCAATAATCTGCTTGGGACTCAAGGTGGTTCTGGTGGAAAGTGTATCATCGTTGGTGAGACGCTTATGGATAATGTCCAAACTTTCATCCACAGGAACGCTGGTAAATAAAGCGCTCACATCATACGAGACCAGACTTTCATTGTCGGCGAGTTTGATAGCAGATAATTTGGTTACCAAGTCCTCACTGTTTTTGAGATGTCTGGGTGTACTGCCAACTAATGGTGAAAGTATCTTAGAAATAAATTTGGCAGTATTGTAGGTTATAGACCCACAACTTGACACAATGGGTCTGAGAGGGCACGCGTCCTTATGCACTTTAGGTAGTCCGTAGAACTTTGGAGTGTCCGATGAAGTGGGGTACAATTGACGATAAGTGATTACATTAATAACACCCTCATCACGAAGTGATTGAAGAACTTCAATAAGCTGATTGCGATACATCGATGTTGGGTCACGCTTAAGCGGCTTATAAGTATTAGTGTCATTGAGAAGATCGTTGGCTTTATCTTGATAATTGGTCTTATTCAAAATCACCGTTGCACGCCCTTTATCAGCGGGTAAGATTGTTATGTCCTTGTCCTCTTTAAGTTCACGTAGGGCAGCTCTTTCCTCTTTACTGATGTTACTAGGAGGAGGCTTGCTTTGCTTGAGAACTTGTACGCAATCAGATCTTAGTTCTGCGGCTTTATTACTGGTGTTTCCTAATAAATGACAGGCTGTTTCAACCGCTGTCACAAATTCAACAGTGGGTAATTTGCTAGGAGTAACAGCAAAGTTTAACCCCTTCCGGAGAACCGAAAGCTGAGGCTCAGTGATTTGACGGTCCGATTTGTTTATGACCCATCTGTCAGTGATATTATTACTCGCATCATCACTCATTTGTGAGACAGGGACATAAGAACGGGAAAGTTTCTGTTTACTTTCTAACCGGGAGAACTTATCTTTCTGACGGGAGCAACACTTGGAAAACTCAGCCTCACTAGCGTGGGTGACCCAATTCTTGACGTCAGTGTAAACATCAACCGGTAAACAGGTAAACAAGCTTTCATCCAAGTCAGAGATTCTTTGTTTCGTGACATTAATGGTGTAGTAAATTTGACGAATCCTTTCATTCAGAAGAAGATGTTGCGTGTTCTGAATAATCCGTTGAGCATGGGGCCCTTTTTTTTTTTTACCGCGGTTTTAAGACTCAAACTGGGTGGATACAATCCATGATGTTTACAATGCATCGTGAAGTGAAGGTGGTTCCGGAATCTCGCTAGTTTTCGCTCCATAAATTCCAAAGATCGAAAATTCTTTAAGGCCATCCGGCCAAACTCGCTTTCAAGACGTTTGGGTAGTTTAAACTGTTGTGGTGTAGACATGTTGAGGTAAGTTTAAACTGGTCACACAACTTAAGAAAAAATTTGACTTACTCAAATTTTCGTCCGTCATCCGACGAGACTTTTTCAAGAGTGGTTGACTGGAGCGGGATTTTGGTCATGTGACTTAGATATGACGTCAGAGTCACATACTGATCAAGTTGCAAGCGCGGCCCAAGACGCACTCGGCCTAAAAAACACTGCCCTATTGTAATGCAGCCAGAAAAAACCCGACCGGTCCTGTCAATATTTTTTGAGGCCTGTGATTGGTTGGGTGGGAGTGGGGCACCCAGGGGGAGTCGGTGGGGGAACGTCCCCCACAGATAATTTTCAGGAATAAATGGAAACAGCAAAGAGTCCTTAAAACCGGCTACCGGGCCACGCCTGGCCACGCCGAGGGGGCTGCACTGCTATTTGCCAATAACGGGCTGTGCTGGAGTTTGATTGACAGAATCGCAGTGCCGCCGAGAGCCATTACGGGCCCGGGGGCAAAGCGACCTTAGCTTTGATCAGCGATGACGGTGTAGGACTTAAGTGGGGGTGGGTGTAGGGTGTGGGGGTGTGTGGGGGGGGGGCAGCAGTGGCGTAAATTTCTTTGTGACATGGGGGAGGGAGGTTGGTGTAAAATCCTTGAACACATGTTGAAGCGGAGCAAAAGTAGCATGTTTGGCTGTCAATAATCAAATATGAACATTGAAGGAGACATATGCGCGCGAAGCTCGCACAAATTTGCAATAATTTGAAAGTGGCATTTTGCTCACAGATTAAGTTTCGCTTAACAGCTTCCATGCGAAATGCAAAATATTTGAAGCTAAAATGACCAAGTATGAACCGTTGAATTGGACAAACGCGAACATTTGCAATTTGTGTTCCCACTATTAAGCTGCACGCCCCTGATTCTTGAAGTCTTCATTATAACGAGGATGACCATTTTCTCAAAAGCAAACAGTAACATAAAGTGAAATATTTATTAAAAAGTGTGAGTCAAAGGCTATCTTGTATTTAAAAAAATGCGTCTCATTTCTTTGTTTTTTACGGGCCCACTACTTTTGTTTGCCGTTGAGCAGTAAAAGAGCAAAGAAAACATACCTTATGATGGACCCGTCCCGTAGGCCTAAACATGGTAAAGGCAAAGAAAAGAGACCGTAGTGGGCCCGTAAAAAGCAAAGAAAAGATACCATAAGCAAAATAGACCTTAGTGAGCATGTAAAAAAAGCTTAATAAGCGAAGAAAAGACACTTGATAGACCCGTAAAAAGAAAAAAAGAGACCTCGGAGGGCCCGTAAAAACCAAAGAAGAGATACCTTGGGCCTAATGGACAAGAGGGCCCGTATAGTACTAAGCAAAGAAAAGAGGCCTGAATTACAAGGTATCCTTTCTTTACTTTTTTACAGGCCCCTGAGGTCCCTTTTCTTTGCTTTTACTGCCCCAGAGTAAATTATGTTTCTTCATCTTATACGGGCCCACTAGGACCCCGGGCCCTGGGGTAACGTACCCCTTACCCCCCTCCCTTGTCGGCGGCACTGCTGAGAATCGTTTCGAGTAGGCCTATTACAATCATGTTTTATATAGCACGAACGGCCGACGTGCTTGCGTTTAAAGATGTATTTGTTTGTAGGGCTATGTTTAGTTAGTTCGTTGGGGTGGGTGTTTCATGTTTATTTTGTTTGTTTTAGTAGAGAAAATGGGGACATCTAAGGGACTGTGCAATACGTATGAGCCCTGGGGAGGGTAAAATTGGGGGGGGGGGATGACTCAGCTAGATGATGGTACTCATTTAACATGTAAATGTGGTCAAATCTTAAAAGTTTTATATTATTGAGAACACCTTTTCATGCCCAAAATTGATGAATTTTAGTCCATTGTCGGACCAGCATGTTATACTGATTGTGTATGGTTTTGCGTTCAAAAACTCATCTCTTTTTCCTCTATGAATATTACCCTAGTAAGAAGTATGCAATGTGTATTAATACACGATGACGTTTGAGATGATGCTGGACTGATCCCGTATAGGCCTAGGCCTATGTATACCATGTATACTCTAATATCAAGTCAAAAGTCTAAACATACTGCAGTTACTGTCCGTTTTCCTATACACAATACACAGTGCTCTCACCATTGACGCGTGACCTGTACAAATGATGTATGTTGGGAGAATGGACACTTGCCTAGTTGGGTGGGGGTGGGTGTGTGTGTGTGTGTATGTATTTCCCTTGGGATATTTAGTCCCAATTTGCAGTGACATCACTCTGAACATGTTTAACATACCGAATTTTACAAATTACTCTTATCATATACAATGTATTCTTCATGCATATACCCCCATGTGGGCCCCTCCCACACATCCCGAAGGAGGGGGTCAACAATTTGATGAATCATTGATTTTATATTGCGCATTATATACTATCAATTTCAGTCATGTAGGCCATGTTATTAGGTCAAAAAAATGAAGAATATCTCTCATGTACAAAAGTACCACTTTTTAAGGATGAAGGAATGATTTTTTTTTTTCAAAAAAGTCTAAAACACTCTGGTTTTTATGTCAAATAGTGTCTCTTTTGGGGTGCTAAATCTGCTAAAATGTTTGTCGTCTTGAAAATTTAACTAAAAGCACACTGAACGTGAAGGCCCAGGATGGGGTGCCGGTTGGTGGGGTGGGGTGGGAGAGGCAGTGGATACCAAGCACAAAAAAGTTTAATTATTGCCTTATTTTTCTGCTTCAGCATCAGCCATATTGGTCATGTAATTAAACCAAAAAATATTTTTAAGACTGTCTCTTGTGCATAAAAGTATAGGAAACTCGAAACTTTAAAGCATGTTTTCTGGAAGAAGGAAGTACTTGTTATTAAAAGTGTAAAACAAGCCAGGAGCTTTGAAATGTTCTTTTTTTAATAGCCTGAAATGTCCTTTCCTGTGGTGCGAAATGTGCAAAAACCATCTGGCTTACCCCCACCACGGCCCTTGAGCGGGCCCCGAACCCCCGTCCGGCCGTGCTGGGCGAGAGCTCCACTTGCTACGCCCGCTACGATTTGCAAGTTTATGATTTTTTGGGGTCAGCCTGGACATCTCTGAATTTTGTAACAATCCAAAAAGTTGAGGGGTCTCATTTTTTTTTTCAACACCCCGCTTAATTGTTGGACTGAGATTGACATGCCAGTATATAAGCTCCGAGTATTTTGGTCCATTTTTAATATCATTAAAACTTTTGCTCCATTCGTGCGAATTTGTTCCAGCAAAATCATTTTGATAGTGGTTCATCAAGACACGGGTTTTGCAATTTGAGGCCCTGCAGGCGAGAATCAAGGCAGGGGCACACTGGTACCGTATAACCCCCCTCCCGTTTTCGAGGTTCACATCCCCCTCAGACACCCTGCCCGATGGTCGCGCTATTCCTGAATCCGCCACTGCCCTCTCGGCCTACTAAAAATTGCATGTTTTTTTTTGCAATGTGGGTGGAGGGGGTATTTTTTGCATAGGCCATAAAAAAATTTCTCCATATTAGGCCTATTTCACAACCCATTAGGTATAGGCCTAGTTTTCACGTGTTTTTTTCCTCATGCATTACTTTTATGTATTTAGGAGGCTGGCATATTCTTTGGAAGGGGGGTCCGAAATTTACAAAAAGTCAGCGCCAATAAAATTGCGACCACCCTCCCGGCCACCACCGACACACCTTAATCCTTAACAGGCTGAAATTGTATTGAAATCGGTCCTTTTAAATAAAATAAACACACATCTGTAGTCATCTTGTGACTCAGATTCCCTACATTTGGTCATTAAAAATTTTATGACCCCCTATTTTTCTTTCCAAAAATGTATGACCCCCCGTATATTTGGGACCCCCCCTCCGAAGAAAATGTCAGCCCTTAATAGTTTTTTTTTAAAGATTGGTTTTAGGCCTATTTTTTTCTTATTTTTTATTATATCGTTAGGCTATTATATTTTTATATTTTTATTTACGTATTTAGCCCTATTAGATTTCATATTGTAGGCCCTATATGGATTAATTTTTTCTGAGAGAAAGAGCCGGGAGAAAGAGAGAGAGAAATAGAGGGGGAAAGCAAGAGGGACTGAAGGAGAGTGCGGGAGAAAAAAAGAGAGGAAGAAAATGGCAAAGAAAATTGGACACAGTTGTTTGACATAGCGGGTCAAATTGAAATAAGGCCGAGTTGGTACTAGATACGAGTTGTCACAGGGCCGGCCCTCACAGGAACAACGTGAGTGACCTTGTGACCTCTTCGGAAATCAACACACGCTGAAAGTGAATTCAAATTAAGTGTTCCGAGGATAAATATTTTGAAATTTTGGCATCTTTGGACAAAATTGGAAAGAAGTAAGTTAGTATTTAGAATGTAACGCTATTCATTAATCGTCATGTCCATTTTGACATCAATAGAATGAAAGATATTGATAAAAGAGCGATTTTGTCGTCATGTTTTTAATTGAGTGGCCGTAACTCGATAATTGAAAACCGTCACAAAATGACAGCGGAGTGTGCCTAAACGCCCGGATATTTCATTTTCGGTGAATCCTAGTAACACTAGCATACCGCATATGTTATGGTAAGGTATCATAGAAATAATGTAGCTAAGAATTCTGGCGATAACATGATACACAAAAACAATATTATTGTTGCAAAAATGACAACAAAGTGCTAACAGATTCCATGCAAATTTTGTCAATGCTTAAGCTTATAAAATGAAATTAACGCAAGCTTTATACAGGCTGAATAGCGACATTGTTTTATTGACTTGTTTATTATATGCAGCCAAATCAAAAGCAAAATCGGGGCATGCATCACTAAATTATGGCCTCTCACAAAAATCTTCATGCTCAAGAAACGTGAACAAAATTGAAACACTGACAAAGTACATTTGTGTATGAGCTAGATTAATAAATAATAATTAATAATAATGCTTAGAATGTTGTTAGCTTCGAGATGACCTATGATTTTTAGGTCTACGATGTTTATTTTCTGGAAAAAAAAATTGGTTTAGGTGGCTACGTACAGCCCAAATTAGGATGAGAACCATAGAAATTTAGCGTAACCTTAATGTGCAGTTCGGAACTGCAATTGATCATAGACATTTGCATACGGGTGATGAGTGAGACCATGCAGCCTAAATATTTTTTACAAAAAATATTACTGTCTTCTTCCTTTCTATCTTTACTCTTGCATACCGTTCGTGAGATACAAAGAATTAGAGTCTGATTTTGTCAGAATACCATTGAATACCGATGTGACTTTCCTACTGCCAATATTTTTATAATCTAAAAGCAAGGAATAAAGTTTTGAAGACGTAAACTTAAAATTCATACATTGAAATGGTATCCGTAAATTATCGCAAACATATTGAGTTACATGAAAGAGCTTCGTATATCGGTAGAGCGCCTACCAATTAAACGAGCAATTTTTAGCGCTTGGGTTCGAGTCCTATACATGGTCGCTTTTTTGCTTATGATCACGATATTTTCTGTTTTCATTCACTTCTATAGAATAGATTTCAGATTTTGGTTGATCTAAAATAATATTTCACAAGTTATGTAGACTTAACTTTTTGGTGTAACCTCCCAAACCTCCCCTTTCTCCATCAGTCACCAGTTGGGTACTACTAGTGGAAATTTATAATGAGAATTCTTTCAAAGCAATAAGAATTGGACAAAACTATGAGAATTGATCATTTCCTCATTTCTATGAAACTTTCTCATACAAATGAATGAGAAATATTAATTAACGTGTTAACAACATGTCATTAAATTTTCTCATTTAAAGCAATAATGTGTGATTTGCATAAAGAATAGATTCCTATTTAAATGTTTGTTTTCACTGATCACATTAACCCCTTTTGATTTCGAGCCAAACAAGTGAGGTATAACGAAGAAAATTGCGATTTCATTCCAGCGCCTGCAATGCGTGTACTACGCTCGCCGATCGTATCATGTAATACTGCACGGAGCATCGTGCTCGACGTGTGTACACATGAGCTGACATCCACGGGAGATGTTAGCAAGCAGTCGATCGATGAACTCTGAATAAAACCGGGGCGACCCGGTTTTAATATAAAAAGTTATATTTTACTGTTATTAAAGCACTTCAGGTTTAGTCTTTTACGTGGTATTTTAGTACACCACTGGGCATTATAATTATGCAAAAAGTAGAAATCCGAGTAAAATTGAGGGCGTCGCTGTGAAGCAAATCACACATTATGACTTTAATACAAGGTGACAGGTTGTTGACATGTTAATAAGTAATTCTCATTCATTTGGATGAGAAAGTTTCAATGAGATGAGAAAATTTTCAATTATCCCCAGACACTGAAATGACGAAAGCACTTACACCAAAATTTGGGCCTCTGGTCAGCCATTCAGAAAGAACGCATAATTTATTCAAGCAATGTTTTTAGAAAATTCCCTGGAATCAGCCAAATAATAATGATTTCTGGACAACTTTTTCGCCCGAAGTAAATACCCGATCGAGCATCCCAACAATTACTGGGAAGCTAGTTGCGCCTATAACCCAAGAGTTCCCCTTAACACACTGGGAACTATTTCGCTAGGCACTCATCTAGCGATCAACTCCTTATCGAGGAGGAAAAGCTCCATATACCAATGGACAAATATTTCGCTAGGCAATCCTCTACACGATCATCTCCTCGGAGGAGGAAATAAAAAGCTCCATAATACCAATGGAGAGAATATAAAATGCCGCGGACTTACATGAATTCGCTAGGCAGTCATCTAGCGCGTCAAAAGAAATTAAATGGCTGATACCTTTCTCATTTTCCTATTATATTCATATTCAGATTACATAGTGGACATCGGTAAATATACCCATGCCAAATACCCAGTAGGAGATGCCTACGGATATTGGAACTACTAAATAGAATTTATTAATGTAGTACATGTATAATTCTGTACATTAAATCGATCATTTTAGAAAAATGATCCAAAAACTGCCATTTCATATATATCTTATTTCACATTCGTGGCCATGGGCCAAATTACAGAGAAATATTACAAATAATTATAATTAAAGATACTTAGAATAACACACAAAATTTAAAACATTTATAATTACACAAGTATTGCACATTATAGTATAAATAAACATGACATGGAAAAAATATTATTACAAGGACATAAATATATGAAATTTGCACAAATAAAATAGGCCAAATACAATGTAAAAATCACCAAAAGATTTGGTTAAAAAGCACTAAAATCAAAATTTAAACCTGCCAGCAGGAAAAACCATTGTGTAAAAAAGGACTACTTGTTAACATCCGTGCACATTTATGAATTCGAATACATAACTAGGATACCATGTCTAATACAAAAGGCAGCATTTAACAGAAATTAACGCGATAACCAGCCGGCTGCGCAACCTCATAAAAACTTGAACCCAATATTTCATTTTTATTTATACTTTGATGAACAAGAAAATCTGAGGGCATAGTACTCGGCCCCTGTCTAGCTATCCCATGCCAACCTGGTGTTAATTCCTTCCTTCCTGCTATAAATAAAATTACTCGACCTAAGACTGAAGGGCATTACCCCCTAAGACTGAAAGTGGTACCAATTGTATCGATTTTTTTTAATGCTTCTGAAGATACACTAGAGTGAACATACCTATACATACAAAATAGAATTTAAGAAAATACAACTGCGCAACAGAATAGAATGTGTTGCTGAGATAGAAATTGAACCTAAAGTGATCTACCCACGCACACTCTCACACCCGTATACAAAAGTCATACTACTATGTAACACAAAAACCTCAATGTAATTAGAATATTATTCAAATTCGGAGAACTCTCAATCGAATATATTTTCATTTCTCTTTCGTATTTCATCTCATTCTTAATTACCTTTTAATTTGAAGACCGACACTTTATATGTACTTGTCTCACTACTGCGAGACTCAAATTTTATGACACACTATCAAACTCTTGAAATCAATTTTAAACAGATATCAAATATGACATATGGGGAGTGGTGGGTGGGATAAAAAATTTCTGCATCCGTTCTTGCTGAAAAACTGACAGAGAATGGCCTTAGCCAACAAAATGGACACCGACGGCTCCGAGCAAGGATGCCCGTGATCGGCCCTCCTGATACCAAACAAGGCACCCAATTGGCTCCCCATGAAAACATCGCGTGACCTCACGAGGGCGATCCCATTTCAGCTGCAGGGATAATTTTAGGTTTCATTTGATGTACAAATTAAACTGCATTATCCCCAGACACTGAAATGACGAAGCACTTACACCAAAATTTGGGCCTCTGGTCAGCCATTCAGAAAGAACGCATAATTTATTCAAGCAATGTTTTTAAAAAATTCCCTGGAATCAGCCAAATAATAATGATTTCTGGACAACTTTTTCGCCCGAAGTAAATACCCGATCGAGCATCCCAACAATTACTGGGAAGCTAGTTGCGCCTATAACCCAAGAGTTCCCCTTAACACACTGGGAACTATTTCGCTAGGCACTCATCTAGCGATCAACTCCTTATCGAGGAGGAAAAGCTCCATATACCAATGGACAAATATTTCGCTAGGCAATCCTCTACACGATCATCTCCTCGGAGGAGGAAATAAAAAGCTCCATAATACCAATGGAGAGAATATAAAATGCCGCGGACTTACATGAATTCGCTAGGCAGTCATCTAGCGCGTCAAAAGAAATTAAATGGCTGATACCTTTCTCATTTTCCTATTATATTCATATTCAGATTACATAGTGGACATCGGTAAATATACCCATGCCAAATACCCAGTAGGAGATGCCTACGGATATTGGAACTACTAAATAGAATTTATTAATGTAGTACATGTATAATTCTGTACATTAAATCGATCATTTTAGAAAAATGATCCAAAAACTGCCACCCAAGTTCCTTGTCATAACATGCAAGGAAATTGCCAACCCCCCCCCCCCCCCCCCCCCCCTCGAGATTTTTATGCTTTACAAATAAGGCGAGCTCTTGGCTGTCTTTCCCTTCCTTGTTTATAATCTCCCTTATAGTGTTCTTAAAATAGTTTGTCCCAACTTATAAACCTGCCATTGTTGGTGGTGACGAATGTTGGTGCTAAAAGGTTTAGGATTTAACTTGACTGATTGGATCAACAGTCCTACCTAGTAAGCATTCTTATGCAGTACAAGTGGAAAAGAATGCCTGCCAATGCTTGTTTTGGCCATCTGGTACATTCACGTACGAGAAAACCCCGAAAAGAAAAACAACAAAACCCACCGACTATTATAACTTCACAAGGATTGTTTTGAATTATTTGAATTTCCTTCCTTCTGAACATGTGAGATGAGATAATTATGCTACTGTCGAGTGAGTGTCTACTTCTCATCTTTTGACCACTGTCAATTATCATGAATGAGTGTTTTACTTATTAACGAGTTACCATTGTAAAAATTATGAATTTCCTTCTGCTTCAGGAGTAACAACTAGGTGATAACCTATTTAAAACACTGACATACCGAAAAACATACTATAATCTATGAATTTCCGTCTGTTTCGGACTACACATAGCCTATTTGTACATACCAACTAGGACAAATGTTTTAGTGTCCAATTTACCGATAAATGAAACTATAAGGTCAATTTGCCATACATGGTGAACGAATCTGTCCTACAGTACGTTTAAAATCATAACTTTGATTTACCAAAGTTAATAATAATGAAGAATTGTTCTTTGTTTGATAGGTAAAAAAAGAAAACCATTTGTTTTACCAAACTTGATAACACTCTTATAGCAATGTACATTAATTATGTTATATGAAATTCTTTTTGCTTCTTTAAATGACTACCCCTGGTCTATCAGTGAATATCTACTAGGACAAAAGTTGCTTAATTTAACTGCAATTTAATAATAATACATGGGATTTATAAAGCGCCCCACGATGTAAAAACATCCTCAAGGCGCGGCGCTGCACAAAATCTTAAAATACACCCACTAAATAAAAAAATAAAAAATAGGGCCTACATGCTGAACAAAATAGTATATATACATAAAAAATACGCATGATAGAACTCATATACACACCTTAATATACTAAAACCATGAAAACATAATAATAATGTACAAGAGTTCTGGACTTCGTTTGATAGATACGAATAAGAAATCATTTACCATGAATTTGTTTTGACAATTTCATAATAATCACTCTACTCAATGTAGTCATTAACTATTATGTAATATGTTATATGCATATCCTTATGCCTCTGTTAGTAACTACCTATAGTGTATAAGCGAAACTTACGAGGCGATGAAATTATAAGTATGCCATAATCGATGATACTGTAATTCAATTAATGCCAAATTATTCTCTTTGTTTGATAGATACAGTTATTACAACATTTAATCACACACATGCTTAACTTGATGATAATGAAGATCTTCTGCCAATGTTAACAGACTACCCCCAACCTGTGTCGGAGAATAGTTAGGTGACAAAACGTATAGTGTAAAAGGTAATTTGATTGAAAACATTGCCAATTTGCAATAATTTAATTGATGAATAATTTTTCCCCCAGTAAATAAATTTCATTCGAACTCTGCACCTGCGCACCCCTATCTGCAAATACACAAAATTTGTTTTATTAATATGAACATCTATAAAAGTTTGATATGATGATTTCACTTCAATTTGAATTCTACCCCATAGAATTTGTGACCCCTCAGCACAACTGAGCCCGGATGTCGCCAGTGCCACTATTGAGATATGCTCCATCGAACTTAACAATAAACAATAGGAAACAAAGGATTTATTGACTGTTTTATTGATTTTTCACTACTTAAATGTCAAGTACTATAGACATGATATACATCATTTTAAAGCTAATTTCAAGCAGAATATTTTGGTTGAATATCTCAAAAATGATGATTGGCGACTTCAGGGCTCAGTTGTGCCGAGGGGTCACATTTGGGGTTATTTCTCCAACTAGCAAAAGTAAGGGGAGAGGTTGCTAGTACATCACCCTTTATGGATACACAGATCCAAAAATACATAAATGACAAGGCATCAAAAGGCAAGGCATCAATATTTGCGCACACTAACGTCTGATTTGATGAGTAATATTTCAATCCCATCTGATTTCTGCCATAACGCTTGTCGCTATTTGTCCAACTAGCCAAAGTCAAGTTGTCCGCTGTGGAATGACCCTTGTTTGTACAAATATATCAAAGATAATTCATGCAATAACATATTTGGTTAGCTGCTACCGAGATAAAACTCGCTAATTTCAACTACTTGCTTTCGAATCAGTTGATTTCTCCAACTAGCAAAAGTCAAGTTGTCTGATGTGCTATGACACCTAAAAGATAATTCATGCAGCAACGAGTTTGGTTAATTAGCTACTCCGAGATAAATCCACTCACTTTAATTGCCTTCAGATCGCTTCAGCATTTAATGTAGGACATTTTATCACTAAAATGATCCATTGATGACACCAAGATAATTCTGCAGTTTCCTGCAACCGCTTCCTTCATCTGTTTCTTGTATTATTTGACATGGACATATTGCCCAAGAATAATATAAGCCCAATCAGTGGTACAAAATAAATTTTGGCATTTCCATCAAGCTATGGAATGATCTTCCTCTATCCTTTATTGCAGCTCCATTCGTAGAAGCATTTTTGACCTGGACTTGTTAGCATACAGCTTCCATAATTGCTTATGCTATTTTTACTCGCATGAAGAACTGTATAATATATAATCTTCCCGTTCACCACTAGCATTTTGTTTCGCCTCCTCGCCATATTAAGGTGCAACAATACTCCATTTGAAGGATACACTGTATCTAATGTAGATGAAGATTCTTCGTTATCTGTACATGCTCTAAATGTAGTAAGCTGTTATACACAATAAAATTTTTCACCATTAGAGAAGTTACCGTTTCCATCATGTTTGTGCTCTAACAAAGATCGTTCCTCCCCATAGAGCCAGGTTACGATTCAAAATATACTCCATCCACTGTCATATGCATGGTAATTACGAGCTTTCTGTTGCAGATCCCGCAAGATGTCCGTGCTTCTACCACCTGTCTCGAAGTAACCACATGACCTGCAGTGAATTAAAAGACAGAAAAAAGAGAAGCAAATTCTGCCAGCAAAACCCTTTTTCTTTGTGTATAATTCGTGCCTGTCTATAAATGACATCCAATATATATATATTCAACAATTCAACTCCTTTATTAATCTATTTGAACTCCGACAACCTTGGATTGAACTTGTAATAAATGTCAAAAACCACATAATTAAACCCATTTTTATTCATTTTTTTTAAAATTTATTTATTTATCTATTTATTTTTAAAGGCCGTTTTGTTTTTCATAGACGACATAGACGACAGCGTTGAAGTTACTCTTTTTTGTTGTGATTCGTTTTATCCAAATAGAAACCCGGATGGCTTCCAAAATTAGAGCATCATGTGTCCACGTCATGATGCTTGCGTATAAAAAGTTTGAAATTGACAATTAAATTCACTCACATGGCTTTTATATACCAAGAGAGAATCACGCGTCTACGGCCATGATGATGACCCGGGATGATGATTGCGATAAATTGACCCTGAAATTCACTCATATTATGACTATTATTATAATTTTACCCAGAGAGAGCATCACGTGTCTACGCCCATCATGATTGCGCTAAACGGATTGAAATTAAAATCACTCATATGGTTATTATATACAAAGACGGATTTTCCAATTCAGAACAAATGTTTGAACCATGTTGCCAAAAGATTGAAATTGACAATTAAATTCACTCATATGGCTTTTATATACCAAGAGTGAGCATCACGTGTTCAATGCCATGATGATTGCGATACAAATTTTGAAAATGACGATTAAATTCACTCATATGACCAGGCCTATTATAATTTTACCCAGACAAAGCATCACGTGTCCACCCCATGATGATAACATGTGCTAAATTCACTCATATGGCTATTAAATACCAAGAGAGATTTTCCAATTCAGAACAAACATTTTGAACCGTGTTGTTATACAACTTTCAATTTCAAACCAGAACAGAAACAGATTGTGTTCCTTCAGACTGCCTAATATAATTATGATTAACATAGAAATGGTTCAAAACTTTGCTTTCCCTTAATTTCAAGCATTTTCCATTCTCCTACCTGCATGATTTATAAATATTTATGAAGTCAAAAACCCCTGATAACCCAGTGACCCCCCCCCCCGGCTATATACTAGCGTGATTCAGTGGTCTATGTTACCATTGATAATGTACATACATGTATACATGTAGACGACCACGTTTGACAATTTTGAAAGCAAATTTCTCACCGTGTTATGCACTGTTGACGCAAAATACAAATACTCTATTTGGCCATCGGCTGTTGTCACCGCTTACAAGCATAGGATAAATGTAGTCTCTCTTCTGACAAATGTAATAGCGCTAAGATCTCGCCTACAATATTTCAACACATTAGAATTATTCCATACCACCAGTCCGGCAATCCCAATCAATAGTACTCGTACATGCATGACTTCCTCAGATCACTGTTTAGACAATCGACCACGAAAGTTTTATCGAGTTATACCAACAACTCCGGACTGTTCATTGTACCGTCACAATTCATTTCATGTGATGTGATGTGCTGTAAACTGTAAGCTTACTTGTTTTGTGTCCACACCCGTTGGATTCACCACTACCCACTTTTTTGTAAGCTGTGACGGCCTATTCATTGTCTTATAGTTGAATAAAAAATTTCTGCATCCGTTCTTGCTGAAAAACTGACAGAGAATGGCCTTAGCCAACAAAATGGCCACCGACGGCTCCGAGCAAGGATGCCCGTGATCGGCCCTCCTGATACCAAACAAGGCACCCAATTGGCTCCCCATGAAAACATCGCGTGACCTCACGAGGGCGATCCCATTTCAGCTGCAGGGATAATTTTAGGTTTCATTTGATGTACAAATTAAACTGCATTCTCATAGTTCTGTCCAATTCTCATCGGTTTTAAAGAATTATTAAAGTGTTTATTATTATCATCATCATTATTCTTTTTTTTATTCTTATTCTTATCTCATTCTTCTCCTTATTATTAATCAAAATATCCTAATCAGTGCCATACCAATTTCATTCACAGATACACTGCTAGGCCTACACCTTCCATTCGCCAACTTCAAGCTCCTGTGATGACAAATGTGTCGACTGACTTCAATTCAACCTGCAAGCCTCGCAATCGACTCGTTTTCATTAAAACACACAAGACAGCAAGTACATCACTCAAGTCTATTATTCAAATATATGGTTACAGTAGAAACTTATCGTTTATAATAAACTCTGAAAATGAAGGCAACGGTCATATGAGGAGCAGAGAGATAAAGCTTTCACAACTCCTGCCACCTGTATCAGTACCAAAGGGGATGTATACCAAGTACAAGAATAATTACGATATATCAACAATACATTTAGTGTACAATAGAACGAAACTGGATTATTTAATGAAGAAAAACACCAAATATATATCTATTTTACGGAATCCGGTGCAACAATTCGAATCTGCATTTACATATTTCGGTTATGCAGTCAAAACGGAGGGTAATACTACTGCGGAGAAGATAAGCACTTGGCTTGATAATCCTGACAAAAAAGCGAAATTTATTAATAACAATCAAATGTATGATTTGGGAATGAATCCTGGAAATTTCCGAAATAAGACGAAAGTTGATGCTTATATTACGAAACTTTCTAAAGAATTTGATTTGGTACTAATTACAGAATACTTCGACGAATCACTTTTGCTACTTCGCAAACTGATGTGTTGGAGTTGGGATGAAATTCTCTATATCAAACACAACGAAAGAACAGAAAGGGGCGAACTTACAATATCTATACAAAACAGAATACGACGGTGGAATTCGGCAGACGTTAAAGTTTACAACTATTTTAATCGTACGCTTTGGCGTAAAATCGCCAAGTATGGACCACATTTCGAAACGGATTTGCAATACTTTCGTCAACATTTAGAACATTTGGTTGCGCAATGTGTGGTCGATACCGTAACATATGCTAAAGCACAGGGAGCTTCTAGTGTCATTAAATACCAGGTATCTAAAAATACGACTAGTGATTGCAATTTTGTAGCCCATCCTGGGTTATTTACCAAGCTCAGGGAAAGACAAAATTCTCACATAATTGAAAAAAATTCAAAGAAAGGTCGTGTCAACAAAACCTATCTTATCCCTGTTAAAAACCACAAAAAAGATCGCATGGTAGATGTGAAAGAAACGGTAGACAAATTGGCGACACAGAATGCGTTGGAAAAGAATGCGGATTTCAGAAAGGTGGTTAAGAAAGTAGTCAAAAAGGTCATAAAACCGCATTAGGATGTCAGACTTTTTTTTTCATACAATGTTGACCAGTGTTGGTTCTCATCTTAGATTTGGATAAAGTTTTAAAATATTGATATATTTGAAATAAAACAGACCAGAAATATATATCTTCCCATAATCAGTAAAGAATACAGCGCATGTACTGGAGATATTATTAGTTACCCCCTGTCCCGGCCCCCTGTTTGTTCACGAAATACGGGAAAATATCTAGGGTCTGGTGTCGTATTCCATGAAGCCGAAAATACGGCACCAGACCCTAGATATTCATGATATTTTCCCGTATTTCGTGCACTCATAGAAATTGTTCGTTGGCATTACTCAGTAAGTTGATGTAAGTCGTTGCGTCAACTTTCCGAGTAATGCCAACGCGTACAATTTTGAGTAACGCTGACTCGATATCATTATGTTGGTCGCACTCATTTGCACTTACTTTATTGAGTTGTTACAACTCAGAAAATGAAACTAGCCTAGGTTAGCATAATTTTCTAGAGGTGTGCTATAGTATACAAAATTTTGCACTGATTACAAAAATAAATATTTGAATACTGCTAATTGTGCAGAAAATGATCCAATTACGTGAATTAAGTAACAAAGTACCAAATTGGAATAACTCAAAACAATAAGTACCAGTAACTTAATATGAACGAGTTACATCAACTTACATGTTGAGTTACAATAACTCAACTAATTGGTTCTTTGAACCTTGTTTATTTTTCTAAGTTCCCTGAACTTGAATTCAGAAGTTGGCATTACTTAAAAAGTTGACGCAACGACTTACATCAACAAAGTTGATTAGTTGACGGAACTTTTGAGCTTTTTCAGCATTTTTAAGTTCGGATAACTAAAATGAATTTTGTTTTGGCAACTTTTACACTATTTTTGAGTTGTCCAAACTTACTCCTTTTGAATTGCGCCAACAAGGCGAACATTTCTATGAGTGTGAGAACAAACAGGGGGTAACGATTTTATCCTTTAGTGAACATGAATTTTATTATCTTCCGACTTGTTCGCAAAGTCCAGTCCAGTTTCTTCCTTACTTGTTAACAGTGCAGCCAGGGCGCGCGTGAAGTACTAGTATGCATAACTCAGAATTTGGAAACATTATTTTTAATGGCAGGCCTCAATATAAGACAGAAAGCACAATATGAAAAATCTGACCACCCTTCTTTCAAAGTATTTTAAATTGATTAATAAAAATAGGTATATTCCTGTATTAGCATTTCGTTTCATGTTTATCAAATTCATGAATGGTGATAATAAAGTCAACTTTTGACAAAGATAAAAAAAACACCAAAAAAACAAACAAACATCAGATCTGAAGTTGCAGAATGCATTTAATACATATGTAATAAGCTTCTGATTAAATATCACAGTAGAATAATTTCATATTGTACTTATAGGCTTTTACACAATACATACATTTTTGTAATAGCAGTGTACGCATCATTAAAGGAAGTCTCCGGCAATCACAACATTGCGCCTTATATGTTAGAAAATTAATTATCATGCACGAATCACGTGGTTTTATTTGAAACAAATTCATATTGACGATAAAAACGAATTAATACAGCCGTCTCTCAACACGCAATATTCAAAATTCCCGGGCGCCGAAATTATCCAGTGCAATAACGTTCCAGTAATAATGAAGGCTGACAACAATTGAGCACAAATAACCATGACGTCATTGCACTAGACAATTTCAGCGCGGGAATTTTGAACATCGCCTGTTGACTGTTGAGAGCCGGCTGTTTTTATTCGTTTTTATGGTCAATATGAGTTTGTTTTAAGTAAAACCGTGTGATTCGTGCTTGATATTTAATTTTCTAACATATAAGGCATAATGTTGTCAGACACCCTGTAATACTGCTAGGAGAATCATAAGTAAAGATAAAAACATCAATTTCAAGCTATTAAAGAATTAAGGTACCAGTAATGTTCACCTCTGTATATCCTAAACAAAGACAACATCTCAAAATTAAAGAGAATTAAAGAAACGGTGATCAAAAAGTAAGGAAGGGACAAAATCATAAGTTGTGTATTTTTTTATATACAACTTAAAAGAACGGCACTAGTTCTCTAATAGGGCATCCAATCTGCAACTTTTCAACGAACGGGGTCTTAAATCCAAGCTAAATAATGCCGCTATTAGCTGCTGGTTCTAATTATAACATACCTGTCTTTGTTTATGACATACAGGGTGATAATAACCGGTACCTTAATTCTTTTTTGCTGTCTGTATGTGTATAAAGCTTCATATTGCACTTGTAGTCTAATAGACGAATCCAACGAGCCAAGTCATGGTCGGGATTTGGTCGGCCATCTTTGGTTTCCCGCTAGCACCAACCTGGGGTTTTGAGCGCCCGATTGTGCAAATAAAAGCCGCCTAACACCTGGAGAAGATGTAAAGACGAGGAGGGTTAATAGAATAATATATACAATAGAGGTAATCCTGTCTCATCTATTCATGCATAGTCCTTTTGTTCATCCATTTGTACATCTATGAATAGATGCGACGGGATTACCTGCCGAATTATCTCTATTGTATTATTCTATTAACCCTCCTTGACCTTCTCTAGGTGTAAGGCGGCTTTTATTTGCACAACTGTTGGAACTGTATTGTGTTAGTAAACTGAAATCATTCTTTTGTCTACCTGTGTTTTCGCGGAAGGTGTAAAACGGGTGATGGAATGCAGTTTAAAATTTCCGCCAAGGCCGAATCATTTCACATTTTGGATGCATTGTAGCCGACGGGGACCCAACAAAAGGCTGCTAGTCAGGTGTAGGAATGCGTGTATTTGGATTCCTCTATACTGGTTTCATACTTTCCTGCCGCTTGCCGCTTTGCTGCTCTTAAGATGATTTAGCTTCACTGCGCAGTCGCACCAGAAACATTAGCAGTGACCAGCGGCAAGCCGATATATCGATCACTACACTGCTTTGTCCAAGCGGCAGCATCGCTGGGAGTTGAATTTAGGTAAACTCGGATCGGTGCCGCTCTGACGCATGAGAACAAAATACGATTTTGGAGCGGTGATGAGCGGCAACAGTAGCTTACAATGTCATGCTGCTGCCGCTCAGCGGTGTGCCGCTCCGCTTGCAAACAAGTGCAAGCGGCAATGATCAAGCGTCACGCCGCTCTGCGGCAAGCGGCAGAAAGTATGAAACCAGCATTAGTTGTAAATTATAATTTTTATGTGCTTTAGTGTGTTTTCTGCAACATTCCCAGCAAACACAAAATGTTCTTAAAATGTTTATTCAAAACGTTTAATAACATTTAATTGTCGGGTTATATAAAGATCATGAATACGTTTTTAAAACGTTATTGTAAAATATTTTGGGCAAATATTTTTGCAAAATATTTTATCAACAGTTAAATAACACTCTGTAAGAATGTTTTCTATCATGTTTTCAAAAATGGTTTATGAATGTTGAATGTTATTAAAACGTTTTTATACCCTTTATATAACCCGACATTTAAACCGTTTCTGTAAAACGTTGCGTGTTTGCTGGGTTATAGCATTTCTATGACCTGTCGGGAGGCTTGTGAATGGCGACATCTCCCTCATAATCCCCATACACCACTAGTGTCGTTACTATAATCCGCAGACCATACCTATGGACAGTGGACAAAGTAGGCTTGAATTATTGTGAACTGGTGTTTTGTTTACAATGAGGCTCTCTTACTTGTAACTTGTATGCCTAGTCCCCTTTGTTTACCCTATAATTCTAATTCCCTCCCACGTAACCAGTCTGGGCCTAAAAGTTTTGTGCCTGAAATTTACGTATAACTGTAAGCATATACCATTTTAAATGGCCTATGCTGTAAGCGTCATCGATGACCAAATGTTACTGTATTGACGTCAGTTGCCTTATAAACGAGTAACCCCATTAGGCCAATCGCGGCGTTGGATTCACTGATTAACGATATGCTGTCGATGGCTGGACGCATAAGCGCCAATCCGGTTTGAAATGTGTGTGTGTGTGTGGGGGAGACAATCGGCCGAAACTGTCGAAAAGTGCTTGAAAAGAACAAAAAATGGGGCAATGCAACCCATACTAGATTTATGCAAAAATGATGGCGGTTGGGGTGTTAGTCGATCATTGATCCATGCAATCGGTCGATGCTATTACCATGGCTACATGCTCACCAGCCACCAGTGGTAAAGAACTGTCACCGTCGGACGCATGACGATTGAATCGTGAATAGAAGATGTCAAGAAATCATTTAGTGTTCCTCCTTTTCACATAATTATACCTCTTCTTAAATATTCTGCAAACGTCTTAAATATTACTGTTGACACGACGTCCTCTGATGTACCCTATTATTGCACTAATCTCATCGCGTTCGAACGAAAGCATAACTCGGTTTGTTTCACCTTCGGATAAGCATCCCTCGTAACAATCTGTCAAGAACAATTCATCTTCGTCCATAGCTTCTTTCATTGGGCAAATCCGTCTTCTTTGATACAAGGTATTGGACATCTGTAAGTATGTTAAGCTTTCTAAATGCTGTAGGTTCTCGAGGATGATTCTAACACCCTTGGCTGAATATTTTTGTTGCTTATGTGGCCAATTTACTGTTCGATCGCCAATTTGATGCTTTACAAAAATGCCCCCATATTCTGAGCACCATCCACCCATGTAGAGATGTGTCAGATGTTTCATACTTTCAAATGGCATCATGGCGACACATTCATTAGTAAGAGAACAATTCTTCATTGTCAATTCTCGAAGGCAACTTGATTTCTTTATACCGTGACACAAATCTGACATAGCACTGGTAATGACGCTCCCGCTAATGTTAATTACTTTGACATTGGGAAGACTCTCCAAAGACTTTCCAAGTTTGGATATTCCCTGATCCTCTACATGGCCGTTGCGCAGCAATACATTTTCTAACTGTTGTAATGATGAAAGGCTTTCACAAATATCTGGCGACGCATCTAAGATCATGTTATCTGACAAGTTGATCTCAATGAGGTACGGCAGATTGTGTAGCGTTCTTGCTATCAGTTTGAAGCCATCTTCTGAAATCCTTGCCTTGCGTAGATTTAAAACTGAAAGACGTGGCAAATAAGGGAAAGACTTTGCTAGCAATCTAACTGTTCCAGTATAAATATCTTCTGACATATTGTTAAGCCTCAAGTACCTACATGGTAGCGGGGTTGTAGATTTCTTCCGTTTGAAGTCACGAAGCTTCTTTTTACCTTCGCCAAAGAGCGTTGCAAATAATCCTCTACACTCGTCATTCCCTAAGTTCTCCAGATGTAACATGTGCAATGTTGACAGAAATCGTCTAAGACTATTTGGAGGAACGTAGTAGTTAGTTATCACAAGCTTTCGCACCTTATGTGATGAGACAGAATTTAGTATAGTACCAACTGAATTACGTGTCAAACTTTTATTCTTTGATTGAATCCCGTGTATGGAAAGACTGGTAAGATCTGTAAGCTGTGTTAATACCCTCTTCGTTTCTTGACGTTTGAAAGAAGTATTTGATAGATCCAACATTGTTATCCTTGGCTTCCTAGAATTATCATTGCAGTCCATTGTCAAGTTGGTTGTTCCACCACGTACACATAAGTGTTTTAGATTACGGGGATTACCCAAGTTGGAATTCACAATGTTGGTAGAATTTTCGACTTTGGAGAAAGTGCTTCCAAATAGGTTCCTCAACGCCTCGGAAGATAGAGTTTCTTTATCATCTGGTAATTGAAGACGTAGATTATATATTTGAGACATACACTGTAACAAATTCAGGCAAATTTCTGTCGTCCTCTTCGAAATACTTTCGATTTCAATGTTGACATATGTTATCTTCTCAAGAATGCTACTTTCTGACGAGCTCATCTGACATGTAAGAAAGTATTCAAGCGCTAGAAGTGCCTCCAAGTTATTACCGATTACGAAATTCATTCGTGCCCATTCTTTGTGTTTTTTCAGAACAGGGAACAATATCGGCCATAGGCTGAACAAGGGTGTTATATGCTTACAAAGGTCTGGTAATTGTGTTTCGAATAACAGAAGTAATGGCAAAATCCATGGATCATTCTGACTTGAATCGGAACAACACAAACACATTTTTTGATCTTTCTTCAATCTTTCAACTATCAAATCAAATGACTTTTCTGTACATTTAGGCAATATAATTTCTGCCGCAGCTGTGCTAATACCACATGCAAATTGCATAATGTACCCCAAATCAGTAACGTTCTGCGATGTTATCTTTTCCACTATATCTACTAACAGCTTCCTGTTTGTCTTTTCTAGATCAGCCAAATATTTAGCGGCGCAGAATTCTTGGAACGTTTTGTGCAAGAAAGCTATGTTGTATTGAACTCTTAGACCTTTTGACTTTGTTCTTTCCCTTAACAGTAGTCCGAGATTAGTAGCTCTATCAAGAATATCTTTTTCGAATTCACTTTCATGAAAAATTAACTTTCCTTCCGGGCGGTCAACAAATAACCCATTCAAGGCCACTTCACCTAAGCCTATAAGTACTGCATTCACTTCGTCCTCTAGTTTGTCATAATCAATTTCAGACCTATACTTTACCCAGTTATGTTTCGCTATAAGTAAGAGAGCCTCATTGTAAACTTCTGTCGTTTTATCAGGTAAAGAATCGTCTTTTTCTTTCCATAGCATACAGATCATTGTGAGCAATATGGGTATCTTAGATAGGGCCCATTCTTTCGGTTTTATCAATAACCGCTGAAGCAGCGAATTTGCTTGATTAACATCCTCTCTTATACTATCAGGTGGATCCCTATATAAACTGGTGCCAAACAGTGAAACATACGACGCATCGCCAAAAGAATCCACCAAATATTGTTTAGAAATGTTAAAAAATTTGGCAATAAATTCTTTTACTGCATCACTAGAAAATTGTTTTAAGCTAGCATGAACTGTGGATGTACCAAAGCAGTCAATATATTTGGATACTTTATGTGGCCTTGTTGTTACGACTACATAACTCTCTGGCAGCCATTTCTTACTTAATAGTCTTTTAAACTGATTGGAGTTGGGTAAGGCCGCATCTTGTAACCATGGTGCCTCATCAAAACCGTCAAGAAGATATATACTTGAATCAGCATGAAAGGATAGATAATCAAATAACCCCTTGCTAGATACAAATGGTAAACACTGATCTTGTATTGCATCTATCAAACTCATACCTGGTTTAATATCACGTAAATCTAGCGCAAAGAGTAGCTTACATTTTGAGAACCATTTCGTCTCCTGCGTTACAGAATCCTGGAACTCTTCTTCTTGTGTGTGACACCTAGTAGTTGAAAGCAGCTTGTCCTGGAGAAAACATACACATGGCCCACACGCAAACACCATGTACACACATACGTCATAAACAATTGTTTGATCAGCCCATTGGAGACAAGGAAGTAAAACAAAAGCTATGATGATGACTAAAAGACCAAAGATTTGTAGTTGGTAATCACTATACCGTTTTAAGCCAGACTCTGCTTCTTTCTTCCGCACTTGTGGTCTTTGGCTTTTTGACCAATCGTACGCAATTTTTGATACTGTTGTTGTTTTGCCACTACCCGGTCCTCCTTGGATAAGAACACGTTTGACGTCTTTGTCATCTTTATCTTTGAGACCAAATAATTCATCATATGATTTCAATTCCTTTCCAGTCACGAGCTGTAGTTTTACGTAGAGTTCATCCATACCGGCGAAATCTTCTGGCATACCTGGAAACAACGGCAACTTCCCTCGTGAATCCCTATAGTCCGCCATCAGCTGATCTCTGCATTTGTCCAAGTCAAAAGGAATTTCATCTATATATGATTTGAAAACAAAAACAAAGTCAGAAAATTTCGAGAAAATGTGACGTTCCACCGTAGTAAGTATTAATATATTCAAAGGGAAATCACTATAGCTTCAAATATTTTACTTGATGGATTGACATAGTCGACAACCAACATACCTCAACGAGGGAAATGTGGTGACAAATACACTTGCAGATTCTTGCACGATTGGCAAAGAATTATATTTATAGATTTGAATGTGTACTTATTTCAAAAGCTTAAAGAAATGTTTAAATAATGCTGTAAACTGCCGCTTACACAGCAAAAAATAAGGAGTAAAGTGCTACCGACTAAAGTATGTTGATTAAAAAATAGAGCAATTATTTACTCATCAACGAGTAAAAGACGATATTTGACACAACTCTTTGCCAGAGTAAAAAATGGTCAATGGAAAGAAGTAAAATATTTTAATCGCCACATTGTATTTTACTCAAATCGCGTAGTAAATTCAACACGCGGAGTAAGTTTAATTCGACGACGTATTAAAATTCATGTCATCATGGCGTATAAAAGCGGAGCCGGGATGCGGGTGCAGTGTCTGCTGGTGGAATGGAGTTTGTCAGCAGTACAACCAATGTTTGAAGGTACTAATTTCATTACTATTATTCATAACTTTATGTCCATATACCTGTTACACAATTTAGAAATCTTATTGTATGATTTGAACCGGATATAGACAGGTTTTAAGTTAGTTAAGCTTATCAGTAATTGTCATCGGCTCACCATGCTAGCTGTGTATTTGCGATCGTAACTAATGTACTAGTCTGAGCAACCTCGAAGTACATACGCTGATGTGGACCAGGCCCGGGGACCAGGGGCGTACATGTAGCAAGCGGATAGGGTGGACAAAGTCCATGGGCCCCGAGCAAAAGCGAAAATGAAGTGGATAGGGATCAGGGCTGATAAAGGAGATGTTTAGAAGGCCTCACACTACTCCTTGTCCATATGCCCCAAAGCTCTTGCTACGTCCCTGATCCTGATGTTGACTCGTGCCACATAACTTTTTTTGCAGTTATATGTAGTAGGAGAGTGAAACCATTGCAAAATATCACTTAAAATTTTTTTCCATAGGCAGTTTTCTTTTTCAGTGCATTTATAATATTGATCTATATTTTACTTACAGATCAGATGTGACTTTGGGATTTTTGTGCTGCCCTACCTCTTTCCAGGAAAGGTATTGAAGAAAGATGCACGAACGTCAGTCAACAGGTAAATTTCTATCAATAATGTTGCATTTAACTTGCCAATTTCTTTGTGCATTTCAGAATACATGTAGTTCATTGAATGTGTGTAGTTCATGAAACCTCAAATGCCAAGGGAAAACCCCTATATAACCCCTTATCCTCACCGACAGGTGTTGGCTATCGTGAACTTTGTATAATCAACCGCGAATCTTATAATTATCTTGTTTACCATTTCTGTAAATTCTTGTCTCCTAAAGTTTGGGTCCCCTTGAAAATAGCATTGCCCGCTATCACAGGAATAATAATATAATAATTATAAAGATATTTTAAATATTTGCAAAATCGCATGAAAGTAGAAATGCCAATGCAATGGGTGATTACCATGTAAATTACATGTAAATATGTCATATTTGCTTTAATATTTCAAGAATTTCAGCAAGAGTTTTCATTTTTGGTTATATACCATCTGACCAATTATAGACAGTTTAAAAATAAGACATGCATAAATTTAGTTATTTGTGTTTTAAACCTTCCATCTGCTTCATCACTTTCGAGTACCAAACAAATTTTGATTTATGGTTGATACAATGAAAAGGTGGTGGATTTTCTATTTTAAGGCAGCTTTATTTCACTTGAATAGTCCCAATCCATGAAATTAATGTCCTTTATTACATTTTCTTTTATTTTACATGTTTCAGGAAGGCACAGCTTTGGACTGGTTCCTCGCCAACTTTACTGGACGCACGCTGCCATTTATATACTTGTGAAGCAAGTTGAATCCAGAACTGTGTTTTTATATAAATGGATAGGCAAGCTTTTTCAATGCGCAACAGTGATGAAAGTTGTAGAACTTGTGGACAAGATATACCAAATCCTTCACATACAATGACTTAGCATATCCAGTACAGGATGATCACTGCTATTTGGCAGTTCCTGGACACTATATCAGCTACTAAAGAACCTGGTAACATTAGACAATTCTTGAGTGATAAAAAATAATGAAGTGAAGACTTAATTTGTGTCCCATTTAAAACACTCAGCATCTATAACATTAATTTTCAAATGACTTTTTCACATCAAAAGTTTTGGGAGAGGTGACCGGCTTCTATTCTATGTTTGCTCACATTGGGTAATGAGACAATAGACATGCTATATTGTGATTTATTTGATACCTATTTTGAAAATAAAACCAGGAAAAATGCAGAATATTATATTTAATTTTGTATTCTTTTCATTCTTTTAGTTTAAAATACTGCTTTGTTCCAGCTGCAGATGGAGACCCAATACAACTCGAAAGTGTTTTTTGCTTAATATTTGTTGAGTAAAATACGTTTCATGTTGCTCAAAATGTTGAGTAACACTTTACTATTCATCATTTTGCAAATCTTTTCACTTAAGTTTTACTCAAATAATGAGTAATCGTTTTAATCAACACTTGCGTAAACCTTTACTCAAGGTTAAACGAGTAAATGTTTCCTTGTTTCAGAGCAAAAAAGGGAGCTACTCAATATTGGGTAAAATTTAATCAACAAACGTTGAGCAAATATTACTCCATAGTCAATGAGTAAAATTTACTCTCATCTTTGAGTAAAAAAGGGAGCTACTCAATATTGAGTAAATTTTACTCAACAAAAGTTGAGCAAATATTACTCCAAGTGAAAGAGTAAATTTTACT